>NC_054868.1:21660257-22285257 GCF_018320785.1 Cheilinus undulatus | reverse complement strand
TCAAATGTTGCTTTAGGTTGAAAATAACATGGTGAGCGTTGAAGCTCTGGGAAATGTCTCTGTCCTGCCTTAGAGTGAACAGAGTTACTGATGTGGAAGTGACATTAACCAGAGCAAGCATTTACATACCTGGATCAGATTTATGATGTCTAACATCTAAAAAGGCCTTTGAAGGTTTTTTTTAAATTAAGCAACAGAATTATTACAATACAGATGATCTGTTTTTTAAGTTGTCTTTTAAGCATCAATAAGTCAAAATTGTCCTGTTTTTATGTTTTATATATTGCATTTTACTTGTCTTAGTTCAGGTGTTCTAAAGTTTTGTAATTTAGGGTTTTTCCTTCTGCTTTTTATGTTTTTTTTTTTTTTTTTGTGTGTGTGTTTTTTTTTTTTTTTTTTTTAAGTCCATATCCAGGAGGGCTCAGAGGGGTTAAGAAAGCCCCCCCCCCCACAGCCAAAAGTCCAAAATGAAGACTGCCCCCCTTTGAAATAACCATAATTCACTCTCTCCACCCCTGAGTGAAAAATAGAACTAAAGATCATGAAATTTTCATACTTACTGATATCACAGTCATTAAAATAATAGCAGTTTCATCATTACTTAAAACATACGGCATTTAAGAATATGCCATTTTTGACAACTTATCCAACAAAATAAACATCTAAACCAAACAGAAGCTCTTATCTTGTTAAGAAATTCTGTTTGGGGGGATGAGTTTGGCACATTTCTGGCTTTCTCTTTGCCATCCGCCCATAAAGCTTTGACTAGTAAAGAACTGGTTGGATTTTGTAACTCCTTCAGAGTAGTCAGAGTGTCTTGATGGCTTCTCTCTCTGTGCCGTTCTGTAGTCCCTTCCATTTCTTGATGATGGATTAAACTCCAGGGGAATTTCAGGGCCTTAGAAATCATGCTGTTTCCACTCCCTGATTTATACTTTTCCTTCACCTTTTCTCTGAGTTGCTTGGAGTGTTCTTTTGTCCTTGTGGTGTAATGGTAGCCAGAAATACTGATTAACCAGTGACTGGACGTTCCAGACACAGGTGTCTTTGGCTGGTCCTCTGTTGAGTTAGGTCAGCCACTTTAAAGGGGTTGGATATTTATGTAATCACTGAAAAATTATTTTTGTCAAAAATCCCAAATTATGTTGACCATGGCTGTTCAAAAACAGTCATTGAGGTATTTTTTCTTTCAGATATTGATTTAGATTGCTAGATTTATACAATATTTGATGCAAGACCCCATCAATGCTATTGCATTTAAAATTGTATTCATATATCTGATGGAAAAACCTTGATTGCTTACATTTTGCTTTGACTATATCTTGGCTTTCTGCTATCACAGCAGTGTTTTATTTGTTATCCAATTGATAATTTATCACAAGCAATTGTTCTCTATGCTGTTTTAGAACAGTTGTTGGTGATGGAAGTCATGTGTATTATTATTGTATAGGCTTCTGATTTAGAGAAGAAGTACCAACCTGATATTTTGGGAGGCTAAAAAGTTAAATGGTTGATATTGCCTATCTACAGTCGTAAGTAAGAAACCTTGGGCTGTTTGTTCTGCACTGTTGTTGTGTTGTATTAAAAGACAGAAGAAAGACAAAGTCTATTGAGTAAATAATTTAAAACCTATTCATGTAAATTCTCATCCACACACAGAATGCGTTGCTACCAGCTGGGCTGCGACAGAAAGACCAGACAAAGAAAGCGCCGACAGGAACGTTTCAAAGAGACAACCTGCTTGCCCACCTGGAGAAGCAGGCCAAAGAGCATCCTGACAGAGAAGACCTGGTGCCCTTCACAGGGGAAAAGAGAGGTAAGTAGGGACTTGGAATCACTGTTGACGCATGCGTGTATCTCTTTCAATCCATACCAAACACTGGGGTAGGGTCAAATTCAGAGACTTGCATAAATTAAGACCCATACTAGAACAAAATATGTAGAGATGCCTGATGAGACCTTACAGCCCAAGATCTCATGAAGTTTGCTGATATCTGTGTTAAAGCAATTTGAACATTGTCTCAGCTGAGTGGGGACTGTGGCTGTCTATTTCAGGCTGCTGAAGTTTAGAGCAGGTGGCTGATGACCTCTTTGTGTGGCTGGCGTGGAGTGTTGGCACAGGAAGTTACATTTGTTACAGTACAACGTTAGCTAATGCTACAGAGCAATCCTTTAGCTTTACATGTAGAGCTTTAAAGGTGCAGTGTGTAAAACAGGGAATATTAGCAACATCTAAGCAGCCTCAAGATTGCAACACTTATTTCTACTGGTAACCGTGGAAACCATATGATTAAAAAAAATTTAATATGTTATTTGGTCACTTTGTGTTACTGTAGAAACATGCAAGATGCAAAAAGGCTTATTCTAAGTTAATAGAAATAAAACAATGTAATACATTTATGTGGTAATCATCAATCAAGATTGGCCTACCTGTGATTATTCTGTCTCATTTTACTAAGTTTGCTCTACTAAATGCCAGTTACTTCTAAGTCAACTAAGAATAAGAGGATCTGTTAGTTTTAGGGGAAAATAAAATAAAACTCTCAAGTTTAAAAGTAATTAATTTACAAGAAAAAACAAGAAATATTTTATCTTAAGTGTAAAAATCCAACCACTGTTTTCAGTTTGGTTTCTAGTCAATATTTGCTCTTTAAAGGTTGTCAATTTATGTTTAAAAGCATGACATTTTTTAGTTTCAATTTCAAATTAAAGACTTTATAAACTTGGAAACATCATTTTTTCCTTTGTTATTTTACAACTTTTTGAACTGGGAAATTCTGAGTTTGACTACTTGTAAATATACATCTTAATTATTTAAAAAAGGATATCCCCCCACCCCCAAAAAAGTCATTTTTTTTCACAAGAACAAACAGATCCTCTTATTTTTTCTTTTCATGTGTCCCTACTGCGCCTTTGTACATTATCATGCTTTATTTTCATTTTTAGAAAGTATATGCAAATCTAATTTTGACAAGGTCAGAGCAGACAGGTTTCTGTGCCCCTCTGAAATCTTTGGCACAGCCCTGTTCTAAGTGTTGTATTCACTATTACTTCAGCATTACTCCATCATGACTTCATCATGTTAGTTAAAACCTTAAGTAAAGTGGGGCAATGATCTGTCTAAACAGCGGTGAACTATGGCTCTTACACATAAGCCTTCTGCCTGTGAATGCCCCAACACAACCCCCACCACTATGCTCTCTATAGTAGTGCGAAAGTACAACTATAGCTCTGAAACTAACGCCACAAAGCAAAAGCTCATCCAAGTCCAATTTGCACTTCAATAAAATATACTAACTGTTTACTACACATCTTTGTGAGGAACTATAGAAGATCCCTCACGCCTTTCTCATCATGTTACTCATTGTGAACTTAAAGCATAGTTTAAGTCTTATTTAATTTGTCTTCAAAATCTGCCTCTATAAAAAATGAATGAGTAATAAGTTAAAGCCACATAGCTGTGGGTACATGTGAGCTCATGCAGTTTCTCCTCCCTATTCAAATCCGTCAAAGCTTCACTTCATGGTTTCTCCTTTTTTCCATCACCCTTAACTCATGCAGAGACAAGACAGCAGAAAAAAGGAGCAGACTGAAATCCTATTTTCCTAACTTTAACCCCAAGATGAACGATTTGCAGCAGTGTTTGGGATAAGGAGAGGGTGAAATCTTGCTGTACTGCTTTCCTGTCAGTAGCTTGTGTTTGTACGGGGAGCAAAAATACGTCCAGTTGAAACTTGAGGAGCCAAGCACACACACACGCTGCAGGTCTATCAGTGTAGACATAAATCTGTGGGTCTTTACAGTCAGTCAGACATAGTGATGACAGCCTGTGGTCAGGTGAGATGTGATGAAGGCTCCTCACCCTGGATCAGCTGTTATATAACAGAGCTGCCCAGGGATCTCAGCGTGAAATCTCACCTCACTTGACATTTACATTTGAAACACAAACCTCTAGGCTGTAGATTGTATTTCTCCTTGAAACTCAGGATGTTAAAGAGCATCAACACTTTGATTAAGTCATACTGACTCATGTATAGATAGAGATACACTCAAAGGTCACTTTATTAGGTATACCTAATAAATTGACCAGCTCAGTAAGGCACATATCCAATCAGTGAACCAGGTGAGCAGCAGTTCTCTGGGTTTAAATGCCTTGTTGATGGCAGAGGTCAGAGGAGGATAACCATTTGACTCAGCTGATAGTAAGACAACAATAACTAAAATAGGCACAACTGAGCAGCTCTGAAAGGGCAACACGACGAACCTTGAAGTAGATGGGCTACAGCAGCAGAGGACCACACCAGGGGCTACTCCAGTCAGTTAAAACAGGAAACTGAGTCATCATTTTATGTGGGCTCACCAAGATTGGAAAGTAAGACTGGAAAAACATTTCTTAATTTAATGAGACTCAGTTTCTGCTGTAATATGCAAATGTTATGCTAAACCACTTTTGTTCTCATTCTGATGCTCAGTTTGAACTTCAGCACATTGTCTTGACCACGTCTTCATGACTAAATGCATTGATTTCTGCCATGTACCTGGCTGATTAAGAGGTCAATGGGTTTAATGAGCAGTTCAACAGGTGTACCTAATAAAGTGATTTTTGAGTGTCCAGTATAGATTTACATATGAATTAAATGGTTTAGTTGTAACACTGAGGTTACATATATTCAAAATTTGTGAGGGTGACAGTATAAACCAGCTACTGGCCTCCAAAAAACACTAATAAAAATTAATGTCATAATTAAAATAAATCTACAAGGTTAGATGTGTACCCAGTCTCAGCATTAGGGTCCCAGGCCTGATGTCCAAAAGTAGCCTGATCTGATCAAAGCTTTATAAGGGACTAGATCTAAACCTGAAAGTTTATAAAAAGGGAAAAAAAGACAAACAAAGTCCAAAAATACCAAGTATGAATCTGGATAAAACTTATAGGTTTTGTTGTTGAAAATATACCAGATTGGGATCAGTTTGATCTGGAAATCAGGATTAACCTAAACCTTGCAGAGGGCTTGATTCTAGATGGATTATAGGAACAGAATGAAATGAATCTTTAAAATACCCTTTTTCTTATTATGTCTTGGAGAAAAATGAAAGCATTTCACCCCTTTTAAGTATTTTACCAGCTAGTGGATGTTGCTGCTTCCTGTGGGGAAAGTAAGATGTATGCAGCCCCTTCATGGTTTGGTAGTCAGTCCATTTAAGTCTCTAACTGGATTAGGTGATTGTATCTGGTTTTACTTTTAAAAAACAGCCAAGAAATAAACTGGATTTACTGATCCTGGACAGCAAAAGAAATTTTTTAAATTCTGAATGACTTTGTATTTGATTGAAACCTTATCAGTTTAGATCAGATCATTTTCTTTTGCACCCCAAGGTGATGGATTTATCTGACTGCACTTTACAATAACACGATGAGTAGATGTGGAACAGGAATTAACATGGGTCATCCACCTGTTGTGAAATATGTGGTTACAGCTACTCCAGTTTACATGTTGCATGTACCCTGGATAAAGACACAAAATACTTAGTTGCCCATGAATGCAAAGCAATGATTGTGTAATTGTGAAGCAGCTAGTCAGCTGTAGGTGTTATCATCTTTTGCCATCAGTCAGAACGTTTACATGCACTACCTTTAGAAGTTGAGTTATTGTTAAAGCTTGTTAGGAAAACTGAAAAACTGTCTTTGTCTTAGTAAACATGCACAGTCAGAGGACTGGTTTATTGATGGGAGCTTGGTTGATGCCAGTATGCCCCCTTTAAACTAAAAAAAAAAGGCTGGTGACCAGCATGAGGAGGAGGTGCCAGGCTGTTGTGTGTGGTTCTTCCAAACACTACTGAGGCTACTGTGTGTTAAATGAATTCATTTTTAAATTGCCAGTTTGTCTTGTTTTTACAGAAATCAATCATCCAATCCACCAAAACACCAAGTAAGAGTGGCAGAATAAGCTGTTTGGCATTGGCAGAGGAGATTTGGCTGATTTTTCATGGGCACAACACACATACTCAGCTCTGCTGCTCGTCCCACAAATGCCTGTTCCTTATAAATATGGCACCATTTAAAGGGGAACTAAACAGGCTTTCCAATGGTATATTACCAAGAAGCATTGTAACAACTAAGAAACGACCTACCAAAGAAACATTTCCTTACATTTTGTGCGAAGGTAGTTGCTGTGGACCTTCCTCCAGTTGACCCTGCTAACAAGTCAGCAAACTTTCCAATAGTGGAAACATGGAAAATTTTAACACCTCAGTACATTTTGCATATCCCTATGATTTACTTTTGGCACAAATGCAATGCACGCTATCCCTCTATCTCCCGGTGAAGGTGGACAGCAATGCGACTTCTGATATGCTACACATTGTTGAAACTGTCGAACATTTGCAGAACGCTTAGTCCAGTTTGGTATGATTTAGGTGTAGACATGTAGGAAATCAATCTCCAACTACATTTTTCTATGAAATTCAATTTAGTATGATTTCAATCAGACTAACGTGTTTACTTGCATTTTAAAAGTCCAGTTTGTGGACAAAGGCAATCAGTTGACTATTTCTAACTATATGTTAAGTGTGTAATATGAAACACATGTTAAATGATTTAATTTGACTTTTGCTTAAACTTTCAGTGTACAGAAGCCAAGAGAGTAAATTAGATGTACCTTTTACTATATAATCCATAATCCTCAATGAGGCCTCATCCCAGTTCAGCCTGAGCACACTTGGTTAATTAGCCACTTAAAGTGAAACACTTGTGTGGATAGGGGGCTTTTAATATACTTGATACATCATCTAAGGGTGAGGGGTGAGTGATATTACTCATCAAAGCACCACTCATCTGCTGCTTACCCAGTATTAAAATCTTATTTTTCACCACTCCTGTAATAGGGAAAGCCTGGGTGCCTAAAAAGATTGTGGACCCCATCATGGAGAACGTGACTCTGGAGCCAGAGCTTGAGGAAGCGCTGGCGAGTGCTACTGATGCTGAACTCTGTGATATTGCAGGTAAACACACCCACTCTCACATCTCATCCCTGTCACAGGTGCTGTGATGCATCACTGGTCTCAGATTCTCTCTTATTTTTAATCGATCTTAAATGATGCAAATCATTTGAGTGAGAACACATTTTTTAAAATGATTAAATGATAATAACAAGGGCTGTCAGCATGAATGCATTAGTTGTGATTAATTAAGGTCATAATTGGTGCAATCATTTTATTCAATCGTGATTTATGGCATGTTTTATTGACCCCTTCAGCATACTTTGGATAAGCCACTGTAGTGTCTTCCTGCAGCAGTAATGTAAAAGAAGTCCACCATTGCTCCTCGTTGTCTCATTTCACTTTAAAAAGACTCAAACAGCTCAGTGGACAAGTCAAAGTCTGGGCAAGTCTTCTGCAGCTTGTGATATCAAACATTTACCTTTTTACTCTTCCCTCTTTTCTGTTTAAATTCATAACAAGTCCATTTTATAACCTTTGATCTACAAAACTTCCTTGTTTTCTTTCAAAATAAAAGCATATCTGCAACCAAACAAGACGTCAATCACCAGGAAAAAAAATGAAACTGTGAAACTTTGAATTAAAATTGGAGGAATTTCAAAAATGTGACAGAAGGTGAGATTAATTGCAATTAAAATTGTATTGTTTGACAACCATAATTTTTTACTACTGCTTACTGCACTGTTAAGTTTATTTTTTCTTCATTATAAATTCGGTAATGATTTAGCAAAACAAAAAAGCCAAATTTAGAATGAAAATCAGATTAAATTTCAAATTATTTTGCAGGATTTTGCATATGTGTTCTATTTATCCAATATCCCAAATTACTATTAAGAATCTTCTGGAGTCCTTATAGTGACTCCAATCAGAAAAAGAGAAAAACAAATGGACCCTTCTTCCTTTTTTCAAAGAAAATGTGCTGCAATTGCTAATATTTTTTATTCTTTTCATTTTGATTTCCTTATTAATCATAATGGGAATAAAGATTTTAAAAAATGTATGGACATTAGTAAACCTTAACTGCAAGTGAGATGAATGTACATCAAATCTTGATCTCACTGCTTCATTTACTGAATTCATCCGTCTTCTCCTACTAATTGATAGAAACACCATCACCCTTCAACATCCCGTCATTCATTTACTTTTCCTTTTTCTAATCTTCTCCATTTCTTCTAGCATTCCTTCCACCTCACCTTACCTCCACCTTCCACCTTCCCCCTTCATCTCTTCATCAGTCCCTCCATCTCCTCTACCTCCTACCTCCCTCTGCTGGATTTCTCTAGGTGCTAGCTGAACACCATCCAGGGTATTTGCAGACCGCATGCAGTGCTGCATGAATCAGTTCTGCTCCTCTGTCATGGTTCTGTTGTTTACTTCTATATCGACTGTGGATATACTCAGCTAAACATTGCAACCTATGTCAGTGAAATACTCAGACATTTCAGAAGCTTGACTGAACATTACACTGGAAGAAGCATGGGTTCTCTATGAGGTATGACAAATGGCCAGACTGTGGTTAATATTTTGTCTTTAGGTACAAACTTTTTAAATGTTTGCTCTAAAGGTGAATTGAAAATAATTTTAAAGAATCATCAGGGTTAGATGTGTCTCATAAACCTTTTTTATGGTAATGATAACCTTACTTTGACCCTTACCCTAGCCCTAACCCTACCTCTATGCTATTACTTACATAATGCTTTTCTAATTCTTCCATAAAGCATCTAAAGCCATGTTTATACATGACATACTACTAAGTTAATAACACTTCACATAATAAGTTGGGTATTCATTCTTTACTAATGTTCTAGTAATGCTTAATATTTAAAATGCAATTTTTATGAGTACTCTGCTGTAAAATGTCGTCATTATGGGCTCAGTTGGAAGTCACTCTAAATAAAGTTCGACAGCGTGAAAGATTAGACCAATGGTTCTCAGCTGGTGAGTTTGGACCCAAAAGTGGGACAGAGCTGTTTTCAGGTGCAAATATGTGCTTAAAATAAAGAAAAATGTAGCAATAGGTCTAGAATGTACCGAAGCCCTAAGTGGACATACACTGTCAGAACGATCAGAAAGGTCAGAAAGGGTTAAGGTTTCTTTGAATGAACTAATGCATGAATGAAAGGAAATGTATTCTAGTTCACTCAGAACAAACAAAACAACTGAGAAAGTCAAAGTAAGATTTCTGAATTTCAAACGTAGGTTGTAGGCTGAAGCTAAAACTTATTTTAACCTACCACTCTTACCTCACACAAACATAACCATCATTAAAATGAGTGCATGGCAAGAACAACGCTGATGCATCGTTGTTGTTATAAATCATTGGCAAATAAATTCGTATTAACAGGCCTAATGCATATTTATATATTTATATTCATAAAAATAAGGCCTCATTAGGGATAATCATTACCATATAAGGAAAAAAAAAAGAAAAGAAAAAGAGAGGACACTCATCAGGAGAAAATACCAAGCTTATATGAGAAATTGAGGATTATAACATCCTTCTCTCCTCTAATCTAAATTAAAGACTGAATTGGACAATCAGGTTTTTCTGTAAAACATTACATTATCTTACTTTTATTGGTAATCAACAGTTCTAATCAGTTAGTATTTCTTCACCCTGCAAAACTGCAACTAGAGGTGGAGTAATGTACTAACTAAAAGTACATTTGGTGGCTGGATAGCTCAGTGGTTTACATCACTGGCTTTGTTACAGGAGATTAGGGGTTGGAATTCCAGTTTGCACAATGAGCATCCATGGTGGTCCCTCAGGAAAGGTCCTTAACATCTATCCCAGATGTACTTTGCTTTGGATAAAAGTATCTGCTAAATTACACTGTAACATTTACTCTGGTTAAAATGACAAGCAAAAGTAAAAAGTATCCAATTCAAAGTTGACTTTAAGTACTGAGTAATTAATGAGATGTTGTACAGTAAAATATGATCTCTCCTTATTGGCAAGAACAACAAGAGAATAGATCTCCAATCAGGTTGTTCAGATAAAGTCACACCTTTATAATGATGTAAAGCACAGCCATATTGTAATGGTTAATTAAACTCATATAGAGTTCAATGTAACAAGTTAAAATAGCTTTGTTGGTCCACATTACATAGGCTGGTAAAACTAAATATTTTACAGTATGACAGAGCTGCAGTTACAAAGAATAAGCTCTTTGTGTCATTTAGGAACACTTAAAGTCACAGGCAGGAACTCTAACTCAGTGGATAACTCCACTCATGGTGCAAATGTATTTTACAACAAAAAATACAACAACACTCCACTAGGAACATGACCAAAAGAACCCCAGCAGAGATCACTGTACAACAGTCAACTTCCAAACATAAATCAACTCATAAAAGAACACATCTAAACACTGTGCCCAAGGAATGATGGGAAACTCACCCCAGATTTGAAATTGTAGTAGGAAGAACTTAGATCAGTTGACTCTGCGGAGTTGAACTAACACTAGTGGATTCACTCAGAACAGAGTTAAAATCACACTTTTGGAGATAAAATCCACCTCAAAATGTTGAATGCAATATTTGTGTTGTTGTTGTTGTTTTAGGATGTGACTTGGAATCATTCTCTTGCTCTGTGCAACAGAGGTGGAAAACAGTACAAGAGTACTGTACTCCAGTTAAAGTACACTTACTCTGGTTAAAACATAATTGGAAGTAGAAGTAAAAGCACTGATTTCAAAATGTATTCAAAAAAGTAAAAGTGCCTAACAAATGACTAAATTGCTTTAATCTGAGTAAATGCAGTTTGCTAATTTCCACCCCTGATTGCAATAAACATAACCCTGCATCTAAAATACAGTGTATGCTGGTTTATTTTTTAATTTTGGTCAAAGGCAAAGTGTGTTAACCCTCTATGGTGCAGTGTTGCCTGTAGGCAACATACCACTTTTTGGCCTTGTGCACTCACGTAATACATTCCCAAGTATGATCGAATACTTTTAAAAAATGACAGGACCTTAAGTAACCCATAAAAGTGTTTTGACTTGTCATATGATGCTCTGGATGCCATCCTGAACACTTTTTGTGCAGACATGTGAGTCCTAAGGTAGACCATTTGATAAACCTCTGCATTACAAAATGTAAATGTTTTTTTGCAGGATGACCACCTCACAAAGCATGTTGGAATTATTGTATAAAACATAAACTGCACCTTAGAGTAAAAGATGAAAATGAGTGATATTTCAGGAGCCAAATGGGTATCTGAGGTTGTTGAAGGTAGCATGCCATACTGCCACTTTTAAGAGCAGTGTGTGTTCCTTAACTGTTTATGTCTTTGCAAAGCGCTGCGTTCTCATGCTCTCCATCTTTCTGACAAACAGATGAGGTGATAATCCTCTCTGAATCATTTTGTTTATATAGTGTTCTCAGAGTAGCTGCTCAGTTTAGAAACTTATTTCAGCTTCTCTGCTGCCAGGGCATGAGCAGACTGCTAAAGTTGAACTTTTTCACAAACTTAAACCTTACTTTACATTATAAGCAGCAGGTAGAGCTGAGATGTAGCCAGAGGTGACTGCAGAAACAAAGCCAGACCACATAACCTAATCAGTCTTTGTCTCTTGACTTGTTTGCCACAAGTTTTGTACAGTTTGTATGAGCATGTGGTCTGTAACTTTACACTCTTTACATCTACTTTTCAACATTTTCTGTTTTTCTTCTGCCACTTATTCTTTTCCCTTTGTACTCTCCATCCTCACTCAGTCTTCTTGCTGTCTTGCAGCCATCCTGGGTATGCACACCCTGATGAGTAACCAGCAGTACTATGAAGCCCTGGCCAGCAGCACCATAGTCAACAAGCAAGGCCTCAACAGTACGCACACACCTCGTCACATGCACACAAACTTATGTAACTGAGTCTTTTATCTGCTAGTTGAACAATCTGTCTTCGCTCGATTTTATCATGTATGCATTTGCTGCAGGGTTTCTGTCAAGAGGTGAGTTAAATTATCCTAAAAGAAAGCAGATCACTCAACCAGTCTGAAGCAAATATTACCTTACTCAAGAAAAATGTTGGACTGCAATCGAGAGAAGTGATCTCATGTTGGCAGAATGATGGTTTATTTTATTAAAGATGACAGACTCACTTACAGTCGTTTTTGCCCTTGGTGCATGCTCAAATATAGTTGCACAGAATGAATCTGAGTACTCAGTCAGTAAGCAGAAACATTATTTTAACTCTTCTAGGTGGAACAATAATAATTTATCTTCCACCACTCAATACAAATCTGTTTTTCTCGCTTTCATCCCACCACCATGTACACACATTATTGAGCCTTTTTTATCTGCATGGTGGCTCATTCTCTAGATTCTCCTTTAGCTCTTAACAAGAGGAGTGTCTTACTTCCAAATACATCACCAGTACCAAAAAGTTCAGGGACTGTGTAACAACAGAATGCAAAGATTTAGAAATCTCATAAATCCACATTATATTCACAATAGGACATAGACAACATATCAGATGTTGAAACTGAGACAGTTTACCATTTCATGAAATACATGAGCTCACTCAAAAAAGTTGGAATGGGGCAACAAAAAGCTGGAAAAGTAAATGGTGCTAATGAAAGACAGCTGAAAGAGTATTTTACAACTAAAGGTTAATTAGCAGTAGGTTAGTAACATGGCTGAGTAGAAAAGGAGATTTTTAACAAAGGCAGAGTCTCTCAGAAGTAAAGATAAGCAGAGGATCACCAGTTTGCAAAAGACTGCATTTTAAAATTGTGGAACAGTTACAGGAAAATGTTACCCTATGTAAAATTGTGAAGACTTTGAATATCCCACCATCTACAGTGCATAATAGCATAAGATTCAGAGTATCTGGAGAAATCTCGGTGTGTAAGTGGCAAGCTGAAGGTCGATATTGGATGCTTCTGATCTTTGGGACCTCAGGTGGATCTGCATTAAAAACAGGCATGATTCTGTACTGGAAATAACTGCATGAGGTCAGGAACAAAGGGCGAGTTAAAGCTGTATCATACAAAGAAGAAGCCATACGTAAACATGATCCAAAAACACTGCTGTTCCATGAGCCAAAGCTTGTTTTAAATGGACTGAGGCAAAATGGAAAACTGTTCTGTGGTCAGATTAATCAAAATGTATCATTCTTTTTGGAATCACGGATGCTGTGTCCTGTGGACTAAAAAGGAGAGGGACCATCCAGCTTGTTATCCATGCACAGGTCAACGACTGCATCTCTGATGGTATGGGGTTGCATTAGTGCCTCTACCGTGGGCAGCTTGCACATCTGGAAAGGCACTATCAATGCTGAAAAATATATAGGTTTTAGAGCAGCATATGCTCCCATCAAGACAACATCTTCTCAAGCAAAGGCCTTTCATATTTCAGCAAGACAATGCTAAACCACATACCACATCCATCACAACAGCATGGCTTCACAGTAGAAGAGTCCAGGTGCTGAACTAGCCTGCCTGCAGTCTAGAGCTTTCACCAATAGAGATTTGGCACATCATAAAAGGAAAAAACCTGGCAAAGAAGAGCCAGGATTGTTGAGGAGCTACAATCCTACATCAGACAAGAACGGGACAGCAGTCTTCTCCCAAAGCTCCAGCAACATGTAACTTCTCTTCCCAGATGTTTACAGACTGTTTAAAGAAGAGGGGATGCTACACAATGGCTAACATGGGCCCATCTCTACTTTTTACCTCCACCAAGGAGGTTATGTGATCGGCAGGGTTTGTTCGTTTGTTAGCTTGTTTGTTAGCAACATAACTCAGAAAGTTATGGACCGATTTTGATGAAAGTTTCTGGAAATGTCAGAAATGGCATAAGGAAGAACTGATTAGATTTTGGGAGTGATCCGGATCACTGTCTGGATCCAAGAATTTTTTAAAGGGTTCTTTAATATTGGGAGATAAGGCTAATGATGGAGGTCTGCGCTCTCCGAGTGCTTTTCTAGTTTGAGCTGTGTTGCTGCTATCAAATTCAAATTGAGTTAGTATTTTTTTAGGAAATGGTGAAATGTCTAAATTTCAACATCTGGTATGTTGTTTATATTCAATTGGGAATGAAATTTGGGTTTTTGAAATTTGCAAATAATTACATTCTGTTTTAACAATGAGTAAGTGTTAATTTTGCAGCTGTTTAAAATTTTGTTTAATTTAGTTTTTCTTTAGATTATATGCCTTTACAATTTAGTAACATTATAGTCATTTCCACGATTGAAAGTTTAAGTCTACCTCTAGTTGACAAAAAATGAAAAACAAAGAAATTAGTCTGGTTTTAGTTGATTAAAAGTCCTCACGTTTTAGTCATTACTTTTAGTCAAAACAATAATTTTCTTTTGATTTAATTTTAGAAGCCATATTGTAAAATTAATATAAATGTAAAAGAAATCATATTAAAAATATAGAAAACAGGTAAATAATTTTAAAAAATATGCACAGTGGAGAGATATCATGGATGTTTAATGTCCAGCACTAACATCTTAGTCTTGTTTTAGTCTTCTTGATTAAAACTAAACTTACTTTATATCACATTTTTTTGCGGTCAAAGTTCTAACTAGTCTTAAGCTAGTCAACATTTTCAGTCACAGTTGTAGAAGACAAAATTAACACTTAACCAATTCTCACCTCATTTCAAATATGTTTGACGAGAAATGACTAAAAACAGGATTTAATAAGTGCTAAAACATTTCATGTTTTTTCTTGTACAACTCTGATTGTCTCAATCAGAGTGTGTAGTTCAAAGAGCCAGCACTGAAAGGCATTATTGGGCTTAACCTAACATGGTTCTTTTTAACCAAATAAACGCTATATTATCAAAAACTACATGAAAAACAAGCATTTGGTGTCCTAAAAATGTATCCTCCAATGACATGTAACTGGTAACTAGAGCAGGTAAGGGATACAGACATATTTAATTGAGCATCATACCCACAGTGACTTGTTTAGTCTGAATGTCTTGAAGGTGTGATCCAGTGCACCCAGTATAAACCAGTCCCTGATGAAGAGCCCAACCCCACTGATGTAGAAGAGACCCTGCAGAGGATGAAGAGGAATGACCCTGACCTAGTGGAGGTCAACCTCAACAACATCAGAGTGAGTTTGTGTGAGAATGTGCTTGTGTGGGGTTAGATTTAGTTAGGTGAGAAGGAGGATAATAGTTTGATGATGCATTAAAAAAACTGAAATTATTCAACATTTAGCTGCTTCAGTTAAAACTTTGTAAGCCACTTAAAAGCAGAAGTCTTAGGCTGATGATATTTTCTCATTAAATGTAATCCAAGTGCAGAAATACACTAAAAGTGATGCTCTTTTTTATTTTTCAAATTAAATATAATATGTAGAATTCTTACACTGAAATATCTAAATTAATAAAAATGACAAATCCTACATTTAATTAATTTTTGAGTTAATAAGGAAATAATTATATCTAATTTTGGGAACTTTAACGCATATATATATATATACGTACTTATAAATATTGTGTTCCATTTTTACCAAATTAAGTTTTACACATTCAACCGGTTTTTCTTTTTTTTTTTAATCAAAATTTTTTTCCTCAGACAGATAGACAACACTTAATAGACAAGCGGTTGGACAAACCAAACACTTGACAAAACTCAAATCCCTATACATCAACATCAACAATAACATACAATATTAGGAAAAAAAAAAAAAGCCGGGGGGTGGCATCGATACCTACATGTAGTTGATAGTTAAGTTTCTTCAATCTGGTAAAGAACTTAAATGTAACCTTATTTTATCCCATAGGCCATCTAAACCTGGATTGAACTGCCATAAAGTGGCAGCTGCTCTTTCCATGCCAATTAAATCAATAAATTCTTCCAACCAACTTCTCAAACTAAAACAGCCTAGGGCTCTAATCTTCCAGTTCATAACAATTTTACATTTAGCAGCAAGACAACCAAGTGTTATTAATCTCATTGTTCTTACAGCTACACCATCTAAATTATTGCTTAATATACATAGTACAGGACATTTATGAATATACACATTCTACCTTGAAAGTGGCACTACCTTCCTGCTTCATGCTGCAAGCATTCCTGGGAAGGCCACTTCTAACAGCTTTCTCCACCATTATGTGAAATTCATTCACAAAACAGCTGTTTTGTAAATGCACCATAGAAGCAGCGTACCGGCACTTCCCATCAGTTGCTGGTATGCTTTCCTGTCCTCCCTACATCCTACAATTTTAATGGATGATTCATGACAGCATCTAAATAGATGCATTCTGTGGGACACAGCGCTCTTCCCGCTTTGTACCGTGACGTTTTTCTCTGTACACGAATCCAGGTGACCTCACCTGCCACTGTTGGGGGATACCAGAGATTAAATCGTTGTCCATGTCCGTGTTGACAAAGATCAGCTTGCTGTTAAAAATATCCACATATAAATTGTGTATTGCAATTCAGCTAGATAACTCCTACAATGAGCTGAGCATTGAAAGGCCCCCCCTTTCTGTGGAATTTCTCTTCATTGTATAAACTTAAGTTCGGATGTTATTAGATACTTAAAACCAACACTTTTGAGAATATGCAATAAAGAATATATGATATTAATAGACTAATCTTTGTTACAACAGATGTACAGTACAGATTAATTATAGCTGTGAAAAATAAGCTAAGAAAAGATATTCGTGATTGAAAACAGGAAGACCTGAAAGTTGTTTTTTTAGGTCTAAAGTAAAAAAAAGGAACAGCATTCACAGCAACCAATAAATAACTAACAATTGATACATTAGTAACAAAACATATATTCTTAATCTTTTCAGATGCTGCTTTAGCGGTTGTCAACCTTTAAACCATGTATTTAACATGTTTCAAATATATTTTTCAACCCTACATACGTATTGTTAGCAGTAAAAGCATTAGCTTATTCAGCATTCACAGCACAATTTTTCCAGAAGTTGCGTTCTCTATTTAATTTATATTTTTGTTATTGTTTTTCCTGTAGAACATCCCTGTAAAGACTCTGAAGGCATATGCTGAAGCTCTAATCACAAACACTGTGGTGGAGAGGTTTAGTATAGTTGGAACCAGGAGCAACGACCCCGTAGCATTTGTAAGTCACAGGTGTAATGTTTAACAAAAATGCTGCACAGAATCAGTGTACCTTGTTTTATCACTCTTTAAATCCAACTCCAGACATGTTAAAGTAGATTTTCTTTATTAGTTTGGATTATTAACACTGATCTGTTGCTTGTTGTGTTCATAGAAACACTATTATAATCTTATTTTATTTACATTTTCTATCGCCAGTCTTTATTTAAGATTCAACCTGTTTATGTTTTTTGGCAGTAACAATGTTTCATGAACCCCTGTAGGTATATCGCAATACTTCCTAATTTTCATTCCTGTTTATTTTGAAACCCACTCATTATCGTCCGGAAAAGTTTGTAAATCAGCGTGTGCATGCTGTGTATTTTGATCAGGCCCTGGCAGAGATGTTGAAGGTGAACACAACGCTGAAAAGCCTAAATGTTGAGTCAAACTTCATCACAGGAACAGGAATTCTGTCTCTCATAGAGTCACTGCAGAGCAACACCACGCTACAGGAGCTCAAGATAGACAATCAGGTACAAACCCCTGCACACACCACAACATGAGTTAGTAGTGATGTTCTGTGTTGACATTTTGCATTCTTATAATATAAACAACTAGAAAAGCACGCAGACCTCAGGCATTAGCCCTATCTCCAAATAGTACAGAATCCTTTAAAAGATTCCTGGATCCAGATGGTGATCCGGATCACTCCCCAAATCTAATCAGTTCTTTCTTATGCCATTTCTGACATTTCCTGAAAATTTCATCAAAATCCGTCCACAACTTTTTGAGTTATGTTGCTAACAAACTAACTAACAAACGAACAAACCCACCCGATCACATAACCTCCTTGGCGGAGGTAAATGTGCTCTGATCTAAAGCCAGATCTAAAGTTGAAGTGAGTAATTGTTGGTCAATACATAAATCATGAGGTAGTTATTCTACTGTCTTTATTGATCTCTTTCCTGGCCACCTTTTCACTGTAAATTTTCTCCCTTTTCCTTTTGTCTCCTCCTCTATCCCTCCCCTAACTCTCTCTCTCTCCAAACTGCAGAGCCAGCCGTTAGGCAACAAGGTGGAGATGGAGATAGCGAACATGCTGGAGAAGAACACCACACTGCTGAAGTTTGGATATCATTTCACCCAACAGGGCCCACGTCTGCGAGGCTCCAATGCAATGATGAACAACAACGACCTGGGTGGGTTACACAAGACAGCACTGAGTCCTGAAAGCAGAAACATACTAACACACATGGTCATTGCAGAACATCTTTAAGAAACTCACTGGTAAAGTTCATGACCAGTGGTTCATTGTACCGGCTATGTATAAGTTTTGGCTTGAGTCACAGTGAAAACTAAGTTCAAACTAGTTAGTTTACAATCTGAGTTCAACTACATACTCCTTCCTCTTAAAAAAATTAAGACCTTATAATTCAGCAGATCAACCATACAGTAAAACAATCTCTAAGGTGACAAGGCATCTTGTTGAGATCTTTCACATTCCCCCTGGGGTTGCCAAGACACCAGGTTGGGAACCAATGACCTGAAACACAAGTTTATTTTGTGGTAGTCTTTTTTGGGCAGCAGAAATCATAAAAACCCTCAAAAACAAAAAAAAGTTTGTGTACAAAATAAAGGTCATCTTACATCTCTAATGGATGCAGTCAATCATGGAGAATCTATTGCAGACACCAAACAGCCAGTAAAACCCTCTACTCTACCTACAGTATCACCTGGGGTGACTGGCTCAGACGGTAGAGTCCGTTGTCCTGCAGTTGGTTGCCATGTGGGTTTGATCCCCAATTCCTGCAATCACATGTCAATGTGATGTAACCCCAATTTGCTCCTAAAGCCAAATCGCTGGTGCTTAATTAGGTTCAAGTATGTCAGGATGCCAGAATTAAAACAAAAGAAAAAAGGTGACAACTTTTTTTTTAATACTTTATTGCAATGGTTAAAAAAATCATTGTAGCAGACACTTGTCATTAAGAGTACACTGCATTTTTAAACAAATTTATTATTTAAATAAAGAAAAAACAAAACAAACAATACAGACCCACATGCTGCAAAAAGAGAAAGAAAGGGAGGGAAAGGTTAAAATAATATATAAAAGGAAATGGGGGAGAGGTGAAGAGGTAAAGCGCCTTTTTATTACACATCTTTTGATGCATTTATGTAATTGTACAGTCTGCTTAGTCTATTTTCGGAATAAATATTTTTTGCAAGTTATCTCTAATTTTAAATGTTATTTTATCAACATCTAAGGTATGCTCTAATGTTTTGAAACACATATTTATTTTGGGTGAGTTCTGTTGTTTCCATGTCCTTGTCACCTGCTTCATGGCTGTAACACAGAGAGCGTTAAAGAGAGAAATGGTGACAACTTGAGTAGAAAAATAATTAAATAGTTTTGAAACTGATGCTAAAATGGGCAACAAGTTGCAAAAATGGACTTAAAGTGGAATAAAAGGTGGAAAAACTTAGTTTAAAGTGGCAAAAAGTTGTGTGTATGGCTTAAAATTGGCCAGATTGTGTTGAAATTGGCAAAAAGAGGTTAATATAGGTTGAAAAGAAAAGTTGTCCACAAGATCTTCAAAGCGCCCATTTCTGCCAAAGTGGCAGAAATGGGTTAAATGTGGTAAAAAGGTGGCTAAAAGTGTCCTTTTTTAAATTTATCATTACAAAATGATACATGTGCATGTTATTTTGACCAACATGATGATATTTTTCACTAAGGGCTTTACACCTAAAAGCTAGTAGGGTGAGAGAAAATACCGATACAGCATAGTATTGCGATATTTTGTCTGGTGATATATTGTATCCTCTCATCCATCAAGTATCAATTTTTTTGTTTTTTTCAAATTAATTGCTAATATGAACTGAAGTCCATGATAATGGAAAAATAAAATCAATTGTTTGTCCAGTGTGGTCGGCAGGGGTGCCGGTCATAGAGCAGGAAAAGTTAGTACAACAGACATGGCAGCACCATGAAAAGGACATTAGAATGAAAGTAGGGCAAAAATGAGATGGACATGACATATGAGGTTAGCAAGAAGTGCTACATGAAAATAAAATACTGCAGAAATATGACAAATACAAGAGCAAGACTAATGCTAAATCAGCTAAATAGTTGAAAAAGTGCTAAAGATCATGATACATTGCAATATATTGCATATATATGTATTGCAAAATCTTTAAAACCACAGTGAAATCGAATCATGACTCAAGTATCGTGATAATATTGTATCGTGGGGCCACCAGTCATTTCCACCCCTGAAAGCTAGGTGTGAATTTAAGTTGTAACTTATACCCATGTGGGCACTATTTCAGCTGGTGCATCACCTTTAATATTTGTAGTGCATAAACTAAAATTAGACACTCAGACTGGGCTAGGTTAAACTTAAGAAACCCTGAGCTGGAATTAAACTGGTAACAATTCCAGAACAAACTGTATCGTATGACTTGTGCTGTAGTCAGTTATGTATCACAATTTTAAGATCACATTTGGTAGTTTTTGTTGTTGTGTGTTGGTGCTGATACTTAATCTTCAGCCTGCCTTCTTGGGTTCTCCTTTCATCAGCCTCTAAGAAAAGAATGGGAGTGATATCATCAACCAGCAACTCAGTAGTAAGGCCAGAAGGCCCCGGCCAATCAAAACAGCAGTGTTTAAGACATGACATCAGCTCCAAGAAAAGAGTTTATGTGAATAGGACTGATGGAAGAGTAGTTCTTAACATGCACATACACACATAGATGTTATTTTAATGGATTATTTCATGTTCAGTGTCACCCCAAACTAATTAAATGTGTGTGTCATTTTCTCATTACATTTTTTCTCCCCTCATCATCTAAGCCCGGGCCGTCAGGACAGAGTCAGACGGCTCCATCACCTTCACTCTTTCTGTGCCAGAGCTGGAGAGAGCCTTCGGGAAAAAATTCAAGTCTAAGACTAAGTAATCACAACTGTAACAAAAACATGGTACCATTTGGCCGCTTGTTCCTACCTTTCTTCTGCCTGGTTCTCTCAGATGCTTGGAAAGTGCTGCCATCACCCTGTCGTCCTTAGAGAGTCTCTTTTGCTTCTCCACAGCATCTAAGATCACTCTTTCTTCTCTTTTTTTTTCATCTCTGGTTTGCAAGACAATTTGCAGTATTTGACACCTGGTAGAGCTCAAAAGCTACTATAATGTTTTCTGTCCTTGACATCAGAATGAAACTGTCCATCTCTTTCTCTCTCTTTGGTAAGCCTTGTTTTCGCTGTTCTGTGATGATGCGGACACCCTTATGGTCTTCTTTTCCCTTTCTCTACAAAACAATGGTTGCTACTGTTCCATGACCACTGCCACTTCATTTTTTATGTTTCTTGGCCTTTTTTCATCCATCTCTTCTTTAAAACAGCTCTTCCTTGTATTCCTTTCTTTTCTGGAGGCTTTCAGCTGACACTGCTCAACCTCTGTCCTCTCCTTTTCTCCTTTAAAGACATTTCTTATACACAGTGTTCCAAATTATTATGCATATTGGATTTTAGTGTCATAAGCATTCAAATTTTTGTTTTTCAATTGAACTCATGGATGGTATTGTGTCTCAGGGCTCTTTGGATCACTGAAATCAATCTCAGACACCTGCAAAAATTAGCTTGCCAGGTGAGCCCAATTAAAGGAAAACTACTTAAGAAGGAAGTTACTATAACTATCACCTGACTGTTATATATGCCTCTGTGAGGTATCCAATAGCCAGACAGTGAAAGTACAACCGAAGGTCAAGAAGAAGGGCAGGGGTATTTTCTGTGATTGTGTATTTCAGAGAAATGTTACAGGAAAGGGCTGACCATGAGACCCAGTGATCCTGACCTAAGATTTCCAAAATCTAATCAGTTCATTCTTGGGTCAAGGTGAGCATTTGTGCTAAGTTTGAAGAAGTACTTTGAAGAAGTACTTTGATCATTGATGACCTGGACACTGCAAGCTGTGGCTGGATAGTAGCTTAGATGTAGCTATAATGGCAGTTTTACCAAAAAATGGTGAACATTTAAAGAAGAGGAAAGAACTGCACTGAAAGCTTTTCTAGGCAAAAGGTTGTTTTTGTATTTCTCTGCCTCAGCAAGAGTTTGATTCACAAACTGGTTCCATTGTTAGTAGATGACAGTGCCTACCTGTAGAGTTTACTTAATGGAGCTGTGTGTTGCTACTACATCATATGTATTGTTGCTCTGATTTGCCTGTAAAGAATATGACAGTCATCCCCCAATTGTCCTGCAATCATTTCTTTCAAAGGTTTGGCCCTTCCAAAACACTTTGGATGGGCGGTTTCCCAGATGGATTTGAAATATATCCACTGCCATGGAGTCAGTCCACCTGGTGTGCCAGGTTAACTGACCTGGCTTATTTACCAGGACCATGTACTTAATCACAGATTCTTTTGTTACTAAATTACAGTATCATTGGACATAGGGCTTTTATAGGCAGCTTCTTAATTTACACAATAAGCTCTGTTTATAGGAGCTTACTGTAAAGTTATGGGGAAAATGTCTGGGGTTTGCTTTCAGTAATGCCACTTGATTCAAAACAATTATGGGCTGACAACTAAAGGTTTATAAACTTAAACAAATGTTGAAGTGAGCATTACAAAGAAGTGTCGCCAGGCCTCTTTTGATGCTCCACATCTACACTTTAGACCAGTGATATGAATCAAAAAATATGGCAACCTCTGGTTGAAAAATGAAGCCAATGCAGAGGTGCAATAAAACTGTGATTCTGCAAATGTCCTCTTGAGGCGGACTCCAAAAGCACAGGAAGTCACATACACAACTCATTTTAAAATGCAGATTTTTACCTCAGAAATAAACGCATTCACTGCCTAGTTTGAAAAATTATTTCAGCTGGAATAGTAGCTTTTATAGGCACATGCTGTACCAGGGCATAAATTGAAAGCATTACCTTTTTTTGTTTTAGCAAGAATGTACATTTATGTATAATCAGGATTATGGCTGCTTTAACTGCAAGTCGGCAGGATGTAGCATGTTTGCAGGAGGTTTAAGACCTGCCCCAACTCCTCTTCTTTGTCAGTTCTTAAGATAGCCTGAGGCAGCATTTTCAATTTAACAACAACAGATTGGACTTAAAACTGCTTTTCAGTAACCAAATGGCTTTGTCCAATATTTTCTACAGTGGGTGCATAAAAACACTGCAATCAGAGACAAAGTGACAGTGCATGTTTAATTTTGATCTCTCCACTTGTTGCTTTTTGCTTAAAAGCAGGGCATCTGACTTTTTATTTACATCCCAGGGTCAGCAAGTAATAATATCAAGCCTTTCTTTTATTATTTTCTTTCCCTTCTGTCCTTCTCCTTAAAGAGCCATGCAAAGCCTCTAATATAAACTTTTTCTGTCTTTCCTGCAGTCTGCCTCACATATAAAGGATAAAAAGCAGACCAGCTTTGCTGTGATTTATATTATAATATCGGTTTTGATAATAAACCAACTTCTTGCATTCTGTTTTTTTTCTCCTGTTTTTTCCTCTCTTTTGTTCATCTTCCTTCCATCACATTTCTGTTTCATCTGTGCTTATCTCTTCACCTTTTTTCCATCCACAGTACGAAAGAGAAGGCTTGAGGGAGGACCCATCTTCCCCAAGTGTCGGACGAATGTGTAAAAACCAGAGCTACTCTCAACCCTCTGTTCCCCTTCAACACCATCATTACAAACCTCGACGTTCAAGCCTCAGCCTCACCTCCTCCAATGGCGTCCAAAGAAGTCCATAAACACCTCAGATTTAAAGCTTAGAGGTTATCTCTGAACTCTGTACTATTGAGCTTTTGTTTGAAGTGGATAGTAAAAGAGCTCTCAGTGCATGCATGAAGTGAGATTTTATAGGTTTTTGTTTTTTGAAGTTTAAATTTTAAATTGGACTTCAGGCTTGAATTGTAATTCTTTCTACAAACTAACAGTGCAAGGCTAACTTAGTCACTTTGAATCCTTTATCTCCTCAAGAGTTTTTAAAATTCTTAAAAAGAGGGCTGGACGTTTTTCAGTGAGGTTGGTGAGGTACTTTGAAGCAGTCTGTTTTTCAGTCAGGAGTTGAATGAATTATAAGTACTATTCTGTACATGAGTTGTGCTTTTGTTACTGTTGTTCCCAAAGCTTCTGATGTTGCTTCAAGATTTTCACACAAAGTATTTTCCTGCGATACTCCAAAGTTGATGTTGTACCTTATAATGAAGAATGCTGATTCTTTAGTTACCAACTAATGAATTTAGCTGAGTTTATTTATTTTTCATAGATGTTGGTAAAAGGTAGAAGCCATTCAGTTACTTAACTTGGATTGGTTGTGCTGCAGAGTAGTGTAAAAAGTCTTCTGTATATGAAAATGTACTCAAAATACATGTTGCACCATATTCCTGCTAGCTGGGAAGAGCCAATGCAAATTTGAGATGTTGTAATTGAACAAGAAAATTTACAGATAGGGATGTAGTATATTGGATATTTGCTGATTCTGAAATGCAGTTATTTACAAATGAATGTTAGCCAATCCTTATAACTTAATGTAGTTCTGACCTGATACTTCAGTCTTTAGAGTATACTATAAAGTTTAGGAATGAGGATAAACAGAGAAAAAGACTTAAAGGAAGTATTCAGACCCCTTCCCCTTTTGTCTTCACCTCTCTATTAAGGCTCCTGATTGTGCCAAACTTCTTTAATTGAGGATGATGGAGGCCCCGTGCTCTTGGGAACCTTCAGTGCGACAAGATTTTTTTGTAGCCTTCACCAGATCTGTGCCTTTAAGCAACCCTGTCTCTGAGCTCTGCAGGCAGTTCTTTTGACCTCATGGCTTGGTTTTTGCTCTGATATGCATTGTCAGCTGTGACGCCTTCTATAGAGAGGTGTGTGCCTTTCCAAATCATGTCCAAACAACTAAATTTACCACAGGTGGACTCCATTCAAGGTGGAGAAACATCTCAGCGACTATCAAGAGATGTGGGAGGAACCTGAGCTAAATTTCAGGTGTTTTTGCAAAGAGTGTGCACATGCCAATATGATATTTCAGTTTTTTGCTTTTCATGAATTTGCAAAATTTTAAAAAATTTTGTTTTCCTTTTGTCATGATGGGGTACTTAGTATAGATTAATGAGAATAAAAAAATGTTTTTTTTGACTGTAACATCAGGCTGCAACATAACAAAGTTGTAAAAATTGAAGGGGGTCTGAATGCTTTCGAAATGCATTGTACTTACTTGCATCTTTGATTTACAGCAGATATACACCAAATGTACAGTAGGGCTTAAAATATCTAATTGAAATTATTTTGTATCATTTGGCAAATTTGATCAGAATTGTTGTATTGAAGGGAAATCATTTTGTCATTCTCATTTCTTTTAAGAAAAACAAACAAAATAGGGAAAGTAGGAATTTTTTTTTTTTTTTTTTGCAAACTCTTCTAAAAAACTGACACTTGAATTATGTGTGGAGCATAACAACTCTGCTAAAAAAACGTATTAAACTGGCATTTTGACAAACATTTCAGGTTAAAGACACACTTCATCCACTGCAATTTGTAAACTGCTATTTAATCTAAATTTCAACTAATTGTTCAGCCTGAATTGGGTTGGAAATATTGGCAGAAATGTTCATATCTACAGATACTAATAATTGACTATTCAAGCTAATATCTGCTGACACTGATATCATGCTGATAATATCGTGCATACCTACCTACAGACAAAGTTTTCTTTTAAAATGCATTATCTACTCACATATTGATGTCTCATTATTACAACCAGCCAATACTTGCATGGACTTCAGTCACACTTTAAACCAGATCTGGTTTTGATGATTGTATGTGTTTAGTTTATTTACTGGAGCTTACATGTGTGGTTTTCTATGAAGAGGGCTGGTACTGTTTATTAAAGGTTTCATAATAAGTGCCTTGACTCAGATTTGTAGTGTTTAAGTCATAAATGAGAGACTTTTCTGCTATCACATTAAACAGATCATTATAAGAGTTACATTTTAGATTACTAAATGTTATTATTATTATTATTTTTATAAAAATCATTCTTGGCACTGATGGTTTTAGATCAACATTGTTTCCACTTTTACCCAGGATTGTTTTTATCAGAGTTCACAATGGAAATGTTCATGCAAGACGTGTTTGAATACATGTTTACATCGTTGTTACCACGTCCTGGTAATGAAAAAACACTGCTGTATGCTTTTAAAGCACTTAATTTCAAATAGACACCATCTGTCTAACCATAACTAGAGCTAATTAATTACCATATGAAAGTTTAAAGATACAGGGTCTGCAGTCTCGTTACTTTTTAGCTGTTAAAGATGAAATAGGTCTGTAGAGAATGGGTAAACTACTGGTTGCAGAATTAAAGGTGAAACTAACCAGACTGTACCATCCGTATGCCTGTTACTGACACTCAGAGATAATTATTTATAACCACTGTTCTGTTACTTTCTTATCAATTCTGCGAGTGTTAAATAGATGTTACTTATGAATGTAAACTTTTGTCGTCAGTCAGTCAGTGTATGCTAAAGCTGAAGAGGTGAAGACCACCTCTGCCACTTACTGTCTTTGTGTCTCTCTTCTTCTTTGTCCAGTGTTTGCTCATATTTTACTGCTTGACTTTGTGTTGTGTTAGATAGTTCACCCGTTTTGGTTGATTTGTTTTTGTTATTGAAATAAATAAAGCTTGAAATGATATTTGTACGAGTTACTAGTGGTCTATAAATGTGCAGTGTTGATCCACATGAAGGCAACAGTGACACTGGGTGGTAGCTGGACGAACTGCACAAAGGCAGAGAAGTTTCCTCTCTCCTGGACTGCTCTCTGAAGGACAACAGTAGAACAGCTGTCATAAAAATGCAAAGCAGTGATCTAAGTTTGAAAATTAATTAAGGTTTGACAACTTTCAAAGACTTCAGGTCTGGGAAGCAGAGGGGGAATTGGGGGGGGGGGGGTTTGCATAATCTCAAAATGTCACTCAAATGTCTTAACAGCTGCAGTAGGTGCCAAAATATATGTAACTATCATAAATTTACTCAGCAGATGCTGTGGGGGTTGGATTTTCTGATAAAATTGTATTTCCATTATAATGAAAAAATAATTTTTTTTCTATTTTTCCTATCTTAAACACGGGGACACAGTGACAGACTGGCATTTTGGAGTTGATATTTCTTGAACGTTGTGATAACTTAATTTTTATGACTACAAGGGTTATTGGTTTAAAACATTTTTTTTAAGTATGAATGTATAATATTTTTACAGCCTTATGTGTAAAATGAGCCATCTTGGTCCTTAAGGGCCTAAATACTGCTTCCTTTTTCATTTAATATTGTGCAAAAAATAATGATAATGCATTAAAATCAATGTCACCAAAATTTATAGACATGTAACAGGCTCAAATGACAGGATGAAAACAAATCTGTGTTGCATGTATTAATTGAAAATGACCAATTTTTAAAAACTTTTTCCCATCTTAAACACGGGGGGCACGGTGACAGATCCTGGCATTTAAAAGGTTAAATTTGTTGAACATTATGAATACTTGATTCTTATTAGTTAAGGAAGGCTTGGTTGAAAAAGAATGTTAAAAAATTTGAATGTGTAATATTTTCAAAGCTAAATATATGAAACGAGCCATTTTGGTCCTTGAGGGTGTAAAACTTTAAGGTCTCTAAAAGTTAATGTCATTTTGATAATGTCAAGAGTTTTTGGGGTTGCTTTAACAGCTGTAGGAATTTTTAAGATAGCCTAAATACAACACATTTCCTCCTTTTCACATTTTGTAAATTTGATAACATTCTGGGGGCAGACATGGTCCTTAGGCCACCAGTTGATGATTACTGCTGTAAAGGAATTATCAATCTTCTCACTGACAGTCATGTTTGTTTTTGTGGGTCATTTAGAGCAGTGACTCCCCACCTTTTTCCCTCTGGAACCCCCTACCTGTATTTGTACCTGTCTGTGTGGAGTTAACGTAGCTGATCCCAGGTCAGGTGACATAACCCCAGTGTCAGGTCAGATAGTGTATAAATCGGTTGCTATTTTACAGCCTAAACAATACAAATTCATTAACAGTGGATGCTCGTGTGATGACTTCGGCGTATGCGTGCTCAGGCCTGGATGTGTGTGAGTGCAGGCCAAAGGGGGGGCAAGGGTGGGGGCTCAAATAGCACGGTATGAGTACAGATCACCTAGTGTTAGTGCACTCTAAGAAAAGCTAAGCCCCCCCAGTACTCACTGGGAAAAGTACACATAAGTGTTAATTGTTGTCATTGGCAAATCCCAGTGTAAGGGGCCCACATAGATTTGTTTTTGACAAAATACCTATGAATAACTGTCAATTTTATGACAGATTAGGGTCACTCAAGAAAAAAAATTATATTGAAATTCTCAAGTCTAAAAGGTAAATTTATGTGAAAAGAAATAGAAATGTTGTAAAAGTCGTACATGTGCATGAATCAAAACTATGAGTTTTAGAGATGATAAAATCCAGAATCAAACCAGTTTTCAGTTAGGTGTCTTGTAAATGTTTGACTTTACACTGTTTTAAGTTGATTTAAAAAAAAGCCAAGATGGCTTAGGAGTGCTGCTTTCACTTATTTTTAAGTATTAAACACAGGTGCTCAGGTCTCAAGGAAAAGTTCATGATATCAAAAAAAAGGGGGGGAGGGGGGGGTCAGACTTGTATTTTGTATTTTATTGAGGGTTAAAACAGTCATAACCAGAAAAAACTAAGGCACACTATTTTGAAAAAGTAAAAAAAGCCTTTCATAAATGGGCTAAAGCACATTATTTTTTTTTTTTTCTGGTTCTGACTCTTTTTACCCTCAACAAAATACAAGTCCCCCCCCCCCCAGTTGATATCATTACACTGTATTTAAATTTATGATGGGTTTATGAAAATCTGAAAATTTTGAGTTTCTAAAGTCAAAATGTAAGACTTAGTAAACTCAGAAATTACGTGGTTTTCCCATGTAAATGTACAACTTTTAAACAGAAATTGTTTGTTTCTTTGTAAAAATGGAACCTAATTCTTTTAAAAATGTATTTATTTTTACACACACACACACACACACACACCCACACACACACACACAAAAAAACCCTGGGATCTTTTGTGCCCCCTCTGTCAGGGTGCCAGGACCCCAGATTGAAAACCACTGATTTAGAGGCACCAATGTTGATTTCATTTTGTCTCACATCCAGCAAGAACTCCTCACACAAGCTTCATCACTGGTTACAAGAAATCAAGAGCAAACAGCAGCGTAATCAATCACTGTATTTCCTTCTAGAAAATAAAAACAATAAAAGGACTAAGAACAGAAGATGGTGGGTTTTAATGTCTGTGAACAAGGTTTTAAGTTTTTATTGAAGTTCAGGCAGAAACATACATGATCATCCTTTATTGCTCATGGCATATCAGGTCGCTGTCTGTCTCTCATTCTCACATCTTAACCACCAATAAGTGGAACACAGCGTCACATTGTATCTTATTTTTAAACATCTGTGACTCTACAGCACTATTCACATCACTGTGAGTGTATCTGGGGAGGGGGTTTCTTTCTCTAATAGTCCTCTTTCACGTTAATATCTCCAACCACATCTCACAAATCATACTTAGTGATAGCAAATTTATTCAAACAGACTCATTCAGTATCCCCTTCTTAGTAGTAGATCCTGATAGTAAGAGTATACATACTGTAAGTTCTGGTTTTATGGCTGAAAGCTTAAGGTTTTGGCTGTTGTATGAACGGCTACACGGTCATTCTTCATCAAAACAATGAAATAACAAAAGGAAAACTCTAAAATCCTGTAAATTAAAAGTCCTGAATGCATACATATTTTTTCTTCTACTGATATTATTAAAGGTTATATCAACATGGAAGTGCAATCACACTCAAACTTAGGAGTTATTGCCTTAATATTTTTTGCATGATAAAGAACTAGGGATAGGGGGGTGAGTTTATACATATCCACACAACAAACGTGTCCAGACAAATGGCATGCAAGACATAAGAAGGAGACGCACTGAACAGGGGAATAGAAACATTTTTAACACTACACTACATGGATGTTACCACACTTTATGTCGGGGCGTTGGGGTGTGTCACACAGACAGACGACAGGTCTGAAAGAGAAAAGTGTAACACTGTGTGCAAAAGTTTGACATAAATATCAGACATGGTCGAACACAAAACATTAGCTTTAGGAGCACACAACAATAGTCTTTAAATTTCCTTTTTAAAATATGGCTTATCAAGTTATCACATATATTTTTATTATTATTTTAGAGACAGACACACAGTTAGTAGATTATTTTCATATATTTCATGATTGTTTGCCCATCTTGAGCCTTATAATGTATTCATTTATGTACAAATAAGAGTGAAGAGGGAGATTATTTTCCAGTGCTGCGAGAAAGCTCAGCAGCTTCCACAGAGAGGAGAGGAAGGTATTTAAAACTGCTCAGAATAGAAGGATAAACCATCTAACATTGTGTTTTTAGCCCCTCTGCTTGCTGTTAGCTTTGTTGTTGTAACATAGCTAAGGTTAGCATCTGTCAAGCTAACGTCCACCTGGCCTAGCTTAGTCTAATGGCTACAGTATACGCTGCTGCTTACACTTTTTTAATGCTCTGATCACAACAAACCCCTGATTTAACCTCAGTCCTGTGAATGTAGCCCTTGGACTAAGCTAAGTTTACATTAGCATTAACTGGACTACTTCTTCAACATGTCTTGCAGTGGGCCTGGCAGGTATTTCATCACTTGGTCCATGATGCTCTCCTCCTCCTCCTCATCACCGCAGCCAGCCGGCACGGCCTTCTTGGGTCGAGTCAAGCTGCCCTCAGCAGGCTGCTCTGCCGCAGCGGCTGCCTCGGCCTCAGCCTCCTCACGCTTTTTTAAGCCATACTGGTGGATTAAAGAAAAAAAAGAGGCAGAAATATTCAGAACCTATGCAGGGCAATGCAGAGAGAAATGAGAACATCAGTCAGGAGTAGATTTTAACATTAGAAAGACCAAGGCAATCATTTTAACTGATTTCACATTTTATATTTTACAGCTATAACTGTCATCAAAACATTTCATCATGGTTTCGTAAACTAAATTTACCTCATAATTTACAAATTAAAGTTCATTGTTTTAGAACAGAGAATTCCAAATAAACTTGCAAAATTAGCATTGACATTAAAACAACAAATGTTTGATATAAAAATAACGAAAAGGTTAAAAAATGATTATATAATTGATAAAAAAAATATGTAATGAATTACTATATGCTTAATGTAGCAAGTGTCTTTTGCTTTGTTGCTGTAGCTTGGCTTGTATGATTTCTTCTGGGTAAAGCTTTGATGTGGTAAAACTTAAATTATCTGAATTAATTTTTAGCATTTCATATTCACAAAAAAAGCAAATGGCTTGTGCTTTTGAAGGTGAAAATACTGGTAAAATTGATTACAGTAGGTGGAAATAACACTGCATTATCTATCGGAAAAGTTGCACTTAAACTTTCTAGTGATCAGGACAACAATTATATATTTGGATCAGGACTGAATGTCTCATAATCAAATCAGATACAGTTATTTTCTTGTTCTGATAGTGTTAGCTGAATTATCTATTGCAAATACAGGTGTCTTTAGAGGGGATGATTATGGTTTGCTGTTTGTGATGACAATATTGAAAAATTTCTACATGAGTTGGTTAAAATGTACATTTTTGTTATTTCATCTTTAAAAAAAAGACATCATAGCACAATATATGTATATTTGCGTGTACTGAGCATCTATCATCAGACACAACAGAATTTTTAATACAACAGTCAAAATAATTAGTGGTATTTAGAGTAGGTCTAGAATTCTGGCCTTCTTAGCGTTCACAGCAAAAACAACCAAACAAAAGTTAGTATTAAAAGTCAACACATCTCTAGAATGTAAGGTATGGTACACTTCCAGAATGCATTTCAAAATAAAAGCGCAATTTCTTTTTTTTTTTTTTTTTTTCCAATGATCACACTTCCCATGTTTTCAAATGATGTCATTTTTCTTAATTAGTCATTGGACAGTTATTTTGTTATTGCAGCCACTCTGCAAGAACCTTTCTTTGGGTTCCTTTCAATCTTTCTTTACAAAAAAAGCAGTCAGAAATCACAAAAATGTTTGCATATGCTTTTGTTTATATTTTTAGGTGGTATTCATTCAAGGTCTAGCTCTCTGTCTCCCTCTGACTCTTGCAGTGTATGCAGTGTTTTTTCTGCAACTATACTTTTGTTTTATATGTAAAAAAAGATCATTTTCCAGATATCTAAACATGTTTCTTGTAAAGAATTGGTCCTTAAAAATTTATAAAACCAAGAAATCTTAACTCTCTGTGTTACAAAGCTATTGCTATCTCCAAAGGCAAACACTTACTTAAGCTTTATTATTCAAAATTCACAGACAAATGCAGATGTAACATAAGTTAGTAATGGTGTTTAATAGTCATGATTTCAATATAAGTTAAAATTACTGTGATAATATTTTTTTACCATCATAGCAGCTCTACTATAAAGAATAAGAGTTAAACATCATAAGGGTTATGGCTGATATGATGGAAGCCAGCGTGTTGTAGCTGTTTGCCAAGAGAATAAGACCCCCTCACCTCCACCTCTTTGTCTGTTTCAATTCAGAAACAAAAAATCCAATCAGAAACCACTAAGAATATGGCAAATGCCACTGATGGGCTTCAGAACTATGTTTCAGAAACCAAGGAAAGGAAAGGAAATGCTTCATCAAAAATCATCATAACTAAGGATTTACACGCAGCTAAGAACAAGTTTACCAAATTGTCCACTTACAACAATATAACAACACTCTGCTTTATTATTTTCTCCCCAGAGGACAAACAACCTCTATTAATGCAGCTTTAAGATGTGAGCTGCCCTCTGCCCTGAAAGCTTGACACAGACTTGTGCTGAGCCCACAGCCCTGCTCTGAGAATCACACGCCTGGGCTGTAATTCAAATTGACATTAGTTTGTGTGGGATGTGTCTGCTGATGGTTCAAAGTTCTATGCAATTACAAGGAATGTACTGCATCCATTAAATTTGGATTTTTAATCGTGCAGTGTTACATGTGTCTGCCATTTTAGGAAAGTCAGTTTTCTTGGTTATAAGGTTGTAGCTTTATAAAGGATAGAGGGCATAAAGATGGTGCATACAAAGTCCTTCATTGGTCCTAATGAAACTAAAAGCCATTAACTGTGTTTGAGCTCCTTTTTTCTGTCTGAGCTTGCCTTTTACCAGTATGCTTTGGTTTCTGTTTTCGGTGTTCTCACTGTGTCAGTGCTCATCAAAAGACCCCTTTTGTTTGACAAGGGCAAACAAAAAAAATTGCACACCCCTTTAAAACAATGGGCACCAAACCTGAAGAGAAAAGACAGCCTTTTTTTTGCTTTTCAAAAAGTAATGCCTACATTACCCACCTTCTAGAGTGTCACAGCATCGTATTTGTTTACATTGGATTAGAGCTGTGGCTGCTCAAGTGAAGCTAATGGTCGGGAAAAAGTGGGCAGTAAACTGTTGAGCTCAGTGGCGACGACAGCACCAAATCAGCCAGTAGAAAACCTTTAAAATAACTGAGTTGCAGTGGACTTTTCAACCTGTAGAGGGCAGTGGTTGTGGAATTTTGTGTTCAAACCTAATGATCTGGACCTGAACTGATCAACTGTGCAACTAAATCTCCATATATAGCAGCTAGGCTTCTAACCGGTTTTAACAGACTACATCACTCCTATCCTTTGCTGGCTCCCTGTCACTTAAAGGGTTGATTTTCAGATTTTATTGACCACTTCGAGAGCTTGTATGGGCCTTGCCCAAGCTTTCATTTCTGAAATGCTGACCCTTGAAAACCAAAGCGCAGCTTAAGATCCTCAGGCTGGGGCCTTCTGGTTGTTCCAAAGTCAAGATTCAAAACTAGAAGATAGGGTGTTTGCTGTCAGGGCCCCTCAGCTTTAGAACGACCTCCCCGGGGAGATAATTCAGTAACGTCTTTGTTACATCACTGCTAAATAAATTTGTATTATTGACGATTTCACCATCTTATGCTGGCTCTACGTTTAGGGTGTTGTCTTTGGTATCACTAAGAAAAATGAGTTGTCATACTTTGCATAAACTTTCAGAGCTGTCTGAAGATTAACGGTATACTGTAGGTTATCATCAGCCATTAGCCTGGAGAAAATGAAACATAAATGGCCGCATGGTTAAAAAAAACACTGGATTAAAAAATGCTTTTCATTGATTTGTTAAATTTAGTGGAAATGTGATATCTGTGACAATAATGTAACGAATGAAAACGTTAAAAGGCTTATTGATTAAAACTAACTCAAAGTCAGTACAGCCCCCTCCAAAGAAAAATGCACCACTGATACAATATAGACATTTCTTACTGTATCTGGCACAGAGGAATAAAGCCGTGGAGGAGGCTGACAGAAACCTTTCTGTAAAGAGCATGCTGGGAGTTGTTCCTCGCTCTCTGTCTTCCTCTGGGAGAACTTAGGAGAATGGAGGAGGTGAGAAGCCCGTGAAGGAATGCTTCTTCTTCATCTGGCAGATTTGCAGTATTCCCCTCAGAGCTGCCCCACCCACAGACTGCCTCTAATGCTCTCTCACACTCACTGTGTACTGCAGCCTTTATAATCACTGCAGCCCCACGGCCTCACTGTTAGAGGAGCAGGGACTAAAAGCAAACTCTGTGAAGATAAAATACACATTACACTCATACTGATAGACTTGATATTGTTATTAGGACATCAGATAACACGGTTCAAAACAAATTTAAACCAGGATATGGCTCTTTTATTAGAAATATTTAAGTATAAATCCACACAGATGGCCTAGCTCCAGGGTTATCAACTAAATTTGAATAAGGGCCAGCTTTTTTCCTGACAGACACTGTGGGGGCCAGACTTTTAAAATTAAAATTAAACAAATATTTGCTCTGAAGGTCCGTTCATGCTCTCCATCACTGAGTTTGATGCTAATGCTGTGTTGTGATTGGTGAAAAATTCATGCAGGGCACAAAACTTTTGTTTTGATTCTCAGGCAGGGAAATTGTACTGTCAAAGAGCCTGAAGTGGGAAGTTGGTGCAGAAAACTGCAGCTTTGACCAAGATTGGACCATTAAGTATGTGTTTATCATACTAGCTAAGGATGAACTAAATCTTCAAACCACTTTTTTTCAGATGTAGACCTATGTATATGAGGATTTAGTTGTACTGTTGATGGGTTAGGGTCCAAATCTTGTTACTCAAGATTCCTACAAATATTCAAATTCTGCATTTCAGGTGAAAAACGTTCATAAATATTGGTCTGTACATGTTGAAATCTTTCACTACAACTCTTTTCTACTGGCTGATCTGGTGTCATGTAACATACGGTATGTGGTGCCGTCTGCCATCACCACAGAGCTGAACAGTTGAACAGTGGCTTTTTAATGACCGTTAATTTTGCAGAGTAGTGGCCAGACTCAAAATTTGCAATGTCACAAATCAGCATGTTGCTAGGACAGTCTAGGATTGTGGGTAATGTAGTACTGTTGCCTGAGATCACAAATAAACCATGTCTTCTGTGAAACAAGATTGACAATATGCTTGTCTTCCACATATCCTCGTCTCTCCATTTGAACCATCTTTTGTTGAAAATCGACGGTTAAATTCACTAGTACCGGCACAAATGAAGAGACGACACTGTGAACCTCTAGGATTGTGGGTAATGTTGGGCTGTTGAAACCGTGTCTTCTACATGGCCATATCATAGCCTACCTCCCTGCCAGCCCTGTCCATGATGTTCAAAGAATAGAGTAGAAACACTTCATCTAAAACTCTGGGGTATAGTTCTTTAAAGAAATGATATACCTGTGTAATCCTTTGATACGTTTTAATGCTGGAGGTTGTTGTTTAGACTTTTATGACTGGGGCTGACAAAAAATAAAAATAATTGCCTCATTGAATAGAATTCAAAAATTCCACTATTTTGTAGGGCTGAAATAGAAATAGCTTTCTATGTCTTTGACTAAGAGCATTTGACTTCCTGTTTGGATACAGACCTGCTTTTATAGGTAGATAGAAAATGATGGCATCAAATTATCCACAGAAAAATGAACTTGTTATGGATTGAAAAGGAAACAGGGGAACACAAGGCACAGATGACTTTTGACTCATCCACTGAGAAATCTGCTAAAGTAATTTTTTTATTTTTCATTTTTTTAGTGAAATGAGACATTAAGGAGTGGTGGTGAAATCTGAATAGATCCTCTGGCAGCTGTATGAGAAGTCTTTGAGGGCCTAATGTGGCCCTCAGGCTATCATTTAATGATTACCGATTGCTGATGTATTTAGATTGGACCTGTAGCTCTTTTCTCCACTCCTTTTCCGTGATTTCCTACACCATGCACTCTACTGTCATCTTTGAATAAAAACAAAAACCCTTACAGAGCAATCTCTTACTTATCCTGATGTTTCGGTTTTACTTTCAGTGTTGGAACAGCTACTATCCATTAACGATGTTGTGATACCTCACAAGGCAATAGAATAAATATGAACAATTTCAATCAACTGGACAAAATAGCAATGCAATACTCTTTCTGATCAACAGGGGGTACATTCTGCAATGTTTATGTCTTTATTAGTCACTTCAAAAACTCAAAATTAAAAGGAATACGCATATTTACAGAGACATACAATACGGTATATCTATATAACATGTATTATAATCATAGAACTGAAATTAAGTAATCATATTTATTCATAAATGTATTTCAATCTCATGAAAATTAGATATTCATACAAAAAAAAGAAAAATGGTATTATTAACCCAAAATCTTAATTTGTATCACATCAGGAGATGAGTGTACCGTTACATCCCTAACAGGAAGTCTTTCTGCAGAGAGCTATTGTTAGAAAGGCGTTTACATTTTTAACACCGTCCTCTTCCCGACCTCCTCCTTCTGTCTAAATATTCAAATGTATTCTTATTAAACACAGCTTTTCTCATCTTCTGCTCTCTACTTCCCTCTCTCTACAGCTCCTTTTGTCATGTTCCACTGATCTATTTCATAATAGTTAAAAATAGCATAAAAGAAAACAAAGCAGTCTTATTTCAAACACAGTTCTAGTATAAAAGGAGTTTTGCTGTCATTTAGCGAGATAGGATGTCTTTAGAGGCAACAAAAATGATAGAAATCAGAACATCTCACATGGATGCAACACAAATTTACTTATTTTTGCCCATGGATTTTCTGTTCGTGAAGACTAAAAATTAATATTAGATATATTCTGTTTGTCTTTTTTCTTTGTCTTGCTGGACAGTTTCCCAGCAGTGACAGATTTATTTGATGTGTTAATGACAGAGTTTTTCACTTAGTCACATTTTCCGTGTCTGTGTCATTGTACCTTATCCCTGATGCCTTGCCTCACTCTTTCTCTCTCAGCCTCCATCTTGGCATACTTGGCCTTCCTCTCCTCCTCCTGCTGCCTCAGGGCCTCCTGCCTCTCCTCCTCCTTCTTGGCTGCATCGGGGTCCTCCTCCTTCTCCTCTCCACCAAGCATCTTGCCCACATCTGGAGGACCTCCTGAGAAACAGACAAAATGGGAAATACAAATCAGTGTTTGATTTAATGTTTCATTGATGCCTTTCAAGTTTTGAAACATTTTAAATGTAATCAGAATTTATAGAGCCATATTTAGGAACCTTTTTGTCATATTTTTCATATTGACTAATTTGTGGTGTATTGATCGATATGGCCAATCTCCTACAAAATCACCCAAGACCTTTCTGCAGCTGATCACTCTTTACAGCTGTACCTCCTAAGGAATACTTAGGAGAGACACAGAGTTAATTTCTTTGACTAAAAATTTTAGCTAAACCTTTTTTTCCATGTGGAAGATGAGGCTAAGACTAGCTAAACACAGATTTTGGGTAATAAAAACTGACAAAAAGTAAGTTTGGTTTTCATAAAAGAAACTTAAATGAGCCAAATTTTAGAGCTGGGCTGTTAAAAATTCACCAAGTTTCTCCACTGGTGAATTTATAAAATGTCAATATTTTCTTCAAGATATTCTAAATTAATTCAAGTAATGGTGGTGTATAACTATGAGTGTTTTACGTTTATATTATTTTCCAAATAGGGCAAAAAATTTAGTTCAGAAAAAACCTTGACAAAAAGTAAAGACTAAAATATAAGGACTTTCTATTGACTAAAAATGTTTTTGCGTTTTTGGAGACTAATGTGACTAGAACTTAACAGCGCTTTAATCTAAAGACAGAGACTTAATTTAAAATTGCTTCAAACATTAACCATGGAGGGTTGAAACCAGGCTTTTTGGTTCAGTGGTTTTTATTGTTATTCCTTTTTTAAATAGAGTAATACTAAAAATTGTAATACTACAAATTTTGTGAAAATACAACATAAAATGTGGGACAACAAATATGAAAATAAATAACATAAAGGTATAAATAAAACAAAAGTTGAAAAGAAAGAACTTAATATAGTGGATATGGTGTTTAAAGGTTTCCACCAACTGTTGTTCATGTCTCCTATCACTTCCTAACTGCCCAGAATTCAATTCATTATTCTATTTACACTCCGGTCATGCAAACCAATCCATTTTTATCAAGTGTTTTCTGGAGGATAATGATGCATCTGAAGGGCTGCTCATTGTTTGCTTGTGGTTTTTGCTGATGAACTCTCACTTGTCAAATTACTACTGCCATCTATCAGTGATGACAGCACAGTGTCAGTGCTCTTCATCTCCTCTACTGCATCTTCTTTCACATACTAAAAACTACAGTGCTGCAACAATAGCCCAAGAATTAAGTTTGTTATGATGCTAGAAACTTCCACAGGGTAAAAAAAAAACAGTATCGATACCAGTAATGAGTCCACTTCGACAAAAATGTAAGTCAACTAAGACCGGATAATTTCTTGTTTTCAATCATCAAAAATTGCAGGCAAACATTACAGCACCTAGTGGGTATGTTGGAGCTCATAGAACCTCAGGCCTGATTTAGCGTGCCCTCTTGGTGGCCTTTTAAGTGAACAAAATGTGGTAAAGTCAGTGCTAGGATGCCTCTAAGTAGACCAAACCTGATAAACTGCCCTTTGCAATCCAAACCAAATCACTGCCGTTGTTCATGCAATCTTTTGCACTGTTTAATCCATGTCAGATATCTCTGCTCTTGGTTTTTCAGCTTTAGGGAAACTACACACTGACAAAAATAAACTACCCTCTAATTTATATGGTCCTCATGAGTCCTCATATCTTCTATGATTAAAAGCATCCTTTTGAATGTGAATTTTGTGCCCTCAACTGTAGAGTAATTTCTGAGGGTTTCCTAAAAGAAGGCAGCATAATGCAGCACTTTAACTGTAAAAATAGCTGAACTCTCTCCACATCATGTCTCTTTCAAAGACATGAAAGCAGACTGACTAGTGAGTTCACTTTGTAGGGTCAGAGAGTTGCATAGTTACAGTGTGAATCCGAGTTTTTGACTATTACACAACACCACACTGGAATATGTCTTATGCAAGACTTCTTACTGTCCCTGCAGGAGGTACAGCCGGTGAAATAATGCCTCGTGATACCACGGCGGGAAAATGCTGAGTGTAGCAAAGAAGTAAAGAGAAACGAGGGAAAGCTGTCGGCAAACATCAACAGAAGAGCCAGTGGACTGAGGGATTTGGACAAAGAGAGGAAGAGATAGGAGGAGAGAGGATGAAGAAGAAAAGCAAAAAAGGGAAGAGGGTTGGAGGGAGTCAGGAAAATTCAAGAAACAAAATATATTTAGGAAATCAAGAGCGCATGAGAAGGGAATGAAAATGTCAGGAAGGATTGAGTCCAATTAGCTGAGCTGTTCCAGTTAGCGGGATTACCGAACAGTTTCTGTGAGAGGGAGAGAGGGTGACAGCCGGAAAGATGGAGGGACGTACAAAATGGAGGGAGTGACAAGAAGAAAGAGACAAATTGAAAGAGGGGAAGGGGAAGAAATGAGGTGTAAAGGATGAAAGGAGGAGGCGGAAAAGGGAAAGGTTTAAGCAGCAGACAAAGGGCATCTGAGGAGAGAAAGCAAACATCCAAGAAAGAAAGACGGAGCAGCTGCCCCCGGTATCTTTAGTATTTTGACTCATCAGCATTAAAAAAATGAACTGCAGCAAAATGCGCAGAGATAGAAGACAGGAGAGACAGAGGACAGGGAAGGATGATGAGAAGGGATGAGCACCAGAGTGATGAAGAAAAAACAGAAAAGAAAGATATAAAAATAACAGGAAATTATGCGCTAAAGCAAAAATGAGGCAACAGAAATACTTTTTGTTTAAAAATTACTTGCACAATTCAGAAAAATTTGCCTCCCCTTTGTGGAAAAAGGTGACTTCAGCCCTGTATGAAATATTTTGCTGAACAATGATCAGAAGCAAACAGCAAGCTACACCAAAATGGTTTAAAGACAAGAAGTTAAATTTTCTGGAGTGCTCAAGTCAAGCCCGGACTTCAATCCAAAAGAGAATTTGTGGCTGGACTTGAAAAGGGTCTGTTCACACCTGATCCCTATGCAACCTGACAGAGCTTGAACTATTTGCAAAGAAGAATGGAGTAAAATTGCAGTGCTGCAGCCAGGAGATGCAATTATAATATACTGACTTGAAGGGGGCAGATATTCATGCAGTCACTTATTTTACATTACATGTTTTTATTAAATTGACATTACTTTGTAGAAATCTGTTTTCAATTTGACATTAAAGAGGCTCTTTTTTAATTTTGTGTGCAAAAAGCCAAATTATATAGTCCTCCTCAGTAAGGCCAACGAGCTGATGTGAGCTTAACTACTGTTTCAGTTAGTAGATGCACAAATTCTATATGGCAAGAACAGAAGGTTCTAAAAGAGCGACACAGGTGCACAAAAACTGCACATTTTGGACTTTGCCAAATGAAATAGGAATCATCATACACTATTTTTCAACCCTTGGAAGATCTCAAAACCAAACTGCCACTTACATACCAAGTGACTCATGATCCAGATTTTATGGTTATCGAAAATGTCCCTGTGCATTTCATTCGACTTTGCATCATCATTGTCCCTGCATATGAATGAAAGTCTCATTATAAGATTATAATAAACAAATTATGTATCCAGGTGATTAAACACTACTGTAGATATAATGTTTAATTTTTAAAAAGTTTGTTCCTTCCTTTAAGCATTTATTTGGCAGTGTCTATTGTGAACTAAGTGCCAACTTCAGGTAAAGTCCGACCTATCAGATTGGACTAGGTCAAATCTCTAGTATGAACACCCCTACCATTGTAATACAGCCATATTTGCCCTCAAATTAGATTCTGTCACTTCAGACTGCACTGCAGTAAACCCCAACCCTCTATTCCCAATCACCTGACCACCCCACCCACCTGCCAAGCTGTTCCTACGCTCACAATTAGTCACAAACTGTATAAATGTATCACCCCGTTCCTATTCAATGTTTGCCACATTCTGTTTGCCTACTCTGCTGACCTTTTCGTCTCAGTTTGGCCTATTTAAAAGCGTTTACCTGTTTATACCTGTTTTTTAAGCCTTTTCATGAACTTTGACCACAAGTAAACTTTTGTAAGACTTCATGACAAACTGTTAAAGAGTGGAGCTTGAACGAAGAGCCAAAATGGCTGCAGAGAAGAAGATGGCCACTAACAGAGGCTTTAAATATATATATTCATTTAGTGCTTTCTATTCCTCTGTGCATGCCACTGTTTGACTTGCAAAGGTGAAAATGCTCTACAGAAAAGGATGGAAACTGAATGAAAACAAGAAGGTCAATGACACTGAAGAGCCACTGACACGACAGCAGTAGAGACAGATTTAAGGATATTCAGAGAGAAATGCAAAGTAAACTGAGCTCTTGCTGTGTCAGCATTCAACAAGCAGCACAGAGAAGCTGATGTAGCAATGTGCAACTCAACAGTGAAATCTTTTCTCTTTTACAATTGTGAGAGAGAAAGGTGGTGAGAGGAAACAGAGCTAAAAGTGCTCATGTACAGCCAGTGTCCATATAGACATATGCAGACATAAATAATGACTGAATCCTTTTTTTAGCACCCAATTATAAGTTCTTGGGAGATTACTTTTCATGTGTGTATGGAAGCTATGCAGATTCCAGTGTGTGTAAAAGCATGTGGAGGGTCACATTACATATGAAAAATATTTGCTATGCCTGAAAACAGACAACTAGTTTGTTAGAAAGCAGTTTATTTCAGGTGTGAGTCTTGGCTATTTGTTGGAAACTTTAATCTGCATTCACCCTTCATACACATACATACTGTAAAGAGTTCATTTTATCTCAGTTGTGTTGCTAGGAAACAGCTTGCATCCAAGTTTATGTCCTGTCAGTTGCTGATGAGCAAACACTGCAATGGGAGCTTCTCTTGGAGCAATGAGGAGTCAGTGTTTGTAGCAGAGAACTGATTCACTATCTGCAGATACAATTCTCTTTGACCTTTGATTCTGTCAGCAAAACAATGATATCCTGTAAAAGGGTTAACTTAATACATTTTTTCAAGCTCAGTATTGTCAAAATATCACAGGAGCCTTTTTAGAATACTTCAAACAGGATTCAGGATAATGATTGGTTTATGATTTTGGTACATGAATCTCTTCATATGAAGACCCCTATTGAGTCCTGTAAATGGAGCAATTACTCACAGCTGTCTAAGCCTCGTTTTTCTAAAGATTCCCTCTTTGAGCTAATCCACTGCAAACCAAAATAACTTGGTCTGGTTTCCCCAAATCTTATTGGCACATTCGGATCATCTTTTTTGAAATGTTTCTTTTTAAAAAAAAAAAAAAAGAAAAAAAAGAGGATCCTGGGAGACAAAGCCTGAGCTATATTGAGCTACATATGATCCGGGCTGCTGCTTTGAGAGCCGTTTTAGAGATACAGCAATGCTCTGTGAAACCGGAGTAATTCTATTAGGCTCTCGGGTATCACATAAGCTGTGTCAAGCTATGTTATGATAAAAGTGTCTTTTCAACTTATTCCTGCATTCTGCATTGTGTTCAAGGGTTTTTCAGAAGCATACTTGAATCTTGAAGCTGATAACGGGTGTAATGGAAAGCTGACAGGTTGGCTCCAGGCCCTCATTCATATTTTTTGGACCATTAACATAGATGAGTCAGCCTCAGTAACAAAGAGCCAATCCAAATCCAGATTACATACTCACCATGTATAGTTGAATTTGACGTATAGACACAATAAAAATACAGCATTGGTTATGATAAAAAATTGAACACAAAATAATCTCCATTCTGATGTCCCCAGTAACCTTTAAAATCAAAGAAAATACAAGCTAAACCTTTCATTGCCTTTTGATTACTATTATATTAGCTATTTAAACCACAAACCTCCCTTGCACTGACCAGCATTGTGCCACACTGATGCAGAAATCACAGAGGAGCATGGTAGTTCACACTGGAATAGTATGTAATCAACAGATTACTCTACCTTGATGAAGTTGATTTGTCGTTCATTTCAATAATATTGAGAGATTTTTTTGCCATGGTTGAGCACATTTAGTAAGTTAAAAGGTTTGTGTTGTCTAGAAGTATGTTCAGTTTCATATGAAGTACTTTGTTTCTTTCACCTCAAATTAACTTTTGTTTATTCGTGGTGCTCTAGCAGCAGAAATGTTTGTATTTCTGACTGACGGATAACCTATGCTTGTGACACAGGATGAGACATGTTATCTCAATAGTGATGAGATTTATAATCTGGAATCTGTGTATTGTAATGTATTTTAAAGTTGACAGGAGGCTTTCCAACTTCTTCCTCCTGTGCGGGTCATTCTGGATTGGGATGTTCCAGCAGCAGGCTCCACAGAAAATAGACCTGGCGCATATCTTGAGTGGAGCAGAGTGGGGAGGCATACAAGTGCATTGTACAGTGCTTAACAAATTTATTAGACCACCACCCAAAGTAAGGTTTATGCCACACCTGCCCTAAATTAACAGTATTGGTAATTACCAAAATCATTTCTTATGTTTCTGCAGTGGTTAATACACCAATATGTAGAAGCTCTTTAACCCAAAGGATATTTTAATGCTAAAATATAATTATTATTGTTATCCAGGAATTTTCAAATTTACTGATTTACAAAAAAACTGAAAAAATAGTAAAGCACATTAATATTTCTTGATTAATATGTCAAATTATAGTTATTCACTTGCATTCCTTAACACAAAAATGAGTTTTAGTGGTTGAATGTTATGCTTGATTAATTTCTGACTTCTCAGAGAAGCCCAGTGAGCCGGCTGAAATTTGGGTGAATTCAGTTTGAAATCCCTCATTCCTGTTCAAACTGGTAAAACATGGAGAGCTGACTGAAAATGAAAGAGTCTGCATTAAAGCACTTCATGATGCTGGATAGTCTCTGAGACAAATATGACAGGTGGTCTAATAAATTTGTTAAGCACTATATATGTATGACATCAGTGTTGACACATGTTGGCACATGCGTGTAACGCTTTGCAGTCAAGGTCAAGTTTAAAGACCACGTTTCTGTATAAAATAAATAATAAAAAAATCCCTAAAAGCTTTTCATGTTGAGAAAGATGTTTTCACTCTTAGGCCCACTTGCTTCAACATGAGTTTGTGACAGTTACGGGGGAAAGGGTTACTTGTTGTGTGAATGCTTGTGTACAATGCCTGCTAGTGGAGTGATTAGCGCGGAATTAGCCACAGCGGTGCTTTTGTCAGAACTGGACAACATTTCACAGAGCAACGCTGAAAGCTTTCCGTAACAGAAAAGATATTTTTTGCTCTTCTGCCAACCTGCCTTGGCATTAAGCTTGTCTCGGCAGAAAAGATGTTTTTGCACATCTCCCAAGCAGCGTTGGCATCAATTTTACACGAAGCTCCACCATTCATGATCTAAGGCAGCAGTGGCTTGCACAAGAGTAGTGCATGCACATAATGGCATTTGTCGCTCTGATAGCCTGTTATGAAGGTGACGGACAGAACGTTCCTCAAAACACCTTTTAAAGATTTTCTGAATAGTCCTGCCCTTCCCAAACGCTTTCTATGGGTGCATTCCCAGATGACTATGAAATAAATCATATTCAGTCAATCTAGCTTGTCAGGTTAGCTGTTTCCTGCCGACAGGGCTTTTTGTTAAGGGTCCTTCAATTCTCAACCCACAGATATTAGGGACAGCACAATTACAGACCCCAAAAACTAATCACTGAACACACAATTCAGTCTGTCATTTTAGCAGGCATCCCAGATAATTGCAGTCAGCCATATACAGTACTAGGTTTTAACCCAGTCTTGTTCCATAAGTTTTTATCTCAATATACTTCATTGCATGTGAGTTAATTCAGTCGTACTGAGCTTGAAAAAAAAAAATCTAAATAAAGCATTCTGTACAAATGCAGGGAGTTTATCTAAAGAAATGCTAAACTGGGCTTTTACCTTGAAAAGCACAAACTGGAAGTGTACTTGTACTGTGTCTATCTTGCCTTACATATTGCACCGGTGGGGAAACACAAAGCTTCACTAACTGCAGAATGTTAGAGAACAAACAGATGTGTTACGCTCTTGGGCTTTGTCGGGGTGATCAAGAAACAGACTGGAAACATATTCTAACAAAGTGGACGTACATATTTGCTACAACAAGATAAATAGGACCCTCTATGTAACATTTTCTTGTCTATTTTGCCAGACAGCTATGTGCAGCACACAGAAAAAATAGGCGAGCCCTCTCTTCTCTAGATTCTCTATGCAGTGTCAAACAGGCAGTCTGAAGCCTGTGGCCAAGATGCAGGTCTCGGCCACCCAGTCTGGAATAAGCTTTACAGTTTAATGGTCACTGGACAGGAAAAGCAGATAACAAGCCAATATATCCATCAGCACTGAAAAAGTGAGACTTTGAGGCAGTCAAGGGTTTCCACAGGTATAAGGAGAAGTCAGCCAAGGGGGACAAGAAGCTGACAAAGGGGTCTCAAAAATAAATACATCCATTTGTCAGATTTTCACCAAAATAGTTCAGCTGATTTCTTTGTTCACTCTTTGAGCACCTTTCCTTTAAATCATCTTCTGGAGACTTTGCCAACAGAGCTAAGAGTCTTCTTCTGATACAGCCTCACTGCTCAGACAAGAGGTGTCATCTCTGTAATCCTTTCTTTCTGAAATTTCTTTTTAAAATCTTTCTTAAATCCAAAGTCTTGAAGGAAAGACAGAAAGAATAATGTTGGCTAAACTCTCCCAGTGCTTGAACTTTCGACAGCATCAGATAAACACGACTTATCTTCTCTTTTCCCACTCAAGGTTCTCCAGCAAATCCCCCCTCTAAATCCAAAGTGTGCTCAGAGAGCGGATGAGTATTAAGATCTAGGTTTGGCCTTCGGGACAACACCATTGTCTCCACACGGCTTAAAAATGTGTCAGGAAAGGAGGGGAGAGTGTGCTTGCTGTTGTTCTGCTGGAAAATTGGTGGCAGTCATGCTTAGAGTGCTTTAATTTCCCTCAGGTGGAGCAGCTCTGCGCGGTGTATGGAGGAGACTGCTTTTATTTACACCAGGTTACTCAAGGTCACAAATACAAGCTTGCCCTTTTGACACACTGGTAAACCCTGCTCATAATGCTAAGTGTTACATCCCAGTCTAAGGGAACCTGAACATGACACAATGTGTGGCCCCACTCATCCCACTCCCAAGGAAGCCAGGTACAAGTTAGGCACAGTTAAAGCAACAGTTTTAATTATCTTAATTCCAGTAGCACAAAGAGCATAACAAAAGGATACTAACTGCTGCAAAGAGCTGAATGTTAACACAAATGATCACAAAACTAACAATCACAAATCCGAGTAGCACTTTACCAAAACTAATCTCAAAGTCTACAAAATCAGAGTGTACAATTCACAAAAGCTAAGCTACAAATCACAGAGCTATTGGCTTCTTTGGAAGTGGCTGATGAAGGGGAGAGCAGACTGCAGCAGCTGAGATTTAAAGGCTGGAGGAGTGGCTAGATCCAATCAGCAGCAGCACCTTCCTCTTCAATGACCAATCAGCTACGGCCACCTGCATCAGTACCTAATTACCTTGACACACCCACACAGCCACAGAGACACACTCAGACACACTCAATACTGCAGGGGAGGACAGAGAGCTGCACACATGCAATAAAACATAAATACAAAACTATGACCCAGGGTCATAACATTAAGTAAGAGTACTCTACTGGTTCTGATTGTTGTGACATTATAGACATCAAACTTCATCAAATGGATCAGCTGCTGTAAAAAAAACAGATTGAGGGTAAAAATGAATCACATAAAGAGCCTTGTTTGAAAATTCTAATACAGGCCAGCTTATGCCAGGGGCGACCTTGTCATCAGCAGATCAACAGGCTCGGCCATTACACCTGCCACTCATTTGAACTGCAGAAGTAAATGAAGAGGATGTCACACTGTAGACTGTAAGAAATAAGACTTTTAAGAGATATCATTGGTTTATTTTGGGGTTATGAATGTCTCCCCAGGACGAGGAAGCTTCTAGCCACTGGAAATGTGGGAGTTATTTTCTCTTATCTTTTCATAAAGGATTGTCCAGTATTTCCTATGCTAAAGGAGATGAAAAAGAAAACTACGAGGCTCCTCCATCCTTCAAGTATTTAAGCAGCTCTTGTAATAGCCGACACTAAAATACTTTTAGGTCATTTCACTCAGGAACTGTCCAAACCAAAAAGGACAGACCCTCTGTCCTCTGCATGGGCTTGGCTTCACAGCTCAGCTGTGGCAAACTCCCACCTAGGCCATCAAAATAAAACAATACCATCTTTGTTTGTGTATTGGCTGTTTATTTACACAATGACAGGGTGCCTGAAAAATGAACATTTCTAAAAAAAAAAAAAAAAAAAAAAAAAAAAAGTTCCATATTGCACAGTTTTTGTTGTGGTGTACAGCATTTAGAAAGTTTCAGACCCCCATCACTTTTTAATTGTTTTATGGTGCAGCCAGATGTTACACTAAAAAAAAAGACATTTTTAATGTCATTAACCTGCCCACAGTACCCCATAATGACAAAGTGAAACCAACTATCACTGCAGCCCTCTACTAATCTGGGCTAATGGCATAGTAGCAAGATGGAGGCCTCACCTCAGTGCAGGTTGGTGGAGGGGTGCAATGATGGTTGTCCTTCTGGTTCTTCATCCCATCTCCACACTGGAGCTCAGTCAGAATGACCATCAGGTTCTTGGTCACCTCTCTTACTAAGGTCCTTTTCCCCCAGTTGCTAATTTTGGCTGGGCAACCATCTCTTCCTGGTTGTGCCAAACTTCTTCTATTTGAGAACTGCGGAGGCCACTGTGCTCTTGGGAACCTTCATTGCAGCATTTGTTTTGGCCGTCCCCAAATCTGTGCCTTGCAACAATCGGTTCACTGAGCTCTGCAGGTAGCTCCTTTGACCTCAAGCCCTGGTTTTTGCTCTGATATGCACTGTCAGCTGTGAGGCCTTCTATAGAAAGGTGTGTACCAAAACATGTCCAACCACAAATGGACTCCAATCAAAGTCTAGAAACATCTCAGCAACAATCCAGAAAAATGGGATGAATCTGAGCTAAAGTGTTTTTGCAAAGGGTCTGAATAATTATTGCTGGCATCAGGCCAAAACCTTGAATCCCCATTTTCATTATTATTATTATTTTTATTTTTTTCATAAATCAGTGCTATTGGTCACCCTTTTTATCTTTTAGTAGGGTTCAACTAATTTTAAAGCAATAAAAGTGTGAAAAAGATGTTTGACGATGACCATTCAGAGCTAAATTAATTATATAATACAAGGTTTTTTTCATTCCCTGAATAGTGGTAATTTGGAGGCTTTGGCCCGATGTCAGCATTATGTAATTGTGATACTTTTTTTTTTTTTCTTTTAAGTAAATTGGCAAAATTTTTCCAAAATTGTGTTTTCACTTTTTTTTGTGATGGGGTACTGAGTGTAGATGTATGAGAGAAAAAATAATTATTTTTGACAGTAGCATCAGGCTGCAACATTTAAAAAAAGGAACAAAGTGAAGGGGTTTTGAATACTTCACTCTACCCTGGCAGAATGAAGTTCCCTCTAAAAAATGGAGACTAATAGTCATGTGTATTATGGTTCCATACCTGTTAGCTGGACTACAACAACAGTGGCAGCCTTGTGAGTTCTGTTTGTGCTGCTCAATCCCTGTTGATATTTTCAGTTTCATTGTGGCAAAAATTAAGTCCATAAAGATGACTAAAGATTTTTGAGGATACTTTACCTTGAGATTTAGACCAAGGTTGAGAAATCATAGCTAAGGTCATTGATCATTGTCAGTTTTCCTTTGATACCAGATAACCTTGTTTAATGGACAAAGCAACAATGAAATCAATTACATCGGATTGACACTCCTCTCTCTGTGCTCTTCTGTCTGAACAGACAACCAACTGAGTTTGTATAATCATCCAAAGAGATCAGTCAGCTGTTTCCACTTAATAATGATTCATTTACTAAGAGTATTTCAAACTGGATTTGAATGATTAAAATGCTGTAGAACCCTGACTCTACTACACCTCTTGTTCTAAATGGACAAACAGAATTATCACCTACATATCAAAGACCTACTCCTAGGCTCTTTTCCCCTCTTATGAAGTGAATAAAGCATCAATCAGCCAATTAACACTTGTCTTTGCTCAGTTGATGTTTTCTGAGTTTGTGGTGTGGGCTGCCTGTCCTCACATTATTTTTGGTGAAGCTGATGACACATTTGTTACAGACATTCAGAGAAGCAGTAAACTGACTGGCTGTATTTGCTGTTTTTATTCTACCATTGTGTTTGTTTTTTTTTTTACCCTAGAGTCTCCTCTAATGGCTCTCTGACTGCCAGGGTCTGCCTCTATTAAAAACTAGAAAATTGTTCCTTGAGCAATTCAGCATAATCACCCCTTTCTTTTGCTTTACCAGTGGGTGCCTTTCAAAGGAACTGAAAACTGGACTAATTTCTTTCTTTCTTTTTTTTTTCATTTTTTGTCAACTAGAACTAGACATTCTTAGTGACTAGAATATTATCAAATAAATATTATAAAAAAACATATCAGATGTTGAAACTGAGACAATTTTCCATTTCATTGAAAACGTTGGCTCATCATGAATTTGACGGCAGCAAAATATCTAGAAAAAGTAGGGAGAGGTTCACGTCTACCATTGTGTAGCATCCTCTCTTCTTTTAACAACAGTCTGTAAACATCTGGGAAGTGAGGAGACCAGCTCTTGGAGTTTGGGGAGAGGAATGTTGTCCCATTTCTGTCTGATGTAGGATTCTAGCTGCTCAACAGTCCTGGGTCTTCGTAGTTGGATTTTTAATTTTTTTATGTGCCAAATGTTTTCTATTGGTGAAAGGTCTGGACTGCAGGCCAGTTCAGCACTCGGACTCTTCTACTGTGAAGCCATGCAGTTGTGATGATGTGGTTAAGCGTTGTCTTGCTGAAATTTGCAAGGCCTACCCTGAAAAACACTTTGTCTGGATGGGAGCATATGCAGCTCTAAAACCTCTACATACTTTCCAGCATTGATAGTACCATTCCAGATGTGCCAGCTGCCCAAGTCCTTAGCACAAATGCAACCCCATAACATCCCAGAGATGCAGCCTTTTGAACTGTGTGCCAAAAAGGAGACAAGTACACAGGACGCAGCGTCAGTGTTTCCAAAAAGAATTTCACATTCTGATTTCAAATTTTGATCCTGACCATTGAACAGTTTTCCATTTTGATCAGTCCATTTTAATAATCTTTGGCCCAGAGAAGACAGAGGGGTTTCTGGATCGTGTTCACATATGGCATCTTCAGCTTTAAGTTGCATTTGTGGATGGCATGGCCAACTGTGTTGACTGACAATGATTTTTGGAAGTGTTCCTGAACCCGTGGAGTGATTTTCAAGCACAGAATCATGCCTGGTTTTTATGTAGTGTCACCTGAGAGTCCGGAAATCCCAAGCATCCAAAATTAACCTCAGGCCTTGTTCCTTGTGCAAAGAGACTTCTCCAGATTCTCTGAATCTTTCAATGATATCATGTACAATATATGGTCGGATATTCAAAGTCACAATACTTGATGAACATTTTTCTAGAATTGTTACACAATTTCAACACAGTTTTTGCATATTGATGAACCTCTGCCTATCTTTACTTTTGAGGGACTCAGACTCTCTAAAATGCTCCTTTTATACCAAGTCAGGTTACCGACCTGTTGACAATCAACCTAAGCATTTGCAAAATAATCCACTTTTCCAGGTTTTTGTTGCCCTGTTTTTACCCCTAAAAACCAGAATATAAGTCACCCCAGTATATGTGCTGAATGATTATTTAATTTTTTAAGGGGGGTGGGGGGGGCAAACTTATCTGGCTCTTTTTGAAAAAGTAATTTCCCCCCTTTTAAAATCATGAGTTAACTGTGATTAACCACAGATTTTGGAAAGCTGAGTTCATTTTCACTGGTCACATCCTGGCCTGATTACCACCAGATTTGTTGAATCAAGAAATCACTGAAATGGAAGCTGTCAGACAAAGTGAAGTAGGCTACCAGATCTCAAAAAGAAACGCATCATGCCACGATCTAAAGAAATTTAAGAACAAATGAGGGGGTAAAAAAGTGGATAATAGCAGTCTATTAAATGAAATTGTTAATCACTATGCATACAGTAAAGCGTCATTTCATTCTATACCTTTATGAAAATGAAATAACTTTACAAAAAGTTTATTTCAGTAATTTCAGTATTTTTTCTTTTTTTACAAAAATAATCAGTATCATTTTAGGTGGTCTTTTAAAGCAAATTTCTCAAATGTAAATTATACTCAAATAGATTAAAGACACCTGATGTCTAAAACAAACATTGGTTCCTTACTCTTTTCTGTCAGCCTTTCTCTCATTGTTTATGTCATCCATGGTTGGATACGTTATTTATGGAGACTCAACAGGCGATCGCCAGACACACTTGCATGCTCGCTGTGCTCTTGGAGATGCACAAGGTCAATTTAATGCATCGAATTTGATTTTCTAAAGAAATGCATGAGAAAAAAAAAGGGTGTGTGTGCATGGATCTGTGTTCAAGTGGTAACCCTTCAGACCAATCAAGTGATGCAGACCTGATTCTCCCAGCCAATCACATTATAGTGCTGCCAAATGGGATTGAATGCACTTTGAGGAGGAGAGGGGAAGAATGTCTCAAGGTGTCTCCTGGTTTCATTCCAGCTCAATCCCTGATAGCAAATTTTCTTTGGCTCATATATGGGCCAAATGAACAGAAAGGTGTGGCCCATATTCAGAAATAAATGATGGCCCAAATCTGGCCCAAGTGTGCAAAAGCCATGTCTGAACCATTACAAAGCCAGGCCTGCACCAAGATTATACCAACTATTATCTGGGCAAAGTGCTTCACTTACATAAGCGATCCTGAGGAGACATAACCTTCAATTCTGATGGTATGGCAAAATGTATTTGGTTATTATTTTGCCCTGTATGTTTTGTCACATTTTCCGATTACATGCAACACATGGCCCAAATATCAACACTATCATTTGACTAAGTACTTTAATTTCTCGAGGACAAGAGTCCAATATTTAAATGCGCTAAAAAAACAACAACAATGAAAACATCACATAGAGCTCCAGAAGTGTGTCTTTAGATGGCTTTCTTTAAGTTGTTTGTAAAATAACTTGATTTAAAATCAGGGTATTGGGTCAAATCAGAAAGCACAATAACTATTGGCTTAATATAATAAGTTACGGTCATAAAAATACATTGACAAAATACATGATTATATTTACAGACACTTGAAGCATTATGACGAGTTTATCTTATTGGTCCAATGTCTATTAATCAGAGCTAAGTACTCACAAAAATTTGAGCAGCTCCTGTTTGTTAAAAAATATTTATCCAATGTTGAAATCTGAATTGAATTGCTAGAATTGAAGCTAAGTAGCTCACTTAAAAAGCTGACCTAGGTTATATTAAGATGCATTCAAGGGCAGTTAGAAAAAAACTATTACGCAATAGTAGCCCAAATAAAATGTCACGATGTGTTCAAATGTAGCATTCATTCAGTTTTTGACAAGCCACTTGAAAAAAATCCAGCTGGAGGGTGAGAAATGTGCTTGCTTTTTCAGCAATATAATATAGACAAAAAAGATGGAATCATGATATTTTAACTTCATAACTCAAACTATACCCATCTTATACCTCTGCTGTTAAAAATGGATTGTTGTTTGTCAGTAAAGTATTGAGATGGTATTGATAAGGACTCAGACTGATAATGACTGATAATGGGACTTGTATATCTGTTTTTTTATGTATCTTTGGTGCATTTCTGTCCTATTTAAAGATTAAATAACATGTTGTTTAAAGGATGTGCTATCAAAAAAGTTTAAAGAATAAAACATTTTGACAACCTTTCTTATTAACAAAGTACCTTTGCTTTTGTACATTCGTTAAGGTTTTCATGTTTACTTTTAATTTTTATCCAGACAAAAAGTGTATAGTCCCCAGTGCTGCTACTTTGATGTATGATGTTTGTGATATCAAACTTAATTTAATCATTTAAAAATATGTCATCTTTGTGGATTTTAAGCAAGTTATAACAATAACATGATCATACTGATGACTGTGATATTTTAGGTCATAATAACAGTGATATGTAATTTTAATATAGTTACATCTCTAATCCCTGCACAGACGTGAGGCTCCTTCCTTGCACATGTGTTCATTTATTTTCTAGTTGGGCCAAGGAGGTTATGTGATCACAGGGTTTGTTTGTTAGTTAGTTTGTTAGCAACATAACTCAAAAACTTATGGATGTATTTTGATGAAATTTTCAGGAAATGTCAGAAATGACATAAGGAAGAACTGATTAGATTTTGGGAGTGATCTGGATCACCATCTGGATCAAGGAATTTTTTTAAAGAATTCTTCACTATTGGGAGATAGGGCTAATGGCAGAGGTCTGCACTCTCCGAGTGCTTTTCTAGTTTAAACTGCTATGATATTTAGGGATGCAGGATATTATCAGCATGAGATAAGTATCAGCAGATATGAAAATTTCTCCCCTCATAAACAACTGGCTGTAAAAATCGTCCTTTATCAGCTGTTAATATTGTTTATATAATTAAACTAGAAAAGCACAGACCTCTGCCATTAGCCCTATCTCCCAATAGTGAAGAATCCTTTAAAAAATTCCTGGATCCGTCCCCATGTGCCCCCCCACCATGGTATTCGCTGATTACTCCCTCGCCAATGAGGTGAAAACACAGTGAGGCAAAGCATTGGCTTCGCTACAGGTGCCAACAGATGCACCTATGGTCTCACCGGACGACTGAAAGTCATGGCAGAGGGTGAATATTCTTCTATTCCTCCCAGCATTGTAAGTATTCTGGCTACAATTCACTGTCTTTCTCTCTGTTACGCTTCGACTCGTCTCCTTGATCGGGCGTGCGTCTTTCAAACTCTATAAACTCCAAAACTTTCAATAGAAACACACCCAAAAAAACTGCTGCTGGTATTGAAGTTACTCATGTCCGCCATCTCCTGGTGCAGACCTCCACCATTAACCCTATCTCCCAATAGTACAGAATCCTTTAAAAAATTCCTTGATCCAGACGGTGATCAGGATCACTCCCAAAATCTAATCAGTTCTTCCTTGTGCCATTTGTGAAATTTTCTGAAAATTTCATCAAAATCCATCCACAACTTTTTGAGTTATGTTGCTAACAAACAAACTAACAAACTAATCAACAAACAAACCATAACATAACCTCCTCCTCACATAAGCTCCTTGGCAGAGGTAAAAAATATTTTGTTTAATGCTGGACTAACAGACCTACATCGGCTGGTCTTTTTCTTTATTCATCGTCATTCCTTACACTTTAAATTATGTTCTAAGGACTTATTGTTTTTATTCATTCATCCTCAGACTTTAAATTGTGTGTTTTTGAAGGACTGAAGTTTTAGGTCTGAGTTGCATTTAAATAATGGTATCAGCTATTTTTATATTTTGGCAACACTGAAAATGTCATGCCATAATAACGCCCCATTTAGCATTAAGAAAAGTAAATCTGAGGTGTGTGTGTGTTAAGACTTAAAGCTGCAGACTGCAGACAGGTGTAGCTCCGTCTTATGAACAATTGTTCTTTTAAGATCTGGCCAGACACTTAAGTTCTTCTTATTTGTTGGGGACTAGTTTCAGTCCACCTACCTATCTGAGATTTAATGGTTAAGAGTCCTTTTTTTTTTTTAAGATTTACTTTTGGGCTTTTCATGCCTTTATTTGATAGAGGAGGAAAGTGGATAGAGTTGGGAACGGGAGAGAGTGGGGAGAGACATGCGGTAAATGGCCACAGGCCGGATTCAAATCCAGGCCGCCTGCGTACATGGGTTGCGCCTTAGACCGCTAGGCTGTCTGAGCGCCTCAGTTAAGAGTCCTTTTAACAGCTTAACAAAGAATCATCAGCTTGTTGCTAATTGTACATGTAATCCATCCTGACAGTTACCGAAAAATAAAGCAAACAACGAGTCATCACGTCTTCTCCAGTTCAATTTTCTTCCTCAGTCTTTTATTCTTTTCAAGTTGCGGCACTGACAAGCTTTTTGAAACCTCCTCTCACAAGCACGTCACTTTTGCAGAACAAAAATTGTCAAATGTTTGCTCTGTGTTCAAAGCCTCCGAGAGGATTTAAAAATTAAACATGTTTTGTTTTTCCTTTGAGTCTGCCACAAAGCTTCAGCCGGGATGAGGCCCCTCACCGTCATAAGCTATTTTAAGCAACCTCGGCACGGTGCTAACAGACCATGAAGGGTTATCTGGAGAGCACATACATTTTTACTGATTCTGATGTCAGCTTAAAAGGATTAAGTGATTTAATAATTTTGTCAGATGAGTTTCTTTTTAAAAGTTTAGTCAAGTAAATTTCACCTTTTTGGGCCAAAAACAATAAATTTTAAATAGTCCCAAATGTCTTCACAGTCTAGAAAGAACAACCTCCTTACACACGTGGTGAAGACCTCTTAAAAAAAAAAAAAGCTTTAAAGAAATACAACATCATATAAGAAGCTAAGGGGTTGCTTTTGAATCTGGAAATTTTGGTTAGCAGCCCCTCTGGGAAAAGAAGTCTCTTTGCTGATTTTATCCATGCATAGGATGTGATTTCCAAAAAACAAAAAAATGTAATTGTTCTGTCTTAACAGTCAAATGCAACAGTGAATCGTTGCTGTGAAAACTGCAAACAAAAGCTGTTTCAGCTATAGGGGTCACCCTCGCTAACTGGCACCAGAATATTACCGTACGTGCACTTTGATTGAAATCGCTTCATAAATAAATTTAGTATCATTACTAAGTTGTCTATTTGTGAACACTTTTATCTATTCAGGCCACATTTCTGGTCAGATCTTGTGTCTAAGCAGATCCCTGCCACTATCCAGAGCTGTAGCTCTGAATAATGGTTTCTGCAGCTCTGACATAATGGTCTACTACCTAGATATAACAAGCACAGTAGACGGGTGACATTTCAAAGCCTGGAGTTGTATAATAATAGTCTGATGTGTCAACTGTGTCAGCTTAAACTGGTAGAAAACCACTCTACTAGAGCAGCACAGGCATGTGGGTATCATCCTGCAAGGAGGCTGAAAAACCTCTCTGACATCATTTACTAAACACTGTGATCCCTAGTTTACCCTTTAAAAAAATATGTCAAGACAAAGTCATCTTATCTGACTTTATATTTGCATTTACCATAACGCATGTTAACCAACAGAATAGACATCATCCTGAGTTCTAGTTCTTGTGTGATTATTAGTGCTGCACGATTTGGTAATAATGAGGGACTGCAACTATGTTGGACAATAATGTGATTGTGATAACAATATTATACATAATTATTATCATGAGTCTACTTGCTTGTTTATCAAGGAAAATGCAGGGAATAATATGGTTTTGAAGCATCAACCCAAAACATAGAAATAATAAGTAGCATTTAAAATTGAAGTTTTAACACTACTGCTTTTCAAAATAACTTAATATTTTCCAAAAATATGTTTTTCCTTTGTCGAAAAATAAAGTGCAATAGTTGCACTAACTTGAACTTAAAGGCCTTGATGCAGGAATTTTTTTTAAGTCTTCTAAGTACTACTTAATACAAAAATAACTGCAGCCTTTTAATGCAATTATGTAATGTATGTAATTGGCATCATGATTGCATTACGATTAATTGTGCAGCAAGGGTGCTTATTAAGAGCAGTTACCAAAAACATTGATTTTCAGCAATCAAAAACAATATCTTTATGCTAAAAGATGCTATAAATATTAAATTCCTTCCTCTATGTTTTATAGCTGTGAATCGGTGGTAAGGTCAGTCCTCTCTCAGCCATTATGTTGGGGGTTTGATCCCAGCTCCTGCAGTCACATGTAAACCTGTCCTTGGGCAAGAGACACTTGACCAGAATTCACTCCCAAGGGGAGAGGACTCCAAAGGCTCCCAAGGTCAAGGGCATGCAGTGGTGGACTTAGCAATCTTGGGGCCCAAGGCAAACACAGACATGGGGGGCCCTCCCCTCTGTTGTTCTCCCCTTTTTTCTATTTTATTTATCAAAGATAGAGCTACTTGGAACTTCTTCTTTTAATGAGTCTTTACACAGCAATGATGTAAGGGATATCTGGGACTGTATCAAAAATATAAAAAACATAACAGTTAAACAAATGCACTTACTACAGAAACTATAAAATGTAATTTTGTATTTGTCTTTCTGTATTTCTTTTGACCTTTTAGTCTAATATATTTGGGGTTTTTTCAGACCTCAAATGCTTTCAATATTTTCTTTTTAATTCTGTTAAATGTTATTTAGTTGTGGCTGTGGTATTTAACTCAGAAACTTAATTGAGCCGTTGTCACATGCCTAATCATGTTCAAGTTAAAATTGAATGCAACCCAGGCCAAAAATGACTGTTTAGCAATATTTTTGTCAAGAAACATCCTGAAGTTCAATATTTATAGGAGATTCTTTATGGAAATCTGGTAACCAGATGACATTAGAGCTGTGATGAAGTCTGTTGAAAAGAAAAATATGAGAACTGTAAAAAGGTAAATGTTTATTAACACAAGGTGCAGATGATTCTTGGTTTTTCCACCAAGCTGTCTGTTAGATTTTAAAACTGAGACTTTGAAATGAGACATTAGGGAGCAGTGGTGGACTTCTTTTACATCACTGTGACTGCAGGGAGAGGCTGCAGTGGCTTAACCAAAATGTGCCAGAAAGGACAAAAAAGCATGTGATTAATGTGATTTAAAAATGTGAATATATTATGGTGACTGCCCTTATATAAACATTATTCTCTAAAAAGATAAACAAAAGTTGACTTCTTAATTTTATTTAGCTCATTTGTTCAGAAGTATGTTTAAATTTATTCCATGTTTCCAGACTCTCTCTGTTCCTGAAGCAAATTGGTTTCCACACATTAATTTATGGGACTAAACAAAGAAGTAATATGTGTCTCAGTCTGGTAATTAAACCTCAACATTCACTTACTGGCCGTACAGCATTGACTTTACTGCTGATGTAGTCATGGTCTGACTGCTGCCTGAGGCCTTCAGGGTTTAATTGCTCTACACCTTGGGACTAATGTCTCTGTCTCTCTCTTAACACCCCCCACCCCCTTGGATTCTGTCAGACAAACTTCAGCGCTTATAGGAGTTAGGAAGTGCTGAGTCAGCTCTGAGGCACTCGAGAGCAGAGGTTATCAATGTACGAGGAAACCACGGTGTTTTCTGGGCTTGAGGTTAGGATCTTACTCTGTGTTAAGGCTTGCATTATGATTCCCAAATGGTAACAGATGTTGACTGATCAATAATCGTCAAAATTGTCCAAATTAAACACTTTTAATGGTTATTTTCTGTAATGATAACACAACACAATAAAATCCAGAGTTGTTAAGTTTTTTTTAATACCAGGATATTTTCAGTACCATGAGGTTTTAAATGACACAATTTCTATCTTTAATGACTGGTCCCATGTCCTGATTAGTGTAAGTTTACAAAGGGAATGCAGAAATGCTATGTAGTTAACAGTGAAAAAACGTGCACTCCGCAGCATGCAGCCAGTATGGCTCTGGATTTGAGTCCTGCTGAATCATCTCGTTAAACATTGCTGTTTTCTTTCAAGTATCTGAAACCAAAGAAACCTTGGAGGATAGTTAATGCACTGGCAGCATCCTCTCTTTCACAGAGGCCTGTCCCCTCACCCACCATACTCAGCAAAAAGCCCAGACTGACAATACAGCAAGTCCAACCGAAACAGAAGCCAAACAATTACAGGATGGACAAAAGCAAGGGCACGCCAGATCTGACAGTAATTATTCTGTTACCCCTGCAGGTTGTATACAGTTTTTTGATAGTCATTTGAGGCAGCTCAGTTTTAAACCGGATCATTACAAAAAAGACAACAGATATGGAAAAGGCAGAAGCAGCCAAGGAAAACACCAGCAGAACAGGGAGGACAGGTAATCAGTGTATTATGGACATGTTTCGATTCAGGATCAAGGCATATCAAGTCAACTTACATGATGCTTACAAACAATGCCAAAGATTTTACTAGCAACTGGTTAGGAACAAACAAACTATCCTTGTTTTACTTTGTAAGTATATTGCAGCTCACATCTTGTCTGAAATTTATTCTGAATAGCTCAGTGAGAACAGATGATACAGAAACTAAATACAATTGTTTGCAGCATCTGAAACTTTTTAGTGTTTTCATCTCCCATGCCACAGGAACTGTTTTTTCACAAAGGTAAAAGCAGCTTTGAGCAAGTGTAAAACTTATTTAAAAAAAAAAAAAAAAAAGAAAGAAAGAAAGAAAAGCATTTTTTTTGTTTTGTACACATTTCCAAAATATAGAGATGTCATAGCTGTATCCCTCAAATTTGTGATTGTAGAAATGTTGCACAAGATCATTTCAAACCACAAAAAAAAATATTTTGAGTATGTTCATAACTTCATTTTTGAAATACACTTATCTTTATAAACTGTGGCAAAAGGAAAATAAAATGAAATCAAATCTCAATTTGCAAAAAAAGACAGCATCTTTATAAAAACTCTATTTACAGTAGTGAAATCAAATCTCCAAGTGTGCCAGATACTTTTGAGCATACATGTGTTTGCAACAGACCATGCTGAAACAATAAGTGGGACTGGTAACCTGCAAGAAAACAACACATTTATAGCCCAGTTTATTTTATATTATATTGTTTTTGATGTGTGCGCTTTGTACTCCATTTATACAAAAGAAGGAAGGATATTTCTGGAAGGATTAGACCTCTGGAACACACTGAATGTGTGATATGTTAGTGTTACTCCTCCAGTTTTATACGCAAAAAGACCTATTGCTCTATCTCATTTGGTTACAATTCTACCCACAGTTAAAAGTAGATATGCAAATGGGAGCGCTGGCAATCCCATAGGTTTTAAAGGGTTAAAAGGACTGACAAAGGTACTTCACTAATCCTTAGCATGTGTAATGATTGTCACGCTAATTTACTCCCTTAGTTAAAGGCTTAATATGTGGCATTCTGCATAGATACAGCTACAAATCTGATTTACCCTATGTTAATATGTTATGGGGTAATGACTTTTTGAAAAAAAATGAAGTCAAATGTCTCCCTGAGTTGGTTGCTCTCAGCTCTGCATTCACACTGACAGGACAACACTTCCTTCTGCTTGTTTATATTTTACTCAGGGGCTCCAATATTTTTTTCTTGTAATATAGCACTTGTCTACTGCTCAATCTGGCTTTCTTAATGGTGAAACAGGAAATGTGGCAGCAGGAAGGAGGAGCTGAGGAATGAAGGAGGTGTGTCCAAAGAAAGCATTTGTTTTGGTCTGAAAATCTGTTCTCAAATTTGCATTGTATGCTTTGAAGTGAAAAACAGGAACACTGTTTAGGTTAAACTGGCACCATTGTGCTTTTAGAAAAAGTAAAGTAAAAACAGCTACCAGTGTATTGCCCGATGTAACAGAGTATTAGTATAGTATTTTTTAATCACAAATGTAACAGAGTAGGAGTAAAAAGTACTCTGTTCAATAACTACTCTCAGAAGTAGTTTTTTTTTTTTTTCAAAAACACTACTCAAGTAGCCAACATGTAACGGAGTAAATGTAACGCGTTACTACCCACCTCTGAGTTTTATAAGTTTGAGTTGGCCAAGAGGTTGTTTCAAATTGTGACATTTTAGCACAAAGTAATTAGTTATACATTTTGTGTTAAAACTGTGAATAGCAACTGCCCTCCATGGGTTGAAACCAACTACTGCAACTGAATTTAAAAAGTCTACTTGCTGACATATGAGGTGCCATCTGTCATCACCACAGAGCTCAAGAGCCATCGCCCACTTTTTCCCTGAGCGTTAACTTCACTCCCAGTGACCCACAGCTGAAATTTGCAGCTCTACCAATCAGAGACATTGCCGTGACACTCTAGGTTTGCGGGAAATGTAGTGATGTCCATGGAAATCAAAAACAAACCATGTTTTTCTTAAAATGAGGTTGATAACATACGAAGTTGCGTCTTCTACATGACCATAAATAATCATTTTACTCAGTTCCTATCAAGTCCACCTCAAATGGTTATGACATTACAGCTAATAATCAAATCTGAAAGGCAGCATGGACTGAATGATGCTGTGGCTGATTAGGGACAGTATGAAGTAGTCCCTCCATCCCAGCCTTGTTCATGATATTCTAAAGGCACTTGTTTTTTTATTCCAGGGCAGATGCAGCTCAGTTGAAACTCTGTCAGATTTGAGTATTTCCTGTAGTTTCCAGGCTTTGTTATCTGAAAAGAGATGCTTCGGCATGTTTTGTTCTTTCTCTAAGATTGCTTATAGCAACATAAAAAGGGAAGGGCTTCATATTGGTCTCTGCCTGGGACCTCCAAATTACTAAAACCCTGCCAGTGAGGGGCATGAACAACTGAGTTAAAATTCACAAAAACCCTTCTTCTTCATTTCTACACTGATACATGTAATGAAAAACTCTGAGCTGGTACATAATCTCCATCTCCAGCCTGGATCAAACCAATAAAGTTCTCATTTAAGGCCAGCATTCATACCCCAAATGACTCCAATTGATTGAAAAATACTTCAATTATATAGATGTTTTCATTGAAAAGTACCCACCTTCAAATTGGCAAGTTATTGATTAACTCTGATTGGTTTGTCTCATTATCTGATTTTTCCCCCCAGGGAGCTTTAAGAGGCTTTGCACTGTCAGCACTTTTGAATGAAAGAGGTCACTGTGTCCCAGGCCGTAAACATAAAGCAGAACCAAAAAGAAGTCTGCACTGACAACAAAATAATCACCCTGATAGGCATGCATATTGATCACTAGTCACATAAGTGCACTCGCTCTTTCATTGCATCCTCCCTTATCGTTCTCTCACACTCAAAAATCTATACCCTAAAGCCTCCATAATTCATCTCGCCTGGAGATGCAGCACGCAGAGACATACCCTGTCCTTATAATATACCTATAAAACATCCTTCCAGCTAAAACATAGAACACTTACACGCTCTCAAAGGCTAATGCCCACACTTTCAAACCTATTCCTAAAGTCTGCAGCCCGACTCAAGTAGAAGCAGCTTTGGATGCAGTGCAGTTGATTTAAGAATTCATAGTGTAGACACACAGCAGCTATGCATAAAGAGGCAGCACCACCATCCTCTGCATCCCAATGAGGGGCAGGGATCCAGCTCTGGACTATGTGTCCCACCCGTAAGCATCTGACAAAAACTCAGAACCAAGAACAACTGAGTGACCACTGCATCAAAACTGCCGGAGCGGCTTTCCTGCCTTTCCCTATGAAGCTATAGCTGACAAGGAGGATGTATTACAGGGCTGTAATGAGGACTAATTAGGGGGCAAACAATAGCTAAGATAATATTCTACAGGATAATACCTGAAGGCTTTAGAGGACAAAAGTCTCATTAAAAAAATGTTAGTCGGCAAAAAAGCTCTTCTTTTTTTCTGCAGACAGATTCCTTTTATTACATTGAAACATTAAAATTAAAAGGAGAAAAATCAGCCAACTTGATGTTTAAGCTCTTCTGATGTAAATTTGGAAGATACAAAAAAATGAAAAGATTAAGTAAAGAAAAAAAAAGACTAACGAGAAGTGATACTTCAGAAATTTAAGGCTTCAAGCAAGGCTTTAAGCAAGTATTTTAATACTACCAGAATAGACATCTAACTATCCTGCTTTAACTGGAGCTTTCATGACCTCCTCCACAGTCACTTTTAAGGAATATCTGGCCACACTTTTTCTACAAAAGCATAAAAGAAGAACAACAATCAATGAACATGTCAGGTTATCACTCTGTCAGCTACAAGGACTTGACCAACCGGGTGACATTTTTAAATAAAGCATGTCCTACCCCGAGGGGGGTTTTAAAGATGGATGCAGTAAGAGGGAGAGACAGAGGGAAAGAGAGCATAAGGGGAGGGGTGCATAGCTGATGTCTGAAGTCAGGAGTTTGGTGCAGGACGGATTATCTCAGCCCAGCGTCCCCGTAACTAGCGAGGCCAGTGTACTCGTACAGTGCAGCTTTAAATCCTCCACACTGCAGTGCTGTTAAATCAAGCTCCAGCCCCGGCAGCAAGATACTTACCTCCCAGCGCAGCTTTCATTACAAAATTCATGATGAAGCAGTTCTGTGTTCTCTTCCTTCACCGGTCACGTTATCAGGGACAGACCTGCAGCCAGAGGACAGAATACACAAGCTTTGACTGCATGAATACCTTTGTTAGGACATGCAGTTTCACTCCACTGCTTTTCATATACAGCACTTTGATGGGATGGGTGGTGGGGCGGTGATGATGGGGGCTCGGTGCGGGTGAGAAAACAACCTCCTTGCTTTGCCACGCAAATCATGAAAAAAGCTCTCCTGCTCTAGCAAAAAAAAAAGAAAAAAAAAAAATCACAACATATTCAAATTCTGCTTCATGAAAAGTACACATTTACATCCAAAAACAGTCTAGAGGGAAATCACTTCTACTGCAAGGAACCAAAAAAAAAAAAAGGATTAAGCTTCGAGTTTGGTGGTGGCACCTGCGTCCTCAATTTACCAACACTTCATCTTGTGTGGATTTATGCTGACGTTGCTTTATGGATCCTCATGGAAAGAGCTCAAATATATAGGCGACTCATATCAGGGTCAAAGAGGAGGCATGATTTGTGCCTGAATCACTCGACAACTCTTTTTAAGGGGGTGTAAGTTTCTGCAGGGTCTGACCTTGGACCTATGATTCTCAGTTTGAGTTGAGTTTAATGTCATTTCACCCCCTTTGATTAGACGATCTTTATCCAGTTCAGTGTTTTTAGCATCTTAGAGTGAATTTAGCGAAGATCCATGTTAGTGCAACATAAGTACACTCAGATGTGAGTCCACTTCACGGAAGTTTAACTTAACCTTTACATTTCTACATTAGACTTCAACAGCTCAGGTGCTATTTCAGTGATCTTACTGCAGGTAATTAGGTTTTTTTGTGAAATTCATTAACAACATTGCGCCCATTTGGTTAGTTAGCTGCATTTTCCAGCATCCCTCATCCCCACTGCAGCAAATGCTAAAAGAAGAAGGGAAAAAATGCTCCTTCTTCAAACTTGCCGCACTCATTATTTCATCGCGGGGTCGTTTCCATTCACCCAGAGTCGAATCTGCAGCAGATGAGCGCCTTTAAACCATTTCCTGGTTCCTTTCCTCACCATCACCACCACCATCATCTTCATCATCATCATGCAGCACTAGCAGCTTCCCCTCGCATGAACCCTTTACAGTACTCACTCTCAGCTCCTTGTGCGATGCAGCATTTCGGCACTATCACACTAACGTCACCGCAGGCTACGTACGCTCCCTGTTTAAATGACTGCACCAACAACAAGCTGCTTGAGACACGTTACATGCAGCCTGATCGGAAGTGCATGGAGGCATCAGCACATTTTACCAAGTGCATGCACCTTTCACTATCCGGTCTCGTACAGTAAAGCCACACTAAACATCCTCATCTCTCTGAATGTCCGGACATCGTTTACCTTGTTTGGATCCACCTCCAAGTCTTCGTAGCAGCAGCAGCGGGTTACAAGCACTCCTATCTTCTTCTTCGTCGGCGGGGAAAAAGAAATCACAAGTTGTGCGTCCAAACGGAGGTATTGTGTGGTAGTGCGCGGCTCTCAGTGTGCAGACATGCCGGTTGTGTCAGAGTCAGGCTGCAGCAGCGGCGGAGGAAGAGAGTGTATTCCTGCAGGACGAGATGAGAGCATGCAGAGGGAGAGAGGGGGAGGGAGAGAGGGAGCCCATGAATGTAATAACACCCCGAGAGCAGCTTCGCTTTTCTTTGCACAATTTTACCACAAAATATCAAACATTTAACAAGTTTAAAGTGTGCACTCAAAAACTCATGCACCTGAGCGTGGAGGAAGAAAATCATACTAAAGCCAGTCAACATTTTCAGTAGATTCGCTTTGCCATAGTTCTCAGATGATTGAGTCAAATCTTAACGGTAAAGTGGCACTGTTTTCTCTTTAAAGCTCAAAATGTTAAAAAGAGAATCTGCCTTAATATTAGACATATTAATCCAAGAACACACAAAACAATGTCCTTCACAGAAAAATACTATTCACAAAAATATATTAAAAAAAATCTGAGTATTATGTTTAGGTGTCAAAGGGCTGTGGCCACCTGAGGGAAGTATGAAAAGGTATAAGCCACAAATTGACGGTTTAATCCAAGTGGTAACCTCCAGTGTTGAAATCTGCATTTTGACCTGCAGTTCCTCAAGTACCCACTTAAATACACGTGTTAAAATGTCCATTTTGATGCCAGATATAAAGTGGTTTTTTTGTTTGTTTGTTTGTTTTTAACCTGGTACAAAAAATCATTTCTTATCAGTAGCTCATTTCTTTAATGGTACCCACTGCACTGGGCGTGGGGATTATAACCACAGTAGTAATGGGATGTTCATGAACGAGTCGGTTCAAAGAGCCGGCTCTTAGACATTAATGATACCGATCCTATTTGAGAGCCGTTTTATATCTTTATTACTATTGTTATTTTTTTTATCTATGTTGTGTGTGGCTGTGTGTTATGTAATTGATACCAGGGATGATCTTTTCTCCACATTAGTCTACCACAGGCACACCACACATTAAGGACTAGTGTCTTAGGTGTTTGATGTTTAATATCAGGGGTGTCATGCAGCTCAGCCAATGAGCAATTTCATTTGCTCGCAAGGTTTTTTTGGGAGACAGTATTATTTTGAAAAATAATTACATTATATTTTCATCACTTTAAAAAAACATCTGCATTATTGGAGTTAAATTCCAGCACAAAAATCAGTCCTAGGTCATGACATTGCTAAATTTGACAGGTGAAGCCAAACTGAATGAAGAGCCATTTGGGAACCGAAAGAACCGACTCTTCTTGCTGAGCCAAGCCAAATGATTGAGATCACTGAAAAGAGCCTGAATTCCTATCACTAAACCACAGTTCGAATTATAGGGGGGCCAAGGGGAGCTCAGCTTTCCTGAAAGGGAAAGCCTTACTGTAGGGGGAGCTCTATAAAGCTGTCAACATGTAGGTTATTATTTTACTTCATATACTGAAAAACAACCCCACACCATAATCCTCCCTCCACCAAACTTTATACTTGGCACAATGCAGACAGACAACTGTTCTCCTGGCAACCACCAAACCCAGACTCGTCCATCACATTGCCAGATGGAGAAGCGCGATTTGTCACTCCAGGGAACGCGTCTACACTGCTCCAGAGTCCAGTGGCGGCGTGCTTTACACCACTGTATCAAACGCTTTGTATGGCACTTTGTGATGTTGGGCTTGGATGCAGCTGCTTGGTCATGGAAACCCATTCCATGAAGCTCTCTGTGCACTGTTCTTGAGCTAATCTGAAGGCCACATGAAGTTTGGAGGTCTGTAGCTATTGACTCTGCAAGTTGAAAGCTGGCGATCTCAGCATCTCCTGACCCCACTCCATCATTTTACAGGGCCTACCACTTTGTGGCTGAGTTGCTGTTGTTCCCAACTGCTTCCACTTTGTTATAATACCACTGAAAGTTGACTGTGGAATATTTAGGAGCGAGGAAATTTAAAAACTGGACTTGTTGTACAGGTCGCATCCTATCACAGCACCATGCTGGAATTCACTGAGCTCCGGAGAGCGACCCATTCGTTCACAAATGTTTGTAGAAACAGTCTGCATGCCCAGGTGCTTGATTTTATACACCTGTGGCCATGATTGGAACACCTGATTTCAATTACATGGATGGGTGAGTGAATACTTTTGGAAATATAGTGTAGGCTACATTAAGTTTCCTGAAATATAGAACCAATAGTATAAATATCTCAATGCTGTCTGTTAACATGTTCAATGCAGAATAAATATGATTTCCCCAAAAATCAACAAAGTTGTGTGTCTATTTCTGCGGTGGTTATTCATGTGTGGCTGCACTGCACTGAACTAAGGCAAAGAATTACCTAAGTACCTGAACTTATCAGGGAGTTGGTGTTTTCTTTCAAGGATTTAGTGGGTATGATGTGTTTCCTGTGATTGTCTATTTCTTAATGTACAGAGGATTTTTAAGTCCTGCCTTTTGCTCTTTCTCTACTTTTTATTTCCCTGAATATCTTACTACTTAAGGAACAGTAAAGTAGCTTACGAATTAAGAACGTTTTCATTTTCAGAATTTGAATGCTTGGCATAGTAGTACAGCTCAAAACATGAGCTTTTTGGTCTGCAGAAATCACTACTTCCCTCCATTGTGTGTTCATTGCTGCTGCCTGATGTCATCTGCAAAGAATCTATTTGTGTTTTGCAGTCCTATTATGTTGTTATTTCTGTTACTTCTATGGCTCCCAAATACACCTTGAACGTAATTTCAAGTTAATGTAGCCTAATGTTAACACCTGTATCCACTGCAGTGACTGACCTTTATGGCAGTCACGTCTAAAAGCATACCAGCCAACATTTAGGTTTCATAATATGGGAGGTTGTGTTGGGGGGCCAGAAATGTGCCTCAGTGCCACGCTTGTTTTGTGTAGACTAGCTTGTAGGTTTCAATTCAGTATTGGTGGAAAAACATGAATGTTTTTGAGAGGGGGTCTGGAGTGCCTCTCCTAGAAATTTTGAGGACTTCCACTTTATCTCCTGTGTTCTGGTGTAATTGTATGCTCTTGTTTGTCACTTGTCTTTAGAGTCCATGGAGGGGATCCTACTTGCATAGAAATAAAAGGCTTATTCTAAATGAGTAAAAATAAAATGATTTTTCAGTCAGGTGGTTTGACACTATTTTAGCAAGCTCCACTCATATGCTGCCAACACAAAAAGCCCCCCCGGCCCTCTATGACTCCCCAGTTTCCACCGCTTCCTGGGGACCCACATCACCCAGGGTCTCAAGTGGAAGCTGAACTTCAGCTCCCTCATCAAGAAAGCCCAGCAGAGGATGTACTTCCAAGTCCATCCTCACTTCATCCATCACAGTCTGGTAGGCTGCAGCCACAGCAAGGGATAGGAACAGACTGCAGTTTATCATCTGCTCTGCAGAAAGGGTGATTGGCTGCAATCTACCATCTCTCCATGACCTGTATGCCACCAGGACTCTGAGGCGTGCAGGTAAAATTGCAGCTGACCCCTCTCACCCCAGACATAGACTTTTTAAGGCCCGCCGCTCTAGCAGGAGACTGTGGTTCATCAGGACCAGAACCTCCCCCCTACAAGAACAGTTTCTTCCCCTCCGCTGTCAGCCTGATGAGCAATACTCCAGTCCTTTATCCTCCCCCCACTTAACAGACTTTTACAGAACAAATAGACAAAAATAATTCATGTTTGCACAGACTATATGCCTTACATTAATGCATGCCAGACTTATTTCTTGTGTGTTACTCTTTTAGAGAACTGTACTAAAACCTAATCACTAATACACCTGAACACCTGCACATTTCCCCCTTTTTTCCACTGGTGTACACACTTATGTGATGTTTGTATTGTATTTTATATTTTCAATTTGCTACTTTATTTTTCTTTAATAATCTATTCAGTTTCTAGCCTCTTGATATTTTTAGTCTTCTTTTATGTCACTTGTTTTACACCAAACACCAGGGTGAATTTCTTGTGTGTGAAAATGTACCTGGCTATAAAAATTGATTCTGATTTATATGTTTCATTTCTACCAAGTTCTACCATTTCTTCCACAAAATGTTTCTTGGATAAACAATTAAAAAACTGAACCTTAAAACCCAGCTTAGAACAAAGATTTGCAGTACGACAAGATGGTTTTAGAACATCGCAGATACATTTTCAAATCTTGAATCAGGTTGTGGGTCACCAGGTTGCAGGGACAGATGAGTTGGTATTTTACATAGTTGTGGATTGTGGGTGCAACTGTAACACCTCCTAAAGATCAGTGTAAATGACTGAAAACACCTTACAGCAGCTGATATGTCTTTAATGTTAGTTAATTCACTTTATTTTTTTCCTCTCCCATAGCACACAAATGCAAGGATTCCACCATCAGTAAGCGTAATGTACAGTGCTTAACAAATTTATTAGACCACCTATCATATTTGTCTCAGAGACCATCCAGCATCATGAAGTGCTTTAATGCAGACTCTTTCATTTTCAGTGAGCTCTCCACATTTTACCATTTTGAACAGGAATGAGGGATTTCAAACTGAATTCACCCAAATTTGAGCCGGCTCACTGGGCTTCTCTGAGAAGTCAGAAATTAATCAAGCATAACATTCAACCACTAAAACAAATTTTTCTGTTCAAGAATTCAAGTAAATAACTATAATTTGACATATTAATCAAGAAATATTAATGTGCTTTAATATTTTTCAGTTTTTTTTAAAACAGTAAATTTGAAAATTCCTGGATAACAATAATAATTATATTTTAGCATTAAAATATCATTTGGGTTAAAGAGCTTCTACATATTGGTGTAATAACCATTGCAGAAACATAAAAAATGATTTTGGTAATTACCAATGCTGCTAATTTAGGGCAGCTGTGGCATAAACCTCACTTTGGTTAGGGTTAGGGTGGTCTAATAAATTTGTTAAGCACTGTACATCACGTATCGATAATGTTTCCTCTTCTCATTTCAACAGTGAAAATGTCTGCACTCTTAAATTGTTCAAGTATAAAATTTTACTCTTGTGAGGACTGTGTTAAGTGTTTGTCCCTGGTCCTAGGGATATTTGAAACCTTTTATTTCAATTTCTGCCTCCAGACAGGGATCTACTTTAGTGTAATGTCAGCTGTCTCAAAGGCCCCTAAAAAATACTTGGCAGACTGGAGAGGACTAAGCAGCAGCTTTTAATGTGATATTAGAACTACACACAGAAGTCAACATCAAATCATCTGTATACTCTGAACACACCTGTTGGGGAAATCTCGCAAAGGCTGTATTATTTTAATGCGGTTTGTCAATCTGATTGTTGCTTTTAATGCTTTGAATATAGCCTTTAAGTATAGTTCACTGTTGTGAAACAGCTGTTACTGATTTACTAATTTCTTCAGTTTCCATTAGGGTGTGAATTCATCAGCTTTTAGATAGAGCAGCCTGTTGCAAGCAGTTTCAAGTTTCAACTCGTCTGATCACAAATCATTGGTCTGAACTGGGCCTCTGTGGTTTGAATACCAACAAATACCCTTCATATTATGTTGCATAAACTGCTAACATATAATGAATGAAAAACAACAAACTCATGTGTTTTAACACCATTGAAAGCGGCTCAGGCCAGGTCAGGTATGGGAGCATACCAGTAAAGCACTTTGCAGCATCAGTCTTGGCCTTGCTCAGCTCTGGCCTTCTGATGGCCACCATCCAGGCCTGGGCCAGGCCCATTACCCACCTCTATAGGTACCCTCCATGTTACTCCCTCCAAAATGCATGCGGTCACCTATGGCATCTGGACCAGCCCAGTAGGTTCTGGGCACCCAGTATGCAATGATCTGGAACAGTCCAGGGAAAGTGCACCATGGTGCCCGTAAAAGCATTCCTGTTCTCCTGAGTGTGTCTTTATTAGACACACAGTCTTGCCAATGACACCCAAAAATGCATCAAGGAGAAGTTGTCACAAAGGAGTTAAGCTGGGACATCTGGCCAAAGACCAAGGACCGGTCTTACAAAGGAGAGTCCATTGAAGTCCATACGATAAATGGAAACAAGGTATTAGACGTGATTTTGTTGTTGTTGTGTTTTTTTATTCTAAATACAAAGTGAGTCACTGTAGACACACAGGAACAAAGGAAAAATTTTACTTCCTTTTCTGAGTGACGTGTAATAATTAAAATGAACATTTTTGTCACATTTTAATCACATAATGTTCAAACTGTAGCTTTGAAGTTTAATCTGCTTATTGGCTTCTAGGAAGAAGAGACATGGCAAAACAACCACTAAAATCCCATATGTTCTGTGGAGAAGCTTGGAGTGATGATATGGTGCTACAGTGGTCTGATACTGCCTTGTTAAGCTCCAGCAGAAACAGCTGAGGACAATCTAAGGGACAGAGACTGTTACATTTATCACATTAACCTAACCTTGTTGCTGAGGCTTGCCTAAACCATCCGCTGGAGCTGTATATTCCCCTACAAACACTTCAGATGTCCTTGCTGTTTCCTTCATAGTAAGGTTACCACAGTGTACACCCAGACAGGCAGACAAGCAGAGAGCACAGGGAGGACCAAGGGGAGCTTAAACTGCTGTATCTCCCATCAATTAATCAGGACACAGGAGGCTGTGTCCAGTCAACACACCGATGCAAGAGCATCCATCACCTTGTTTATAGCCTAGAAACACACTCACACAAACACACACAGTCCACCGTCTCCTCAGTACATTTTTGGTTTATTTTTTTATGGGACTGTGATTTATGTTTCCTCAGCTTTAAGGTCAGGAGTTTGCAATTTCTGCTCTTGACCCATATCCACTGTACTATGGTTTTAAGGATGATGTGAAAAAATACTCTCCTTCTTTCTTTTACTTCACAGCTTTCTCTGTTTAAAGTTGATAAAGTTTGTTTAGTAAAGCACTTTTCACAGAGCAAGGTCTGGGAAGACTGTTAATTTTTTACTGACTAAAAATGTTCAGCAACAACCTCGATGATGATGATGAGCAAAAAATAGATCTTTAGTAATTAAAAACTCTGATTACATTAGGATTCATTTCCATCAAAGAGTCTGAATGAGAAAATAATTGTGCTGGACTGTTGGACATTCAAATCCCTGATATTTCTCCATTGTGTATATCATTTTTAAACACATGCAGAGGTGAGGTGAAAGAGCAGGGGTATTTTACTGTGTGAAAAAATATGTCGGTAAGAGCACAGGAAGCTTGAATCTGTAGCTTTGCTGTTTATAACGGGGTGGTATTTGCATCAAACTAAACCAAAATGCCCACCATTTGCTTACTTGAGGCAGTATAGCTTGTTGTAGGCTATGGCAATTGTTAACACTGTGACTGGGGTCATTGTAACAGTGTTACAATTAAAGTCTCTCAAACCAGCTACTAGTAATTATGTTAGCTTAGCTTGAGCATGTTGTTTTTTCCCTCCAAAAGGCCAGGGCTAAAATTAAACAGAGTTTGATTTTACTATCATCTAAACTTTAGACAGCAGAAGAAAACATTTGTCAAACCAACAATGAACTTTCATACCTCAAAAAAATGTTTTTTTGTGGAGAGCTTCTTTGGTGTGGAAGTATTCCTGCCCTTTTTCAGCAGGCAGAGAGAGAATCCTTCTGAGCATGTGCACAGTTAGTTTTATCACTCTCGCTTGTTTCTAATTGGAGGTATAGAGTGTGTTACAATTGCCCCCGATCTCCCCTTATTTAATTGACATTACTTTATAGCAGTTTGTTTTAATTTGATATTGAAGAGGTTTTCTGTATTTTTTTTTTCCAAAAAAAAACCCAAATTATATTGACCATGACTGATTTAAGATCAATAAAGCGGTAAAACATCCCAGGGGGTAAGTCCACCACTGCTTCCTAATGTTTCATTTCACTTTAAAACTCTAACTCAGCTCAGTGGACAATTCAAAAGTCATCTGCACCTTGTGTTATCAATCATTTACCTTTTTACTTTTGATCCATAATGAGTCATTTTCTGTGCTTAAGTTCATGAAGTACTCTTCAATCTACCCGAAAAGCCCTTTATTTGCTTTCATCTAAAAGCAGGGGCCCATTACAAGAAGTAAGGTCAACAAACTCAGAAACTAATCCAGAGCTCTGAGCTGATCCACCCTCAGATGAAAAACAACGAGTTCCAGTTTCAGAACAGCAAATCTGAGTTAGTTAAATCAGTTCTTAACGGGTTCACTGCGAGTCCAGTGTGGGCAACACAACCATGAAAAGCCATCATCAATGGAGCCCCGATACAATGATTCACCATGGCAACGGGTAACAACAGAAGGTCCACATACTTTAAGTTCTCAATCTAGAAAATTCTCAAATAATTCTCTCGCTTATTTGTTTTTTTCTTTTATAAGGGAAAAAGACTTTAACACGGTATGATTAGCCTAACAGGGCCACATAAAAGTGAAAATCTATATTTTGAGATACGTTTATAATTTTAAAAGATTTATGTCATGCATTTATTAGAATTAAGTCTTAAATTCTGAGGTTTAAATCACAAATTTACAAGATTCAAGTGATAAATTAATGAAGTTTTAATTTTAGCTGATGGTTATATGTTATTATTAAGTGATAGTCATAGACCTCAATAGGTTTGTATTTATAGGCTGTTGCGTTGATGATTTCAAATATTTTTTAACAAATTCTATTAGAATGGTTACAAAAACACCTCTGCTTTGTGTTCTTTTAGATAATGATAACTTGTAAAGCATACAAGCATCAGACATTACAGTGGATGGTTAATTACCCATGAAAATTACTGCCTCCTCTATTCCATTTTTTAATCTTTAAAATTAAAACTTTAATACGGTAAATTACAACTTTAAAATCGTAAATTGACAACTTTCGTCTCACAAAATTTTAATCTTCTCTCAAACTTTTGCTCATTCGATTTTTATCAAACTGGCACAACTAGGTTTATCCTCAGCATAATGGGAGTTTCAAACATAAACACTTTCTCACCTTTTTTCATTAATTCAGCCAAATTAAATTTATATTTCCCAACATAAATTTAATGTCATGTGGAGTAATGCAGCCCCATCCAAACAGGATGATAACCCTTAGTTTTAAGACAGTATAAAGTCCAACGACAGTGGAATGACAAAATGTGATAAAGAAAAAAGGGGGATACATCACAATGAAATATAGAAATTCTAAAATTTTTGCAGCTCTTTTGATAATGCAGGGCTTCAGATACAAAAACAAGGATATTAAAGTGTATCCTGAATTTCACTGGTGCAGAGAAAATAACATGGGTGTAATATAAGTGGACCTAGAAAACACCTTGGTGCAGCATTTTGGATAAATTGTGAATGGTCGAGCGGGGGCTTTTTGAGGCAGCTGATAAGGGAATACTAACAGTCAAGGCTGGATAATACAAGATCAAGATATTAGCATGAAGTGGAGAGGCAGAAGACATTTAGTCTTATCCTGTGAAACTACACTACTACTCGTAGGGGTCCTGATTTTAAAATTTTTTAGTCTACATATGAAAATGTCATCAACTTAATCAAAATTAAGTGAAAATGGCCTCAGATAGACTGATAAAAGTATAAAATAATGACAGCATCATGCAGAATAAACCCTGATCATCCCACAAGACCCTTGAATAGCAATGCAGAGTTTTCAGTGTAAGGGTAAACTAAACTGATTGTATCAGCATCATACTGTGTGATCTATGAACAATTTGCACTTCTAATAGTACAATATTCAAACAGCCAGGTGGTTATTTGGCACGCTGCTTCTTTGTGTTACGTTTGCATTTGATTGTTGTTTCTTGAGCCTGTGTTAGTCTCACAACAGGAGTTCAAATCGTTCTTTTTCCTTAGTTGTCCACCTGTCAGCATGTGGTCTGTGTCCAAGTAATGAGTCAGCCTGACTATATGCCAAAACAGAAAAGTTTGCAATCTATGACTTGTGAACAAACTTTCAATACACTGAAAGATTCTGTGGAAGCCTATGAAACACACAGTGTGCGTGAATACAAGGGATGCAATTTGAGAACTGCATTAGCATTTAAAACCCAAAATATGTATGGCAGAGCTCCACAGGGGCTGTATGCCATTCAAAAAAGGGCAAATTAACATAGCGCTGCTGTCACATGAAAACATAGCTGTAGTGCTGTCAAGAATGCGCTTAGTTAGTTTGAATATTTTTAGGGAAATGCATATTCCCAAGCATTTTTGAATGCATTCAGAAAGGAGAGACTTTAGAGCTAAAACTTTTAGCCCAGAAGAGCAACAGTATGAAAGCAGTGTAGTCAGCAGTAGGACATCTTTCACTGAAATCATATATGGAAACTGTTGTGTTGATTTTGCTGTCATAAAGAAAATACAAAAAGTATCTGATTGGACAAATAATTACACCTTTTACACGTATGCAAATTAAAGCAGATTCTGACTTAAGTCAGCCTTTTATGATCCCAATCATGTGCCCTGCAGTGTACTGGGAGGCAAAACGGCTGCTGCAATGAATGCAGGGTCATGTGCTGCATATTCATTTTCTGGGCTTTTTATCCTCATTGGGCTTTGTTCAAATTAGAAGATATTGTCTGAAAGCAACACATGCTGGCCTGTCTTCCCTCTCCTATCACCAAAGGTATGAACAGTAAAAAGGTTAGCAGGAAACAGATGCAGACAAGCATACCAGGTAGTTAGCGTTGTGATTTAGTTTGTCAGTTAGCTTGTGTTTGTTGGTGATGCTGAGTGTGCATGGGAGAGCGTTTTTGATGGGGTTTGTCTTTGAGATATGCACATGAGACAACGAAAATACTCACAGATCTGACCTCAACCTTCACCTGTGGAGGAATTAAAGGATTTCTCTATTAATGATTCTAATGTAAGCACTAAGGCCTCGAATGACAATTGGACCATACAGTTTGAGCACATAACTCATGAAACAAGGTTCACTCAATAAATAATGAGATTTGGCAGTGCATGGTGAACTGGTCACTACACATTTGTACAATATTTATAGATTACAGATTAAAAATTGAGGGTACTTTTCAGTTAAAGAATTACTTTCCTGTATGTGGTCTGCTGAAGCTGTCCCCTCAAGACAAGGACAAACGTCACTGGAGTGGATGCTGAACCTGTGCCTGTTGTCACTGCTGCAGTCAATGAGAAGTGGATATTTTACGGGGCACCACCTTATTACCTTGACTGCACCATTTCTGGAGGCAGAATGAAGCAAAAAGGCAGTGATCTGAATTTCTGCATCAGTAGATCCTCAGTGAATGGCCTTTTGAAAACCTTTTATGGTCCTTTTGAATGCATTTATTCACATCTGCCTGCAGTCAGTAATAAAACATGTGGTCTATTTGTGGTGTTGGGACTAAATGTCCTGGTATCAGAAGGGTTATTTCAGACTATAAAAGTCTGAATTTTTAATCTTATTTTCTCTTAAACTAAAGAGACTGTTATTGTTATAACATTTAACTATCACCTCTTTGCTGACAAAGAGCAGCAGTGCCACCTTGATTTATCACCCACTGAGGCATGCAGCAGGATTTAACAGGAACATGTTTCAAATCCCAATCATTGTGTAATAATATGCAAGCCAGCAGAACGTCAGCTGAAAGCCACGGGGATGCAGCTGCTTTGAAGCTTTGAATTGTCTGAAGTACACTGATATCCACAGAGAAAGACTTAAAGAATGAACGATGTATGTAGCTGCAGCTAAAAATTCTTCCTTTGAGGTCTGATACAAGGAAAAACCTTGAATCACACTGAACGTGCAGAAACATACAGCTGACAGACACAAACCTGGGATCAACGATAGACCAAAGGGATTTTGCAGGGCCGTAGCTTTGTTAATGTGGTGCCATTATAACAGAAGCATCTTCAGTAAATACCTCAGTAGACATGGAGAAAATCACTGTCTTCTTTAGGCAGGAGTAATTTTTCAGGACTTCTGTGTGGCATTTTCAGGGATAATTTAGCCGCAATGACAGAAGCACACTGTACTTATAAAGCAATATGTTCTTTCTTGTAGAAGTTTGATTAAAAAGATGTTTAGTCTGTGATTATTACCACAAATGTTTACATGCTTATAAATGATAAGAAACTGACCATAGAACATCGCAATTACACCTGCAGGCAGACACGCCCACAGAAATGGCAGGGTCCCTGAAAAACCTGGTGAATGGTCCCTTTCGTTATTGGGTTCTGATTGTTCTAATTACTTATTTGTTCTACTTTTAACTCCTTTTCATCACTGTTTTCCACCATTTTCCACATTTTTGCTTTTTTAAAGCCTTTTCACTACTCAAGCCAACCATTTCTGAAAGCATTTTTTTGCCCATTTTGACACATTTAACTGATTTCTGCCTTTTAACCACTTTTTACCATTTTTTCAGCCAATATTTGACCCTTTTATCCCTTTCTTAACCCATTTTTGCTACTGTGTCACCACTTTTTCATCACTTTTTTCTGCCAGTTCTTGCCACTTTTTTACACATTCTTACCAATTTTCATTGCTTTTTGCATCTTTTCGTAATTACAGTTGTGTGCGAAAGTCAGGGCACCCCTTTAAAAACAGCATATTTTATATATTAAAAAACTAATATTCATATTTATAGTCTCTCTGGTATATGGGAAAAAAGACTATATTATAAGGAAACATTAATGCATAGTTACATTTTATTTTATAAACTGAACAAAATTACAAAAATAAAAAACATCATTTTGGCATGTGCAAAAGTCGGGGCACCCTGAGAGTTTCAAAGTGTCAGATTCTTTTTACAAGCTCAGACCTTTACCAGCTCATTAGTCCTGAAGCAGGTGTCAACAATTGTCATTATGGAGCGCCAGCTGGTGCCAATTTCAGGGTTTCTTAAATACGGCAACTCCACAAACCTTGTGCAAACACTCGGCAACCATGGGTTCCTCTAAAAAACTGTGTAAGACAGGAAAAATGAAAGTTATTGATGCCCACAATGCTGGTGAGGGCTACAAGAAGATAGCAATGCGTTTTCAGCTTGCAATTTCCACAGTGCGAGGTATAATAAAGAGATGGCAGGTGAGGGGAACTGTGGAGATCAAGATGAGATCTGGAAGACCAAGGAAACTCTCGGAGAGAACAGCTCATAGGCTGGTCAGAAAGGTAAATCAAAACCCACATTTGACTTCAAAAGACCTGCAGGAAGATTTAGCAGACTCAGGAGTGGTGGTGCACCCTTTCACTGTGCGGCGATACTTGCACAAACAAGACATTCATGGAAGAGTCTGCAGAAGAAAACCTTACCTGCATCCTCATCATAAAATGCAACGTCAAAAATGCAACAGAACATCTACAGAAGCTGATGACTTTTGGAAACAAGTGCTGTGGACTGATAAGGTTAAAATAGAACTCTTTGGCCACAATAAGCAAAGGTATGTTTGGAGAAAAAAAGGAGCAGCAGTTCATGAAAAGAACACCTTGCCAACTGTTAAATATGGGGGTGGATCCATCATGCTTTGGGGTTGTGTTGCAGCCAGTGGGACAGGAAGCATTGCTCGGGTGGAGGGAAGAATGGATTCCATTAAATACCAGCAAATTCTGGAGGCAAATATCACAGCATCTGTAAAAAAAGCTGAAGCTGAAAAGAGGATGGCTTCTACAACAGGATAATGATCCTAAACATACCCCAAAATCCACCATGGTGTGGTGTTTATTTTGTATTGAATATTTTACTTTGTGGTACTTCCGGTTTCCGGAGCTGGTTGCTGGCTGCTAACTTGACTCTGTTTCTCCTGAGGCGTTCACCCTGCCCCCCTGGTGCTGTGGAGAGGCACACCTGCAGCGAATCCTCTAATCACACCTGCTATTTAAGACTGGCTGCAGCTCTCTACAGCGCCTGAGTCTTGTCTACATTACCTCACGGTAAACGTCGTCTCCGGGCTCCTTCTCGTGATCCTTCAGAGAAGTTCTTTGTGCTTTTGATGATTCCAGTGATCTCTAGTGTTTGCATTTTGTGTACATTGTCGCTAACGTGCCTCTCCTCCTTTTTTCCAGTGCCTCCTGCTCAATTCACCACAGCCAGCTCCAGCACTCCCTCACTCCCTCCTGGACTCTTGGAATCCCCTTCCCTGGTGCACTTATCCTCACAATAAAACTGTTAAAACTGCTTCCGTCTCCGCACCTGAGTTCAACCCTTACACAAAACATCACAGAAGACTCAGGCCAGAAATGGACTCAGCGGAATCGGACACCCTCAAAACAGCCATCACCCACCAAGGACAACGCCTAGGACATCACGAGTCCATGTTAAAAGGTATCATGCAATCTCTTCAGACTCTCAACACCCAGGTCTCCACCATATCCGAGCAGTTACTCTCAGCCACTCAGCCTCACCACCCCACTCCTGAGCCTCCACCTGTCAGTGTTCAGCCACCCTCAGTAGATCCCTCACCTTCTCCTCCCCTCCCCCACTATAGAGAGCCTCATGTACCTCACCCTGATTTCTTCTCAGGAGAAATAGGTAGCGCTAGTGGGTTTTTGTTAAGATGTTCCCTTGTGTTTGACCAGCAGCCCCTGAGTTACCCCACGGACAGGGCCAAGATAGCTTTTGTAATTAATTTGTTACGTGGGAAAGCCTCCCGCTGGGCCACTTCTGTTTGGGAGAGAGAATCCCCAGTGTTAGCTTCTTACTCGTTATTTTCTAGTGAACTATGTCGGATTTTTGATCATCCCCTCCAGGGCCAAGAAGCAGCCAAACGTTTATTTTCCCTCTACCAAGGTAACCAATCAGTAGCTGATTTCTCCATTGATTTTCGTATTGTAGCCTCTGAGAGCGGGTGGGGGGAGACCGAGCTCAAAGGGGTTTTTCTTAAGAGTCTTTCTAGTGAGCTTAAGGATGAACTCGCCCGGGATGAACCTGACTCCCTTGAGGGTTTAATTTCACTAGCCATTCGCATTGACAACCGTTTGAGAGAAAGACGCAGAGAGAGGAGTCAGCAAAGGCCCTCCAGCTCCCTCCGTAGCTCCCCCCTCTGGTCAGTCTGCTCTTCAGTCTCCTGAACACACTAGGTCTTCCCGTGACTTTTCCCCACTCCTGTTGATGAACCCATGCAGTTAGGCCGCACCGACTAACCCCCAGTGAGCGCCAAAGACGCTTTAACCTTAGACTGTGTATCTACTGTGGTCAGACAGGTCACTTTCTCGCTACTTGTCCCCAGACGCCAAAAGACAGGGCTCACCCGTGAACGAGGGCACTCGGGTGAGCCAGACCTCTTCCTCCTCTAGCCCTCCCCTGCGCATAGCCGTTCCCGCTAGTGTCCTCTGGGGGCGCGATTCCGTGCCCATTAGTGCGCTTGTTGACTCCGGAGCTGACGACAACTTTATTCAGGACACGTTAGCTCAACAGCTCCAACTCCCCCTTGAACCCTTACCGACTCCTAAGAACGTCACGGCCTTAGACGGCAGGTTGCTTGCTAAGGTTACTCACCGGACAGCCCCCATAACCCTCATTATCTCGGGTAATCACAGTGAAAAAATTCAGCTGTTTGTTATTCCGTCCCCTCACGCTCCCGTTGTTTTAGGTCTCCCCTGGCTCCAATTACATAATCCTCAGATCAATTGGAAAACCACTACCATAACCAATTGGAGCGTACACTGCCACTCTCACTGCTTGCGTTCAGCCAATCCACCGGTCAGTCGTCCTTCCGTCACTCCCACTCCTCCTGATTTATCCAATGTCCCTCAGGAATACCATGATTTAGCCCCGGTCTTCAGCAAGGACCTAGCCGTCTCTCTCCCTCCTCACCGTCCCTATGACTGTGCGATCGATTTGCTCCCTGGCGCGTCCCTGCCCAGTAGTCGCCTATACAACCTCTCCGCCCCGGAGAGGGAGGCCATGGAGACTTACATCCATGATTCGTTAGCCACAGGTCTCATCCGTCCCTCCTCGGCTCCTCGAGGAGCTGGTTTCTTTTTTGTCAAAAAGAAAGACTCCACACTCCGCCCCTCTAGCGATTTCAGAGGACTTAATGACATCACGGTAAAAACAAATACTCACTTCCCTCATTGACCCCTCTTTCGAGCCTCTCTGTTCAGCCCAGGTCTTCTCCAAGCTAGATTTAAGAAATGCCTATCACCTCATCAGAGTTAAAGAGGGAGACGAATGGAAAACAGCCTTTAAGACCCCTATTGGCCACTTCGAATACCAGGTCATGCCTTTTGGTCTCACTAACGCCCCTGCAGTTTTTCAGGCTCTCATTAATGATGTGCTCAGGGACATGCTCAATCGCTTCGTGTTCGTATATCTTGATGATATACTTATCTTCTCCAGGTCACTCCAGGAACACCAGCAACATGTTCGTTTAGTCCTCCAGAGGCTACTAGAGAACAGACTTTATGTCAAACCCGAGAAATGTGAGTTTCACACCCCATCAGTCAGTTTTCTAGGTTTTATCATTGCCCAGGGCCAATTACAACCCGATCCTGCTAAGATCAGAGCAGTCACTGATTGGCCCGTCCCAGGTAACCGTAAGGAACTCCAGCGATTTCTAGGCTTCGCAAACTTTTATAGAAGGTTCATTAGAGATTACAGTAGGGTGGCTGCTCCCCTCACTAGGCTCACCTCCCCTAGTTCCCCCTACCGGTGGTCACCTGAGGCTGCTGAGGCATTCACCAGGCTCAAGACTCTGTTCACGTCAGCTCCCGTCCTCAAGCACCCTGACTCCTCCTCCACCCGTGGTGGAGGTGGACGCCTCGGAGACCGGAGCCGGGGCTGTTCTGTCGCAAAGAGACCCGTTACGAAGAAGCTTCACCCTTGTGCCTTCTTCTCGCCGCTTGTCCCCGTCGGAGAGCAATTACGACGTGGGAAACCGAGAGCTGCTGGCTGTGGTGTGGGCACTACAAGAATGGAGGCACTGGCTGGAGGGCACGCGACAGCCCTTCATCATTTGGACTGACCACAAGAACCTCGCCTATCTGCGCACGGCGCGCAGACTCAACTCCCGTCAAGCCCGGTGGGCTCTTTTTCTCAGTCGTTTCCACTTCACCCTCTCCTACAGGCCAGGCTCCAGAAACACTAAACCTGATGCCCTTTCTCGTTGGACTCCCCTTCTCGTGAGAGTGTTGAGCCGGACCTGATTCTTCCCCTCCTGTATCGCCGGTGCTGCCACATGGGACATCATCCAGGCAGTCAAAGACGCCCAGAAAGCCCAACCGACCCCGAACTGGACCCCCAGACCGCCTCTTCGTCCCCGGACTCAGCTCGCTCTCCAGTGCTCCATTGGGCTCACGCATCAAAACTCACCTGCCACCCCGGTTTCCAGAGGACCCTCGGGTTCCTACAGCAGAGTTTCTGGTGGCCGGGCATGACCAGAGACACCCGTGAATTCGTGGCTGCTTGCTCCACCTGTGCCAGAGGAAAATCCTCTCATCAACCCCCTGCTGGCCTTCTGCGTCCCCTGTCCACTCCTGGTCGTCCCTGGTCGCACATAGCCTTGGACTTCGTCACCGGTCTCCCACCTTCTGAGGGAAACACAGTCATCCTGACTATAGTGGACCGGTTCTCCAAAGGCGTCCATTACGCCCTCTCCCAAGCTCCCCTCTGCCTTGGAGACGGCTCACCTGTTGGTCCTCCATGTCTTCCGTATCCATGGAATTCCTAGCGACCTCGTGGTCGGACCGCGGACCCCAGTTTGTATCACGTGTATGGAAAGAGTTCTGCAAGGAGCTGGGGCCACAGTCAGCCTATCCTCGGGTACCACCCACAGAGCAACGGCCAGACTGAAAGGGCCAATCAGAGTCTGGAGGCGGCCTTACGTGTTGCTGCCCATCATCCCTCTACCTGGAGCTCTCACCTCCCTGGATTGAATATGCCCACAACTCTCTCACCTGCGCTGCTACCGGCATGTCTCCGTTCATGTGTTGCCTCGGTATCAACCCCTGTTTCCCGAACAGGAGATCTCGGTCTCCGTCCCTTCCGTGCAGCACCATCTCCAGCGCGTCAGAGAGGTGTGAACAGGCGGCACTCGCGCCGCACGGCCGAGCGCAATAAAAGACTGGCTGACGCCCACCGCACTCCTGCCCGGAATATCTCCCTGGCCAGAAGGTCTGGCTCTCCTCCAGAGATCTACCCTCGAGACAGAATCCAAGAAATTGACCCCGCCACGTTGGACCTTTGAGATCACCAAAATCATCAACCCTCGGCAGTACAGCTCAAACTTCCTGAATCCATGAAGATCCATCCCACCTTTCATGTGTCACTACTCAAGCCGGTCTCCTCCAGTGATCTGAGCCCTCCTACCGTCGCCCCTCCTCCCCGGATCATCGATGACCATCCCGCCTTCACCGCTTCCAAGATTCTGGACGTTAGACCTCGAGGCCGGGGTTACCAGTTTCTGGTAGATTGGGAGGGGTACGGCCCGGAGGAGCGCTCCTGGATTTCCAGAAAACTAATTTTAGACGACAACCTTCTTCGGGATTTCTACAAGGCGCACCCGGACAAGCCTGGCAGGACGCCAGGAGGCGTCCGTTGAGAGGGGGTACTGTGGTGTTTATTTTGTATTGAATATTTTACTTTGTGGTACTTCCGGTTTCCGGAGCTGGTTGCTGGCTGCTAACTTGACTCTGTTTCTCCTGAGGCGTTCACCCTGCCCCCCTGGTGCTGTGGAGAGGCACACCTGCAGCGAATCCTCTAATCACACCTGCTATTTAAGACTGGCTGCAGCTCTCTACAGCGCCTGAGTCTTGTCTACATTACCTCACGGTAAACGTCGTCTCCGGGCTCCTTCTCGTGATCCTTCAGAGAAGTTCTTTGTGCTTTTGATGATTCCAGTGATCTCTAGTGTTTGCATTTTGTGTACATTGTCGCTAACGTGCCTCTCCTCCTTTTTTTCCAGTGCCTCCTGCTCAATTCACCACAGCCAGCTCCAGCACTCCCTCACTCCCTCCTGGACTCTTGGAATCCCCTTCCCTGGTGCACTTATCCTCACAATAAAACTGTTAAAACTGCTTCCGTCTCCGCACCTGAGTTCAACCCTTACACAAAACATCACACATGGACTACCTCAAGAAACGCAAGCTGAAGGTTTTGGAATGGCCTTCACAGTCTCCAGACTTAAACATCATTGAAATTCTGTGGGTAGATCTTAAAAGAGCTGTGCATGCAAGACGACCCAAGAATATTGCAGAACTGGAAGCCTTTTGCAAGGAAGAATGGGGGAAAATCCCAAATAACAGAATCCAGACACTTGTAGTTGGCTATAAAAAGCGTTTACAAGCTGTGATATCTGCCAGAGGGGGTCTTACTAAGTACTGAAGGTACTGACGCTGTAGGGTGCCCTGACTTTTGCACATGGCAAAATAATGATTTTTGTTTTTGAAATTTTGTTCAATTTATAAAATAAAATGTAACTATGCATTAACGTTTCCTTATAATATTGTATTTTTCCCCATATACCAGAGAGACTATAAATATGAATATTAATTTTTTAATATATAAAATATGCTGTTTTTATAGGGGTGCCCTGACTTTCGCACACAACTGTATTTTATAATTTTTCTCTTAAAGTTATTTAAGTTCCTTCTGGTGTATTCTCTGGCATCCTGACATTTCCGTACATCATGGCTGGACAATGAAGTCTGACATTACTTTCCAATTAGTCAGTATGACCTTACACATTGTGACCATGCTGAATGCATCTGATACATTGGGCATTTCTGCTAATTGATAATCCACTGGAGGGCTTTTTTTTTTTTTTACTATTTATCAGATTGTATTCAAAAGGTTTTCAAGGAATGATTGATCCTGTTGATTAAACAGAGGTCGAATATCAAATATAACGCAATTGACATTAAAAGGTTAATGCAATGAGGCCAATTTGTATGGAAAGGGATGTTTATCCCCCAAATAACTACATATGGCTCAGCATTTCACACGCTGTTTCAACATAAGTTTCGACAAAGTCCAGTTGTTTTCCAACTCTGTCACTTCTCTCTTTGTTATAACGACAAAACATAGTTATGAGCCTGGCGTAGTTTTTGTCATATAGCCTGTATGTTTTAGAGTAAAGGCTGTCTCCTCTTTGGCACTGAGACGGAATGAGCATAATGGGGGATGGGGACAGGGCAACCTGAAGTAAAAGGCACACAAAATTTTTGTTTTATTGAAAATCTGTATGTATTTATGCTGTTGTTATTGCACCAGTATCAAACCAGCACATCAAAGAAGTCTTCTGAAAGGTATCAAGGAGAACTGGAGCAATGGTGTGGTGTTCAAATCAAGACAGACACACATACAACATGCCACCAATTACAGTAGTAAGATATTTCAGTGCAAAATTTCTATATATTATATTTTTAAGCTACTCAGTTGTTTTGAGAGCACACTAAAAAGACACATTTGTTATTTTGGAACTCACATTTTCCTGCATGCCTGTCATGCTAGGGTGGGGGTCACAGTGATGTGCTAACATGCTACAGATATGCTAACACTACATTTATCATATAACAAATGGAGCAGCTCAGTATCTTATACGGCTAGCACCTTTAGCATACAAGTAAGTTCACCATTAGCACCATTTCTGTAGGTTAAGTAGCTCAATGGGAGACATTGGTAGTGCTGTCTGTTCACCTGTACAGGAAGCAGGGCTGTCACATTGGTTGACTTGTTGTTGTTGATAGCTGATGTGTATTTCTCTTATGGCTGAGGCTGGCACTGTGTGAAACTGAATAGATAACTGGAGCCGTCTACATCACCATCAACTCTCTGTCTGCCTACATGCTCACACTGCCATCTTGTGGTGATACACATAAAACTTTTGTAAGTCTCCAAGGCTACTTAATACTTTACTCGTTCACTTGAACCAGAGCCATATTTGACCCACAAATAGCACAGAATATGAGGAAATTCTACTACTATGCTGTTTTGGAAAAAAAAAAAAAAAAGAAAGAAAACACAGAAAAAGTACTGAAATTTGAGTATACTGTGCAACATGACCGTCGACTGTAAATCACAGGGCTAACGAACAGACAAAACAGCCAGGCACTCTCAAACCTATGGACAAGTTAGAGTCACTGATCCACACAGAAAGGCCTTTATTGTTACAAGGCAACAAAACTAACCATTTACACTACTGTGCAGTCCTCACTCTAATCAATTTATCATTAATTATCTAAATTATTTAAAACAAGATGAGAAAAGGCAACTTCAATCTACATTCATCTAAAAAAAAAAACTACAGTAAGCAGCCTGCAGAGACTTATACTTCAACATTTGAAACACAATATCTCTTACATTATTTGAGGTCTTTACCACTACAATTACAACATTACCTTAATGTCATACAGCCTGCAGGTAAGAGTGTTCGGTCTATTGTTAATACTATTACCCATTAAATGTCCTAACTATTTGACAGGACCCTTATCAAAATTTACCCCTTTCAGATGACAGTATCATCTGTTTAGGTGGATATTGATATTAATAGAGAACATTTTTTTGCTTTCCACTGAAAAATTTGACAAATGTTTTCCAGGATTTGTGGGAACACTGAATTCTGATCTAAACAAACATTTATTGCTTCATTAAACACAATTGTGTTTGTACAGAAACTCAGCTCAGATGGGACTCAACCCCACAATCCCCAGCTCTGAAGGCCGATGCCTTATCCATTAGGCGACAAATCCATTGATTGCTTAATTAATTTGTCCATTGATTACTTAAAAACATTTGATGGTGTTGTTCTACTGCTTGAGGCTCCACAGGGAGTAGACAAATATGATCAGAATTAGATTTCACTAGAGTACTCTGAGGAAAAGACTTAGCAATTTTAAAGCTTGTGTAAGGAGCTTTTTACTGGTTACAAAATTGACTAAACTTAGTATCCATGCCTCTTTAATAGGTACATAAGCAATCAGAAAAATCAGAAACAACATTTATAGTTTCTGAACACTTATGTCCATGCCTGCAAACACTGCTGTGGTGCAAGTATCAGACAAATAGAATCAAAATACTTAGTCAGTAGTATGTCGGTTTAGATAAAGAGGACCTGTGAATTTTCAAGAAAAAAATTCGGGTTTGAATAGTCATGAATTTTTGAGTAAACTTTGACTTAAAAAAGCTTTAAATACATTGAATATAGTCAATAGGATGGAAGAAAATTAGACAGCTGTTTTCCTTGTTGAGAGACAATAATACAAATAAATGTAGACTTTTTACTAAGACTCAGCAATAAGGAAATACTTAGGATTTTAGCCCAAAATCATCAAATTATTATCTTATGGACTTTTAAGAGAGAGCTGTAAACTTGGGCTAACATCCACTGTTTTTTGTTTAATTTCTTAAAATCTTGCGGTTTCCGATGAAACCAAAATAGTGCTTTTGGCCATCAGACATTGCACATCACCACAAACACACCATCCCCACTGTGAAGCATAGAGGTGGCAGCATCATGCCGTGGGGATGCTTCTCAGCAGCTGGCCCTGGAAGGCTTCTAGAGGTAAAGAGTAAAATAAAGTGGCAAAATGTAGGAAAATCCTAGAGAACAATTGTATTCAGTCTGCAAGGCAACAACAGCATGGGATAAGTTTTTTTCCAGCAAAACAATGACCCGAGCATACAGCGAAAGCTACACAGAAAGGGTTTGAAAACCAAGCAATTTCCACATAAGGGTAAGTGCGCCGCGCACCGACGCGCCGCAAGTTTGGTCCGACCTATTGGTGAGTGACCCCGCCCACTGGAAGGGAGTCTGCAGCGCAGAGCTGTGGCATGCAGACCTGATCAGCAGGAAGAGATCACAGGAGAACTGCGAGTTCAAGCAGGAATAGTATGTCAACAGCAGACTATTTTACCTTTTGGGGTTAATTTATCACCCTTTCTGGTATAGCTCCATGATATTATTGCTTCCGCCATTGAGTAAGTACATTAGGAAGTTAAAAGGTTAATGTTTGCTTAAAGGATCTGTGGTTGATGCAAAATTCTTTGGCTAAATATCCCCAAAAGTTAGCTTTTCCTCATCAATCGCACCGTTGTAGCTCTGTGACCCACTGACCTCTCGGTGACCCTTTGCTCTTGCTGCAGGATGAGACGTAATGTTGATATAGTGATGATTTACGATCCGGAGTCTGTGCATTATGTTTTATTTTTAAATTACCGGATGTTCTACACTTGTGACTTGGCCCTCCAGGCGCACACCACTGCCGGTCTGGAGCGCCGGCTATAAAAATGCTCTGATAGACTAGAAAGGGAGCAATGTGCTCTGCAGTACAATTTGCCTGCGTTCCGCGGTGCGCACGCTGTATATGGAAATTGGAGGTAACAAGGTGAATGTTCTGGAGTGGCCGAGTTGAAGCCCAGACCTCAATCGAATAAAGAATATGTGGCTTGACTTGAAAAGGGCTGTTCATGCCTGATCCCCGCGCAACCTGACAGAGCTTGAGCAGTTTTGCAAAGAAGAATGGAGTAAAATTGCAGAGTCCAGATGTGCAAGCTTGATGGAGACCTATCTGCACAGACCCAGTGCTGTGATTGCAGCCAAAGGTGCATTCACTAAATATTGAAGGTGAATTATGATGCAGACACTTATTTCACATGACATATTTGTATCATATGACATTACTTTGCAGAAATCGTTTTTCGCTTTGACATTAAAGAGTTTTTGTCATAAATTCAAATTATGGCTGATTCATAAAATCAATAAAAGGATAAACCTTTCAGGGGTTGAACACTGTGTATAGGCACTGTATGTTCTCTTTTTGCAGCCTTTTTCACTCAGTGTAATTGATGAGTTAATCCTTGAACTCTTGTGTGTAAAAACCAAAAGGAAAAAAAATACTCTATTGAAAAGTTAATTAGTTTTATGAGACATTATTTTTACAGCTTATTACTGACAAGTTATCTCCTTGGAATGAGCCAATCCCACGTCTTGCAAATGGATTAACACCCTACAAGCACAAGACCATATCACAGATGTCCTTGAAACCAAGCTGGCGGGGTTGAACTAACCATCCTTGTTAAGTGCCTGCTCTTACCCCATATTCTCCTGTGGACATGGTGAGTGTCTACACAGTAACCATCCCAGAATAGCACAAAGGATTCATACATCACCGCCTGTGTGCTGTTAAAGGTACCTATCAAAGAACAGGAGTGATCCACTTCACTCCTGAGAAAAACAAAATCAAAAGCAGTTGTGAAGTGTCTCAGTCTGAAAATGTAAATTAGTCCGCTTCATTTGGGTGTGATGTTATTGGATTAGCAGTGCTCCATAAATCACTCCCTATTTGACTCGTTGAATCAGTGTGTTGTGAGTTGATGTCCTCTCCGTCTCTCATGCTCAGGAAAGGTATTCATATTTCAATACATTATTAATGACTTCACAGTGTAACCCTGCTATTCCTTCTCATGTTTAAAGCCACCGACGTCTCCTCATACTGTACTGGGTTGTTTCCTCCATGCGAAGGACACTGTGGCCTCTGTCAGGCTCCTTGGTGAAGTCAGAGGGGAGGAGTCGTTAGCTTTGGATATTAGTCGTCCGTCCATCATCTCTGCTGCACTCTGAGCTCCCAGGAGACTCTGAATGAGGAGAAAGGAGGAGGGGAAAGACGAAGGGAAAGGAAGTGGAGAGATTGCATGTAGCTGTTTGAGTGTTTGTGTATGTGCGTGCATGTCCATCAACCCATAGAGAACCTCTGTGGTCCCAGACAGAGGGAGGTGAGTACTGCTGCAATGCGTAAAGGCATCGCAGCTCCACCACGCAGTGAGCAGACTGACTGACTGAAAGGCTGAATGACTGACTGACTGTTTGACCGCCTGCCTCTGGGATTTACAGTTGGCTGTAAACTGGCCGTGTGAACCGAGCATCTCTCAGAATAATTGATCACCTCGCTGGCTTGCAGCTAAGTCACACATCTCCTAACCATCACAGAGGACTCCACTGTGCTTAAAGAATTCAAGGCAGATTGGATCTATATAAAAACAATATGTAAATTACTGGCCTCCACAGTAAGATTGTTTGAGTCTTCTTGAATTCAAAGGTGACCTCACACAGTCATGGAATTAACCCTGGGAGGCAAGAAAGCCACCCAACTGTTATACACAATAAATGATGAAATAATAAATAAATACAGAAAATCTGCCATTAACACTCAAAGACTCTGTTGCATCTTTAATTTCTGATTAGTAACACAGATCCAGGTATGTTTTGAGCTGGTTTCATTTTGAGATTAGACCATGAGGGGAAAACTCTGTTTGATTCCATCAAGTACTGAAGGAAGTCTGAATTTTAACCTCAGTGACAGAAAGTAGCTATGCCACGATCTAGAAGTACCTTTTTACAAGTTCTGCACTGCAGTTTAAACTAAACTGTATAACAGCATACATTGAAGTTCAAAAAACAAAAATAAAAGACAAAATTGTTCATATTTAACCTCCTGGGACTTTTTGTCCTAAACCATATCTTAAAACAAATTACTCTCCATGGGCAGAAATACACTACCGCTCAAAAGTTTGGGATCACTTTGAATTTTTCTTGTTTTCCATGGAAAAGCTCATGAAATTAGACTAAATAGGAAATATGGAAAATGAACTGGACATGCTGACATTGTCAGGGTTAGAATCAATGATTCTAATGAGTAATGTTCTTTAAACTTTACCTTCATAGAAAAAAAAACACCTTTTGCAGCAATTACAGCCATGCAGGCCTTAGGCATCCTAGCGGTCAGTTTTTACAGGTAATCTGATGAGATTTCACCCCATGCTTCCAAGAGCATCTCCCACAAGATTGATTGGCTTGATGGAGTCTTCCTTCGTACCACATGGTTAAGGTCCTCCCACAACAGCTCAATAGGGTGCAGATATGAAGACTGTGCAGGCCACTCCATAACAGTCATTCTGGCTAGCTGCCTATTCTTGTAACATTCATAGACATTTTGGAGGTGTGTTTTGCGTCACTATTTTGTTGTAGGAAATTGGCCACAAGCATGTGATGTCCACAGGGTATAGCATGTCACTGCAAGATCTTGGGATAGCTTTCCTTCCCCAAGGTCCCTTTCACTCTTTACAAATCTCCTATTTTACCTCCTCCAAAGCACCACAGACCATCACGCTACCTCCACCTCACTTCACCGATGGTTTTAAAAACTGTCTCATTCAATCTGCATCTCAGAAATGTTCTTCTGTTTGATCAAAAGACCTCAAACTTGAACTCATCCATGCAAAACATCCTCGTCTGGTCTTCCAGTGTCCAGTCTTTTTGTTCCCTTATTAGTGAAATGGTTTTTAGCTGTGCAACATGATTATCTTGAGTTAGCAGCCATACTAGGAGATTGATGCAGAGGACTGACAGTTGCTGATGACTGTTTGTGAACTGCATGAAAATGTGTTTCTTTGGAAAACAAAGAAATTTGCCAGTGATCCCAAACGTTTGAGCGGCAGTGTACGTCAGCAGAAACTGAATTTGAATTTCTCTTATTTGTATTTGAGTTGCTCAACTTCAATGATTCAAATATAATTTCTAAATGGATGAGGGAGCGTCACTTTCAACTCAACCTGTCCAAGACTGAGCTTATTATCATCCCAACCAATCCCACTGGAACCACACATCAGAATCCAGCTTGGGTCAAATAATCTCATGCTCACTAAGTCTGCCCGAAATCTGGGTGTCATGATTGATGACCAGCTAACCTTCAAGGTTCATGTCACCTTGAATGCTCGGTCCTGCCGATTTGCCCTCTATAACATCAAGAAGATCAGATCCTACCTGACAGAGCACAGCTCCTGGTACAGGCTCTTGTAATGTCATGCACTGACTACTGCAACTAATCACTGGCAGGCCTTCCTGCATGCACAGTTATACCTCTGCAGATGATCCAGAAAGTGGCAGCACGTCTGGTGAGCTCATGTCCCTCCTCTGTTCTTCTCTTTACACTGGCTTCCAGTTGCAGCTCATGTTAAATTCAAAACTCTAATCATTGCTTACAAAGCAGTAACCAAAACTGCTCCTGTTTACCTGAAGTCCCTCATCCTGGTCTACACTCCTTCTCGCCCACTATGGTCAGCCAGTGAAAGGCGCCTGGTATTTCCAGCACATCAGGCTCCTAAGTCACTAGCTCGACTCTTCTTTTCTGTTGTTCCTTGATGGTGGAATGAATCACCCAACTCCAATTAATCCACAGAGTCTGCTCTCAAGAGAAAGTGGAAAAACCCAGATCTTTTGTAACCTTGCAAAGCAGATGGATACACCCATTTCCTTGTTTCTCACTGGCGAATCCATCTTGCAAAGCTTCCGTCTGAACCGTTTGGGCCCGGTCAGAAAGTGACAGGACCAATCGGCGACGAGGGGCAGTACTTTCAGGCACGGCAGAGTCATGACGTAAACAAGCAGCAGCAAGAGGGGGAACAATTACGAACAGAAGAGCTTAGCGTGGATGCTGCTAAAGCGTAAGTTTTATCAGAACTTGACAAAAATTCTTCGTTAAAAGAAGAACAAAGAACAGCAGTGAGTTGTTTTCTTTTTGAAAATGACAAATGTCAAGTACTTACATGTTTATAGTCACCATGGTTCGCGTTATTCCCCATAGCTGCGCATGCGCAGCTTGATAGCTGCAATGTCACGTGTTTTGTTGCTCTTATTGGCCGGTAGAGATGTGACAGACAGAACGTTTATTCAATCACACTCCGAGTTGTTTTCAAAGCCTCTGCCTTCTCTCAAACATTTCCTGTTGAAGCTTTCCCAGATGAATGTGTGAAACAAATCCATCTGGCGTGTCAGGTTAGCTCTTCAGGGAACACTATGCACTTAGCTAGACTATTCTCCACTGTTGTCCCCAGTGGTAGAATGAGTATCCCAACTACAGCTGGCTCGCACTGTCATTCTCTACTTCTGGGATTTTTTTACACAGCTCACACAGTGTGAGTGACCCGGCACCCGGTATTTTGGTCATTAGTTGTTGTGAGGACAATTTCAGGGATGGTGATGATGAGAGATCTAGCATTTTGGTTGTTTCATTTTTGATGTTTATTTAAAAAAAAAACATGTATACATTATGTGCTTTGCCTTTAACACTGCATGGCAGAATCTATGTCCAATTGGACTTGAAGCACTTTGTTGCACTTACTAATGTTGTTTCTTCTTGTCCAGATCTTTGCATGTGTTGTTCTTGCTCTTGAATGTATGTCACTCTGGATAAAACCGCATGCTAAATGGCACTGTAACATTGTAAATAAATATTTGAAATGTAATCAGTTAATTGGAATTTGTATTATTTAAGCAAATCTGAAATACAATGTTTGAGGTTGAAACAGAGTTTAAATAAACTTTAAAGTATATTTTTCCTTCCTAAAAAATTCAAGTCCTTATGTTTACTTCTCTATACAGATTAAAACGGTCAAATTCAATTTCAGATGTTTTTTTTTTTTTTGCACATCCAGCTGATAAGGAAGAGCAAACAACTGCAAATCATTGCCAATCAACGCCTTTGTCTTGATTGCGTAAATAGGTGTCATCATACCTGACATAGAAACGTAACTTTCAAATATTGTACGTCAGATTCAGTTTAGAAGATACAAATTCAAATTAAGTAATTTAATTTAAAATATTTATTTAATTTAATCAAGCAGAGCAACTCATACAAATAAAAGACATTCAAATTCAGTTTCTGTTGACACAGATACCAGCCCATAAGTCTCTCTTTAAGGCATACATTTAATAATGATGTGTCAGATTGTTTGTTTTTCACAGTGGTCCTGTTTGATACTGGTTATGGGATTTTTATAGCAGCTATGTGTGCACTGAGTTTTTTTGTATTGAGAGACATTATCAGCTAAATACAGGACAAGTATAAGAGAAAAAACAAGGAAAAATCCAGTACAAGTTCAGTTTAGTTGCACCACCCATCTCTAAATCTAGTATTTTGAATGATAACTGAGATTGTCAGTATCATGTCCAGGTCTCTACATAGTACATTAGCAATCATAACAGTAACAGTAAAACCACCTGACCAGGAGTTACATCGTTTTCTCTCAGCTTATTACCGAACTTGCCATATTGTGGTGTCAGAGATCATTCACTCCCTGAGGTCCAACAGCAGGCCTGAAGAGGAGGAGGAGGAAGCAGCTCAGTGTGACTGGAAACGCTCCAGAGTTAGCTTGTGTCTGAAACATAAACAAGTTTCAAAGTGGTCGATTTCTATAGATGTGGGACAAAAGAGAAAGGAAGGATGCAGCTTAGGGAGTGAGTCATAGCTTCGTCACAGTGCAGCAGGTAACAAACACTGTGCCGTCTGTCGATGGAAAAACATGACAAGTCCCCTGGACTTAGTGAGGACTTCGTGTCCTCCCTGTGCCCTGTTGGTCCGGTCACTCTGCTGTATCTCCCACTCACTCTGACTGCAGGATGTGAACACTGAAAATCTCTTACTGCCTTCACTCTCCTCTGTATCTATCCCTGTACCTGTCTGAAATAGGAATAAAATACTGCAGGAGGCTGGGCCCCCCACTCTCCTCTACAAAAACACTTGGAAAGCATCCAGAGCGGAGCGCGTCGTGCCCTAGAAAGCTTGTGCAGTAGAGCTGTCACGGAGCAATGCAGGGAAGAGGAGAACGTGACAGGACAGCGGGAGCTGGATTTACGCCCACAACACAACCAGATATGAGCACAAAGGTAGTGAAGTGGACAGCAGGAGCAGAGATTTGTATTTATCGTTATGTGTAGTTATTCCACAAATATGTTCAAAGATTACTTTGCTTTGAATAAGAGTTATGTAAATTGGAGTACCCTGACCATGGTAATCTTAATGACTATCACAAACACAGTAAACTTCTGAGTGCTGAGCTCAAACCAAGCCAGTGGAGACTCATTTTTCCCCAAATATAGATAAAAAGACTGACGATATCTTTTCTAGGACTCAAAAATAGAAACAAAGATGAAGAGAAAAACACATCAGACTGCATGACCTCATCAGTGGATGGCTGTTTGATGTGTTTTATCCATTACTTAGATAATCACATCAGAGAATGCAACACCAATTTAAAATGACATTGTGGGGAGAGTGCTAGGTAGACTAAGACCTTGGTTATGCCTCACATAAAATACATCTCTACATGTCTGCAGTGATCAAATGTGATTAGATCTCCCTAATGCACAGCAGCAACTAAATAAAGTGCTGCACAGTGCATAAAGAACAAAAGCTTAAGAAACAAAGCAGTTGTCAAGATTAATAGGACAGAAGAACAGCACAGAGAAGACAGAATAATATGGAGCAGTGGTTCTCAACTGGTTTGCAGTGCTCCTTTTAAGGGGTTGATTGCCTCTCACCGCACATACGCACCGCGCAGAGATGCTTTCCATTCAAACTGGCCTTATTGTGTTAAGCATCTAATGATGAGGAAGGTAGCATCAATTCATCCATTTTCTACACTGCCTAACAGGTTGGGGGTTGTGGGGGGCTGAAGCCTATCCCAGCTGTCATTGGGAGAGAGGCGGGGTACACCTCGGACTAGTCACCAGTCAATCGCAGTGCTGACATACACAGACAAACAGGCACGCGACAGATTTAGAGTCACTCATTAATCTAATGAGCATGTCTTTGCTGTGAGGTAACACCGCTAACCTCTGCCCCGCCGTGCAGCCCAGGATGGTAACAGCATGGCATAAATACAGAAAAGATTCTCCTAATGCCTGCGAGAGTTGATGGAATCGTTTTTTTTATGACAGACTTTCCAGTGATCAGGAACCAATTCCACTGCTGTATGACTTACAAATAAATGATGATAAATTATGTGTAAAAAGGTCCGTAAATATTACTTTGACATTGCTTTTAACAAATCATAATCAGAAGTTAAATCTGTTTGAGACTCCCAGATGCTCTTTTTATAATCAATGTGTGGCACTGTTACGCATGACAAGGATGTGGTCTTTTCCTCAGGGTTTCCTTCTTTTAGAGAGGAAACTTAATCAGTGTGGTGCTTAAGTGAACATATCAGTATTGTTTTTAATTAAACACTCAGTTATGCTGATATTTAGGTTGGATTGCAGGGAGTCATGCGGGATGCTGGCAGAAGGTGGCTATATGACTTTGCTTAAGACTGACCGGGACCAGTGCACTTAAAGTGCATAACGCACATGGCATAGTACTATGGTAATAAAGTGCTGATGTATTGCACATGATCATGAATGTGCTAAAGGAAATTGCACATTTGCCCTTGGCCTGTTTATTAAAAGTGCATATAGCAGAAGAAACATAAATAGTTCTATACAAGTATGTGAGATGATAAAATTGGTTAAACACTGTCACAATTCTGGTTTGTTCTGAGCCATGATTTCAGATGACCTTTGATGTACATGTTATAACAGGAGATGGAGCAGAATAAAAAGTGTTTTTGCATTTCCCTCTTAAATGATGCACTCCTTAAATATATATTTGTTTTGTCCCATCTCTTTTGCAGTTATATTTGTCCCATTTTGGCCCAAACGGCAATATTTTTCATTGAACACAGACTGAGGAATTTTGTGTGTCACTCGGAGTATTACACGATGGCAAATTGTTTAAAACAACCCTACAGTTTGTCGTCTCTCATGCTTTTAAAACCATTTAAGATTTGAAAATCTATCTAGCAGTGTTAACTTTGGCAGCTTTTTAAAATAGTCTTTTGTCTTGTCTCTATATCAAAATGTTTGTAGTTTCTTATGTCAACTTTTGTAGTTTTAGTCTTGTCTGAGTCAATAAAAGTCCTTGTATTTCAGTCTCTACTTTTATTCGTGTTAATCTTGATCTAATTAAATCAGCCAAAAACCTCATGTAAATGTAAAACACTCATGCGAATGCACTATCAACACTTGAATTGATTTAAAATACATTGATGATAATACATGGCAAATACCAGACCTTTAATGCACAGTGGAGAAAGATGATGGACTCTGAATGGAGATTTCATTAGCAAAGATATATTTTTGGTAAGTCTAAAGGTCTTCACACACTGGGTCTGTTATTTTCGGGTCCGTAATTAAAAAAAAAATGTCCCGCCCTCAAACTTTGCACACTGAGTCCGTTGTGTTTTTATTTGCCTTTACTTCAAAAAATATGGCTACCTGTTTTGTACTGCGAGCTTGTGACTCTGTAACTCCTTTAAACCAGACCGGATCAATTCATCCTGACAGAGAGCTTCAAACAGCACCTGCCCATGCATCAGTTGTAGTTTTCAGTCAATTTGGAGAGATGGGGAACAACTTTTAATTCAGTCTCTGTTATGACCAGTGAGTAGGCTACAAACATATACCTTTATATGTTATATTTCCATGGGTGATATCCATATAATACAAGGCCAAATCAAATTGAGCATTCAGTGTGAAAGAGCGAGAGCATGAGGGGGGCAAGTGAGAAAGGAGGTAGCAGGTGAATCCATTAAAATGACATGGACTGATGCAACAATTCACATACAGTTGAACCTGTTCTGGGAAAAAAAAAATGACAGAATAAAGTTCCTGCGTTGGTATGGAAATATGATTGAAACAATATGAGTTTTATTTTCTTTTGTAATGTGCAAAAAATTTGGATGAAAAAACAGACTCAGTGTGCAAAGATCTTTAGTCTAGCCTTCCTCATAGATACAAGGTATACGACTAACATTTTTAGTCATTGTTTTAGTTGACAAAATTAACACTGCTAACTATTGTGTGTGGCCAGCCTTACAGGCATAAAGAATTGTTGCCTGGTTGGAAAATTAAATGTGTGATTTGGTTTGCAGAAGGGATAAGATATCCCTGGCACCAGCATCAGTCTCTACTACATACTGTAGTCTTCAAATGCAGATGTTAGCACCTGTTATGAGGGGTATCTTGGCCTCTTTTTATTCAACTTATCATCAGAGGAGATGCAGATATGTGATCCATCTTTAAATACAATCAATGGTTCAGACTCTGTAAAAACATGCTGAAAAATATATATATATTTTTTTTTTCACCAAGTGTGACCGAGCTCCAAGTTTAAAGCATTCTTGAAGACTAATCTGCTCTCTTTAATTCGTTCTTCATCATAAAGTGGCGCGGCTCTCTCATCCCAACTCCCTCCAAAGAGAATGAAAGGAAGCATGGAGAGTTGGATGAGGACCAAAGTGTTGTGTTCACCTGTGTTGACAAAGTGCACCGGAGGCAGTTTCCTGCAGAACACCTCTGACAGGTCATCTCAGCCTAAACAGATGCTCCTTTGAGACGGACATGAGGAGGTGACTGCACTGCAATCATTTAAACACAGGGTGGTAAACAGATAAAGGCTGTCTGTTCTTTTATTTCAAAGGAGAGAAAACATTATTGTACAAATAGTGAACATGTAAAAGACGCATCTTGTGATATTTTAGCAAATAAACTGTGTAGTATGAGGATAGGTGTGGTTTTCTGTTCGTCTGTCGAGTAACTACACTTGGCAGGAGAAGACAAAATTACTTTTCTTTTCATCTCAAATCAGGCAGGAATTTATACAGAAAAAATATTTTGTTCTTTGTCCTAAAACATCTAAAGTGTCCAGCCTGGCACTCATTTGAGCTGGTATTGGAGTGACTGCAGAGCTGAACAGACTTCTGCTTCAGGTGAGTAGAGAGCACGAGGGGACGGAGAGGAGCCAGCGTGGAGAGTGATGCATGAGATATGAGCCTCACCACCCCCATGCAGCTTTTAGAGTGCCTCCTGGTTTATGTGGGTGTGTGTATGTTTCTGCATGATTTTGAATTTATGAGTATATGTGTGTGCCTTCTTGTGAGCGTTGCAGCATCAACGTGAGAGCCAACAAGTGAGGAAGAGAGCGTAAAAGAGACAGAGGGAAGAGTGTGTTCTGTGAAGTTGTCCTAATTAATAGCCGCTAGTGTTTGGCTGAAAGCAGCCTTCCTTAAATTAGAAAACCCTCTGTTGTCTGACTTGGCGGGATAAACTCGCCGTGTTAGCACCAGTGTTCCTGAGACTCATATTAATGATATGTTAAATATTTTTGCAAAGCCATTTTCTAAACAAAACACTACAAATTTGAGGCAGCTATTGTAAAGAATGAGGTGTACAGAAAATATATGTTTGAGGGCCGTCATTGCTGTAGTCTCTGCAGGATTTTGAATATTAAAGAACACCAACCTTATTTAACACTAGAAAGACCATGGCCGTCATTTTGACTGTTTTCACATTATATTATATATGACTTTTCATTAAAGTAACAAAGCTACTGGTCTCTGACTTTACCTGGAAGTGTCTGTATTTTTATTTATTGATATTATTGACCACAAAAAGCATTGTGCAGCCTTTTTTTTTATCAATCTTTCTGTGGTGTTTGATACAGTGGACCACACACTGCTTAATAAAGCCTGTCTCCACAAACTGTTCCCTGGTTTGACAATGACCTTACAAACAACACATTGTGTTCAGACTGAAGGTTACACTTCTGCCCTTTACTAAACATAGCATAAGAAGTGTCTCAAGAGTCAGTCCTGTGGGCAATCCTTTTTATTCTTTAGAATAATAACATTGATCAAAATATGTCCAATGGAAAGTTTCAAGATCTGATAAAAAAAATAATTGCCATCCAAATCTAAATCCAAGGTAATCTCTTCACCGGTAGGAGTCATTGCTTCTGGCTTCCAACAAGAGTAAACTAATGTAGCTATTGCAAACACATGCCGAGGCTAGTTAAGGGAAGCGCAAAAGCACCTCTTCCATCAAGAAAAGCTTAAAGTGTGGGTCTTTGGTCTTCTTTTGATAAGGAAATGACGCCCAGTTCCACTTTAGCTACATCCAAGCTAATCACTTCACCAGAAGCTATCATACTGTATATACTAGCTAACTGTACATCCAAACCTCGCCCGTAACTATCACAAAATCATGCCGAAGATGGTCAGAAGAAGAGTGAAAACATCTTTTCCCCCGATGTGGTTTTTGCTCATCTTTCAATAAAGAAATGTCATCCAGTTTTGATAAAACTATAGATATACTATAGCTACATCTGAGCTAAGAGCTACACTGGCCATCGCTACCTGCTTGCAGTATGACTAAATCCCGCCCATAGCTACAGCCTTATTCTCCTCAAATGATGCTGATTGGTCAGATCTGTTCTCAGACCTGGCACATAGTTATTAAAATTAAAAGTTCCACAATCAAATAGATTCTTGTTCTGAATTATGATGGATGAATTAACTATTTAAAAATGCTGGTGGTTTTATATGGATTTATTGTGACCTGCTGCATATGATGATTAAATTATATTGGAAAATGTCTAGATAGACTTGTTCATTTTTTTAATGGCACAACACACTCAATGCATTTCTGTTTGTACAGGGTATCTAGTATGACAGAGACCACAGACTTTTTAATCCAGCAGTCATAATGACCTCTTTAGTAGGTTTGGGATACTGGCCTTTCTAGTGTTAAAGATAATCTGCATCTATAAAACTGGGAATGGGACCTGGGGATTATAAGAGTGTTTATCTGTAATTGTGTGTGCGTCTGTGTGCATTTTGTGTGGTGTTAAAGTTGATTAAAGAAGGGCTGGGTGCAGGAATCAATACTCCATAGGTCATAGTTAGCAGCTTTATGAGCAGCAGCCGCCCTCCTGCCTTTTATTCTATTGGTCAGTTACCCAAATCCTTCTCTTTCTAATACTCACACTCACACACATACAAACATGCACACACACAATCCATCCATCCCTTCAGTGATAAAGATTGTGCTGACAGAGCAGTCTTACAGTAACCACCCATGGCTCCTGTCCAATGAGAAAGGGTGTGTCAATGTGTGTGCGTTTGAGTGCATTTCCCCCATATGTCGATCACTTTAGGACTGGAGAGGGAGAAGGAGAGTGAGCAAGATGCATTAGAGGTTTCTCCCCGCTGAAAACACTCTTTAATGTCCAAAACAATGTGCTTATTCCTCTAGTAAAAAAATTACAGAAGCACAAAAAATGAATAAACTCCTATTTTTCCTCATTATGATTTTAGCCTGCTTTATTGTTGTGACTGGTGAAATGGTAAACCACTCACACTCATTCACTGATGGCAGAGGTTGCTGTAGAGAGTTGGACATCAGTGTTAGCTAATCCCATGTTTACACTTCCATACCCATTTACACACCACTGATGAAGCAGTGGAAGCAAATTGGAGTCTTGTCCAAGGACCCATTGTCATGTGTGACTGCTGGACCTGGGAATCGAACCAACAACCTTCAGATTGTGAGACAACCAACTCCAGTCCCAAATGACAAGAGTGTGGGATGAATACATCTTTTAAACGTCTAAAACAATGCGCCCTCTTAAGGAAACTAAACTTGCAGTAGTCCCCAACCTTTTTGCTCCACAGACCGATTTCATGAAAGAACATTTAAATGGCAGGCAGGAGCTCTAATTCTGACTCCTCTCCGAGACTTTTCCCCTTTTCTCTTTGCTCTTTGTTTTGGACCCATTTCATCTAGCTTGTAGGCTTAATTTTTGTGTATCATGTGGCCGAGACAAGCTTCTTGACAAACGGCACAGATGGATGACATGACAGAAGACATTCTGGTCATTTTCAAAATTAAAATCTTTCAGATTCTGATAGTCAATTAAAATGGGTATAAAATAAAAAAACAGTTCTTTCTGTGTGGCCCGGTACCAAATGACCCACGGACCAGTATCGGTCCATAGCCCAATGGTTGGGGACAGCTGATTTAATGTAGCAGATGTGAGTCAAAGCTGTACTATGGATGTTCATCCTGCCATTAGCAGGAAATGTAAAAAAATCAGGAAATAAGTTCTATGATTTAACTGAGAAAAAGTGTGTGATTAAGGGTTAAGTACTTCTCTTAAAGGCACACTGCAGTCAGAAGTCAAATATTATTTTTTTTTTTTTTTTCAGACAGCACAAGTCACATTGAGTTGATCGTTTCATATCGGATTAAAGCCACTTATGTGTTACTAAATCAATACATATCAGGGGTCTTATTTATAGAACTGTGCATAGAATCCATACTAGGCCCCTAGCTCCTTAAAAGTTTGAGAACCTCTGCTCCAGCATGGAAATTCTTAAAGCCCAGATTGTCCTAAAAAAAAAAAAACGCTAGAGCTTGACAGGGTTAAATGGTTAAAAAAATTGTAAAGGACTCAGAGGGTTAATGTAAAATATTGTTCACTGTCTCTTGTACTATAGCTCAAATACTGTAAGGCAATTCACTGTGGTAAAATGCCTCAACTCATTCACACCAATTCATCTTTTAACTGTACTAAGAACTAACTATAATCTATTCACCTTACTCACATGCTGTAGGAGGGCTCTCTGTGCTGAAACGCCTTACCTCGTGCACATTTGTACTAATCAGCTATCTTAAATGATCTTATCTACCACATGTAAATCTGCCCACATCCTTGCATATGTTATACTCTGATCACATGTAGTCAACATTCTTGCACCCTTTGCACAGTTGCAACCATACTATCAATGCTCACAGACGTGTATATACTAGAAATAATTCCTACAAGAGCGTGTAAATTTTTAAATCTTAATTTTTAGACTTTTTCAGTTTTAACTATTTTTGTATTTAATGTTTAATTCCTGTTCGTTGAGTTAAATTCTTTGTTGCGTAAGAATACTTTCCCAATAAAACTGATTTTGATTCTGATTCAGAGACAACACTTATTGTTAATTTGCTACAGCATGAATGGTCACAAACTAAAGAAAAAAAAACGGATTGACACCACATTCCTGCTGCGTTAACACTTCTCTTATAGTGCCAAAAAAATAAAAAATAAAAAAATAAAAAAATCCACCATTAACTCACAAATTTCACCTCAGCTTTTATCTGTTTATGGGACCCACACTGATTTCTTGACATAATGTTGGAATCTCCACAACAGAATTGAGAGAAGTCTGACAAATGTGCAATTTGAGGATTTCTGAAACCGATATGAAACATCTGATAGTGGCACTTTTATTCAGGTATATTTTTACAGAGATAAATAAATCATTATCAAAATACTGTAGATAGGAGCTGGTATGTCAAAGTGCTAAAAATTTGATACAAGTAGTAGTAAGAATACTCCTTATGACAAAAATCCAGACTCCTGAGCACAATTTCTACAATTTTTAGATTCTGTAAATCAAAATGAGTGTTTCCCAATTGAATTCAGTGTGGAACAAAAAAAAAATTTATTTTGGGTTTGATTTTGGTCTCCGCCAGCGTCATTTCTATAACGGAAATTGCCCATAAACCTCATACAAAGCTCCAAAACAGCAGAGAGACTGCTGCAGACTAAGGCTATAATTCTGTGTGTGCTCTCTCCATTTATTCACTTATTTATTCATTTATTTATTGTTATTTCTCCATGTCACCTAAAATAGTTTTATTTTTTGTAGAGTATGAAAACACTGCTATTTCAGGTAAAGTTGTGACTGAAACTCTCTTGCTTGAAATGAATTATTTCTAACTTGGGGTCTACTTTAGGGAACACTAAATTTCCTCTACCTGGGATAACAGGAGGTTGAATAAAGTGGTGAAGCACATCCTTGAGTCTTTCCACAAGACAGCAAATACCCAGTTCCACATTTAAATAAAGAGAAAAAGGAGGAAAAAGGGTTTTTACTTTTACCAAAATCAACCAGCAATGCTATTTATTCTCCATTTGTTCTTTTACTAATCTAAACTTTTCAGGTAAAGCAATATACAGTGTAGAATTAAACCTTTATGACATTTAATATTGTTTTTTATTAAATTAGTCAAATGAATGCAATTTTCTGACAGATACAAAACATTCAAACTTATCCTTCTCTTAAATGTGCCAGTTTTCTTTCAGCAGACTCTGAACCAGTGTTTATTGATTGAGTTTTGTGTCTTGTCCTGGAGAAGTACACACAACCACACACACACTCAAACTGCTGATAGCGAGCTTTCTGGTGCAGCGGAAATCAGTGAATACATTATACGTTTGCTCAGAGGGTCCATGCATATTTGATGGCTTTAAAAAGGTAAGACTGAAGGAGAGTTATGATGGGGCTTCTACTCACTCAGTACAACACAATATATACGTTGGAAACTATGAATCTTTGTACAAATAGCCTTATTGTAGCCATATTTTGGTGAGAAAATTGCCATTTTGCTGATCATTTTTCCGCAAAGAGAAGGTCTCTTGCATCAGAAGTCTTTGGCTTGACTTGCCTTCTAAATTTTTCCACTCATTTAAAGTTTTAACTCCATGAACTTGCAGCTACAGCAGGTTGTAAAGTGCTGTGAAAGTGTCAGAGTGGGAGTAATGCACTGGATGTCTAGACTAAATTTTTTTTTTTCCTCCTTTGTCACTGTGTTTGGCCCAGCTGAAAACGCCCATGCAGCCTCTCCCTGCTTTACATGTGACTTTGCAGATATGATGCTTGCCCTTGAAAGAGACCTTGGCTTGCATTGCAGTGATGGCAACGAGAGCAGTTGCTTGCTTACACTGCTGCCCCTCTGTGGACAACGAGGAGACTGTCATCCTGTTTAAACACACCTTTGCATACAGCATGCTAAGAGTACAGTCTGCTCAAATGGGAGGGGGAATTTCTGAATGAGGATGCTTAATGGTCTTACAACAAGTTATAAATCATTCAGATTTACTATAAGTATGGTGGTAAAGTAGTAATCTCCACTCTGAAATGTAAGATGTAGAGGTGAATGAGAAACTGATACACAAAAATACAGATTAACTTTGTGTTAAAAAAAATAACAAAGAAGGGAAACCAAATGTGATAGTATTGATAATAATAATTTTATAGAATAGGTTTATGTTTTTGAAACTGGCCTAGTTTGATACATGTAGATAAATAGTTCCTAGCCTGGGATCTAGACCACTCTGAGGTTGTCAGAATTAGATTTGCACATCCTAACTAAAAGCATTATTACATACCTACTGGATAGTTTAGACTTTTGGTTCTCAACTGATGGGTCAGGACCCAAAAATGGGTTGTGAAGTGATTTTTAGTGGGTTGCTGATGTGTGCCTGGAAGAAATATGTGGCAAAGTCAATGAGGGGCTTTTATTTTGAAGGAAAGTGTCCATCTCTTTGTTCCAACTCATTTTTTGCTCCATCTGAAGTCCAAACTGCCTCATTTTCATTAAAAACATCTGACTATGATCAGGGCTGTCAAAATGAATTGTATTAAATGTGATTAATGAAGGCTTACAATTAGTGCATTAATTTTTATTTATCACAGTTCATCTGTGCTTCATTGTCCCCTTTGACACACTTTGGTTAAACCACAAAAAGGTCTCCCTGCAGACACAGTGGTGGAAAATAAGCCCACCACTGCTCCCTAATGTCTTATTTCACTTTAAACTCAGCTCAGAGGACAAGTCAGAAATCATCTGCACATAGCGTTATCAAACATTTAACTTTTTACTGTTACCTTATTTCCTTTAAGATCCATAAATATTTAATTTTATGTGGTTAGGTTTATGTATAATGTTAGATCTACCCAAAATATCAGGTCTATATCCGAACAGGAACTCAATAAGATTTAGTTTAAGGCGGCAGATAAATCCAAAATGACACAATGACAGTTTTGACTGCAAAATATTGGAATTAAAAATACGATTTAAAGGATGTGGTAAATTCTGAGATTAATTGCAATTCAAATGTATCTTTTGACAGCCATAGCTATGCCTGAAAAATCTTAGAAATTTTAATTGCTATTTGTTTTTATAGCTCCAATATGTGGAATTTTTGCATTGAAATGTCAATATTTATTTAAAATTGACTATTCCCTTTAGCTTACCACAAAGAGTAAGGAACTGTGTGTTTGCTGGATTATTTTTGGAGAGCCTTTTTATTTCCCTTTTAAATGGTGCCAAATTTGTGAGGAACATTCTTTTGTGGGATGAGCAGCAGAGCTGAGTATGTGGGTTGTGCCGATGAAAAATTTGTGAATTTTCTCTGCCAATGCCAAACAGCTTATTCTGCTGTTGACTTTTGTTTAAAGCTTCTGGTACCCCCAGGTGCTGCCAATTAGGTGCCTGATTGGCAGCCACTGTGAGCATGGGCTCTGCTACAGAAGTCAGTAGGTGCCTGCTCCAAGAATTGGCATGCCATGTTTGAGTGATTTGGATAGAGCCATGTGCAATAGGGCAACTTCACACTGGTGTTACAAAAAAGTAAGTTGTGGCATTATTGGAGTGAGCCCTAGAACCATCTCCACACTGAAGGCCAAGTTCCAAATAATGGGGGATGACAGAGACAGACATTCTAAGAAGACAATACCCATGAAGACTGTTTCCTCAACCTGTCAGCACTTCTGAACTGTAGACTGTCTTCTTCAGATTTGCAGTCAAGGTTTTAAGGATGCTGATGCTGCCCAAACCATCCAGAACTGACTACAAGCCTCTTCCTCACTGGAAAAATGAGGCTTGTCATCACTGGAGGCAATCTTGTTGCAGAGAGATATCGAGATGAGATTTTGCAATCAGTGGCAATCCCATACCTCTGCAGTCTGGGACTGAACTCTATCCTCCATGATGACAACACTTGCCTCCACAGCGGGGTTTATCAGAGACTACCTCCAGAATTTGGGAGTGGAGAGGATGGAACAGTGTATTTACTAAATTTTAAAGCAATGGGGCCTTTGGGGTTCCCGCTGCAAAGGATCCCAGCATGCTTTGCGAGTACAATCACAAACCGAGAAGGGCACTATTTATGGCTTTTCTCCCCCATTATGTGAAATTCATTGGTGAAATCATATATTGGTTTACAGCAGTGACCTTCAACTGGTTGTGTACAGCTTCCATTCTAGCCCCATGTGTTGTGGTATGTAGGGGATCATTTTTAATCCCTACAGCTATCAAAAAAAAAAAAAATATATATATATATATATATATATATTTAAACAGCCAAGATTGATTGTTTTGATTGAGAATGACTTCATATTTGATCCATTTTAAAGAAATCCACCAATCAGCCATTGTTAGCAAATATGATGTATGAGTAACACATACTAATCAGTCCATGCTTGATTAAAGATGCTGCTTTCTGTATAAACTTTCCACCTGGAGATCTTTGAGGGCGTACTGTCCCTGCCAAAGAATCAAAACCAAAAACCTGTTTCCTGCACAGATTTTTTTTTTTTACCAATCACAGTGCAGCATGTTTGTATCAAACTTAGTGACGAGCAACACAGCAGCCCCAGAAATATTTGGCTACAATATCTCAATCGCCCCCTTGTGGCTGGCTGCAGTATATGTAATCTCAAATAGATAACTAATTAAACAAACAAATGTTAAGAAAAATATGTTAATTAGACCAAAATATTTCATTTCTTAAACGTCTGGCTCTAAAAGCATCTGTCCTAACAGCTGGTCATGTACAAGTGTATTTAAAGACCCCCTAATTTACTGTTTTAGTAAATGCATTGTATGGAGTGTTGTTCGTAAACATCCAAACTGCAAAACTACCAGATAAAAACAGGCCACTGAAAACCTTAAAAAAACAATCCTCATAACAGCAAATGGCGTAGCCCCCTCCCAAACACTGCAGCCTAGAGCAGCAAAGAAGATTTCTTTAAAGACGGTCTTCTTTGCATGGTGCAAGATTAAAAATTATCCCCCTGAGGGATCATTAAAGTTTCACTTTTAATCCGATACTATGTCACAGCCCATTCTACGCCAGCATCTCAACTTGGAGCTGCTTTTCACCTCTAATATTATCTGAGAGGATCAAAAACTGATGAGATGTGATGACCCATTTGAGATCATAAGCAGTAATAAAACCAGCCAAAGAGTACTTGTCTTTTTTATGTTTGCTGAAATCCTTCCCATTTTTATAAGCTTCATTTACAGATGTTGGCTGTAAAAAGTGAACCTCAATCTGGACCGAAAATGCCCAGAAAGATACAAAATCACGAATCCTACTTTAAAAAGCAGTAAAAGAGACTGCAGAGTTTCCTTGCATTGGCATTTCCTAGCAGTGAGTCTTGCTCTTATTATCTCCTTATCAATAATGCAGCAGGACCACTCTTAGAGAGGGGTGAGCAAAGAAAAGAGAAAAGGGCAGAACATTTAAGGGGAAGCAGATAAAAGCACTGCAGAGCACTAACAATTGATAATCTCTGTTTCCGGATGGAAAATTGTTTATCTGCTGCATTTGTTTGCTGTTGTTGTCATTGTGTATTTGTTCAGGCAGGGAAATCCTGTGCTCTCTGCTGGCTGTTATCTCACACAGCTGCTAAGATAAGCTGCTCTCAGCACTCAAACCTGGCCTGTAAAAATGAAAAATAAAGTCACGACTGGGGGGATTCTTCATGCTGCTGCAACATTCAGGTGTGTCTATATGTGTGGATGGAAGAGAGAGAGGGAGAGATGCCTTGTAGGTGTTGTGCAACCACTGAGCACAGATGTACAGTAGAGAGGGGGCAGGGTGCTGTTGCAGCACATTTTCACTGTGAATGTATATAATGTACTCTATTTTCACATTGGCTTCTTTTTCATATTAGGTCTTTTTTTAAATCTCTGAATCTGAAAACAGACCACCTTTTCATCTTAAGCAATAATTTCTGCTTTACTCATTTCATCCCATACATAGACTGATGGACAATGTGTCTAACCATCCCACTGTTGTTCAAAGATGAAACCAAAATACCTATGTGACAGGGGCTGCATATTCCAAATATGCCAGAGTGTGTTCAGTCAGGATCAACTAGAAAGGGCTGAGGTATTGAGGCCACACCACTGCAGCTGATGAAATGCACATTTAATGCAGATGAAACAAAATTTTTTTGGTTATGGAAATTTCAGTGACTGTACTGTTGGTTTTTCCTTATGTTTTCTCACTGAGTAGAGTATGCTGACTCTCAACCAGAAGGTTTAAATTGTTCTCTGACCTGGCACATCTGAGAACAAACCAGACCAATCAGTGTCATTGGAGGAGGCAGTAGCTAGTGATGGGGATTAGTTTTAAGCTGGTAGCAATAGCTGCCACTGGAGGAGGGATTAGCTCACATGTAGCAATAGTATAGTGGCAGTTTTATCAGAGCTGGACAACATTACTTATGCACATAATTATGTTTACTGGGTCCCATGTGAACATGTTCTGCAGTTATTTTCTACATTTTGTGCTCTCATGTTTAGAAAACCTTATTTGCATGAGTGGCAGCTATTGTTGCTGGTGGGCACATTCTTTGCCCACCACTATCATGGCAAAATGTGAATAAGAGTACAAAAAATAACGTGTACTGTTTCAAAAGAGCTTACAACACAGCATATGTGAGAAAAAAAATGCCGTTTTTCACCAAATGTGTGACCTCTAGTCTATTATCTGTAGTTGTGAAATCGTTTTAGTAAAACAAACTTGAAGAAAATTAATTAGTTTTTAAATGATTTTCAGTGGGGCTTAAAATACATTTTAAATTGGAGTTAAATTTTTTAGATCTCTAAAAAATAATGTTACCTAAACTCTTAAAATAGATATAATTTTAGTGTGTTGAATTGAGCTCTTTTGGTTTTTGGCAACAATTTTATCTAAAAAAAAAAAAGTCTGATTAATGAGTGTTTTCTCAAATTGTGGCACAACTGTAATGGTTAAGATTGTTACAGAGAAATCAGGTTATAGCAGGTAACAGGTTATAATTAAGTGCCATATGGTATGTAAATACAGTACTCTGCAGAAGTTTTAGAGCGCTAACAATTCTTCACAGGTCCTGATATTCCACAACCCTGGGCTGAAGGGAGGAGGGAAGGCGGCCAGAGTCAGTGTCGACGCATTTGACACGTACCTGTGTCGCTCAGCAGCCAAGGTCGAGCTTAACAGCATTTCTTTTGTCCGGGCCTTTGCACCAATATGCCCAGCAACCACCAACAGTTTTCGGGTGCTTAGAATATACACACGACAACCAGGGGGTTGTGGCAACCCTCCTACCCACCCTAACAGTACCCTAGGCTATGTTTAAGCACCACATCTACCCATAACTCCGCCCTAAAGCTGTGGTTGTTGTTTTGTTTTCATCAGATTATTTTCTCATGCCCTTGGTAATGTACAAAGACATCCAGAGCATGACCTGGGTTGTGTCAATCCTCCTTCCCGCCCGATAGGGCCCTCAGGTGGGCGCACTCGCCATTACATGCCTTACTTCAGCCTCAAATTTCGGCCCAAACATGCCTAAAACTTCTGCACAGTACTGTACATTATTGTCTATATTTTAGTACCTTAAATTCACAAAAAATGTTGTGTGGACAACTCAAAGAAGAATCGAGGTATAAAGCCACAACAGTTCTAAAAAATTGCTAGCAAGCTAGTAGTTATGTCCATCTACCACATTATTCCCTTATCTAAGGTTATTTTTTAGAATTTAAGTCATCTAAGGTTAGTGACACCACATCCTACATGTCCACATTCTTCATGTGTTTGCTAGTCGCTTCAAACTCACGAATACTGCCTCTTTGCTTAGTGGAGGAAAGACAAGCCTCAGGAAAGAAATGTCTTTGAACACTGACATTTTTAGTATCTCATAATGGGTTAAATTCTCTGGATTAACTTGAGCCATTGTACATAAATCTTGCACTGAAAATGAGAAGAATATGAGCAATCTTACTGCCTGTGATTTCAGTGTTACTGACAAGGTATTTGCCCATTAGTGGTGGTTAAAGTTGTATAGTTGTGTGACAGATTTTGAGATGGCATTTTTACTCCTCTAACTCTCCCCACTTTCACAACACAATGTATTGCTCAATGTCCAATGCTTGTCTGAAACATTGTAAATCATGGATTTGTAGTAATTTGTAGCCACAGCTGAACAGTTTTCAAACTGCTTTCACATCAACTTTTAATTTATTCAATGCGACTTTTACCACAAGTTAGGTATGCACTGAGCAGCAACTACAAATCAGACACAGTGACTGCAGTGGGGGTTCAGCCCATTCAGTGGAGCCAAGCCCTCTGCATAAGTTTTCTGTTACCCAAACATACTGTGTGGGTCAAATTTGGCCCATTTTGATATTTGGCAGCAGAGAAAATGCATAATGTAATTGTTTTGGCCAAGAACTTGATGCCTTTTCATATTGTGACCACAGATGAAATATTCTTGAGATGTTAAACTTTAGTACAGATGGGATACACTCTTGTACATGGAGTCTGTTCTGGCTGGGTAAAGTTTAATCCACATCAATTCCAGTTTAAAAAAAAAAAAAAAGAATGGGGTGCAGGTGGCCTAGTGGTTAAGGCATGCCCCATGTATGCGGACGGCCCAGGTTCCAATCCGGCCTTAGCCCCCCCCCCGTCCCTGTTTCCAACTCCTTCCACTGTCCTCAACTATCAAATAAAGGCACAAAAATCCCCAAAAAATAAATCTTTACAAAATAAAAATAATAATCGAATTGATAAACAATAACAAATAACAATAAGAATAACAAAACCCCAAAGTAAATATAAAATAGAAAATGATATCATGCTATAGACTAGTGGTATAAAACCTAAGAAAAAATGCATTCTCCCTGCTCTTTTAAACTTTGAATAAGGAATAATAGTCAATCATACATTTAATAATGTCTATTTTTATATTCTAAATTCAAACAAGGATCTGTAGTTCAAAAATTTGGTTTATATTCCTATTATAAAGGATTTCCTAGCTCAGCTCACATCGATCCAAACAATAATGTGAAGGGAAAGAATATGAACAGTATGTGAGGCTTAAATCAAAATAAGTCAGCTCTGTCACTTTCTCTCCACAGCAGCAGAAAAACTGATTCCATTAGAAGGCCAGATTGGATAAAATTGTGCAGTTTTCAATAAGCACCAAAGAGGGAGAGCTTTGTGTTTCACTGGGGGGGGGGGGGGGGTGCATTCAGACACTATGAAAAAGGAATAAAGGATAGCTGAACACTTTTCTTTTTAAGGACTAGCTAAGAAAAAATGAAATAACTTAATAACCTTTTCACATATCTTATTTTGCCATCTATGACAGCTAGAATAAAACAGCGGTGGGCACTCTCCTCCAGCCCAGGCCCTCATTGGCTATTGTAAGGCTATTGACAGGTTGGCAGTCATTTTGCTGAACCAATTAAGAGTACTGACTAACAAATGAAAAGAACATGCAAGATGAAAATGTGCAACTAAAAAAGAGCAAGGAGATGGTGGCATTAAATGGAAGCGGACAGTCAGAATGGCAGTTCTCTGCTTGACAGAGGTGACCTGTTAAAGAGAGTTATTGCTTGGGGCAAGAAGGATTTCCTGTATCTGTCCTTGTGACAGCGGAGAAAGTACTGTTGGAGAAAGTACTCTGCTGTCTGTCCAGCAGGTGGTGTAGAGGGTGGTCAGGGTTATCCATGATGGATAACAGTTTGCTCAGAGTTCTGCTCTCTCACACTGCTACAGGAGTGTCCAGTTTGCAGCCAGTCACTGAGCTGGCCTTCTTAATCAGCTTGTCCAGTCTGTTGATATCCCCTGCTCCGATGCTGCTCCCCAAGAAGACCACTGTGAAGTACAAAGCACTGGTAACAATAGACTGGTAGAAGATCTCGAACATCTTGCTCCACACATTGAAGGATCTCAGCTTCGTCAGGAAATACAGTCTGCTCATCCCCTTCTTGTACACAGCCTCGGCCTTCCAGTTCAGTCTGCTGTCGATGTGGACGCCTGCGTACTTGTACTCCTCCACCATGCCGACGTCCTCCCCCAGGATGCACAGCGGTGGTGAAGCTGTCCTCTTCCTCCTGAAGCTGATCACCATCTCTCTGGTCTTGGCCACGTTCAGTAGCAGGTGTTTTCTCCCTGTCCACTCCACAAAGCTGTCCACCAGCGGTCTGTACTCCTCCACTCTCCTATCCCTTATACACCCCACCACTGCAGAGTCGTCTGAAAACTTCTGCAAATGGCATGACCCAGAGTTGTTCTAGACATCCAAGGTGTACAAGGTGAAAAGGAAAGGAGATAGCACAGTCCCCTGAGGAGCTCCTGTACTACTCTCCACCACACCAGACCAAGCTGTGTTGGACAAACTGTGGTCTGTCTGCCAGGTAGTCAGTAATCCAGGAGGTGATGGATGAGTCCACACCCATCGTCTGCAGCTCCTCTCCCAGCAGGTAAGGCTGGATGGTGTTGAATGCACTGGAGAAATCAAAGAAAGTGATTCTCACAGTGCATCTGTTGCCCTCCTGGTGTGAGTGAGCACGCTGCAGCAGGTAGATGATGGCATCGTCCACCCCCCGTTGCGACTGGTAGGCGAACTGTAGAGGGTCCATGGATGATCTCACCAGCAGCCTGTTGCAGGACAAGTCCAGCCTCTCCAGCACCTTCATCACTTGCAATGACCAGCTGATAGTCCCTGAGGTTGGATGGAGTCGTCTGCTTAGGTACAGGTACCAGGCAGGATGTCTTCCACAGCACCGGTATCCTCTCCTAGCTCAGGCTCAGGTTGAAGAGATGTTGAAGAACAGGAGACAGCTGGCTGGAACAGGTCTTCAGAACCCTGGAGCTGATGTCGTCAGGAGCCTGGAGCCTTGCTGAGGTGGAGTCTTTCCAACTGTCTCTTAACCTGGCCAGTTTAACATATTTTAGCATATTGGACTGCATTTAGATTGTGGGGACTCTGTCTGATGCAGCAGGACTGTTTTGTGTGGATTGCTCATGAGTGTCTTTCTATCTTAAGCTACCTGATGTGGAGCACCTGGGCCCAATCGCTTCACCCAGGCTTTAAAAGTGGGCTTCCTGTTCATCTATTAATCTGAGTGTAAAAGATGAACAGCTAAGCTTTATCTGACTGCAACTACATGGTGTTAAAGCATGGCAACTATGCCCAGATCACTATGTTGACATAAAATTGTTTATTTCTTTTTTAAAAAGGACATTTACAAGGTTTTGATGCGATTAGTTATGGAGCCTTACTAAAATGGATATGAACGAAATAACTTCTGCCATATCTGGTACCTATTGTCTGTTCTTTAAGAAAACTCTAATTTAGCTGGATGATTGCAGGTGCTTTGTGCTGCTGAGACAGCAGCCGGCCCTGCAGTCTAACATCACTGTTAAAAGCTGCTTCACCCCAAAACTCTCCCTCTTGATTCTCACAGACACATACAAACACACAGTGGTATATAGAAGTGCTTTTGAAATCTCAGAACTGAGTGGAAGGAGGAGAGCAGAGGGGGAGATAAAGTAAGTGCATTTCAGTCTCTGTGCACGTCCTACTGCGTCACACACACATACACACACTTTTTCCTTCTCTGTGACTCACCCCACCTCCCACCCCCCCAAACTCAGCTGCTCAGCCTCCCAACAATCAATCTGTCCGCGCTCTGCTATCAGCCCCACTCTTGCTTTCCTTCTGCTTCACTCTCCACCTAAGCCCTCTGTCCTTACACTAACTTTTTTCTAACTAACTTTTCTTTTTCTCTTGTGGCAAATCCCACTGAGGCCTCCTCCTCCTCCACCCATCTCTCCCTCTGAGGGTTCCCTCCAAACCACCATCATGCCGTTAGTTCTTATGCAACCACAGCCATGGTTGTGGGGGGAAGTAGCCCTGCAATGCAGCACAGTTATAAAATAGCAGCTGACATTATGGGGGCTGCAGCTGAGACAAAAGGCTGCCACTTCCATGGCTGTGTGGTTGCTGTGCACGATGCTGCTGTGAGACACCAGTTTAGACCCATATGTTGCCATGTGGCAGGCTGACCTGAAGGCTGAAGTGAATTTAGTGTAACCTGGCGGTTGTTTTTTCATAAACAGTGCTGATCACATGGTTCTTTGAACAACGATTATCTCATGGCACTAAAAAACAAATATGGGACAGTTATACCTCCTAATTTCGCGACATATTTTCATGACCTGCCAAATAGACAACCACATGTTTCAGACTCAGCTCACAGAATCTGTAAATCCACCCTGAACTGACTGCTTCTGATATGTTTGTATATGACATGTACGTTTCCCTGTTGTTGCTGTGCGCGAACATATTCAGGTGTTGACGTCGCAAACCTGGTGGACGTTATGTTAAGATTTGCTAATAAATAAGCTTACCGTGATGTAATAGCATACGGTTTTTCAAAATAAAGCTTCTCGACTTCCGTCTTGGTTTCAAGGCAACAGCCCAACTGCTTCCTAGGAGAAAAGCATTAAGCTAACTTTAGACTTTTTCATTTACTCAATTTTGAAGACTGACTCTTAGATTAGTTACATCAAGTTTTTGTTTGCTACTCATTTTCTCCTATTGCTTGTGATGCAATGAAACATTCTTAAAAACTCATATAAAGTATCAAATTTAAACTTAAATATGGCATATTGAACGTTTTTAAGCTCACCTCAAGTGTATAACTCCATATATCAGCTTAAAGGTTATTATTTTTTATTCACCTGAAGGCACTAATGTAAACTATCTTACCTAGCTCATGTAAATCTACCCCATCATTGCATACCTTATACTTTCTGATCACATCAACTGAGCATCCTTTCACCCTTTCAACTGCAAACTAAGCAAACATGGCCAACAAAGCTTGTTCTGATTCTAATGGTCAAACTTTGCATAGTGAGTATGGGTTTAGTATGCTGTATACAAACCCTAAAAGAAGTCCGGTTTTTGAACTGTTACTAAGCTAAGGAGTAGAAATATATTAACGTTTTCCCAATTACTAAGACACATGTCTCAAAATCCTCTTCTCTTGTCTCCAAGCATTGCACACAAACTCCACTTTTCAAGCCATGTTCACAAAACCTCTTAACTAAGTCTTAATTCTGCTCAAAATCATCATTATCCCAATCACTTCTTGCATTGGCTGGTCACTGGAATGTAACTATAAATCAAGGGGTCCATACACATCCAAAACTGTTTGTGTGCACACAGTGAGGAAACGTTTTGTGTTTCTGTTTGTGGGTTGAAATTGTGGAATAGTCTGAATTTGGAGCACAAGCAGTTTCCAAGCATAATCCAGTTGTTTTTTTTTTAAGGGACAAAGAGATGATTTTCACAAGGTGCAGGGAAAGGCTGTTAAACTATCAGTGGGTGTTAAATATTCACCTTGTTGATCATTATTTTTCTCTCATCTTCCATTTTTTCCAGAATGCATGTTGGGATGCATGATGCATGTTAAGGCACATAATTCTGCCATGAACTTATATTTTTGGTTAATAGAATATATTAATCAGGGGTTATATTTTAGAAAAGGTGAACAAATCCATATGTAACAGTACAATTATATATTTAACCGATGTTGTTCTATGTTTAGATAATGTGCAAAATATGTATACATTACTTTGTTTTAGATCTATGGAAGCTACATAATTAATGGCCAATGAATTATGGAGAAGGAGTGGGGGCACTCCCTACCACTCCCTTTTAAAATTCAAACATGTAAATTGTTGCAAGTGACACTTGTATTGCATTGTAGTTTCTATTTCAGGGATTCTCAAACGGGGCTAGGGACCCATTACAGGGCAGAAAATTTTCCAAGGACCCCCAAATAACCCTCACACTGATTAAACATATAGGCTGGTCTTCTGTTGCTGTTATCAATAAAACCAAACTGGAGATAGCTGTCATATTTTCTCATTTAAGCTGGTTTGGGCCTAGATTTACTTGATGAAGTAGATGCGCTTAAATATTTATCCATTGTTGCTAGCTGGACCTGCACACCGTCCCGAGCAAAGTGACTGATGTGGGAAAAGTGATAGATTTACGTGATTTGTCACAGTCATATCTGAGTTTTTATTGGCCCAAAGCTGACTTACATGGGAGCCACTGGTTTAGTATGGTTGTTTTATGGTGCTGTGGTCCCTATGTGTATTTGTATGCTTTTTAATGACATGACATTACTTTGATAATTTATTTTGAATTATTTCACGGACCCCCAAGCTGTGGCCCACGGACCCCCAGGGGTCCCCACAACCTAGTTTGAGAACCACTGCTCTATTTTGTGTACAATTACTATTTTTGTATGCCCATTCTGCCCTCCTTTTACATACTCTAGAAGTTAATTTTCATCTATCAGCAGAATTGACCAACTAATGGAATTAAACTTAATGCCTAACTAAATAAATTATATAAAAGAATAACTTGCTCGTACTCTGCTATGTATTTGTAATGTTTACCATTACATTAGGGGCAGGTGATTATTGTGAAGGCCGGAACCGCACACTTCCGGTCTGGTTCTAGCGGTCTGCGGTATCTCGACAACACGAACTCTCCTCGTACGAGTGCCCTGATGCCCCAAAAACGTTGCTGGCAACTGCTTAACTGCATGTATGTGACCCACGAGAGAAAGAAATAAGTACCCCACTGATGTTTTTGGCATGAAAAGAAGACCGTGTCACTGGATAATTCAAGGTAATCTTCATTCAGTTAGAAGTCAGCTCGACGAAAATAAACGATAGGGTGTCAAACTTGAGCGAAAATGGGGGTGAGCTTTTAAGCTAACGTTGTCTTACTTTGAAAAATTAACTTTACCATAAAAGTACCGTCAGTAAATGAAGACAGCCTGGGTTAAGTACTCTAAGCTCCACGACTACCCAGACCCTGCGTTGACGTTGCTGAAATGATGTCAGAAGAGGTACTCCTCTCCCAGCTTAGCAGCCCCGGCTAGCTGCTGCTAGCAAAACTTTGTTGCTAAAGCTGTTAAGTTGTACCCCACAGACGAAGTTCGCCTCCATTCATTTTCGTGGGGCATGACATTGTTCTTAAGGCACGATAGGACACTTGTCCACTTAGACATCCTTATACCGTCCATGTCTTAAATGGTAGAGTCTCTTCATAGTTCACTGAAATGCTGATTTAACCTGGGAGGTGCTTGTCTGTTTTTTTTGTTTGTTTGTTTCTGACCAAAAGCCGATAACAACTGACGCTGTTGTAGGATGGGGGGTGTATTTTAACTGCAGTGAATGTGTGTCTGAATGTGTTTCTGACTGAACGGACTCTCCCTATGATATACTCGAAAAACTTGGTCAAAATCACACACATTGTTTGAGAAAGTCCGGTTTGCTTTTCTGTCCCACCCTTCGATAGCTTGCAAGACTACAACGAGGGGTGGTTGGTGTAGAGCTCTGAAACTGGTCCGCTGCAAGCGAGTTGAATTCGGGGCACTAATAACGGGAATACTAACATAAATCATCTTCAGATTGGCCTCTGTCTACTGGATAAGTTGCTAACTAACAATGCGGTGTTACGTCACCGAAATGGTGGACGCCGCTGCATGCGGAGCTCCTGTGCTTATATCTTTATTTTTATACACCAAACGGAGTGTAAAACATATATCCAGGGGTGGAGAGAACACTTGAATCTTTTAGTGTAGTAAAGGTACGGTAACTTTGATCCACATTCACTTAAGTAAAAGTAAGATTACTGGTCTGTAAATCTATTCTAGTATGTGGGGACGCACTGGTATCACAAATTTTCCGACTAAGTCCAGTAGCCTACTTACATTTGGGTACTCACTGATACCGAGTACAAATATAAGTACTTAACAATACCATAACTGTTTATAAAAATCAATGTTTTTTTTTTCATCTGCTGTTCTTCATCTATCCTCCTGACAATTTATCAGTGCATAGTTTTCATTCTCTAGTTTTGTCATTTTCATTTATGTTGAAATATCACCAAACTGCAGACAAGGTTCCAACTTTGACTACATGCTCACAAGATGAGAGGCTAACTTCATGCATTAAAATGGAACTGATCTGCAATGTTTTATGAGTATAAATACTTAAAGCAAACACACATGTTGTCCAATCAAGGCACATGTTTAAAAAAAATTAATGTGCTTCTTTAGCCCCTAGAACAGTGGGTTTTTCAACCTTTTTTGTGTACAAGGCTCATCTAAGTTCAAGGCACACCATATCCATATAAAATAGCCTCTTTAAAAATGTTGCAGTATTCTAAGTTGTTGTATAGTTGTAGTAATAACATGGTTGTACACATTCCCATAGTACTCCAAGTGTTGCCTCAACTATTTTAGAACCACTGCCCAAGAGACAATGTTATAAGGGGTGGTAGTATCAAACTCCTTACATGTCATCAGTAGTCATCGACAGTATTTAGGTAAATGCATGTTTGAAATCTAAGAACCATAAAGGGCTGAAACATTACATTAGAATGTAAGGTTGGTGTTTTATTTTCAGATCTTGCTGATGATTTTCATCACGTTCTGAGAGTTATCCCATTACACTCTGTATGCTTCTGGAAAATCTCTGTCTGAAGGGCCTTGAATCCCTAGCACTTAAACCTACCCCTGAATTTCAACATCAATCGGGAAACTCCTAGTTGTGAATGTGCAAAACATCAAGGTTGAGGAAAGTGGCAGGGGCAAGGGTATAAGCGTGTCTCTTGCTATGTGCCTCTGAACATCATGTGGTACCCTTTGACACACTAACCGGTGCTATTTACAATACTTCACTTAAAGTATACATAATTTAAAGTAAAACTACAGATTTAAGAAATGACAGAAAAAGTACAAATACAATAAAAAGCTAATCAATCAGTAAAGTGAGTAAAAGTAATTACTTTCCATCCTTGATATTATCCTGTTTGCCCCACTGTAGCTTGTGTTGCTATAATTTGACATAGGTGGAAGGTGACTCTAAAAAGTCTGTACACACCCCTGTTAAACTGCCACATTTTTGTGATGTTATAAAAAGACCAAGGCATCATTTCAGAACTTTTTTCAACTTTGATATAACTCATAACATAGGTGGTTAGAACTGGTTATAAAACTATACACACCCTGAGACCCATAGTACAAGCACCTTTTGATTTCATGACAGCATTCAGTCTTTTGTGTTTAGATTCTCTCAGTTACCTATCCAGGCTTGAAAAAAATGTTTTGTTTTTTTCTCTTCCTTTCAAAAGCGTTTAGCCCTTCTTATTTTAAGGGCATTTCGCTGACAAAGCCCTCTTCAGGTCATCCCACAGATTTTCAGCAGGATTCAGGTCCGGGCGTTGGATGGGTCATTCCAAACTTTTTTCTTCCTCTGGCATTATTTGGTAGATTTAGATGTATACTTTAGGTCAATATCATGCTGAAAGCTAAAAATTCTTTCAGATCTGTGAAGGTTTTGTGTAAAAAAATGACTGGTGTTGGAAACTGTTTCCAGTTCACCCCCCCCTTACTAAAACCTCTGCTTGAGCTGTAGAAAAAGATCCCCAAAACATGGTGCTCCTAAAAGATTCTGGTTGTTTTTCAGGTGAATTGTATATGTCACAGGTTACATTAAAGGTAGTAAAAGTTCTGAAATGATCAATCTAACATCACAAAATGTGTCATTTAACGGTGTTGTGTAGACTTAATAGAGCCACTGCACATTGTTTCTTGTTCTGTGAGTATGACAGAGAGTAGCAATGGACAGCAGATGGCAGTATCACATTTTCAAAAGTTGCTTTACTGAGACTCTATATTCTAACCCTGATGGAAGATCATGGTTAGGAATGTTGTCCTCAGTTCAGCAGAAACCAGCCTTGGAGGGCATCTTTTTCAAGAGAGGAGGAGAACTAATGAGACTAAGTAGACTAGAAATACTACCTTCTTGACATTTTAATGAATAAATTGTGGCTGTAATTTTCTTGGTTGGTTGTCACATATTAAGTTGGCGTGATCGCACAGTAATGGCCCATAGCTCTGCATGCTATTTGTTTCATCACGGTGAATAACTTTATGAACTAGACAATGCAGTATTTGAAGAAATTGTGCTGTAAATGCTGCGTGCTAAAAGGGCTGAAGCTTTACCTCTAATGTTGCATCTAAGAAAGCTGTATAAGATATATTGTAGAAAGGCTGACACTAGACTGCTAATGCTGCATCTAAGAGAAGGAATTATAGAAGTAATCGCTGAAATATGCTGAATATATTGTGGAAAACTTTGCATCAAACTGCTAATGCTACAACTGAAAAAAGGTTAAATAATCCTATTCTAACCCATGATAAATTGTTTTACTTTTACAACTGGGCTGAATGACTCGAGAAAAAAAATAATATTGCTTCATTTTTTCTATATTGCAATTTAATATGCAATTATTTTTAAGATATTTTTCTTCTGTGTTAAGCACAAGCAATAAATTGTTTAATATTATAACTGACAAAATAAAGATAGATTAAACTAGGTGTGAACTAAGGCTAATTGTGATTATTTTGACTCGTATGGCAAACTCTAAATGAATTGTGGTATTTAAAGGAATGATCACAATAATGTATACCAGTTAAATGTAAGATGTATTTGAACTGGTATTATGACACACATTTAAGGTTATAGAAATGTAGTATCTTTTTTTGCTCAGACTCTATTAGAATATCAGAAATGTATTGAAATTCCCATCATAATATCTCCAGAGTTGTCAGATTAGGTGTTTTGTTCTACTAACAGAGCTTTAGTCTAGGATGAGTTAGATTCCTTTCAACTTTATGGTGTAATATAGATATTTTTCTTTAGCCTGTGAGAGAACATTTAAATGAATAATAATCATGGTTCTGTTAATTATTAAGAAGGAAGGAAGGATTTTTGCCAGTTTTTTAACAAAATTGTACTGACTGTAGTGAAATTAATCACAAGAAATCGCCTTGCTTTTTAAAAAGAGACCAACAGGACAGTCTGCATTCTTAACAAAGCGAGTCTTAATTTTTAAGGCCTTTAGGGCATGATTTTTTTTATTATTTAGCATTATTATTAAATCATTTACTGGTACTTTTTGACTTTTGAAACTTTTACCTTGAACCATTTTGATAAATTGAGGAAGCTTGAAGCCTCCAGGTCCCTGAACTTCCTCAATAAACACAACCGTTTAGAGACGTGGCACACTGTAGTAGGCTGCATCGATTTTATTGCCGTGTTCTCATTTCACCTCCGACCGCAGCTGTGTCTGATCAAGATTGGTATTTTTAGGGCTACAAGGGACTCAAACAGTTCTGACCAATAAGATGAAGGGATGCAGATGGTGCTGTCTGTTTGAGGAGTTGAGGCCAATGTTCATCTGTTACTGTGTTTGTGCTTATCTGTGTTGGTTTGTGGGAGTGTACAGGCCTGGACAGTGGCTGATTGTTACTGTGATGATTAACAAAGTGCAGGAGAATGAAAGTAACAACCACCCACTCGGGTCACAGGAGTATGTTGTCAAGAATTATTTCCTTTAAGCATTTCCGCAATAAACTCCTTTTAACTTGTGCTTTCTCACCCACAATCGTCCACAAAGGATGATTGCACCGCACACCGAGGCACCATGCATCGAAGCACCGCGCATCGAAGCGCTGCATGTTTGGTCTGACCGAAGGCGAGCCAGTCTAGAGTGCTGCGCCACAGCATGCAGCCCTGATTAGCAGGCAGAGATCATAGGAGAACTGCGAGTTCAGGCAGGAATAGTATGTCAACAGCGGACTACTTTACTTTTGGGGCTTAATTTATCATCCATTCCGGTATAAGTCCATGATATTATTGGTTCCATCATTGGGTGAGTACATTAGGGAGTTAAAAGGTTAATGTTTGATCAAAGGATCTGTGGTTTTATACAAAATTCTTTGGCAAAATATCCCCAAAAGTTAACTTTTCCTTGTCAATGGCACCGTTGTAGCTCTGTGACCCACTGACCTCTCTATGACCCTTTGCTCTTGCTGCAGGATGAGACGCAGCGTTGATATAGTGATGAATTACGATTGGGAGTCCGTGCATTGTGTTTTATTTTGAAAGAACCGGATATTCTATGCTTGGGACTTCCTCTTCTGGACCTTTCTGATCGACAGGTATTGACCCGGTTTGGCAGCGGCTGGCGATGAAAATAGACCTGCAGTGTATCTCGAACGAAGCGGAGCGAAGTGTCGGTCCAGGCACACGCTGCTGCCGGTCTGGAGCGCTGGCTGTGGAAATGCTCTGATAGACTGGAGAGGGAGTGATTTGCTCCGCAGTATGATTCGCTGGCGGTTCACGGCGTGTTCGCTGTATATGGAAATTGGAGGTCAGGCTCATAAAGATAAGAAAACATCAATAGAGAGCTCTGTTGTGTCACTGTCTACTTCCTGGTTGAGAAAGGAGCGAGGGGCATTGGGGGCCTCGTTCAAAATTTTTAGGTCCCACACAAGGACCCCTTGAGTTTGGAGCGCTCTATGCAACCACCTATTCCTGATCAGAGAGTTGTATATTTTACTTTTAAAGGCCAATACATCAGCTGTCTATAACAACAGAAAGGTTCAAATCTGTGGATACCGATGTCATGACAATATAATATTGTGCATTCTTATAATACAACTTTTCTTCAAGATGCTGGAGGTGCCAAATCATAATTTTGCAAAAGCAACAAAATGGCAACGGCCGGCTCTGCACAGTGACAACTAATATCAGGGGATGGGAATGGGCGTCAATACAGTAAAATCAGATCCCAGGTATTTGAAAATTGCCCCGGTATTGCTTTAAACGTTATGAAGACAGTGCTTAAATAATGCCTTGAGGATGCATGTCTGTTTCTAGCAGCAGCACACTACCTGTGTGTGAAGATGCTTTAAAGGGATGACAGAACTCCTGTAAATTATGTTGGTCTATTTGTCATCAAACGACATTAGTCTCAGTCTCATCTCGTCATGTGAACTTTGCCGAGATGCTAGCTTTGTTAAGTAACAATCTTCCCTCTTGTTCTAACTTCTTTCAAACTATTGACAGGAAATTTGAATAATATAAACTTAAAGGAAAGAGATCATTATTTTGTTGTAGAGCCAAAGAACCCTTCTTGTGGCCCTTCATGATGTTGTTTGATACCGTGTTAAAATGCCCAATGCGGTGTCTTGAAGTTAGGAGTTTTTCTGATCAAATTAGCACCTACACGTTTATTTCCTTATACTATCACTGCTTTCTTTCAGTGGTTGGTCCTGACCTACTGAGAGAGAAAAGTTTTAAAAAGTTGGTGCTTGCTCTTAGAGAGTCAGCACCTGCAGTGTGCACAGCTCCTTGTTACTACCTGGCACATGACGTAATAAGGAGGTATTATTCTGTTTATTCAAGCAGAGCTTGTCTGCTTCAATCAAACTTTTTATCTGCTGACTGCCAGATCAAACTTCCAGATATATGGTTTGAACACAAATGACTGTCTGTCTCTCACATCAGCGTGACTTTTTGTTGATAAATCTGTAAACGAACCGTGCTGCCGTGCTGTGACTTCATACAACCTATTTGAATGAAACAAGCTGTGGAAAAAAAAGCTGTGACAGAGAGAGGAGCAGGGGCACTCCCAGTGCCACTTTTATCCAAACAAAATCATGAATCTTTGTTGAAAGTTGAAGATGTTTTTTTTTTCAAAGTTCTTTAGAACAAAGCTGATGTGAAATGGGCAGTCAATGTCCTTTCTTTGCTGTGTATGCATGCTTCTTTCTATCTGGACTGTACATCTGCGGCACTCCCCAGTACCGCAACCCCACCCCCAACCTGCCATTGCCCGACCGGCAGGATCTAGGTCGAATGAGGGCTCATCATACTAAAATAATACTTGTAATGATACTGCTTCAATACTTGATACCTAATAGATCAGAAGCAGGATGTTTAAAAGGAATGATCACAATTTGGAAATGATAGTTTATTAATAAACAACCCAAGGAGTAAAAAAAAAAAACATCAAAATAAAGTTAGTTATTTGATATTAACTCCTTTATTTATTAGGGGCTCTTTTCTCATATTGTATGCTTTTGCAAAACTATGAGACTCACTGATTTTACATAGTTCCTTTTTAGAGACATGTTTAATACATAATACCATGTACATCAAGACTAGTAGCTAATCTGCTGGTAAATGTATATATAGAATCTCCTTTGAGTCAAATGAAATCTGATATTATAAAATGTAATACATAAAATTATATGCATTCTAAGCCTGCCCTGCACGATGCTCATACTATTCTATAAAAACAAAAACAGATTCCATAAATTTATGAGCAAGCTTTTACACTTAAATGTTGCTCCAGAGACCTAATGGTATTTTATTTATGTATAATCATTGTTCATTCTAGACACTGATAGGTTCACAGAGGGAGCATGACTTTTTATCTTTTTAACTGACCATTTAATCCCACGCTATAGAGCCTCTATAATAAAACATACCATAAATTAGTAGCCTTACTGTAAGCTGTTTAGCTATTCAGTGTTTTTAGAAGCACCTGAATGAGACACCTAATACGTTAGCTTGTAAATTTGTTGCTTTGGAATTCTGTGTGCCGTAAAGAATTGTCAGCGTATAGAGGCTGAGCCATTACTTAGCTATGTCTGTGAAATAATGCTGTTTTTATATGCAGCTTACCTAAGGTACAAAAAGAGTGACAGCCTCCTGCTGAGTAAAAATGATGATGAGAGCAGGTGGGATGTCCATTAGTATTTATGTGATCACATAGCACACTTTCCAGGGATCAAGGGATAAGTTAATACATTATTTTTGGCCTTTATAAACTTTACTTTCAACTTCAAGTACTTTATTTGTCCTTAATTGGGCAATTTATCATACAGATGTGGGAAGTATTAGAAATATAGAGGCCACATAAAAACTTGAAGGGAGTACATAAAACATATAAGAGCATAATACATATGCATTTAAGGCCACAAACTACATAAAACACTTATAAACAAATAAAATAGCAACAAGGAATTGGTTAATTATCACATTGGGCTATCACTAAATACAATAAGCTACCTCTTCCTACTGGAGTTAAGAAGAGAGATAATGGTAGGAATAGAGGAGAGCTTGTGTCTGTCGGTTTCAAGTCTGTTATAATACTTTTTCATGAGTTTTATTAACGTAGGAGTTAAATTTCAGTAGTGGCCTTATGTGGCTTACTGTCCTCTTGGAGGGTGTCAATGACTGTATGACTTCTGGACAATAGTCAGGTTAGCAGTCTTCCCCATGATTGCAGTTGTGTGTACTGATTAAGGCTCAGGAAACCTTTGTAAACTGGACTTTCCACAATATTTTTATATTTTGAGACAGTGGATTCTGTAATCGGTTATCATGAACATTAAAACAAAGAAATCTTGACATATTTACCTTTGTATGAGATGAATTTAGAAAATAAAGAAGTTACCTTTTTAAAGTAAATCATTGGAAAACTGAACTTTAACATGGTACTCTAATTTTCTGAGATGCACCTGTATATTTTTTGTACATGTAACGATAATTACTGTAATTAAAAATAAATCTTACATGTCTTGAAACAAGAAAATACGCATCAGTTTCTTGCTTTAACCCCAGATCTGATGTTTAGAATTTATAGTTTACCTTTTTTTCTCCAAAAATCAGGAGATTTTATTGCTCAAAAAGGTAAAGATTCACATATTCACAGTAGTTTAGGGAAATTAAAACTGTTTTTGGAAGTAGCATGTCCCCTAACCTCCCATGTAAGCTCTGTTTTTAGACCTTGGTATTTCTCAAACCCTATCTTCAGCCTTGGAAACAACTCTATAACTTTTAGTTATCTTATATGAAAGAGATGTGGAGAGCCATTTAAAAACCTTCACACTGGGCAAAAAAATAAAACAAGCCAGAGAGTAAAAATGACAATCACATAAATATTGATATTGTTTGGGGCAGATAAAGACTAAAGGTGATATAAAGGGAAAAACATGTAAAAACCAAGCAAAATGTAATTAAGGCAGAACTTTAGCAGCGTTTTCAGGACAACTGAGTAAATGATAGGTCTGTGCTTTGATAGATCATGTCCATGTCTGTTTAAATATTTACATTTCTTATCAAGTTTATAAAAACACACAACTGTGTTTAGTAGATGGAAAATGGCTTTACCTGCCACGTTCTGTGTTTACTCTTTAGGTCATTTACATTGGTAAACCAGCTAAGAATCTCCAAAGTCTGATGCTGACATTGAATTGCTTTGTCATGAAATTCAAGGAGCAATTTAAGATCTTCGAGGCTTGAATTTGTCACAGAATAGCACAAAATTCGCTTTTCTCATCCCCTTTCAGCTCTCTTCCATTTAACATTTAGAATCATGTTGAAGGTGAAGCTGGACCGCATCCTGGGGATGAAGTGACCCTTTAAGTTTGTACTCTGATGACGAAATAGCCCCTTGGATTTCTTTTTTCACAACAAACATTCAGCCAATCACAGGCTTGAATAAAAACCAATCCAGCCCCCTCTCTCATGCAGCCCCTCCCCCAGCTGTATGTGTATGTCACCCTTCCTCCCCCTCTTCCTTTCTCTCCTCTCGCTGCTTGCTGGCTCGTGCATGCCTGCCCTCCATTGCCTAATGCAGCTGAGCAAAAGAGAGCAGTAAAAAGAGAAAAGGACTGGGGTGGGGAAAAAATCAACAGAGAGCCATTTTAGCTGAGAATCTGTGGAGACGTGGGATGGAAAAGCATCCGGGCTCTTTGTTCGTAAACCCTCATGTGAGTCAGATGGCTTCTCTCTGTCTTTATTCACTCTGATGTTTTTTTTTGCCATCTTAATCGTCATGTCCTTCCTTCCTCCCTCTCTCACTGCCTATCACTACTTCTGTTTGAGTCTGTCTTTACAGTAGCCCTGTCCTCGTCCGTTGCTGTGTCATCCCTACCTTTGCCTTCTGCATGCGTCCCACCCCCCATACATAGCTCTGGCCGCTGATGCTGTCTTGTGATGCTTGAGTTGAAGTCACAGTGTGCTGAATGAGAATCGGGTTAAACCACAGGATCTAGTCCCTGAAGGCGTTTTTGTTTGACCTGACACATGAGAGTGGGACAAAGGCACCACTAGCCCATTGTCATAATTTCACTGAAGCTTGTCCATATGTTTTGATTTACCTGGAATGATTAGCATTGAGCAAAAACGCCTAACAAGAGCAATGAGTTAAAAAGTTAAAGCAATGCTTCTTCAGGGCATTCAGACAGACAAGGAAACTTCTCCGTTATCAAACCCAACAATGCTACAACTACTAACAAAATACTTCAGTACATTGCCTCAAAAGTGTGTGATTTTAACACTGATATCAGTGAGGAGAAAGACATATTCAAATCACAGAAAACAAAGCCTTTTTGAAAAGGTTCCTTTTTTATCTCGTTGAATGGAAGAAAATGGTATTTTGGCCAGTTTGGGCTGCCCCTAAAAGTGAGCTGCTGTCATTGGTCAGGGGGTCATAGAAAAACAAAACCATGAAGAAGCCAACGTTGTGTAGTCTGTTGACCCTGTCTGCTGCATTGGAGACAGGTGGCCTTGGCACTGTTGCATATTTAGTCTGGCAGATTTGTGATGAGAAGTGCATCTCCTCCCTGTGTTTTTTTTTATAGTGGTAAGTGCAGTCTCCAAAAAACCTAAGGTTAGCAGCAACTGTGAAATAGCTACTTAGCTAGCTGGCTAACTAGTTAGCAGTTACATGCAGGTGTTTAAAGCCAATTCTATCAGCCTAAAGGAAAAGACGCTGTGAGGGGCAATGTAAAACTTCTTTCTTGTTTTCTACATATTTATACTAAGCTAGAGCTGGGCGATATGGCCTAAAATTGATATCCTGATATATTTTTGCTATATCCCAATACACAATATATATCGCGATATTTTGAAATGTCCTCTCAGGAGCTGTACTATGTTAAATTCAGCCACAAATAGCACTAGTTTGTTGATTAAAATAGACTGTTCTATTAGATTTTACATAAAATTGTATGCAGAAGGGCAAAAATCAATATAAAGTCAAATTTAGCAGTTTTATTTTAAAAGGACTTCACTCAATCTTTTACTGATAAATCAAAAATTCATAAATAATGAAATACTCTGTATTTTACAGTGTATGGAAAGTCCTGAAATGTTTTCTGTGGTATGTTTACTCTTGCTGATTATAAAATGATTGTTTTCCTCATTAAGGTTGAAGCAAACCTCCACAAAACTCACCAATGCTGCATTCAGCCAATGGCCTGCAGTCTAGTCCACCAATCAGGCTCACAGCTGTGATTATATTAGTCCATTATCTGTGCTGATGAACGTTTGACCAGTTTCTGACAAGTTCATAACATGAGAGCGTCTTTAGACCTTATTCAAGAAACTGTCCTGTGTGATCATGGAGGAAAACAAGCTTGTCTGGAGGAACATTTTAACACCACGTTGTCAGTGTTTTGAACTGTTAGACTGAGATAAGGCTCCGTAGTTGTGGAGAAGTGGATCACATTTGTCCGTTGCTGGGCCATCTTCTCTCTAAAATGTACGACTCTTGCAGGGAGTTTTCAGCAAAATGTTTGCGCTCAGGCAAATCACGTATTCTGGGTTAAGTGTCTTTATGAGATTTTTAAATCCTGGCTTTTCAACTACACTGGGCTCATGTCTTGAGCAATGTGTTGTGTTACTGCTGCCGTTATCTCTGAGTCATCTTACAGCGTATTTTAAGAAATACCACCTGAGTTCGACCTCTTCCTTTTCAAAGTTGAACGACTGCTCAACGCTGCAGATCCAGCACTGTTTCTCATTGTCCGTCCCTGAACGCAGCTAACTCTCTGCTAACTCCCCACTAGCTGCTCTGTTTGCCTTTCTCTCCCTTGCTTCTCTCACCACTGAAACAAAATCACATGTGCGGAGGAGTTTTCTGGATGGGTGAGGGAGAGAGAGAGCTCTCTGCTGTGAGAGATGCATTCAAGGACAATGGGAGAAGCGAAACTCATGCTGATGGCTCAAAACTTCCACATAATTTATACTCGATATTTGCGATATAGTCATTTTGTACATCATACGCGGCAAAAGCTGCGATACATCAAGTATACTTGATATATCACCCAGCCCTATTCTAAGCAGTAAGTCTTCTTGGTTGCACTTCTGTGATTTGAACATTGCAGTAGGCTGTATTCAATCTAAACCTAGATTGATTGCCCAGACTTATTTTTATACAAGGTATGGCTGTTAAAAAACAAGACTAATAGTGTAATGCAATTTTATTGAACATAAACATTTTTCAGTGTCCTTCAATATATTCCTCATCTGCATCAACACACTGCTGCATTCAGGTCTTCCACTGATCAAAGCAGTGCAGTAGTTCTTCTTGGGACAGTTGTCTCAGAACCCCTGTTGTTCTTTTCTTAACTTCTGGCACAGACTCAGCATGTTTCTTTGAGCACAGATTTCAAACCATTTTTCCATTGTTTCTCAATGCACTGACTGCCGTTTTATCTCAGGATCGTACTGGAAGATCCAAGTTTCATCACATGCAATCACTCCGTCTAACATTATTTGGGTTTCTTTCAGTTTGTTTCAAAATTTCTCCACAAATTGGCTCGTGTTTTTCCCTTTGATCAGTAGTCTAAAATTTTGGGACAACTTACAGCACAAACTTTTGTCAGTTCAAATTCTTTTGCCAAATTTGTTGAACTGCCTCTGTCAATGATGACTACTTCTGCTATCATTCCTATACTGAGTCGTCGATCATTTCTAATAATTTGTTCAATGTGTTGAAGGTTTTCAGAACTTTTTGATGTGCATGGGGGTCTAGAACATCCACCGTCTTTGACATCCTCTCAATTTCAAGTTAATCTGCTGCTTAACTTTTAAGCTAATTAATTTCTTATGCCTTAGTAAAATCACATACACTTCAATCAGTAGCTGTCAGTAATCTAAAGATGTCACTTATTGGAAACTTACTGCAGTTGTGCCTGAATACTCAACCTTTAATATACAATACATGGTGTGACTGTGAACTAGGGCTCAGTGATTTGTGAAGACAATCTAGTAGCATTTTTTTTCTCTCAATATTGCGATTGCAATTTAATATGCAACTATTTTAAGGTTCCACATCTTATGTATTTTTCAACAAACACAAGCATTAAATTATACATCTATATTATAATCAGAACAATATTAGATAAAGTAAACTAGGGATAAAAGATTTGAAAAAAAATCTAATTGGGATTTTGGTTCATATAGAAAATTTGGTATCAGTTGCTCTAGTGAAGGGATGATTTTTTTTATGATATTCTTGTTCTGATTAAGAAAATCATATAAATGAACTGGAAAAGTAGTAATGTGTAAACGATTCTATGAAAAGACACTTGAATGTGTGCATAATGTGTAGAACAACAAATCTCTGCTGCCAAAAAAAAAAAAAAGTATTAAACTGGTGTTTAGACACATTTCAGGTTCAGGAAATATTGCACTATCTGCAGTTTGAAGGAAGCAGATGAACATTTTTAGTCATATTTTTAGTCGATTAAATTGATGCTGTTAAGAAGAGCAAGAAGTCAATGTGATAGAAGTTTAAAGTCATACATAACTGAAAACAGCGATCCCAAAGCTGAGCTTGTTATACACATCAGTCGTTGAAATTCCTTCCTCTTATAGTGTCCTTTTTTGTTTCCTATTACATTTTTTCTTATGCATACATGCAACAAATTAATACGTTTCACGTTCAGTTTGCAAATCAATGGCCAACAATGTCGCCGCTAAACGTCAAAGTTTCAAATAGGGGTGTGATGAGACACTTGGCTCACAAGACAAAACGAAATTTTGAAATTAAAAAAAAATGGATAACAGATGATGACTGGATTCTTTTTTTAAGTGAGGGAAGAATAGAATGTAAGATTGCAGGTCCGTTTTGAAAAGTTTGAACTATTAATCTTGTTGCACTGAATATCACTGAGCTATCTTTACATTTTGAAAAACATTTTTTGAATGTGAGTACAACAGACTTAAATGTAAAAGTTGCTTCACTCAAACTATTTCTCATCCTCTATAAGGAATAATCACAAGTAAACACTTCAGAAATTTGCTTGTCAATGACACACTTGCTGTAATCTGCAGGATATTTTTTTTTTTCTCATCATTTTGTGGTCTGTTTTTTTTACATTGGCTTTGACACACAACTCAAACATACTTCTCATTCACTTACCAGTGAGTGTGTGTATTAGACAACAAACAACAAAGCACGCTTAATAGCAACTATATCTGGTTTTTGGAGCATGCAAAGTGCTCTATGTTGGAGTTTTTTTTTTTTTTACTAAATTTACCCCTAGTATCTAGTGGACTGTTATGTTGTTCATGTCAAGTTTCTGATTGAACATGTAGCCAACAGCTGATTGATGTGTGACTGATGCAGCGAGATGAAGAAGAGGAGTAAATGTTGAGGAAAAAAAATTAAAAAACATCATCACTTTACAAGCTGTCTCTATTCAAGAATCTGCAAGTATTATGCACTGTATTCTTCTCAGTGTGACTCCACATGGGTATTTAGCAGCAAAAGATTCATTACACAGGCTGAGGATTTGTTAAATTTAGTCTGCTGGGAAGATGCGGCTCAGATACGTGAGGAGTTGTTGGGGGGATTCAAACAGGTCACATGGGATCAGCTGTGCATTGTTTCTTTACTAGCTGCCAGTGCCTGAAACATTAGCAGGGCACGTTCCACTAAAATTGGACTGATTCGTGGCAGATGCTGCACTGCGTCTATGCAGTCTGTTTATCTTGTGAGACATTTTTAGTCAATCTTGTTGCACGAGATCTCATCACACCCCTTATTGCAAGTGACAGTTATTTTCTTTTTTCTAGATTGCCATAAAAAAATCACTCGGATTTGTATTTTCCATGAGGATAAACATGATCAATTTAAAATTTGTGCTCGTATAGTCTGTTAAACTGTTGTGATTTGTGGGAGTAGGTTTTTGACAAGAGCACAAAACACATAACAGCCTGTAGATAATTTTTTACAATTTTGACCACATGATTTTTACAAACAGTCCAACTGTTAATAAGCACCATCTGACAGGGCCCTAGAGCAACTTTTTATTCTGGTGTCATAAAAACCAGTACTGTAGTTGGTTGGAATAGCACGTAGTTTGGTTTTAACCTGATTATTTAGGTACAGTATTGATTTTATCAGGACCTTTCATGTGGGAGACTAGTTGTTTTTATATACATAGCTCAGCTTGCTGTTTGGAAGCTTTTTTGCAACACCCCCCAAAAAAAAAAGTTATTCTAAACCTAATGATCATTTCATTAAATAAAAAAGTACTTTTCTGCATGCAATCCAGTGAGTCACAGAGATAATTTCATTGACTAAACATCACTAAAAATGTTTGTCGAGGAAGAAAAACTAAGAATAGAAAAAAAAGTCCAAAAGAGTTTTGATAAGAAGAACTGATGAAAAGTATGCGTATTTTTCAATAAGGAGACTAAATTAGACTAAAATTTTACTGCTGGACTGTCAGACATTCAAAATCTATGATATTTCTCCACTGTGCATATTATTTATCAAAACACAAGGAAAAATGTGTTCTTCAAACAAAAAAGTTTCACTATAGGATTTTTGAAGTCACTTAAAGAAAAATAAAGGTTTACTTTTGGCCAATTATGTAAGGACTATTATTGAGGAACTAAAACTGAAAAAAAAAAGTTTCTGAATTTTATCCAAGTAAAACTACAAGAAAACTATAAAGGTAAAAAATGACTAAAATCTGACTAAAATGATTAAAATTTTAACCTAAAGACTACATTGAAAAGATATGTTAAAACTCACACTGCAGCTGAGCAGCCAATAAGTAACAAACAAAAAGTGTAAAATGACGTGAGCTGTGCACCCTTAATGTTGTGGATTCTTGTTTGTCCCAAACCAAAGAGAAGCACAAGACAGAAAGCAGATGCTGGTTTCAGTTCCATATGTGTATTTGAGCAAGGACACAATTATCTTGTAGTTTGTTCAGATGCATATATCTTTCAAAATGCTTTGCCATCATGAGGTAGATCACACTCTGTACGGGAGAGGAGAGAGCGGACACATCTCTGCTCACAGCAGCGTCTTAAAAGTTGCATGATGTGTTCAGGTGAGCTCGGTACTCTGAAGTTTCCGACCTCCAATGTGAATAGTGCGCAGTGACACTGTTTAAAGTCGGACCTCCAACTCAGAAAAATGGAGGAAAAAAGTGTTAGATTTAATCGATCAAAATGAATGTTCATGTTATTTTCCCTGTATTTCATTTAGAAAATACAAAGTTTTGAACCAAGAAATCCAGAGTTTCGAGGCTGCCATCTTGCGATTCAGTTCGATGTCAATTTGATATTGATTTAAATGCTTTGATGTTGATTCAGTAAGAAGTAGAAATACACAGATGACCTGCTGACAATTTTTAATAATTATTTTCATTCTCATGTGAACACATGTGGTAGGTCACCTCACTTTTTTTAGCAATAAAACATCTGAAAATAAAAATTTGCACAATAATAACTTATTTGTGCATAAGGAGTACAAAAGTAAAAAACATGCCAGTCCTGTGTAAACACTGAAAAAGTAACGTGTATGTAAACTTTAATAACATTTCTTTCCTCTTGGAAATTGTGATTAACCTCACATAACTTGATTATGGTTGGTTGTTTGGTCGAGTGCGGCCTCCGTCCATAGAACACAAATCACACACACAGTGACCCCCACTGGCCAGGAGGTGAATCAATTCAGAGGATTTGCTGAATTGATATTGAATTGAGGGGGGAAATATTGCAATGCATCCATTAATCAATATTTTTACCCACCCTTAGATTACAGGATGCCGGTGTGTGTGTGTGTGTAATCTCATGCTTGCACGGCTCTGTTACACCTTTGTGTGAATTGCGCGTTGCAGAACGGAGACGGGCTTTCTTTTTCACCTTTATTGCAGAATCTCTGTGTAAAAATGGCTTTAGATATCTTTATTGTAACTACACTTACTGCTTGTAAAAGATTATAAGTCAGGTCAGCAGATAACTGAGAGTGTGGTCAAACATTAATCTACTTGTACAATTTCTAATGGTTGGTTCATTCTAAATGTATTTCCAATTGCACTTTTGCATGGAACAAACTGAAACTCAACCAAGAACAGCTGGGTGCTGCTCACAAAGTTTAACATTCCAAGAAATCTATTTTCAAAACCAATATGAATACAATAACCAGAGGATTCAGATACTTAAGAAACCAGCATCTCTGACTGATGAGATCACTAGATTATCTCTGTAGATAAACAGTGCAGCCATTTTAGTTTATTGATGATAGTTTCAGTTTTATTGTAGTGTGTGAGATACAGCTTGGTCTCTTTTATATCTTTTGAAATATTCTGCTGTCAAGACAAAATTGTGAATACATATATACTTTTAAAGTTTGCTGTGGTTTTATGGGAAAATATTTCATTGACCCAGTGTTATTTTGAGTCCAACACCTGTAATATCTTGGGAAAATGTGTTTTCGATATATGTGATTCTTAAAAACTCATTTAACTATGAAACTGCACTTGTTTCATTGAGGAAGTAACAGCCCATGCAGCATGGTTTCTCTGTAACATCTGGTAGTCTGTTAAAACTTTGGTATCTAATATTTCAGCAACAGCTTTCTGTTTCTTTCTGTGTAACTGAAATGTTATTTCTAGGATGTCTACAAGCAAAGCTAGTGTAAGTCAGGAACTCACTTGGACCAAAAACCTTAAAAGGTTTGGATGCACAATGTTTGAATTTTGTTGATGATCGGTATGCTGATATTTAGAGATTTATCTTAGCCATTACCAATATTAATACCAGTGTTCTCAAACTAAGTAACAATAGTTCATGTGTCTTAGTTACTTTTGTTTTTATTCATTTAGCCATAAGAGATCTAACTGAGACTTGCAATAGTGACTCTCTCTGTGCCACATGGCAGCTCTATTCCATTGCCAGCACCATCAAACTTAAAAGAGGATACCAGGTTGCATTGGGATTTAAAAACAAAAGACAGAGGTGAGCTGGACTACAAGCCAGTATGTAAGATGTGCTACATGGAGGTAGAATATTGTCGACATATCAGTTTTGGGTCATTTTTTATGCAAACCTAATTATTATTAATAATATTCCTGGTTGGAGGGTTTCTTGTTTCTTTTAAACAAAATAGGTTTTCTAACTAAAATATCCCTGCACGAATCAGTATCGAATTTAATTGAATGCAATTGTGAATCAAATCAAAACAGGACCTGCCCAAATCAGTTAAGGCAGTCAGTGGCGATACTCTGCCCTAGTTAAAACTCCATAAACTTAGTCACACATACTGCAGATACTTACAGCTGTCATAGGCTGATATTGACAGCCAGTCCGTGGGTCGATACTGGTATCATGGCGATAATACTGTGCATCCTTACTAAAAGGCATTTACAGTAGCGATGCGCCAGTGCATTGATTTTACATCAGTGTCAGATGATAAAGGCCCTTTTGACTAATATGGGCCATCAGCTTTTAATATGACATGAACAGATATCAGTAGCCAATGTTGTGTCCAATCAATGACTGGGCAGAAGAAGTCACATATTGGCCAAATCTGTTTCTATGGTCAAGCATGAGAGAAAATGTTGGCGTTATACCAAAAAAAGGTGATTTTAAGAAAACGCTGGTATCATCTACAGCTCCATCTAGCTAAGTTGTTATTTTATACATTGACATGGGCCCTAATTTTCCACAAGCTGTATGTCTCTGATTTATGGTGTAGTAACCCAGCTGTGTTTATAAAGGGAGTCTTACCAAACACGCCTTTCAACAACAGACATGACATATGTACCTAGGGTGGATTACCCACTTCACTATTAGTTGGGTAAAAAACAGGATGACTTCTTTAGAGCAGTTCCTGAGGGAGACTTTAAAATTGCCATCAAAAGTGCTGTTAAACACAGAAGCATGACAAGCTAGTATTACATACAGAGGGAACACCAACTTTTAAACAATTTACAATATTTAATTATGATATATGTCATTGAGTGGTTGTTTTGCAATCTTGCAAAGCAGATGGATTGTCCAAATTCCATGTCAGTCTTGAGTCAGATCCATCTTACCAAGCTCCAGTCTGAAATGATTGTGCCCCATCTGAGAATGGACCAGACCAATCAGAGTCATTTGAGGAGAATAAGGTGGTACCTATAGGCGGGATAATAACTCTGCGGTTTTAACTTGTTGACAGAGAACTAGAACCTCCATATTTTCTGTGCTGTTCTTTTCTCTTTATTTGATAAAGAAATGTTGTCCAGCTCTAATAAAAACTGTCACTGTACCATGGCTACACCACTGCTAAATTCCACACCAGCTGCATTGATTGCTATTGTCTTACAGTTTGTCTCAATCCAGCCCATTCCTACCCCCTCATTCTCCTCATATGACTCTTATTGGACAGGCCAGTTTTCAGACATGGCATATTCCCTTCAAATCAGTGCTTTGCAAGATGGATTTGCCCGATGACAAATTTGGAATCTGGCCCTTCCATCTGCATCTCAAAGGTAGCAAAATTATTTAATTCCCTTTATTTTTTATGTAGGATCATGTAAATTTACTTTTGTCACATGAGGAAAATGTTTGCATCACAAATGCATAACAATTTCAACTATCGGTTATTGCCCTTATAAACTTCTAACAATTGGTATCTGCCCTGAAAAACCAAAATCAGTCAACCCCTGGTTACAAATCTGCATGTCATAAATGCTTTCAGCAGATGCAGGATGTGTGGTTTTGAGGCTGCATGTCAAGCTGTCACTAACTTTCATATTATTGACGTCATCTTACCATTTTTGTCAGTTTTTTCTTCATCTTAGGAGGTTACCTAGAACTCCCTTTAAAAGTTTTTTTTTTGTTGCTTGATGCTCATTTCCCCTCAGTTTTTCTTTATCCTTAGCCTGTAACAATGCTTGTCTGTGGAAAATGGGCATGTCCTCCAGAATGTGCGTCACAAACAGTGCGCTGTGTGAGAGGCTGCTTGATCCGTCAATATCAAGTTAAAATGTCCATTTGTTTTCCACTATCATCATCAACTTAAATTTTATCAAGATCTGTTAAGACTGTTTAAGGCCCTGCCCTCCCTTCAGCTCTCTCATCCTGAAAGACTGCTTGGGGTTTTTGTTGTGCAATGCAATCGTCTAACAATGTTAAAAGTGTCAACAACTTTCTTTCATGCATTACAATGGTCGTTGACAACATATTTGTCAGGCACAGATTTCCCATCTTACTACAGTTTCCTTGGCCTCAGGGATCTGGTATAACCTGTTTATGGGTGTAAAACCTTGCACTCACATAACATGGACAATAGATTATTTTAGGACAAAGTTTGATGTGGGCATCGCTGTTTAGAGGGAATTTTGTGTTGAATGCAGATTGGAGTACAAAGTTGGATTATGAGTAAAGTGAGGCTGCATCCTGATCTTGTGTGTAAGGCCACATTCTTTAAGCAGCTGTACTCACATGACAAATCACAGTCCTCTGAAAAACATGTTATTTGGAGGACTGAGATTTTTGTTGCCTTTTGATAAAAAGTTCATTATTTCCCCTCTTTGTTTCACAGTAGTAACTAATGCCTTGATTTTTGTTAAGGGTGGGTCCGTTTTATTATAACAGGGCAGCACAATGAGGCAGTCAAATTGATCATTAACTGTCAAGTGTATGGAGCATGAACTTTGATATTTAATGTAAAGCAGTGTAAAACTTAAAGCATTGAGTTTAAACAGTTTTTACGGCCACGTGAGGTGTACATAGGTTGGTTGGTAGGTAGGTAGAAGACCAGCATGCACCTGGATGGGCCAGTGTTTTTTTCCTAGCTCAAGGGAGGGAGCAGGATCCATGATTTTCTTTCTCTTCTGTTTGCTTGGTTACTTTTGGGACCTTTTGCATTGGCATACACCACATTCTCATGGTGAATCAGCAGGTACTTGATCATGTTTGATTTAAACACTTCATTTAAATGGCTGCCACATTTTCTATCTGTGCTGTTTATTCTGATGTCAGTGACCCTTCATTCCTTTCCTGGAAGGAAAAGGAGGGGGATAGGGAGAGCTGAGTCAATGAACTAATCTAACCTTGAGGGAGAGTAATAAATTCCAAACGCCCAATCCGCCCTGGAATCTGACATTCCCTTGACTTCCCACATTGTCTCAAACATGCAAAGAACACACTGCATTTCCCCTGGAAATTACAGCTAAAAATAACGGGCTGTAATATTTTGAAGCTGGACTTTGAGGACTCCAATCGGAAGATGTCCTGTTGCATTAATAGCAGCAGATGGCAGCAAACATTTCTAATGTGCTTGGACTGGACTATCCTTTGACTTAGGGCCTCTGGTATTGTCTTCAGGGAGTCCAGATAGGAACAGAGCCATTATTAATGTTATTACAAGACAAGCCTGCTTTCTCAGAAGTGCCCAGAAATACTGCTCTGAAATCAGACTTCCAGGGTTATGTTTTTGCATTTTTGTGTCATGTATGAAACATTCTTTGCTGGTTGTCAGCATGCCAAACCTGTACCAAAAGATTTCAGACGTCACTAGTAGGCTCCAGTGTCTAAAATACAAAGGGAACAATGTAAAGGTGTAGACATAGGTGTATTTTAAGCAGTGGTGGGGAGAGTAAACAGTTACAGTACTCAAGTAAAAGTGCTGTTACTTAACAATAATATTTACTAGGGGTGGGAGAAAAAATCGATACAGCATAGTATCGGGATATTTTGTCTGGTGATATATCGTCTCTTACACCAAGTATCGATTTTTTCAAATTAATTGCTAATATAAACCAAAGTCTATGACAATGGAAAAATAGAATCAATCGTTGGACAATTGTTTGTCCAGTGATGTCGGCAGAAGTGATGGTCATAGAGCAGGAGAAAGTTAGTACAACAAACATAGCAGCACCAGGGAAAGGACAATAGGAATGCAAGCAGGGCACAAATGAGATGGACATGACACATGAGGTTTGCAAGAAGTGCTACATGAAAATAAAACACTGTGGAAATGCAACAAACATGAGGGGAAGGCTAATGCTAAATTAGCTAAGCAGTTAAAAAAATTGTCTAGATCGCAATACATCGCAATATATGGTATCGCAATACTCACTGTATTGCAAAATGTTAAAAATTGCAATAATATTGACTTGGGATCCAAGTATCGTGATAATATCGTATCGCGGGCAACTAGTGATGCCCACCCCTAATAATTACTCAAGTAGAATTAAATGTACTTGTTAAGAATTCTTCATGTTTAGAGACATTTGGTTTAGAGGCTTTTATTTTTAAATTTTACTTTGAAAGAACAGCTATTTCTGCTTCCTGTTTTAACGTAATTTTGCGCTGTTAACTATTCTTCATGCAGTCTCCATCGGTGCAGAAGTCACTGATGATGTGAGTTATGTTGTACTTTAAGATTAACACAAGAAATATAAGTTCATACTCTGTTTGTATGATGTTTTCTTAACTATTAAAGATTTATATTCTGATGTTATTTGCAGAATATATTAAGTAAGTAGCTTCTGAGTGCTAAGCTAACTAACTAGCTTCCTAACTTCTCTTTGCTAATCACTGGCCGTGTGAATCCATACAGATGTGAGTTCATTGACAAGTTACAACTGTTTATGTCTTAATATTTCTTTAGAAAGCATTTAATGCTTAAGTTAATGTTATTATAAGTGAAGAACCTAATCAGACATATTTATTTGTGCCTTATATTTATTTCAGTCATTAAAGGAAAGCACTGATCTGTACAAACCCGATTGTTTCAGTAAAAGATGAAATCCATCTGATGACCCTGTGGTCTCTGACCAGAACCCCTGCCGGGGTCAATAATCCCACACACCAGTTTCAGGATATAGGCTAATATCCAACAGTACTCATAAAAATAAGTACTTGAGTAAGAGTAAATAAGTCCCTCATTAAAAAACTAGTCAAATAGTGAGTAACTTCATTTTGTGTAATTTATTAAAACGTATTCAGGGGTAGTAATGTAAACTGCACATTGTCATAAATAAAGTGACAGAACTTGCCGAAATAGTTACAAGAAATAAAAAAATGCAAATTAATACCCAAAGCAGCTGTCAAGTTATGTTTGTTAATCACAATTATGAGATGAAAAATTCAATATAATGAGAAAATCCATACATACATTTGTACCTTGCATTTCTTACTTTTTTAATCATTAAATTTTATCATGTATTAATGATTTTTGACTCATATTTATAAAATCTATCTTATAAATGTCCTCATTTCTGACTTTTGGCCCTTTTTTAAATTTATTTTTTACTTTTTACCTCCAACTTGTAAATTTTTTTCCTGATTTTCACTCAACAAATTTGGCAAGCCAAACTGACACTTCTTAAAGCCAAAGAGAACTGGCCCACTAGCCCCACGTTATAACCATTTTAGGTATAATCACTGATATGAGAGATATGCTACATGCACATGATAATAGTATCATGGCATTGTTGCATAGGTGGTTGGACACATGACATAATTTATCACTGACACAACTGTGTCTTTGCAGTCTGCAAGTTAAAATAGAGATTTGAACTTACACATTTAGCTAACCAGCAGTGCAGTCGTTAGCTTGTTAAGCTCACTTACCATAACGTGCTTTCTTAGATTTGATGTGCTATTTTTGAAGCTTGACATTTCCATCGTTTTAGGTAGACACAGTAGGCAGCGCATTATGTGGCTGTTGTTCCTCGTCGTTTGAAAAGCAAGGAGTCTTGATGTTGGACCAGGGATGAACATGCTCCTTTGAAGGAGACACAGGTATTACTGTTGATAGTTAAGGGGGAGGGGTCACTCCTCTGTTTACTCTGCGGTGCTGAAGATTTTACCTCATGCTGCTGTGAGAGCTTAACGGAGTGTAAAAAATACTCAATGAAAATGCATTATAGACAAGTAAAAGTAGCGACCAGTGCATGCACAGTGTAACGGAGTAGAAGTAAAAAGTACTCTTCTCAATAACTACTCCCAGAAGAAGGATTTTTCAAAAAAACTACTCAAGTACATGTGACGGAGTAAATGTAACGCGTTACTACCCACCTCTGATTTTAAGCTATAGGGACTGATATATAGGTTTGAAAGCTGTCTGGTTAGGAGAAATAGCACCTAGCGATGTACCCTGTCACCATTTCATTATTCTGCCGCCATGCAGCTGAACAGCCAATAAACAGAAAGCAAAGCTGCTTCCCATGGGACAAGTTTCAACACAACATCAGAGGTCAAATGGCTGAAGGAGAAAGATCAGAGATGTGGACATGTCACACTTTTTGAACACAGACAGGAAAGTTATTTTGTTTTGTTTTTTTGAGTTGCATTAAGATAAAACTGATGTGAAATGGTAGAATTTAATTTGAATGGACTGACAAAGCTGGCAGCATCGCTTCCAGTTTATTTTAATACCGTTTTCGCTGATTGGGTGGCTCTTCTGTCAGATTAATAGAACAATAAATGTTAAGTAAATGATCCACGCTCCAGAGCAGTTTCCTTCTGTCATGTGACCAGAGTGTACCAGGTGTGAGCATGACCTTTGCTTTGTCATGCAAAGCACTGCAGCATGTTTTCCACCTATAGAAGAATATGTGAGCATGTATTGTAAAATGTTAATTAAAACCCTTTTTAGTGTAGCCTTGTTGTGTCTTCATGCAACAGCATCTGAATGTTTGGAAGGCCCAAGTGAGTATGACATGTGGGTGGATTTGTATTGAAATCTATGGTTAATAAAATGTTTTAAAAACTAATACAATATCTCACTCTGTTTTTTCTCCCTTTTTTAGGAGCTCTACTATCTGAGAATGCAGAGAAGCAGAGACAAGATGGAGAGGAAAAACATGGATGGACAGAATCAGGTATGGATTTGTTTTTCTTAAATGAAGTCTGTCATTAATTCACAGAGTTATATGAAGATAAAGTAAAGTCGTACTTCATTCATCCCCGAAGGGAAATACACAGTTTACACTGTTTAGTTGCTTTTACATATTACACACATATACAGTGATGGCCTTGCTAAGCGCTGCCGTGAGCTGTTGGGGGATTCAGTGCCTTGCTCAAGGACACTTCAGCAGTGCTCAGGACATGATGGAACCTCTCCAGCTACCAGGCTCCCGGTGGGAGCGGAGCCTGATGGTTGTTTCAATCAGTCTTTGTTTCAATCAATCTTGTTTGTTTCAATCAATTTTTGCAACCATCTTTCAATCAAAGATGGTTGTTCCAATCAATCTTTATTTATATAGCGCTTTTTATACAGTGCAATGTAGCACAAAGTGCTTTACACACAACATCCAATTTAAAGAAAATACATTATTTCAAGCCCGCCCACCCAGTAACCCCATCCTCTTCCCCACTCAGTAGTCCATACCTTGGCAGATGTGTCATGTACATAATGGATCCCTTACACACAGGAGCATGCAGGAGCGTGCACACTGAGGAAACACTATCTTAAAGTTAAGAATGAGGAAACACTAGAGGTTAGGCTAAAATCCTATAACAAAGTGACGGTAGGCAGTCCTAAAAATTAAAATATTAAATGAAACCTATTGGAAATTTTACTTAAAAGCCAGAGTAAAAAGGTAGGTCTTGAGTTTGCAGAAGAAAACTTTTTCTCTGTGTTAGCTAAAAAAAAAAATCAAGTCAGCTAATGATCTGTGTGTGTGTTTGTGATAATGTGTTTTGTCTGTCTTTGTTGAAGTGTCAAAGAAAGTTGAGAGTTTGTGTGGCAACATGCAACAGAGCAGACTACTCCAAGCTGGCCCCCATAATGTTTGGGATCAAATCGCACCCCGATGAGTTTGACCTGGAAGTTGTGGTGCTCGGCTCTCATCTCATTGATGATTACGGGTAAGACCAGCTGAAACAACAGAAACCTTAAAGAAGCCTCAGCAACAGTGCAGCTGAGATTTTGTCAAATATCTCATCTTTCTCTTATTTACTTTCTGCAGAAACACTTTTCGTATGATCGAGCAGGATGACTTTGACATCAGCTCCAAGCTTCACACCATTGTGAGAGGAGAAGATGAGGCAGCCATGGTGGAGAGTGTTGGTCTGGCTCTCGTAAAGCTCCCTGATGTCCTGCAGAGGTTGCAACCTGACATCCTGGTTGTCCACGGTGACCGTTTTGACGCACTGGCTCTAGCCACCGCTGCAGCACTGATGAACATCAGAATACTTCATCTGGAGGGAGGAGAGGTCAGAGAGAGATACTATGATCAGAGTCAGTGGATCTTAACATGGGGGTTTGGATTTTGAGACACTGAGAGGGGGTCCCCAGATGCCTCCAAAAAAAACCCCAGAGAATATTTCAAAATTATTTCAAAAATTCAATTCATCAAATTGTTTATTTTACCCATTTTTAATAAAAATGTATGCATGAAATTAGGTATAATGTAAAGGCATGGTTTTTTGGTGAGATATATACTAAAATCAAAATAATGTTTGAAAAAAACTTTCAAATCTAAGTCAGCACATGATTATTCTTGACTTTTCATTGCTGCATTCAACTATGCCTCAAACACCTTCAGGTACAGTGGGGTCTCTTGCACCTTTATTTTTGGGGGTTGCAGGCTGAGAATTTTGAGAACCCCTGATCAAAGTTATACTTCATATATTTCCAGACTATGCAGGAAATATAGTAGTTCACCTTCTGCAGTGTATTAAGTTATACCTCTTTGTACTTTTAAATAGAAGAAAATAATTGGTGCAAACAAAGTGCATAACACATGATGCATACTTGTCAGAAAATAACAGGAAACATTGAACGGATTTTCTCTGTTGCCTTTTGTCTTCCAGGTGAGTGGTACAATTGATGACTCGATCCGCCATGCCATCAGTAAACTGGCCCATTACCACGCCTGCTGCACACGCACTGCAGAGCAGCACCTCATCGCCATGTGTGAGGACCACTCTCGCATCCTGCTGGCTGGCTGCCCTTCATATGACAAGCTGCTGTCCACTCATCGCCGAGATGACTACCATGATGTGATCAAGAGCTGGCTGGGTATGCTGGGTAGTCATGGGACACAAATATAATGTGAGATGTCACAGTTAGAGGTTATTGACTGTGGGAGACTCATTATTGCAGGTGACAATGTGCAGGATCATGACTACATAGTGGCTTTGCAGCACCCAGTTACCACCGACATCCAGAGATCCATCAAGATCTACGATCTGATGCTGGACGCTCTGATCTCCTTCAACAAAAAGACCCTCATCCTCTTCCCCAACATAGATGCTGGTTTGTCTTACTGTCTTGAGTTCATTTGTATTGCTTAGAACCACAAGTATTTGGGTATTTTTAAAAAGTAGATGGTTGTTTCTTGCATTGTCATTAATGCACCTGTGTTGTGCCCCTTCTTACTGAACAGGAAGTAAGGAGATGGTGCGTGTGATGCGAAAGAAGGGCATCGAGCAGCACCCCAATTTTCGAGCAGTGAAGCACATTCCCTTTGAACAGTTCATCCAGCTGGTGTGCCACGCTGGCTGCATGATCGGAAACAGCAGCTGTGGGGTACGAGAGGCCGGGGCCTTTGGCACACCTGTCATCAACCTGGGATCAAGACAAACTGGCAGAGAAACAGGTCAGTTCGACAGAAAATTAAACTGTGGTAACCAGCTGCCTCTGCCTTATTTGTATTTCTGACGTCTCCTCAACAGGAGGACGGTTCAACATCAGATGTGCAGGTGTTAGGTAAAGCACTGTAAAAATTGGTTACAGATTTGTTTCAGAAGTTATGTTATGAAGCTGATATTTGTCTAGTAAATAAGTATTGGTATCTGTCTGGGTATTGTAAATAAGTCACAGAATTATCTTTATAAGATGCCAGTCGAATATGGGATAAGAAAAAGACACTAGTGTAACCTGACACATAAATCACACAAATTCCATAACAATTTTCTTGGCTTTCATTAGTGGTTTGTATTGAATGTATTGGTAATTGTGCCATGTTAGTGCTGGATTTCGACACCCATCACTAATTGTAGATGGCCTACCCATGCACACATCAGAAAGTAAATTTTTTGAGTCACTGGGTGGAATTACTATGGATTCACAGCATGAATGTGATAATTCAATGGTTGTTTTGAGTTAAACTGGTGAAAAAAAATGAATAATGTAGTCCAGGAAGTATTGTTGATATTAAAGAGTAGAATCTGGTTGGTGAATTTGTGTATTACAAGTTCTACTTTGTCAACCAGACAAGCCTTTAGAAGATGTTGATGTCCATCAAAGTCTAAAAGACACCTAATTAGTCAACTTATTTGCAAGATATGGGTGACTCTCTACCAGAGACATTAAACCAAGTATGTAACTGAGAAAGGGTGCTGAAACAATGAGCCTCTTACATGCATATAAGTGAATTTTAATGAAAAATAGGTGTAAATAATAGTAGACATCAAGTTAAAATGGCAAATCCTTTCATAACAAATATTACAAGTATTAGGGAAAATCTTAAAGTTATAATAGTGTCTTTATATTTCTCTGCTGAACATTAGTACTCATTTATATGAAAGCAGTTTTATGGATCCATTTAAAGTTCTTTATGTTAACAACTGTGTTCATGTTATCTCACTGCCAGGTGAAAATGTCCTTCATGTCAGAGATGCCGACTCACAGAATAAGATCTTCCATGCTCTGGAGCTGCAGTTTGGAAAGAGATATCCCTGGTACGATCTGAGTGCTGTCTGTCTCAGTCTCTAGAGCAGTGGTTCCCAACCTGAGGTCTGGGACCCCTTGGGGGATTGCCAGAGATTTCGGGGGGTCTGAGGCTGTTAAAATTAGGTTCACTCGTAACTATGAAAGAGCATGATACTACACTTGAGAATAGTTTTGGTAAGGTCACTTGTGTTTTGAGCAATTTTGTTTGGCTCTAAATGATAAAAACATTTCAAATCGATGTGTGTTTTTGACAGCAGTAAATCCTTGTTTGTGTTTCACGTTAGTTTCAAGCCGTTTAGGGACCTCGTTTTGTGTGGTTTTCTCTGTAGACCATGTTTCCATCTGTTCTTTCAAGTGAAAAATGACTTTATACATTAATCTTGATATCAATGTCTGAACATTTTAAGGTAAAAGAATAACAACACAGTCAGTTTGTTGGTGTTGATGAACTCGGGAATTTTGTCAACTTATATCAGTAACCAGTGTTGGCATCAAAGCTCCCATATGATGAGTCAGTGAGGGTAGCATGCACAGTAGTTATGGCTCAATGAGAAAATACAGATATATTATTGGAACTGCCTCAACTAGCTTTGATGATGAGATTTTTTAAATCAAGTTTCCCTTTATTATTTTCTAACAGTTCACACTTATTTGAAAATCTGATATACGTACAACATTAAAAATACTGAATAAAATGTGCGCATTTCAGAGAAATATATAATTTTTATGATTCATGAAGTGTACCGTGGCATCACATAGTTTTTAGTGAGTAGCTGCTGCAGTGGCTACTTATGCAAAACCATGACTTGTGCACATCAATGAAGGACCTCATACTGGCTAATGTAAGCACTGGATAGGACATTGGAACAGAGTCTGAGCAGAGCACAATAATACATACTTGTAGCTTGTGTTCTGTACTGCTCCATCTCTTCATCTAGACTCCAAAATGAATCAACAACAGTAATGTCCTTGACCCTCTCTGCTCTCGTTGCTCAGCTGCTATTGCGACTGAAGCTAACTTTTCTCCGTGTTTTTTGATGCGTCTGCTTCTTCCTCTTCTTTTTTGTTTTTTCATTAATGGTTAGCAAACACTTACTAGCATCACTGCCACCTAGATTGCTGGGTAAATACTGTCCTATGTATCTCCAGACATATTCATCTTGTGACTGTGTGTACTTAACTGGTTCAGGATGAAAAAAAAAATACACCCGAATCATTTCCTGTAAGACTGATTGAAGAAAAGATGTTTGATAACATAAACCTTCATTGTATCTGAAGAGAATGGTTCAATGGTAAATATTTTCAAAGTAGACGTATTTTCCCTCCCCCATCAGCTCTAAAATCTATGGTGACGGCAATGCAGTTCCTCGTATTCTGAAGTTTCTGCGAACCATTGACCTGGATGAGCCCCTCCAGAAGACTTTCTGTTTCCCCCCAGTGAAAGACTCCATCTCCCAGGACATCGATCACATCCTGGAGACACAGACGGCTCTGGCTGTTGACCTGGGAGGAACCAACCTCAGAGTGGCTATCGTCTGCCAGAGGGTAACTGATGTCATTAATAATATAATGTTTCTATGTTTCTTCATTAGCCTTAATCCCAACTAAAATTATGAAGGCAAAATTTTAGTTTTAGACAAAGGGGGTCTAACAGAAGGTGTGTTGTTAATATAACTTAAGGAGCGATTCAGTGTTACATCAGCCTTTTTTAAGTACTGGAAACTCGAAAACAATGTAATTCAGGCTCTTATGTACATAGTAGTAAGAAGCCAAAAATATTTGAAGTGGATTTAAATCCAGATCTTGAATATTGCCATTTTTGTTTAAATTACTTTTCCAAATTATCATCATTGTTAATTTTGATTAACCTGACACGTCAGATGGATTTGTTTCACGCATCCATCTGGAAAACCTTCAATACTAAGCTTTTGGGAAAGGGCAGAAGATTTGAAACTAACTCAGTGTGATAGGATGAACGTTCTGTCTGTCACATCTTTACGGGCCAATCAGAGCAACAAAACACGTGACATAGCTGCAACCGAGGTGCATGTGTGCAGCTACCAAGGAAAAAACGCGAACCATGGCGACTATAGACATGTCAGTACATGACTTTTGTCATTTTTGAAAAGAAAACAGCTCAATGCTGTTCTTTGTTCTTCTTTTAACAAAGAAATGTCAAGTTCTGATAGAACTGGTGCTTTAGCAGCATCCATCCTAAGTTCTTCCACCATAACTGCGCTGGCCTCTTGTTGCTGCTTGCTTGCGTCACGATTCCGCCGCGCCTGAATGTACTGCCCCTCATCGCTGATTGGTCCTGTCACTTTCTAACCGGGCCCAAACGGTTCAGACAGGAACTTTGCAAGATGGATTAGCCAGTGAGAAACAAGGAAATGGATGTATCCATCTGCTTTGCAAGGTTAACTTTTGATTATTTGAGAAAAAACTGGAAGTTGCATTAAGTCTGTGGACCAATGAAAATAACAGTAACACATCATCATTTAACTAAGCAAAAGCCTAATCTGAGAGTGACTATCGATGGCTTCACATAACAAGTGTTGATGGCAGTTATCTGTTTGACTGCATACTGTATGTTTGGTTGGTGTGTGGGCTGGTGTTCTGTTTTGGTGTGGGTGTTAAGCTCTGCCAGGTTGAATTAGCAGCAAGTTCCTTCACTTTATATAACAAATAAAAGCTTCAGAACTAGCTATCAAACAGGAAAATCTTAGCAATTACTCCGTAGGCATTTAAATGGTTAAATATTGCCCACAGCCAAGATTTCAGAAAGGGCCTTAACTATAAAAAAGTGATTTTCCTTACTTTTAATTCTTCCCTCCATCTGTTTGTCCCTTCCTCTCCTCACCTCTCCCCTCTCTTTTCAGGGTAAGATCATAAAGAAGTACATTCAACCGAATCCAAAGACCTACGAGGCCAGGATGCAGCTCTTAATAAAGCTTTGTATGGATGCATCACGAGATGCTGTCTGCCTCAACTGTAGATTACTTGGTGTCGGTATGAATGAACACACTCTCCCACTCACATTTTCATCAATTCTCAAACTCATGAAATTATTTTCTTAAAGCTCCCTCTCTACTCGTCAGGAGTGTCCACAGGTGGGCGTGTGAATCCACAGGAAGGTGTAGTCCTTCACTCCACTAAGCTAATTCAGGAGTGGTCCTCGGTGGACCTGAGAACACCTATCTCTGAAGCTCTGCGCCTTCCCGTTTGGGTCGACAATGACGGCAACTGTGCTGCTCTGGCTGAGAAGAAATTTGGTCATGGCAAGGGAGTGGAGAACTTTGTGACTGTCATCACAGGAACAGGTGGGAGATTTCACTGAGTGAGTCATTTAGTGTTTTGTCTGTTATAAGTTTAAAAAAAGTGTTGTTGGGGAGGAAAGAGCCTCGTTAGTGGTAGAGTCTCACCTTTGTTTGTCAGCCGAAGAAGCAAGCAAGTTACAGCAGAACTAATTGTTCATGTTGATGGCGTAAATAAATTGTAAGGGTTTACGCTTATATTTCTAGCTCCGGCCTCAGTCCATTTTAGATTTGAACAAGCTTTTTCACCTTCAAGAACCTGAACCAAATCCAGTTGCCCCTGTTGAATCAAGCTTTGGATAACCATGACTGCAATGACTTAGAAGTGTTTTTACACCCCTATTAACACCTACCTATTAGCACCACGTTCTGGTAAAAAATAGTTTGGATTTCAATAGCTTTTTTAAATTTGATAAGAATATTCATTACTCACCCGTTCAATCATACTCAGGCTAAGGGGCATGGATAATTTGACTGACAGGCAGACACATTGTAGGCTGACAGCTCCACTGTATCTAAATCCCATAACAGACCTCAGTGTGTTGGCCATTTTCACAATATTTTTAAAGGTTGTCTGGATCACAGGATGGACAAGGAGCTATGCATGTTTCAGCAACAAAAATTTCATTCAGCATGCCTCAGCTCTCTGTCTCTTTTCCTACCTACTTCTCAATTGTCTTGAAGTTAACTAGAGTCAAGACTTTCAGTATGGTGTCTGCCACTTTTGGGCTTCACAGGGCTTCATGTTTATACTGTCTAGGTGAGAAGACACTAAATAGCTGATTGCATGCACATCTCTGATTAACTCATAGACCAATAACTAGATTGTTCTATCAGTCTGAAAAAATCTGATTCTCTGTGCAGGTGTTGGAGGAGGAATTATCCATCAGAATGAACTGGTCCATGGCAGTACCTTCTGCGCTGCAGAGCTGGGTCACATTGTGGTTTCACTTGATGGCCCCGAGTGTTCATGTGGCAGCAGAGGATGTATAGAGGCCTACGCATCTGGCATGGCTCTGCAGAAAGAGGCCAAAAGGCTACATGATGGTGAGACATTTGTTTTTGTGTGTAAAGCTTCAGAGGATGTACCTAGTCTCAGTTAAAGGAATTAAACATACCAAAAAAATAATTTCCCATAATGCTGAAGGAAGTTGTGAGCATATTTGTTTGAATATTCTTAAAACATTAGACTCTTACTGAGCAGTGAATTGAACCTGGGTTGGTTGAATTGGTTGGTTGAAGGAAATTTGTGAAATTTCTTTGGCCATTTATTATATTCAAATTGCACTGTGCGCTAACAGCACTTGTGCATTAGATGTTGCACAGCACTGGACGCTCGCTGTCCACATTTAAAATGTACATCTTTTCATCTGTGTCTCTCTCAGAGGAGCTGCTGAAGGTGGAGGGAATGGATATGCAGCAGGCAGAGCCAATTACTGCCGCACACCTCATCAGTGCTGCAAAACTGGGGAATTCCAGAGCTGAGGCTGTTATCAACAAAGGTAACAGCATAAAAAACAAACATGCTAATTTGGATAAACTTATTAGAGAACATGACAACTTTTGCCTTTTTCTGCACTAAAACATTTCAAAGAGCCAACAGATACAGTATATGACATTAAGTCACTTTTGTCACATTAAGTCACTTGGAGATAATGAAGTTTCCCATAGGAGTAAAAGAAACTAATTTCTACCCGTCTTTCTCTTCCGCTCAATAGCCTCCACAGCTCTGGGTATGGGTATCGTGAACATCCTCCACATGATGAACCCCTCTCTGGTGATTCTTTCGGGGGTGCTGGCCTCTTACTACCAGGCTCCAGTGCAGAACATCATCTCAGAGAAAGCCCTGGTCTCTGCTCAGAACATCAAAGTTGTCGTATCACACTTGGAGGAGCCAGCTTTACTCGGAGCAGCTAGCATGGTGTTAGATTATGCAACAAGGAGGATATACTGAAGGATGTAACGCTCTTATTTAAAACACACAGCTACTTGCGATATGACTCTGTCTGAAGCTCATACCTGTAGGGCCAAGGTAGATATGCAAGCATTTCTAAAGGATACTTTTGAAAGCTTCAGTGCGTTTAAACTATAATGTCATTGCCACGAGTCAAATGCATTTTTAAAATGTACTGCTGCTCCAGATAATTGCAGGTACACAGCCTGTGAAAAATGTAAAGTGGGTCCAGTGCAGGGACCAGATATCCTGTCACTCTTTTTTCTACTTTGTCAAAGTGAAATCACACCTTAGGATTATCATTGAGTAGATAAGCATCTGCTTTTGAGTAAAAATCCACTTCAGGCCAAAATAATCAGTCCAGAGAAGAATTTACTCAATCTGAGATGCCTTATAGTGCTGAAGGGAAAAATTGGTTTCATTTGTGACCAAAAGAGTTCTGAATCATTCTCCTGTAGCTTCCTTACAGTTCTTCTGCATCACTCTTTGACCCACTTTTCTACATATTTTGTTTAAATTTCCATTCTCATTTTTGGACAAGAGATTCCTTTAATATGTTACATTTCCATGTCTTATTATTAATTAAATTATTCGAGGTGTGGGAGGGGGAAGTGAATCATTTGTGGTGAGGTTAAGAGGGTCTTTGTATTTCAAAGGATTTCTTGTAAATTTGGTTTAAAAACTTTATTGGATTATGTTAATGAAATGTTTATGGCTGCTACAGTACGATGAGGGCCTGAAGCTGAATTATTTGCCCGAGTCGGATTAAGTTTCTTTTTTACACGTTGCCACAGACCTTACAAACATTGAAAGTAATTTCTAAAGTTTTTAATGCATTGTTTAGATATAATTTATCTAAAAAGTTATAGTTTATTTGTATGTATTATCCTATACTGTAGTTTATGTTACAGGCTTATTGTGATTTTGAAGAACTACTTTGTAATTTGGTTTGGTTTCTGTCCAAATAAATTATTAAACATTTTGTCGTTTAATGTCTTCATTTTGTGTGTTGAAGTCAAAACTTTGACGATATTAGCATAATTGAAAACTCAGATTTTGTAGTTGAAATAGCTTAGTTCCTGCACTTCGTAATGGTTGTTTCTTTCACTGAGTCAAGCATGAGATGATATTAAGTTCATCATTTATAAATGAGTTTATGTTTTATTGGAGTTAAAGAGCAAAGAGTTTGTAGTAATTTAATGATAAGTTTAGCAAAAAAAAGGAAATACAGTAGCTCTGAAATCCTTGAAAGTGCTTGACGGTGATTTACATCAATATGGGCTATACTCTTATTTACTCCATGCAGAAACCTCAAGTCAAATGATTCCTTTCTTGTCACCTGAGCCCTTTGTTAATAATTAACTACTAGGGCAGTATACTTGGGCTGGACGGAGAAAACCCTACCCCGGAGCTTCACTAACCGATTATGAAAGAGAAGACCAAATACTCAGTTGATGTTTGACAGATGGTAAATCAGGTTCTAAGACCTGACGTGGAAACAAATATATCTCCTGCAGAGAGATGTACTGAACCCAAAGTAGAGATTTCTAATTGGCAAAATCTGTTAAATGACTGGAGATGTACATCTTTCTTTCCAGTGTTCAACACCACGAATCAAATATCTGAGGGCACCATTTACATTAATTATTTAATTTCAGAATGGATCCAAAGGCTTAGAAATGTAGAAGAATATCCCAACATCTGGCTACCATTTTTCATTACAGACAACAAACATTTAATCTTTGGTACAATGCAAAACACAAAGCCACGTATTTTCCAAAATAAAGGATATTATGGGGTAACTTGTGACGTCACAAGATGCATGGCTCTCTCAGTTTCGCCTGCGCATAAATGTTTAATGCGACTTTAGAAAAAGTAAAGATAGTCAGGATTCCCTTTTATGTTCCAGTTTCTTTTGATTTAATTTATAGTCATTATCCCTCTGACAATATTTGCAAGTACATGAACGCATATGGAAAAACATTTTTTCATTTAAATGACTGATAACAGACCCTCTGAGTGTAGTCTTATCCTATGTGTTAATTGTAGAATTCTTTCCTTGCAAGTGTAACGTTAAAAACATACGGGCGTTTAATTTCTCCTGATCTCAGACTGCGGACTTGTCTCATAGCTCCTGACAGCACGAAACGGGTCATGGGACTCGTATGCGGGAGGGTTCACAAATTTGATTGGTTCAATTTTCAATAAGCCATTCAGATATTGGAGCGCTGAACTGTCAATCGACGATCCTTGTTTGTGATTGGTTGCTCCCCCATTTCCGCCTCGCTAGCTTTTCAGGTTTCTTTTTTTTTCGATCGTCCTTCTTCCCGTTGAGGCAGTGGGTTTCGGTCGACCACGACACCTGCTAACCGTTCCTAATATTTGTCCACCCACAAATTAACACAACATGGATGACTTTGACATGCTCAACGCACCCTCCGCTGGAAACGGTGTGGGTTCGGAGGAGGACCCCGCTGCCGCTTTCTTGGCCCAACAGGAGAGCGAAATCGCGGGGATTGAAAACGACGAAGGCTTCAGCATCCTGGACGGCGGAGAGGTACCATCTTCGCTAGGGGACTCTAACGGTAAGAAACGACTGTTAAGCGGAGACGGGTTTCCTACCTCCAAGATTAATTTTGGCCTGTCTGGTTACGAAGCTTTAAAATGGGCGAGGGGATAGCTGTCTCAATGGAAACTTCTCATTGAAGAACCTTTTTTGGTCCCACACGGACGTTGTAATAGATGCTCATTCAGACAGCCTGCTAACGTTAGCTCGGCTAGCACATTAGCAAAGTTTAGCTAACCTAAACATTAACCATTGCCTAGCGTAACTAAAAATGACACGCACACACAAGTAAAACAAAGCAACCGGAATTATGATGAAAACGTAATGACAACCCGCTGGTCGTGTTTCTTAATTGGATTTATGTCTGACAACATTAGCTATACAGTATCAGACGTGTCATTCATTGCTTCCGTTCTCTGCTGCTGATATGCTACTTGTTGGCAGCAATAAATGTTATTTACTAGCTGAACTAAAGTCGCCAGGAAAAACTGATGAAGCTTCATGACCTTTGTTCACTGGAAGCTGGAGATTCATTTTGATTTGGCGTTTAGTCAAAGTGCTGACTCTGCGTAATTGTCATATTATGAAATCTGCGTGTGAAATCGTAAGGATATAACGATTTCGTAATAGCCAATATCCTGTCTTTATAGCCAAGTGTTTTCCTTAGACTTGATAAATCATATTTCGTGAATTAAATAGCTTTTTTTGACATCTAAATATTGTCATTCTCTTTCTTTTTTCTGTAGATGGCACTGTCAACGGAGAGCTTCATGGGGTAATTCTTTTTCACCTATTTCTCTTATTAGCACTGCATTGACTGTTGAAATGTCTTTGCACTTTTTGGTGATTTAATACATTAAAAAAAAAAAAAAAAAAAAATTAAGAGACCAGAGCAAAATATGTTTGTCTCTGGTTCTACTATTTCAAAGATATAAAATGTGGAATTATTGCATTGGAATTTAAAAAGTGACCATTTCTGTTGACGATGTCTTGCATTACCTAGTATATTTCCTAGCATTTTTAAAGACAGGGAAATTAATTTTTTTGGTTACTAAATTTTATTCAACTTTCTGAAAATATGATGAGTTGTACAGTTTTTTAAAAATGTTCAATTTTTAACAACTGAGGTGACCCTTACACCTTTACTTACACACATTTTCTTTTTCTCTGGAAAAAAAATATACATTTATTATGAAAATAAGCACTACTTGCCAGAATGTGAATGGTGAGAAAAAGACAATCAAGTGAAGCGCCATATCCATTTTAAACAACAAAACTAAAGACTGAATGGCTAGAGAGTTTGTAAATAAAAGTTTTTGAGTAGTCCTGATTTTCAGTTAGAACCTTCATGCCTCATGGCATACTTACCAACAGTTCTTTCCATTCCTGATCGGTGAGGTTGCACCATTCTTTATGCAAAAAGTCATGTTGACAATTTTCCATGGTTTGGTTTTGGCTGATTTGTGATATGTTAAAAAAATAATAGGGACTTCTTGTGTGACATTATTTTAGTCTGACTATTACGGCATCATTTTTCCAACTTTGGCAGTTGTCATTTTCCATAATTAAATAAATAAGAATACTGTATTGGAAGTTGGTAGAAAAATGTGTGCAATATAACAAAAAAGTGCATTCACTCTAAACAAAAACCTATACATAGTAAAGTCAGTGATAGAGACATTTTTGCTGTTGGCTTCTTTTTTACGGCTGTGTATCATAAACAAAAAACAATTCATCATTTGATTTTTAGATGAAAAGCCTTTTTATACAGGCTCTAAAGATATGTGATTTAGTGTCTGCTGACTCTGCACCTGCAGAGGCTTATTTTCAGGATGCTGATGTTATTGTTTTGGTAAACGGCCACAGCCTGCTGCTAAAGTGATTTTGTAGTGAAGAAAATGATAACATTGATATGTGAAAAGGTTCTTGCTTTTCAGCTTGTAGGAATTGGTAATGCTCATTATCCGTGTATTGTGTCCATCAGTTGCCAATATTTCTCACATTTGTATTAACATTTTTTTCTCCAAAGAAGTTGCTAAAACCTTGTCACCGTTCCTATTCAGATATTGTAAGCAAATTCAAAATTACAGTCCTTACTTCTCAGATGAAGGAATGACACAAGTCTCCTAAAAGAAGTCAGATGTGTGTAAATGCACAGGCAGCTCTCTGCATAGTAATGGCACAGTGCTAACTGCAGTGGTTTTAATATCTGATTGTTAGATTTCCTCTAACTTCCTTTTCCTGTGCTGTCATTGCAACATTGCTGCCTTTTGCACAGTCAGGACTTCTTCTTGTCAGTTAGAGAGGCTCAGCTGGTAAAACTTAGAATGGGCCAAACTTGATTTTAAAAAGTCTTTCAAATAGCATTTAACTAAAATTATAAAACAGATTTACAATATGTATATTGCAGTTGGGTTCAAAACCAAGGTTTTTATAGTTAACTAAAACTAACTAAATAACTGAAACTAACATTTAAAATTCCTTTTAGTAAACTGAAACTAAATAAAAACTAAGCTTTATAAATAAAACAAAAACTAACTAAAACTGTGTTGTCTGCTTACAAAACTAACTAAAATGAAATATAATTAGGGGCAAAATCTCCTTAGTTTTAGTCTTAGACACTAGCATAGTGACTGACATTAACACCCAAGCCTGGAGAGTGTAAAATCATCTGAATTAGTTGAAGATAACTTCACACAATGGTAATTTTAGGTCTTGAGTGGTATACAAACATTAAAGTTGAATAAGTACAGTGAAAAGTAAAAAGCCTTTTTAGGTTTTGCCCCAGACAGGTATCCCACATTGCAGAAGAAACTAAAACTAACACTAAAACTAATAAAAACTAAACTAAAACGAAGCATTTTTGCAAAATAAAAACTAAACTGAACTAATAAACCAGCAGTAAGAACTAATAAAACTAAACAGAAATTTAAAACAAATGGTAAAAACTAAATAGAAATTAAAACTAATGAAAAATCCAAAACTATTATAACCTTGTTCAAAACATTGGGTATACAAGCTGATTCCAGATTTCATGTCACTTAAGTGACTGTAATATCTTACCATTACATGCAACATCATTACATGACACTCATGAAAGGGTAGTGAAAGAAGAAATACAGTTATCCCCTCCTTGTTTCCTCCAGGAAAGCAACGGTCCATCAGACGCCTATGCAGCTATTTCCAATGCAGACCGGCTGCAGGCTGAACCTGAAAGCCTACGCAAGTGGAGGGAGGAGCAAAGAGAGAGGCTGGAGATGCTAGGTAAGCACATACCTCCATAATACGAACTACCCTGTAATTAATAAGATGGTTCCATGTTGTTTTCCTTTCAGCCTTACACTTCATTCTTTTATTGCTCATCCATCTCCAGATGATAACTCTCGCAAGCAGGAATCTGAATGGAAGGAGAAAGCCAAGGTTGAGCTTGAGGAGTGGCACGCTAGGCAAAACGAGCAGCTGGAGAAAACCAAAACCAACAACAGGTACTTGTCCTACAGAGGGGTAGAGGGAGAACACATGATGGAGGAGGACAATGAAGATGGAGGAGGGCAGTGTATTATTATGAAAAAAAAAAAAAAATCCTGATAAGATTTCAACTGGTCAAAAATAAATAAATACAGCTGCCCCAGACTCAGCCTTCAGGCAGCTAACAAAATACTGAGGTTTGGCCTAGTGTGCCAGGGAAAAATGGATCTGTCTTAACCTTCAGGTTTAAGAGGACAACTGTGCTGTCACACATTAAACCAAATTCTCCACTTCGTAGATCAACCCCAATGGGAGATTAAGTCTTTCCTTGAGGAGGCAAGGTACTGAAGTAAAAGACCAAAAGACAGAATAGCAAACATGCAAGTGTCATGGTATCCCATGCTTTGACCAAATAGGCCTGCAACATACACAACACTGCTGTGGTTTAAGTCTCATATTGCCAATTAAATATGTTTTTATATAATTTAGTAACTGTAGGTCTACATGATTTCAACTGCTGCTTCCTGCCCTATTTTCCAGCATACTTCTGTTATTTGTAACTCTTAATTTTGCATAGTTGCGTGGTTACATTTCTGAGCTTCTCCTGCTCTGTAATGTGGCCCCTCAGCCCTATCAATAATAAACTACCTGTGCCTGTGACTTTCCACTCTTCTAACAGCCCTGTACTAGGTGGGAAAGTTTTAACATCTTTCATATGTAAGGCTCTTTTTTCCTGATAAGGACAAATAACTGATTTTACACTTAGAGTTTGTGCTTCATCAAACCATTAATTTTCAATATTAATCAATGTCTTCTTTTCTAAACTAATCAATTAATCACCATCATTTATAACATAAAATTCATTTTCTATTAATAAAGCTGATATGTTTCCTCAAATCTTCCAGGGATCAAATTGGATGTTTTATTTGAATACCATTATGAATAGGTTGTTTGCAGTCACATAATTCAATGTTTTTTTTATTTCCTCAGTTTGAACAGTTGCCACAGCTGTAAATGGTACAAAACTTCAACATTGTAATAGCACTTCTATATGCAGAAATCACTTCCTGCCCACCATCTGGAGTCCTTCTCTGAGACGTGACTTCATCTGCAAAACACTTATAAATGACATAAACCAATGGTTGGCAAGCTGTTTCTCACATTGGAGATGCTGTTACAAGCAAGCAAAAATCTGCCTCCTTTATGGCTTACCTTTATTAATATGCTCTTATTATACCCCAGATAAGTTGTTAGCTTATGCTAAGTAAACCCAAATTTGATCTTGTTTTAAATTATTCTCTCTCTCCTATATACTCAGTTACTATTGTGAAGTTCACATGCTTTTTGGCAGATCACCATACCCGTATAATTAAGGATTTCTTCTAAACAATGAGCAGAAAGCCAACACAAGCCTTTTGAAACACAACGTCACTGCATTTACAAGTCTTTCTAACAACTTTAAACCTTTGATTATCTGTCCTAGATTGTTATTGTGTGGTAACATATAATACTTGTGTTTTCCATCCTCTCCTTCCTTTTATCGCTCTCTCTCTCTCTCTCTTGTCTCCTGCCTTCTCGCTGTTCTGTCGTTTGGGTGGACGTTTGTCCAGGGTGCTGGATGAAGACTTCTACAAGCAGCCCTTCTCTGAGCTCATTGGTTATGTGTATGTTGCTCCAACTAACATCCTCCCTTGTCATTTTTCTTTCATTTCTTTTTTCCATCATCATCCACTTCCCAACATCCAGTCATTGACATCATTTTCATCTCATCGATAAAGCCACTAGAAATCGCGATATATTTTCAACCTCAGTTGTTCCTTTTAAACATGGATATCTGTTGTTGCACTGGTCATCAAGCTTTTTTTCCTCTTTCCTTTCTTTAAACAGAACTGTGATATTTTTCAACACATACGTTTGCATGTGTTTGTGGGTTGGTGCCTGTCAGGATGTTTCAGTTAACAGAATGACTGCATGCCTCCACACACAAATTACCATCTCACATCCTAGTGAACTCTTCCATGGCTATGCCTGTGTTGATTTTTTTCCCCCTATTAATCACTTCATACTGTTCTCTCTCATTTCATCTCAGCAAAACACTTTGCAAATATATGACAAATGTTTCTAAGAGTTAACCCTTGCTGATATTAATTGTACGAACTCTCAAAGAAATTGTCTAGTTTGAATTTAACAAGTGATTTTTAACCTGTTGAACATGAACCATGAGTAGGATGCTTTTAGATTTGTTTGAAGCATTTGTGTTTTTATTGTTGGGCTGGAATTTATATAAATATCATCTAAATTATCTTTCTCTTGAATTCTTAAATGCCTCTGAAATAACACATGATTTTACAGTACAGTCTGCAGAGGCGGCTTTGGCTTGGTAGTGGTTCCCTCTTCTGAATCTCTACAAGTCAGACTTCCTAAGTAGTGCCCCTAACTTCCTAAATTTGCAATGCTAGCATGCTGCTTATGCTGTAAGGAGTAGGGCAGAGTAAAACTAAACATACAACTGAGCTAGGAGTTGCTTAAAGTACGATCTTTGAAAGTCAAACTGTGTTTGTGAGGTCATCTATAACCATTAATATGGTGTTGTAGCTTCATAATGTGAAGTTGATACACAGGTGCTCAAGCTCAAATGTCCAGATAATTACTGATATATCAATAAAGTCTCTGGTCATATTATGTTAACACAACTGCTTCAAACGGTTTCATGCTTTAGTGAAATATCAGCTGCATAGTAGCTAGCATGCTTATCTGCTCAGCCAGCTATCCAATAGCCATACATGTGCAGCCTTTGCTTTGACTTTGCGTTGTGGTGTAAACACAGGCTCCTTCAATTTTTATGAGTTTTGTTTTTCAAGATTAGACAAGAGGTTAGACCAGCATGTAGGAATGTGATATATAAAAGAAATTTAATATTTTTCATGTTTTCTATGCATTTTGGAATGCATTTAGATCTGCACAATATTGGATATTTGTATTATGTATAAGTATAGTTCAAACCTCAAACTTCAGTACTTAAATTATAAATTCATATATCTTGCCTGAGCAGAGGTTTTTTAGTTAGATTTTGGCCAGTGCTTACCTCAGTGCAGCTAAAGAAGCACCTGTTTTAGTTGTAGATTGAGAAAATTCTGTAGTAATAATTGATTTTCAGCCTGTGTAGTAGAAGAAGTAGAGCAGAACAAAAAGCATGTCCTCCTCCCTCATCTTGCAGGTACAAATCTGTTACAAGAACTGCGGGGGTCTCATTTATAAACACTCCAACGTAATGATTGTGAACAACGCTTCCCACACACAGGCTGGCAAAATGTGATAAAAGGCTGAACTCATCTTTCAGCAATGTCTGGAAAGATCAGGAAAAGCAGGAGCTGGTTCTATCATTTGGCAGCACAGGAAATAATTAACTTTATTGAAAACAAAAGTACCAGTTTTATAAATCAGACTCTACCATGACTTATCCCATTTATCACAGATTTAAGTATGCTATGTTGGCATTACCATGGAAACTTATCTTCAAATCAAAGGCTGCACACTCTTTTTGTAGACCACTTCAGGGAAAAACTTGGCTTTTGCATGCTGGCTTTCAACATCTGCATTGATCTCATTTTTTGTCTTTTATTTTGTACCCTTCCCCTTTCTCTCTCTCTTCTGAATTCTGACTTGTGAAACTGTTTCTCCCTGTTTTCTTTTCCTATGCACCTTAAAGCACACACATTAACCATCCTTGCTACCGCCTAGACCAGTTAAGTAAAAATACAAAATCCCAGAACCCCCAAATATTTTTCTATTTCTGACAGGGGATATATTCAGTTTTGTGTGTGTGTCTAAATGGGTGTGTGAATGTTTGAGTGTGTGTTCAATGTCAAAACCTTGCACAGATACCCAGTATGCTCTCTCAGCAGTGCCTACTTAGAGGCTTGTGACAGTGTCCCTCCTGTGATGTTGTGGTCCTTTTAGTCCCTTGTGTGATATTGTAATTGATTGTGACAGTGAATGTTCATTTGCTCCTCATCCCCATTTTGCTCTCTGTACTTTGTTGTAGTTTGTAGCTGAGTTTGTGCTTGCAGGTTGGGTGAGGAATAGGAAAATATCACGAAAGGGGAGTATCCTGGCAGTGGAACTATGGCTAAGTTTGTGGGAGGGATGTGATTTCGCCATAATCTTTGGCTTGCATCTCAATAATGTCTCATGGTAGTTGCAGTCATCATTTTTTTATGTTCAGTTTTGGGTTTTCTTAATTTTTAAGTATTTTTAGGGGTCAGCAAGGGTAGATTTAACTTCAGACCCTGTAGTTTTAAAATTTGAGAGTGATAAGAGTCATTTATTTCTAAAAACAAACACAAAAAACCCAGCAGGACATTAATTGATCTTTAACTAATTAGTACATGTTAAATCAAGTTAAACTCCTTTTCTTTGTCCAACACCTCCAGTCTGCTTTCAGCTGCAGCACAATGCATGGCTAAGGCCCAGCAGTGCTTCCAGTTCTTCTGGTTCTTTTGGGCTTGGTTAAAAAACAAAGAACATGCCAATTTTCTTCCTTTTAATCAAGGACAAGTATAAAGATGATTTCATCATCCCTATGCTTGGGTCTTGGCTTATATATTACATTGTACATATGCAGCCTCAGGAGAAGACAAAGGGTAAGGGTGTGGGCAAGCTTTCCTCCCCATTCCTGTACACTTTTTTCATTTTTAACCAACCAAAAGGCTTACTAGGTTGTCCAGTTTTTCGTTTAAGCTTCGTTTTGTTTGTATTTCTCATCTATATGTCCCACCCGTTATTGTTGAAGAAGGTTGACATACAGGTGTACTGAACTGTATTGTGTAAAAACAGAGTTGGGGGCATGCCACAGGTAACTACTGTTGTAGTGCATTTTCTCTTTGTGGACGTGTTGACAGATTGATGTTCTGTGTTGTTACTGGACTAAGCCTGAGGCTGACTCTGCTGAACCAACAAAGTCGTACTAGGATTAAAAAGGAATCATCAGTAATCACTTAAAAAAACATGTTCCTACAGGAGCCATGCTCCTGTGACATCAAGCTAAGGGTGGGAAACTTAAATGTTATCATGTTGTACTTCGAATTTTTCAGATTCTGTAGTCATACAAACATCATGGTCCTAACAACTGATTTTATTTCATTCCTTCTGTTAGAAAAGCAACCGAAAGACCAGAATCTGAAAACTCTGTGATTGAACCATGTTCATGTAAAAAAAAAAAAAAAAAAAAAAAAAGAGGCTAACATTATCATTCAGAGACTTATGTTCATTTTGAACATTTTTCTTTAACCCTGAGGTACAACTCACTTGACTTTAACTCACAGCTAATATTGACCATCTAGGTTTATATTCAAGCATAAGATGAATTAAGGTCAGATCTCATTCCAGATTATCAGACTATCAAAAGACTCTGTTTTTTGTTGCTTTTCTAATAGAATGTTTTTTTTTTTTTTTTTTTTTTTTTTTTAAACATCAGAATTCAAGCACCTGAAAGACTAACAACCTCGAGTAAAAAAGCCTAGTTCAGAGCAAAGACTGATGACGATGCCTACAATTTAGTCCAGCATATTTCGAACAGCCGATTTTTGGATGTCACAAGCAGATAAATAGGAAATGGGGACAAGAAATCTTATCTTGATAGGTTAAGTGCAGGGGTTCTGTATATACTTTCTGAATGCATTGTGTTTTTTTTTTTGTTTCATTTTATTTTACCTTTTACAAAGCAGGATATGCAGCGATATATTAGCTAATACATGATAAATTAAAGGCTGAAGAGGCTAAATTTGTCCATGGAAATAAATTATTCTCAGCAGATATCTTCACTGTAACAAGACTGAGCTAGCAAAGCATTCTTGTGTTTATATGTGCAGTGAAATTGTGCTGCCTCTCTTTGATGGTGATGGCAAGGAGGAATAGAGATGATTGATCCTTGTGAACCCTCTTACATATTAAGTCCCCATTATGACGACAAAAACCAAGAAGAAGATGGTGAATGTGCAGTACTGTTCTCATTTGTAGAGACACATTTATTGTGCGGTAACTTCTGAAGGAAATCAATTTAATTTGGACCATGAGAATTGTTGCTAAGAAAACTATACATAGTCTCTTTTAGGCCCCAATGCAAGCGGTTGCAAGTTTCAGCTTGTTGCAAATCATAGGTCTAAACTGGGCTTAACAGTAGAACACGATAACAATGTGCATGTATTATCAGGAGAATATGGTCTGTTTTAGAGATTTTCTTAGTCTAATCATAAGCCTAGATTTGACCAGGCTATTGTATCAGTCATGTTAAAGTCAGCATTGTGAAACCAAAAGGAGCAACAGAGCCCTGTAAGAACCTGATGAACCTTGGCGGTTGTTGGTGATCAGCAGAGGACTTCTTCATGGCTGTTTATGCATTTGGTGCCATTGTTCCTCTTCATCCACTGATTGTTTTCTATTCCATCTCCTTGCTCTCTCCTCTTCCTTGTTGCCTGCAGGGCAGCTGAGGAGGCCATGATTTCAGATCTGGATGAGAACAACCCTGGCACAGAGTGGGAGCGGGTGGCTCGACTGTGTGACTTCAACCCCAAGTCAAGCAAGCAGGCTAAAGATGTGTCCCGCATGCGCTCCGTCCTCATCTCCCTGAAGCAGTCCCCACTAGTCCGCTAGAAAGCCAAAGTGGCTCAGGGTGTCATTCCATATCATTCTCATCAAACATCAAACCAAGTACTGATATCCCAGCATTTGTTTTCTGAAGATTAGGGGGACTACAACCCCCTCTGTTCATATCAGTTTGCCATGCACAGCCCTGTGGAAGGACATGGTCAGTAGTCTTGTCCTGGACTATCTCCTGCTCACAGGGCTGTAGAGATTATCCAAGAAGAACCAGCTCATCATTTCCCCACATGAAAGTTTTCACCTGTGTGCACCTCCTTCACAGACCAATTAAGAGCGCTTAAATCCCCCTCCCATCAGATTATCCCCATTAAACCAACAAACAGGTCTCATGGTCTGTAGAGTTGTGTAACACTTGTGCGATTATGGTGAGCTGGGACACTAAAAGGGAAGGGCTGATTGTTTGGGCCTCCAGCTACACTACAACCTGAAAACATGGCCCCCCCAAACAATATCACTCCCACAATGCTGTACTCTAACTCTCCTACCTGTAAATCTAGCACCCCCCACTTCCAGTGAGGTATGATTGATGTGTAACTGTTCGTATTTTTCCTCCAGCACATCACCTCATGGTATGTCCTCATAAAACGAATGATCAGTGATCTCTAGAGCTTTTCTTTGTTGTTTTTTTAAAGGACCAAACTCAAGACAGAACTCCAAATTCAGTGTGTGTACTTTGAACTGTGTGTAGATCCCTCGTGTGGAATATTGTGTACAATTTTCCAATCTATGCATTTCCTTTTGAAAAGCCTCTCTCTTCTCCAGTCAGGAACTGAAAAAAGTCCAGTAATTACAATAAATGTGACTCGTCTCTGTGTTAAACCTCAGCTGTGTGTATGTACTCTATGCGTGTACCTATGTACATATACAGAAGGCAATATATATACAGTATATAAAATGTTCATGTCACTGAAAAAATACACTTGTGGTTTTAAAGAGAAATAGATATTAGCCAGCTGTTGCTTGACCATCTGTGTTCATTGTCCATTTGATTTCAGTATCAGTAAAATCTTGATCAATGTTGATGTCCTGTCATTCTTTAATCAGATCATTTTTAACATTCATTCAGGTTATTATCAGTATTTGGATGCAACCCCAATTTCCAAAAAGTATGGGCACTGTGTAAAATGTAAAATAATAACAGACGGACCCAAAACAATGCCATTATGTGCAAATCTCAAACTCATGTTTTATTCCCAATAGAACGTAAACAATATATCAGTCGTTGAAACTGAGACATTTTACCCATTTATGACAAATATAAGCTCAAATCAAATTTGATGGCACCAACACATCTCAAAAAAGTAGTGACAGTGCCATGTTTACCATTGGTCACATTCCCCATTTTTTGCTTTCATTATGATAGGATAGCTGAAGAGAGAAATGCCCAGACCAGGAATCATCCATCTTCTTCTTCTGACAACAGTCTGTAAAAGGACTGGGAAGTGAGGTGACCAGTTGCTGGAATTTTGGGAGAGGAATGTTGTCCCGTTCTTGCCCGATGTATGATTCCAGCTGCTCAACAGTCCTTGGTCTTTTATGCCTGATTTTTTGTTTTATGATGTGCTAAATGTTTTGTATTGGTGAAAGGTCTGGACCAGCCTTTCTTGAGTTGCCTTCAAAATGCTTTCAAGAATTACCATGACTCTGCAGATCATTAGCTATCTGACATTAATTATCAAAATTGTCTTTGTGTCAGCAAATGAACGGGCATAGGTTATGAAGCACAGCAAGAATCACACTTTTATTTTCAGTTCAATTTCAGGTTGGCCAACATGCAATAAAATGAGTTTTTAAGGTCTACATGCCCATTCCACAAAATATAGGACTTTTTAATTGTTAAAAGAAAGGGCTTTAGATCAGTGGTGGGGGGGGGGGGGGGTTTAGCCTTAGGACCCACCACAGTCTCTTTGATGACAAATTGTGACCTAAATTTAAAATCAAATCAACAATGTATATTTATTTAATGAAAAATGTTGCAGTTCCAATCTTGGATGGATCCAAATATATGACTGGAAAAAAGTCAGCACAAAACGAGTACATTTTACACTCCGTTTTCCCATGATAGCATGTAAGAGAGATCTTGTGGAGTAACCTCATTATAACGGAAAAGCAACTTTGTGATCCTGAGAAAATGAGATAAATGAGTTGAAATACTGAGAAAGCAGTCAGATTTGCCTCTGCTTCAGAAAGAAGTAATGTATAGAAGTTTGTCCTCAGTACTTCAAATACTTTTGCTGCCTTTTTTTTTTTTAGGTACAAAGTTGAAACAGCTGAAAACAGTGAAAATAGCTTTGCGACCCACTTTTAGGTTCCAACCCATCAGTTGAGACTCACTGCTTTAGAGGTTTACCATGTCGTTTCTATTACAACATGAATCCCCCAGCAGTCATATGGATGTAGAATGTTTCCTTTTTTTAAGTTAACATCAGTTGATTTTGACTGGGGCGACTTGAGTGTTTTTTGTGGTATTGTTTCTGGATCGTCCAATGAGGTTCATTTGGTCCACCAGTAACTTATTCTGCTTAATTCTTTTAATAGACCAGAGAGTTTTTTTTACCTGACAGTTACGACTGTTCACTTGCGGTCTTCCTCAGAGTGGTCACGTGATGTTGCTGTGACGTGTCTCGTCAGCTGATTTATACAGGTTTTGGCGCTGTCTTCCTACCAGTAGGGGGGCTTTTTTGCTCTCACACACTTGGGATGCGGTCCTGAAGAGGTCAGACTGCAGATGGCGCTGTCATCCTGCCCCTACTGGTAGGAAGACAGCGCCAAAACCTGTATAAATCAGCTGACGAGACACGTCACAGCAACATCACGTGACCACTCTGAGGAAGACTGCAAGTGAGCAGTCGAAACTGTCAGGCAAAAAAGAAAACACTCTGGTCTGTTAAAAGAATTAAGCAGAATATGTTTCTGGATCGTGTTCACATATGGCTTCTTCTTTGCACGATCAGGCTTAAACTTTCATTTGTAGGTGTCACGGGGAACTGTGTTAACACGGGGATTTCTGGAAGTGTTCCTGAGCCCATGCAATAATTTCCAGTACAGAATCATTCCTGCTTTTAATGCAGTGCTGCCTGAAAGACTGAAAATCACAAGTATCCAATATTGACCTTCAGCCTTGTCCTTTGCTCACAGAAATTTCTCCAGATTCTCTTAATCGTTGGATGACTGTATGTACTATAGATTGTGGGATATCAAAGTCTTCACAATTTTTACCTTGAGGAACATTTTCTGAAGTTGTTCAACAATTTTTAGACAGTTTGTTTGCAGATTGGTGAACTTCTGCCCATCTTTACTTCTGAGAGACGCTGCCTCTAAAATGCTCCTTTTTCATTACTTCCCCTTTTCCAGCCTTTTGTTGCCCCGTCCCTACTTTTCTGAGATGTGTTACTATGATCAAATTCAAAATGAGCTAATATTTTTCATAATATGATAAAATGTCTCAGTTTCAACATCTGAATTGTTGTTTATGATCTATTGGGAATAACATGAGTTATGAGATTTGACAGTCATTGCATTGTTTTATTTACATTTTACACAGTGCCCCACATTTTTTGGAATTGGGGTTGTAGTTACTTAAAGTACTCCATTACACATAATTTTATTAAAAACTAATGCATTACATTACAGCTACTTACAGCTAAAAGTAACTACTTACACTACTAGTTACATTACATTCCCACATTATTGTAATATAATGGAACAGCACTATTTCACGCCGTGAAAGGCGGAGGAAATGTGAGTGAGTCAAGTCTTGCTAATAAAGTACAGCCCTGGACCAATAAGTGATTATCCTCACAATCTCAAAATCTCTATCAAGATCAAAATCCGCCATTTCTTTTTATTCTCACAGATTGTTTCATTTCATTTAAACTGAAACTGACAATACTCACATTCTTTATCATCAGTGCTGCAACATTTAAGGGTATTTTCAGCTAAAAGCAGTTTCTCTGTATTCTCCAGTTATGGTATTATGTACTTTATGCAACTGTAGTCATGATTTGTTCTCCTCAGATTATCCAGATCTTTCTCAGTGCAGCATTTCATCGACTTCTTTTGCATATACAGAGACATCTCAAAAAATTAGAATATTATGAAAAAGTTCAATATTTTTTGTCATTCTTTTCTGAAAGTGAACCCCATATATAGACTTGTTACACATAGAGTGATATATTTCAAGCCTTTATTTCTTGAAATTTTGATGATTATGGCTTACAGAAAGGAAAACCCAAAATTCAGTGTCTCAAAAAATTAGAATATTAGGCTACATAAGATCATTTAAAAAAGGATATTTTAAACCGAAATGTCCTTTTTTAATGATCTTATGCAATATCCTAATTTTTTGCAGCAACTTCTGCAAACTGTGTTAACAGATGATGATTTTCTTGAAGTGGTCCTGAGCCACTGGCAGCAGGGTTTGTGCCTTTGCAGCATTGTATGTTGGTGGAGGTGTGTCACACAGATCCATGCTGAACTGACCACCACAGAGAGGAGAGCCAGTTTAAAAATTGGCAGAAGGAAGATGACTGTTTCATAGAGGTTTTGTCTAGATATGGCTGGTTAAATATGTATGAAAATACAACAGTCCTCCTGCTTGAACTTCATCACATCCTTCAGTATATCCTCCTTGTTGCATAATCTAACACCATGCTTGCTGCTCCAAGTAAAGCCGGCTCCTCCAAGTGTGATGCAACAACTTTGATGTTCTGGGCAGAGGCGAGGGCTTTTTTTGAGATAATTTTCTGCACTGGAGACTGGTAGTAAGAGGCCAACACCCCGGAAAGAATCAGCAGAGAGGGGTTCAGTAAATGGAGGAGGTTCACCATACCTGTTCCAAGTGCTGTAGAGGCTGCAGAAGGAAAAACAAAAGTTCTTTTTCAGTTCATTTTTGTATTTCCTCGCATCCCTCCTTTGTGTCATGTCCATCTTAACTCCTCCCAGCAAGGAATTAAAAGGGAGAAGTGAGCAAAGGACATGAAGACAGAGGAGGATCAATAACAGTAGTGACATCAGCTACTGATGATGAGATGCACCACATTAAATTGGGATACCAAACGACTCATGCATATTGATTGTCCCACTCATACAGGCTAAAATCATTCTTTTAAAGTGACTTACTTAAACACTTTATGTGGATCAAACTTTAGACATTTTTCATGTGTAAATATGTACCATGTTTATGTTTGTGATGCTCTTACCTTTGTTGATAACAGCCACGGCACTAGAGTTCCCCTGCTTAGCGGCAGCGAAGAGGTGTGCAGCAGTGATTGGCTCAGCCAGCTGCATATCTAGTCCCTCAACCTTCAGCAGCTCCTCTGAGAGACAAAGATAAAAGACAGACATTTCAAACAACACCTCAGTTATAAATGATTTACATTTTATAATATGCCTATATCTTTCCTCACTGTAAGCAGTTATACTGTATATCTAGTTATAGCAGCAACATCACACTACTGTAGATAATGACTAGATTTTTTCTACTACTCTGTTAAAATGTTTAGTCAAAAACAGCTCTGACAAGAAAAAAAATATTTCACCATCGTGCAGCTTTTTGGCCTCTCTCTGCAAAGCCATGCCAGATGCGTAGGCTTCTACACACCCCCTGCTGCCACATGAACACTCTGGGCCATCCATTGAAACCACAATGTGACCCAGCTCTGCAGCACAGAAGGTACTGCCATGGACCAGCTCACTCTGATGGATGATCCCTCCTCCAATACCTGCAAACACAAAAACATGATGTACAGTTACTTAGATCAGGGATTCTTAACTTTTACAGCCCATGAAAGCCCCACACAGAAAAAAAGGGGCCAGTGACTGGGGCACCAACTGTACCTGAAGGTGGATGAACACAGCCATGAACATTCAACAATAGTCATGTGCAGACAGGGTCGTCCATAAGGGGACATAAAGCGGAGAGCTTTCTGAGGCAAAGCCAAAGTGGGGTCCCATGGAGGTAAGAAAAGTCATGGTCCATTGTAAAATTAAGCTGTAAAAATATTTAACTTTTACCCATTAATAACCACTCTTATCAAAGCGACAAATATTTTTTTATTCAATTTGCTGTTGTATATAGCCTTCTTAAAAACTTAAATCACTTATTTTAGAAACAGCATTAAAATGGGTTTAAAATGGAAAATATTGGTGGAAAAGATGGTGAATTTGGACTTTAAAAGTAGCATAAATGGGGTAGAAGTGGCAAAAACTTGCTTAAGAAGTGGTAGAAAGGGTTGCCACTGGCAATAATGGTTTGAAATCGGCAGAAATGGTCAGAAAAGGAGTTGAAATGGGATTAAAAGTGGCAAAGTGGGTGGAAAAGGTGGTGAAATAGGATTAAAAAGTGGATTAAAAGAGGCTGAAAAATAGGTTGAATATGGGTTAAATTGGAAAAAAATGGCCATAAGAATTAGTGAAATGCAGTTATAATGGGCAAGATGTCCAAGTGGTGAAAAATTTTAATTGTGGCAATATCAGGTCAACAGAGGCAACGACAAATGGAAAGTGGCAAAAACAGGCTGAAAAGTGGTGGAAAGGGTTTAAAGGTGACACAGGTGGCTTAAAGATGGAAGAACTGGGTTTAAAAGAGAGTGGGATGGGGATAAAAATGGGTTCAAAGGGGCTAAAGGTGGGTCAGAAAAGTGATAAAAATGGGTTAAAATAAGGCAAAATTGGTTTTCAGTGGCAACTGGTGGATAAATGATTCCAAATTAATTTATCTTGTGCATATTACAGTATAACATGGTTCAAATATACAACTGGAATAATTTTTAAATATTTGGATTTTTTTAAGGCATCTGGGGACCCCCTCTCAGTGTCTCGCAACCCCGAAGGGGGTCCTAACCCACCACTGAGAATCACTGACTTAGATAATCTTCAAGTCATGACAATCAATGACTTCCAGTTAAGTTAAAATTATGATCACAGTTTCAGGACACAAGACGCAAAGTTTGTCGCAAACTTGATCTCATACCCTTTAACTTTTACAGCTGTTACAGTCATTAAAACAAGTCCAGGGTAAATGACAACATCAGACGACAAAGAGAGGACATCACTAAAAGATACTGTTGATGTTTGGGTTAAGACATTTTAACTTTAAGTTGATAATGACTGACTCTATGAGTGGAAGGTTGAAGTCCTCACCTGTTCCTGTGATGACAGTCACAAAGTTCTCCACTCCCTTGCCATGACCAAATTTCTTCTCAGCCAGAGCAGCACAGTTGCCGTCGTTTTCGACCCAAACGGGAAGGCACAGAGCTTCAGAGATAGGTGTTCTCAGGTCCACCGAGAACCACTCCTCAATCAGCTTTGTGGAGTGAAGGACAACACCCTTCTGTGGGTTCACACGCCCACCTGTGGACACTCCTGAGAAGTACAAGATGAATCTTTAGAAAAATAGTTCATGATGTGTTTGAGAGTGTCAGTGGGAGAGTGTGTTCATTCATACCAACACCAAGTAACCGACAGTTGAGGTGGGCAGCATCTTGTAATGCATCCTGACAAAGCTTTATTAAGAGCTCCATCCTGGCCTTGCATGTCTTTGGATTGGGTTGAGTGTACTTCTTTATGATCTTTCCCTGAACAGAGATGGAGGAAGTGATGGGAAAAAGAGACCCAGAAGTGGAGGGATGAAGAAGAAGAGCAGCTTTGATATTTCATTCTCATATTTCCAAGAAAAAAAAATTATTAACAAGGAAGCAAGAGAACTGTCATTCGAAAGGCATTATAGACTAAATTAATTGATAATGACATATGTTAAGATGAATGTGCTCACAGCTTTATTGACACCAGCTTCAAAATGTAATGTCATTGCTATCAGGGCAGCCAGCATGCAGAAAAATACTTGCTCATAAAAATAGAGAAAAAGTTTGATGATAAATGATTTCAGTCTGTTGAGATTACCATCTGGCAGATGATAGCCACTCTGAGGTTGGTTCCTCCCAGGTCAACAGCCAGAGCCGTCTGTGTTTCCAGGATGTGATCGATGTCCTGAGAGATGGATTCTTTCACTGGGGGGAAACAGAAAGTCTTCTGGAGGGGCTCATCCAGGTCAATGGTTCGCAAAAACTTTAGAATACGAGGCACCGCGCTGCCATCACCATAAACGTTAGAGCTGATGACAAACACAAAAACACCCTTGTTAAAATCATTTATGCTGCTCCTATCATATTTCAGCAAAAGTAAACGTGCCAAACATAAGGTCGTCAACATTCTTTCTTGTGTCAACAGTTGGTGAATTTGATCTGTGGATTATGTTACAACTTTAAATAAGCAATACAAAAGGAAATTATTCCCCTTTCTCTGCACCCAGAGAAGTAAATAGGTCGGGAAATGTGGGAAAATGTTAATAGGACAATAAAGTACCCAAGTTACCAGAGAAAACAAGCCATACTTTCAACCCAACGCTGGTCAGATCATTAAATCTCCTAGTTAATGTCTATTCTGCTGATTTTAACACAAAATTCATCACTGGATTAATATTTTTAACTAACAGACCTTCCTCCAGAGTTTCATAGCCTTTCTAAGGAGATGAGGAGCAGCTAAAGCCAGTGAGTGCATACTACTCCCACAGTCTGAGTTTTGTCCTTCCTTAAGGTGACAGTCATAAATGCTGGATTCACTCATGTGGTTTGAGATTATGCCAACTGCTAGCTTTCTGCTTAGCAACTTTGGTACTATGTTATGGAAGAAAGAGTGGAAAAAAGAGACAGCGATGTCTTCTGTCTTTAAAAGTTTTTCTTTAAATCTAAGTCAACCTGAGGGATTTTTCCCCTATTCACCTCAGTAAACAAACCTATGTTACATGCTGTCTGGACATTATTTACTGTGATATTACATGACTGTTAGCGATAACTGTTTTAATGATAAAGTTCATATACGGTATGATAACCATGGGGGATTTTATTAGAACCGGTAACCATTTCATCCCTACCTGCATCATACCTTGATAAACCAGCTGACCAGGAATATTGTCTATGACTTTTTGCATAATCTAGTCACAGTAGTTAATTGTATTTAACCTTAATTTCTACCAATATTTATCTGTTACTCATTAAAGTCTCAATCTGTTATGTCTCGATATAAAAATACAGAAGAAGTAGAGAGGAAACACTGAAGGATAAAGACTGAGGGCACATTCACACTATCGGCCCAAAACTCCATATTGTGCTGAAGCGTGATCGCCCTCCTCCTTAGTCTGATGTATCACATATATCTCAAATCCGGTCAAGGCAACACTGAATTTGTGAAGCCTATGGATTGGCCAGAGTCTATGTCAGCCATCAAGCAGATCCATCCAGAAAAAATCTGTACCCAGAATGGACCAGACCACAGACCAGGGATGCAATGTTGGGGTTCAGTTCTACTGCAAGCCAGTACACAATCACTGCTAAAGCGGTCAGCTCACTGTAGAGTATAGCGGAATCAGAACTGGACCATAGTTCTTTATGACAAGATTAAATAACTGCACTGAAAGCTTTTCACAGTAGACAAGCTGTTCTTGCTCTTCTCACAACAGCTATGGCAGGGGTCCTCAACTGGTTTTTCCTGGGGGCCAATATTTTTTTAGGACAGAAAGCCGAGGGCCAGACATGATTTCTTGGATGTTCATATATATATATATATAATGCGGACTCTTTCATTTTCAGTGAGCTCTCCACGTTTTACCAATTTGAACAGGAATGAGGGATTTTAAAGTGAATTCATCCAAATTTGAGCCGGCTCACTGGGCTTCTCTGTGAAGTCAGAAATAAATCAAGCATAACATTCAACCACTGAAACTCATTTTTCTGTTCAGGAATGCAAGTAAATAACTATCATTTGATATATTAATCAAGAAATAACAATGTGCTTTAATATTTTTCAATTTTTTTAAATCAGTAAATTTGAAAATTCATGGATAACAATAATAATTATATTTTAGCATTAAAAATATCATTTGGGTTAAAAAGCTTCTACATATTGGTGTATTAACCATTGCAGAAACATAAAAACTGATTTTGGTAATTACCAATGCTGTTAATTTAGGGCAGCTGTAGCAAAAACCTTACATTGGTTAGGGTTAGGGTGGTCTAATAAATTTGTTAAGCACTGTATATATATACACACCCTCACACAGAGTATGGCTTAATTAGCTACACTTTAGACAAAGGATTTATTTGCAAGTAATCTATACAGGTCAGCCATGCTGTCCTTGTATCAGGTGGCATTTTTTTTTTTGCATTTTTAACATTTTTAAGACCCACTGATGCAAAATTTACTAGACTGGAATATTCATTAGAAACATTCATGCAGCATGACTGTTTATGGCTTTTAAATGGCAACCTGTTGTCCACAATATCTGATTAGACCCTCAGATTATTTCACCCGACCTAGGATGAGTGCAGAGTCCAGAAGGAGAGTCCTCACCTCACCTACTGAGTGAAAACTTGACTTATAAGCACATGCCTGAGCCACAGCAGACATTCTTATGCATGTCCGATCTCTCTGAATCCCCCTGACATCCCTGCACGCGTCATGAAGTGGCGCATCTCCGTGCGTAAATATGTCTGTGAGCGCTGCACCAAGACCAAAAATGCAGATCTCTCATGTCATAGGACAGCCTGTGTCCAAGTTAGGAATACATTTTCAGTTATAAACAATTTGTTTTATTATGAGAGTAATTTTTTACCATTTTTGACAAGACCTGGAGTCAAATACACATAGGATTTATAAACTATGTCCCGTTTAAACGTTAATGATCAAGACCATAATTGCACATCTTGTTGACATAAAATTAAATAAATAAATGTACATTTAAATAATGTAGTTGATAGTAGTTTGGCATTACAGATTCTTTATAATGAGGGATTAAATCAGGCTGACATTGAACTGAATCACCAAAGCGAGATACAATGTCTGTGTTTGGAGCCGACGGACAATTATGCAGGGAAAGTGTTTGCTATCCTGAGAGCAGCTGTTTTTACCCCCTCCCCCCCAGGGATATAAGTTTTGTTTTACAAGGCAAAAACCTCTGACATTTGTTAAGGCCTGAGATGCAGAAAACTTGTCAGAAGTGCAGGAAGGGCTGGACTCAATGCGAGTCCGTGCAGCTGCGCACGGTGGTTAAATTCTTCATCTTCAACAAAATAATCAGTATTAAATTAGACAATAAATCCCTCTCCTTCAATCTTAAAAGTCATGCAGTCTGTATCAGCCTCTTTTTGGGCAGCATGTTTGCAGAGTTGAGGTGATGAAGCAGTCTGCTGTGACGCACGGTGCGTCTTTTTAAGATGCTCCTCCCTGCTCTAAAGAGAGCTTAATGTACCATATCTAACTCATTTATTGCATAGTAGTATGACCTTTCCTTGCTATAACTATAGAAAAATAATGATAAAAGAATGAAAATTTGTATTTTAAACACCAAAGAGGGTAAAAAAAATCACAATTAACATTTTTTTTTAAATTTCCATCTTTTTATCTTAAATGTTTCGCGGGCCAGATGACACCTGCTGGCAGGCTGGAAGTGGCCCGCGGGCTGCCATTTGAGGACCACTGAGCTATGGCATGAGTTGGTTTCACTGACTGGCTCCCATAATAGTAAAGAAACAAAACACTCTGAAGCTGCCTATGCCCACTATGTCATACACTTCGCTGCTCTTACGCCCGTTTCAGACTGGGAGCGCGTTTTCCTGCTTGCGTGTGTCGCGCATGTCAGCTCCAGCTCCTGCCGGTGCGGCTTTCACACAGGGCGCGAGTTTGCTGTGTGTCAGCCGCATTTTCCTGCTCTCAAAGCCCTGTCCTTCTTCACGAGTTTTACCTGAATAAACCCCCCTACAAGCTTATTGATTCAGTGTATTGAGGAAGTTTGTCGGGAACTATTCAAAATAAAAGCATTCTGTACAAGTGAATGGAGTTAATCTACAGAAATACTAAACCAGGCTTTTAATTTGAAAAGCACAAACCAGAAAAGCATTCATAGGTGTTTATCTTTCCTGTGGCATATTCAACCAGCGTGGGGACATAAAGCTTCACTAATAGTTGCACTTTAGGGAACAACTTTATAAAACAGGCACATTTAAGCTTGTAGCCTTCCTCAGGGTTATCAAGAAACACATTGTAAACTATGTTTCCATGCCTGAGCCGGGTGTACCAGCCACGCGAGATGCGGTGCACATGCAGGCAGTTTGAAAGCCCTGACTTGTTAACATGCAATTGTAACGCACATAAAATATAGCTTACAGAGAGTAAAGCAAAACCCATTCTAGGAATGGAAGATTAATTAATTCTATGTTATTTATTTACTTTATTTAGCCTTATTTTCCTGTGGAAAAGCATCAGATATTTATTTTGTAACCTAATTTCTCACTAATGCTCGCTCTGCCTTAGTTCTCATAAAAGAGTTGTCCTCCAATCGGGTTTAGGCAAGATTTTGAGTGATTCCGCCTCTAAACCAATCAGAACGTTTCTTGTATTATTAGGAAGGCCTGCCCTAACGGAAGTCCTTTTCTGAACGAGAGCGGAGACGGACAGAGACACGGCAGAGTACCTGAGCATGTGTGTGTGTGGAAAACAAAGTAAATAAAGTAGATAAGTACCGATAGAAAGAGTGCCAAAAGAAAGGCGACGACATTCCAAGAACATACCTTGCTTCCGACGCATGCAGAATAAAGGAACCCCACAGATGGTAGGCACCATCCTAATTAATGACCCTAACCCACTCGCAGAGATCGGTCAGGTTTTTTATTGATGTGGTTTGAGTTATTCTACATTGGATCTACTTTGATGGCAAGCTTCCTGAAGGATTTGGAACCTGGACCTCATCACCTATTTCACTGGACAGTGTGGTAGGCCAGAATCTGAATCACTGCTTTTCCTCTTTGCGCACCTAAGCCGTCCATACATCGTGTTTTGGAGCTTGAACTTTAAGAGAGATAGAGACTCAAATATTTATTTATTTATTTATTTATTTTTTGATTTTCATTTAATATTCATATATGATGGACATGATTACTCCTTTCTTTACACTGGAAACCGGTGCTATGTGATGAAAATATCACAAAAGATTATTTGTGAAGCAGATTTGAATTCAACTTGATTATGAAAGGTTGTAAATTGATATAAAAAAAAAAAGGTGCACCTTTACCAACCAAGATATTTGAATGTTTGAATTTGTTTGTTGTTGTTTGTGTTATTAACTAAAGCCGGCAGCAAGTGTGAAATATAACATGGTGTCTGTTTATGTTTTTGGCACTCTCACGAGCTCCAGTAGCGAACCTAACTGAGAATGTTATCCATTGCGGCCCACTTGTTACACAATCAAACTGAAAATCCAAGCGTGTCGCGGTCGAGACGCGCGCGCTACGTTCCCAGTCTGAAACGGGCCTTAGTGAACAGGACAGAGCATTCCTACAATCACCCTCCAAAATTTTTCGAGCTGGTTGTCCAGATGGATGTGAGACATATCCTGTGCAATGGATCTGAGAAATAGGCTATCTGTCAGGTCAGGCTAAAAAAAAGACTTCTGTAGAAGTTGAAGTATCAACTCAAGCTTTTTACTCAAGTAAAAGTGTAAAAGTGCAGGTTCCAAAACTACTTAAAGTATAAAAGTGAAAGTAATGTAAGGGGGAAAAATGCCATTAAGGACAAAAGCTTAGTTAGCGCCACATGGGGCCTATAGTGCACTACCCCACCTCCCCAAAAAAACATTTTTCTAAAGGCCATAATGACTGTAATGTTATATTAAAACGTTAATGTTGAACAATTTGGGATGCACCTGTTTCAGACGCATTTATGCCAATTGAAGAAAATGAACGCATTTCAGTACAATGCAAATACGTTCAAGAACCATATATGTGTACTACTGAGCATTAACGTGTTTCATGGAGTGGAAGACATGATTAGTTGCCTATAAGTATTGGTCTTCCTGGCTACCAACCTCCTCACTGGTGCTTGGTTGGGACATTTCGCTTGAGTTCTCTTGAGTCTCTGCCACGGACATCTTTGTACTAGGCTACATACGTCTGCTATTTCCTTGTTGGAGTGTGACGTGATTTGTGTTGTGCACAGGTGCGATGGATCACATACAAACCAATATTGTGTCGGAATGGTATTGTGTTTATACTTCTCATCCAACCACAATCAAATTCACTCTATCCGGATGGCACGATTTATCTAGATAGGTTTTTGGGTTTTTTTATTTGTGTTTTTTTTTTTAACTTCCCTCCCTCTGTAGCGCTTGTTAGCTTGTTGTACAAAGTGGAGATAGCTGTGCATTAATTATATCCATATGTAAAATGTTTTGTCTTCTCACTTGTATCAACCCTGAGGACAAACCATTTGGCTCAAAACCAGCAAATGCTCCTCAATATATGTCCAAATGTCTGTTTCTCCACTTTCAAAATAAAAGCACTAAATGTGATCATTTTAAAACTTAAATTAATAGGGCAGAGAATTAAATATTTAATGGATCCGGTGTGGATAGCAAGCCTGCAATGCTGTACAATTCAATGGGATGTCTGACATTTGCATGCTTTTAGGACAAAGTATTAGCTTACATGAAGCCTGGTCACAAAATCAGCACATTGTAGAACAACACAAATGACATGACTGCAGCTTTACAGACTCTGGTTTATTTTTGAGTTGTTTCGATCAGATGCAGAGCTCTTACACTCTTTGGTGATTGTCGAGAAGAACAGTCGCATCAATCATACTTTTATCCATGTTGCACCCCTGTGCATTAGCAACCATACCAATGCCCACCTCTTCCACCCATGCCAGGGCAAAGGACGTGTGCAACGTGTAATGAACACAACCAAACTGGACTCTGGGGGATCAAACCTGTTTGGGCACCATACAGCACTGTATGAGAGACAGGCAGATAGCATGCAGGTCTTACCAAGGGTATCTCTTTCCAAACTGCAGCTTCAGAGCGTGGTAGATTTTATCCTGAGTGTCGGCATCTCTGACATGAAGAACATTTTCACCTGACGGAGAGGGAAAAACATCATAAAGTTGTTAATAAGTATGACTTGAGGGTTCTTCACTAAATAGAATAATGTCTGCCTTGTTGTTAAAAGTCTATGTTTATTTTTTTTTAAGCAAATTAACTTGACACTTTGGCATCGATGTTTTCTTACTCATTTCAAGATTTCAGCTAAATGCAATGAATTATAAAATTATAGATCATTTTGAGAAGTAATGTTCAGCATTAACACAGATTTTGTTTTATAAATTGTTTCAAATCCAGTCAAAGTAGATTGACTGCAAGAGTCACATTAAGGGTTAAAACTTTGCAAATGAATTAACCTTAATTTCATCAACTGTGTTTGCTCTTCAGCAGGATTCTCTTAGAGACTCTATACTCAGGATAAAACAGGAGGATTCTATTCTGTCTCTCTCACTCTCTTCTCCACTTTTTTTTCTTTTACAGTTTTCAAGTTAAAAACATGACTTTGCTTTTACTGAGGACTTTTGTTAACCAAAACAAAGGCCCCATAAAAAACTGAGCAAAAGCAAACAGACCAGGAAAGAAACAAGAAGCAGCGATGACTAGCACCACTACACTGGATTTGTTTTGTATACTTTCTTTCCCTGTACTTGGCCCTATTATTCACATTTTTCTACTTCACCCACTGAACCCCTGCCTGGTCATGATGCCCGAATCATGCCTTATCACCCTGCCAAGGATGGCCTGCCCAAAATATCTCCATTTTGTCCTTGGTGTTTGGTCTGATATCTCAACGACCCTTGAGTTTGCTAGACATATTTGAGCTACAAACATTTTGGCAAGCTCAATTCACTATCCAAAAGCTGTCCTTCTAGATGACACATGAAAAATTTGTATGATACTGATTTCCTATACAGGTTACTCCCAAGGGCTGTTATGTGGTATGTTTTTGTGTTTCTCTGAACCATGTTGCATCCATCTCTGGCCTTCACTTTGCTATAAAGCCTGTCTCAGACTTCACAATTTTAGCACATTTACAGCCCAATGCAACAGTCAAAGGGGTTTAGGACATGTTGGCCCAAAAATACGCTGTTTCAGATCACGTAGACTGTTGTAAGGTCGGGTCAGTCATCGAATGCTGCCATCTCTACTGTAGTCTACAACAGTAGTGAACAATTTATAAAATCAACTCAAGTGTTAAACATCAATCCTTTTTATAGACACAGTAGTGAATCCTTAATCATAATGCTTGGATAGAAAAAAATGTACAATATAGAAAATAAAGCGTATTTGTTTACAGTCATGTTTCTGGGTGTGGTCAAGCCCAGTAAGGTCACAGCAAGAATGTATTCTTCTGTGATCACCTAAAGGGCTCAGAATATACACATTCAGCCAGATTTTGACCTCACTGCATTGTCACAACTCATCGACACCCCATGATTCAACAAGACTAATTTGTTAGAATATTCTTTGCATCATTAGTTGATAAATTGGGTACACAAGCCCATAACTGAGACTGGCTCTTGTCAGGGTTAATTTTGGCAGCTATTTTTAATTTTAGTCTTAGTTTTAGTCTTTAAATGAAATGCATTTTAGTTTTAGTCACATTTTAGTCATTTCTATCCTTTTTAGTTTTAGTCTAGTTTTACTTGACGAAAACTCTTAACATTTTAGTCTAGTTTTAGTCCATAAAAAGTCCTCATGTTTTAGTCTTTACTTTTAGTCCAAGCATTTATTCTCTTGCCTAAATCTGGTACTAAATCATGGTATTGTGTTCTCGGCACCCAGCCAAACCTGGGGGTCCCTGCTTTCTACAGCTGAGAAGCAGAATAGCTACAGATGCATTGTTTTTTGACAGATTTACCCACAGTGGAGAAATATCACGGATCTTGAATGTGTAAAGAAAATTACATTACATTTTAGTCTAGTTTTAGTCATCTTGATGAAAACTTATTTTAGTTTTTGTCAGTTTTAGTCATCACAGATCTATTTTTGTTAGTTTTAGTCTAGTCTTTGTCATGGAAAAAAAAAGCTGTCAGCAAACATTTTTAGTCATAGTTTTAGTCGACAAAATTAACACTGGCTCTTATTTGTTGTTTTCTTCATTTCAGAGTAAAATACTGCTGGCATCAGATAGAGCTCTACTGTTATAGCTAAGATTGACACTCTTTGACCGACCTCCAAGTCGTGAAGATAGTGGTGACGATGGCATACAATGACTGGTCATGATCACATTGGCAGTGCCTAGTCTGTCAGCCAAGACAGGACAAGATTTTCTTTGCATAGTCTGACATGGTGCCATCGTGAATGAAAAAAACTGTGTAGTCTGAGCATTCTCAACAAGGACAAATACAACTTTTTTATACAGATTACAGCTGATGGGTAAATGATAGATTACTATGCTATTTAAAATAACCTTGATTGATTACTGTTTGGAAATGGCCCTGCAAGTGCAAAAACATCTTAGGCCCAGTCCAAGATTGACCCCAATTCCTCTTCTGCACTCTCACTCTAATACATACTCATACTCCCACATTTTGATCAGCATGACCTTTCTGTTTATCCAGTTTATTTCTTTTATACAGAGTCATTGTCAGAAAGCTGATCATGTCAGAAAATGTTAGCAACTCTTCAAAATTGTTTCAGAACCTGTCCCAGTCTTTATAATGCTTACAATGTTCTGTAACCAGATGTGTAAACAAATTTGCAGTACTCCACCAAGCCTCAGCACGTGATTGATATTGATCTTAATGGCGCTTCCAAAACTATAATTCAGTTTTCTGTCCCGCCTACCTGTTTCTCTGCCAGTTTGTCTTGATCCCAGGTTGATGACAGGTGTGCCAAAGGCCCCGGCCTCTCGTACCCCACAGCTGCTGTTTCCGATCATGCAGCCAGCGTGGCACACCAGCTGCATGAACTGTTCAAAGGGAATGTGCTTCACTGCTCGAAAATTGGGGTGCTGCTCGATGCCCTTCTTTCGCATCACACGCACCATCTCCTTACTTCCTGTTTAGTAAGAAGGGGTACAACACAGGTGCATTAATGACAATGCAAAAAAAACAACCATCTACTTTTTTAAAAATATCCTACTTGTGGTTCAAAGGAATAAACATTAACTAAAAGACAGTAGGACTAACCAGCATCTATGTTGGGGAAAAGGATGAGGGTCTTTTTGTTGAAGGAGATCACAGCGTCCAGCATCAGACCATAGATCTTGATGGATCTCTGGATGTCAGTGGTAACTGGGTGCTGCAGAGCCACTATGTAGTCATGATCCTGCGCACCGCCACCTGCAACATGAATGAATGTCCCACAGTCAACTAACCTCTGACTATGATGTCTCACATTATATTTGTGTCCAATGACTCTGTCCACACGTACGCAGCCAGGTGTTGATCACATCCATGTATTCATCACGATGAAAAGTGGACAGCAGCTTGTCATATGAAGGGCAGCCAGCCAACAGGATGCGAGAGTGGTCCTCACACATGGCGATAAGGTGCTGCTCTGCAGTGCGTGTGCAGCAGACATGGTAATGGGCCAGTTTACTGATGGCGTGGCGGATCGAGTCGTCAATTGTACCACTCACCTGGAAGAAAACGTGCAAGGAAAAAAAGCCCTTCATTGTTTCCTCTTATTTTCCAACAAGTCAAATTTTTTGCACACCAGAAAGTCTAACCCACATGACTCTGACTAAAATGACTGTACAAGTGATCAGTTACATTTAAGAAGAATTAAAGTAGAAATCCGTACTATTTGCATCAGTCTGCTCTACATATTGTAATTTCTGTGTTTTGACTGTATGTGTGGTTTTTAATGTTGTATGCAGGAGGCGATTCAGGCGGGAGGCAATCAGCTAGGACCCCTCCGAAACAACACAGGGATGAGGATGCCTTGTCTACCAAGGCTTCCCGTAGCCAGTTTTGTGAGGACAGGCCTGTTTAAGGGGGCGTAGAAGCCTCCATTAACACCTCTGAACCCTGTTCCTAGCGGATGGCAAGTGAACCTGGTGCTGGCTCCGAGGCTGCCCCAGCCTCAGTTAAGCCAGTGATGCATATTGCATTGGTGCACTTGGGCTTGGATGAGCCCCATCACAAGCGTGTTAGCCAATGCATTCCTCTGATCGGCACCTCCACAGGATAGCTTCTCTGTTCCACCTTCCCAGCCTTACATTGAGGATCTTCATAGTTACTGGCAAAGAATTAACACTTCCTGCCAGAGACTGCAGTGCCACAATACCAATGATTTCCTGGTGAAATGTTGTAAGTTAACAATACACCCCATGCAGGCTGCATGGGGCGAATTGGTAACTCACTTTCCCACCAGGGCCTTGTCCCAGTCCCTGTAGTCCTCTAGCATGGATGAAGCTATCCAGAGTCTGAGTGATGCATCTTTGCAAGTGTTTGCCGTGATACCAAGAGAGCTTAGAAGGTTAATGTCCACATTAACCCTGACTTGTTGGCAGGTATAGTTGGCTCAATTCCCTTCTAGAGCCAGGCCAGAGGGCTCTTTGCACTCTCCCTGTAGTGCTAGGGGAGTTGTGTGGGCCGGCAGCACCACAGGCCTTGGAAAATGGGATCCAGCCAAACCAGCTGTTTGTTAGCCTTCAAGGATCTGTGCCTGTATTGAGACAGTGGCCTCCACCAGGGTCATGGCACTGGTCATCCTCAGCTGCCTGTTCACCCTAGTGGCAACCAACAGGTCATGAAATCCCTTGGGTGACATGAACAGCACTGCCGAGCCTCACCAAGGTCTGCAGTCCAGACCCAGAAGGGTAGAGGGCTGGGGTTTTGCTCAAAGGGCCAGGGGGGTAGGCCCTGAAGCCCTGGGACTGGCTATCTGACTCTTCTCCTAGCAGAACCTCAGCTGGATCCGTGGATCATGGCCACACTTTTCCAAGAGTACAATCTTCAGTTCCAACAACAGCCCCCAGTTTTAAAGGGATACTTCAACATTTTGGCAAATTTGTCCATTGCCATAATCCCTATAGTCTTAGTAATACGTTCGTTACCTTCAGTTGTCGGTGCAAGCTGTTTTTAGATCGGCCGCTGCCGAGTTCGGACCTGCTGTGCCAACTCAATGTAAGCAGACGGTATTCCGGCTTTCCCTCATCAAACTCATCAAATACACAATCCAACAACTCTAAAACGCTCTCGTGGACAAGTTGTGACCTGCACGTTCACCATGCTATGAAATAATAACATATAATTATGTAACATTACGACGCATGAGGCAGATACTCAGAACTATTTCTTGAGTAAACACAGTGCAGCAGCCATGCCTGGAATGTAGTTCCAGCTTTGCATTTAGCCTTAAAACATCTCCATCTAGTAATGTTACATGATTATTTCATAGCCTGGTGAAGGAAATAGCCAACCTCTAGGGGAAGAGGGCCATTGAAGAAGCAGAACTTCAGACACAGCAAGGTGGGTTCTACTCCGTATTTTCTGACTCCAAAAAAGGAGCCACAGTATCATTTCACAGTATCTTTATTAGTGGTGCCTCCTTACCTCGCCTCCCTCCAGGTGAACTATTCTGATGTTCATCAGTGCTGCAGCAGTGGCTAGAGCCAGTGCATCAAAACGGTCACCGTGGACAACCAGGATGTCAGGGTGCAACCTCTGTAGGACATCAGGAAGCTTTACGAGAGCCAGACCAACACTCTCCACCATGGCTGCCTCATCTTCTCCTCTTACAATGGTGTGAAGCTTGGAGCTGATGTCAAAGTCATCCTGCTCGATCATACGAAAAGTGTTTCTGCAGAAAGTAAATAAGAGAAAGACGAGATATTTGACAAAATCTCAGCTTCACTGTGTTGCTAAAGCTTCTTGAAGGTTTCTGTTGTTTCAGCTGGTCTTACCCGTAATCATCAATGAGATGAGAGCCGAGCACCACAACATTCAGGTCAAACTCATCAGGGTGCGATTTAATTCCAAACATTATGGGGGCCAGCTTGGAGTAGTCTGCTCTGTTGCATGTTGCCACACAAACTCTCAACTTTCTTTGACACTTTAACAAAGACAGGCATCACAAACACAAAGAGATCATTAGCTGGCTTGATTTTTTTAGCTAACACATAGAAAAGTCTTCTAGAAAAATAACCATCTCTAAATAACCCTGTGATTTGATTTAAGTGTTTAAGACACAAATTTATACCTTATTCTGCTCATCCATGTTTTTCCTCTCCATATTGTCTCTGCTTCTCTGTATTCTCCAACAGTAGAGCTCCTAAAAAAAAGAAAAAAGAGTTAGATACAGTATTAATCCATCCACAGGTTACACTTGGGCCTTTCAAACATTCAGGTTCTGTTGCACAACAAAGGTACACTAAAAATGGTTTGTATTGTAATTCATCATCACATGCTCACATAGTCTTCCATGGGTGGAAAAACATGCTGCAGTGCTTTGCATGACAAGGCAAGTCACTCACTCTAGTCACACAGCAGGACAAAATTAGCTGGGTAGAGCATACTCCACTTTTCATTGACACCTCTTTTCTCCACTCACAAAGAAGCCATATCTGGTCTAGTGGCTGAACTCAGATTTTGCAGTTAAATGAAATATATTGGATTGTGTTTTATTGTCTTGAGCATGGAAAAAGGATGTCTTTATAAAACAAGGCCTCACATTTTATGGAATTTTTTTAGGGATGAGAATCTTGGGGCATGAGTCACTTCCTGCAGGGAAAATAACCCTGAAGAATTCAAACAGAAACAAGCACTCAGAAGCGGCTTGAAGATTAAATAATAGCGTTAAAGAGGGGGTATTATGCCTCTCCTTGATACCCATGTAGTAGCTTCACACGGTTTACAGCTCAAAAAACTCCTCATGTTTCTCACACTGGCGTCCTGAAAAACCTCTGTCCGAAACGCTTCGTTTTTGCTGCTGTCTCTTTAACACCCCACCCCCCTCCACTGACCTGCTTTCCTCCAATTGGCCAATTTTCCGGAGGCTGGCCGGTGGCAGGACTCAAATGTTTTGTGCCTGCCCCCTCCAATGTGGCTTTGATGCTATGCTAGTACTTGTAAACTGTAGACTGAGTAAAATATGGCGAATTTTGATATACGTCCGTACGTGTTAGACCCGGAGTCTGACCTTGATAGTTTGGAGAGAGAGGGGGAAGAAAACCAGCAGCAGTGAAGGATAGAGCAGGATGTATCTGTTTGGTAAGTGTTTAATTACTGAGTTACTAAATGGCTTTGACGATGATGGACTTATCCCTCGCCACATTTAGCGGTGTATTTATTCATCTCTGTTCATCTTGTGGGGGCGGCCTGTTCTGCTTTGCCGGCAGCACGGACGAACCAGTCAGGAGATCCTATTGCGATGACCTCATCAGTTTGCTCCATCGAAATCTCCTCTCGGGAAGATTTCGGAGAGGTTCCCAATGAACCGTTTTCATCAGTTTACACTGTAATTCCAAGATTACTGCCACATCTGTTTATCTTGCGGTTTGAAAATTTGCATACGTGAAGTATGGACACCCAACATTGTGACTTTATATTTATGTTTTAAAAATCAGAAAAGTATAATACCCCCTCTTTAAGCAATGGATGTTGCATATATAATTAAACTCTAACACTGCATGGCTAACCTTGCAAAGCAGATGGATACGCCCATTTCTGTGTTTCTCACTGGCGAATCCATCTTGCAAAGCTCCCATCTGAACCGTTTGGGCCCGATTAAAAAGTGACAGCACCAATCAGCATTGAGGGGCGGTACTTTCTGGCGCGGTGGAGTCGTGACATAAACAAGCAGCAACAAGAGGCAGTTATGGCGGAAGACATTAGCGTGGATGCTGCTAAAGCATCAGTTTTATCAGAACTTGATGACATTTCTTCGTTAAAAGAAGAAAAAAACAGCAAACGACAAAAGTTGTGCACTGACATGTCTACAGTCGCCATGGTGTGCGTTATGAAGTTCTTTCTGGAGTTTACTCCTTCAGTTGGGGGGCAGGCACAGCTCGTTAGTGGCTACGTAATGTGTTTTGTTGCTCTGATTGGCTCGTAAAGATGTGACAGACAGAATGTTTGACATAATTGAGTATGGGGAGAGATTTGTCTCAAAATTATGCACAAATATGTCCACGATTTACACGTGTTTTTTAATTTTGTGTATCTTCAGTTCTGCTTGTAAATTGTTGAAAGTGTGTTTGTGGATCAACCAGCACGCGCATTTATTTCTGAGACAAACGTCACACAGTTTCGAAGAGATTCACACACACACAAGTGTAGAATATTCACGAGTGGAAAGCGCTGCCCCTCCATCTGCTGGGCGGCAGTGTTGCTGTCTCTGCTGAGAGCATAGACGGGTTTGATAACCGGAAGCAGTCCACGTTGTGTTGGAAGACTTCTGGCTAGCAATCTAATGAACGAACAATGGCTGAAGCTAAGTCAAAGTGTCACTGCAGGGTGCATTTCTGCACATCTAACAAACAGCGCCAGCTTTATTTAAGTTTGCACGGCTTCCCCAGTTATTTAGCTGAGAGAAGAAAGTGAATTCAGGTAATTCGCCATGATGAAGGTCCGAACTTCAATGTTCTTCACGGAAGTACCTTTGTATGTAGTCGGTGTCCCAGATTAACTGGTGATAGTGAGGCAGATGTTAAGGGGATGTGGCTTTCGACAGTTTGTGTTTACCTTCCAAATAGCGCTGAAAATGCAGTAACATCGCCTGTTTTTTCTATTATAACAATTTATTGGTGCTTGTGGGGAAAGAATTGGACAACCCGGTGTGACATCAGTCGTCTGCTTACAATAGGCAGACTCAAACGGCTTTTGAAGCCCATTCGTGGATGCTTCCATATTGAAATCGCAGTCTCAACCTAAAGGCCCGCCCACTAAGCGCGACTTCCTGTCAGCCTGCTAGCAAGCATTCCACTTGACAGAAATGAGCCTCTGCCTGCCGAGCTATCTGTCAATCAAATGAGACACGCCAATCACCGTGAAGTGAGGTTTATCCTAAATATAATCCAAATGATCGTGGTACAAAAAAATTCACCCCCCTGTACAGTGGGAGCACAATATGACACTAGCTAATGAGACACTTGCAGTATAGCTATTTTTTTGCACTTCCGCATTGGCTTCATTTTTCAGGACCGGAGGTTGCCGCTTGGAGGATATTAATCTCACGTGATAAATGTTTGGGGCGTCAAAAAGTACGGTTAAAGACTTAGATACCTGGAAAGAAAATATACACCGCGTTCCACATTGTTATGCAAATGATAATTTTCTCTGTTTTTCCTAAATATTAATGCAAATGACAGTCAGAATATTTTTCAAGTCATCAGCCATTAGAGCATAATTCAAATGTTTTTGAACAAACTTCATAATGACAAAAATTATTTTTTTTAAAATAAAAACCTCAAAATGCACTGTTCCACATTATTAAGCACAACAGCTTTTTAAAACATTTTATAGGTTGTAAAGAACTGAAAATGGTCATTTGTAGAAATTGCAGCATCAGGGGGTCATATTTACTGAAATCAAAGCTATTTTAATCAATAACATCTTAACAGGACAAGTTACATGTTAACATAGGAGCCCTTCTTTGATATCACCTTCACTATTCTCGCATCCACTGAACTTGTGAGTTTTTGGAGAGTTTCTGCTAGAATTTTTTTTTTTTGCAGGATGTCAGAATATCCTCCCAGAGCTGCTGTTTTGATGTGAACTGCCTCCCACCCTCATAGATCTTTAGCTTGAGGATGCTCCAAAGGTTCTCAGTAGGGTTGAGGTCAGTGGAGGATGGGGGCCACACCATGAGTTTCTCTCTTTTTATGCCCATAGCAGCCAATGACACAGAGGTATTCTTTGCAGCATGAAATGGAGCATTGTCATGCTTGAAGAAAATTTTGCTACAGAAGGCACGATGCTCTTTTTGTACCATGGAAGAAAGTGGTCAGTCAGAAACTCTATATACTTTGCCAAGGTCATTTTCACACCTTCAGGGACCCTAAAGGGGCCTATCAGCTCTCTACTCATGATTCTGGCCCAAACATGACTCCGCCCCCTCCTTGTTGACGTCCTGGCCTCATTGGGACATGGTGGCCATTCACCAACCATCCACTACTCTTTCATCTTGACCATCCAGGGTTGCATGGCACTCATCAGTCAACAAGACTGTTTGAAAATGAGTCTTCATGTATTTCTGGGCCCACTGCAACCATTTCTGCTTGTGAGCATTGGTTAGGGGTGGCTGAATAGTAGGTTTATACACGACTGCAAGCCTCTGGAGGATCATACACCTTGAGGTTGGTGGGACTCCAGAGGCACCAGCAGCTTCAAATACTTGTTTGCTGCTTTGTAATGGCATTTTAGCAGCTGCTCTCTTAATCTGATGTATTTGTCTATCAGAAACCTTCCTCATTATGTCTTTATCTGCACAAACCCGTCTGAGCTCTGAATAAGCCACAAATTTCTTCACAGTATGATGATCATGCTTAATTTCTCCTGAAATGTCGAACGTTTTCATTCCTTCATTACACTGTTTGACACTTTTCAGCAGCAGAGAGATCCTTTTTCTTTCCCATATTGCTGAAACCTGTGGCCTGCTTAATAATGTGGAACATGTGGAAAAGTGCATTTTGAGGTTTTTATTTAAAAAAAAAAAAAAAATAATAGTCATCATTATGAAGTTTGTTCAAAAACATTTGAATTATACTCTAACTGTTAATGACTTGAAAAATATTATGACTGACATTTGCATTGATATTTAGAAAATCAGAGAAAAATGTTGTTTGCATAATAATGTGGAATGCGGTGTATATGGTCGAATGTATGTGCAATTTACAATTAAAACTTAACATCTTATTTAACGCTCTGTTCATATTGGGACTGATGTTGGCTATTGTATGTTTGGTTACAGCAACTTGTGATACAAGTCATACAAATCTGATTACTGTCACAACCCTTACATGTTCACAGAATTCTGAAGTATAACGCAATAATCCTGTAGGCAAATGTTTCTGTTTTCTACTGTCTTGGATGAGTGATATGTGCTAATACTAACAATTTTGTTTCATATCAGATCAAGTCCCTACTTCATGTATTCCTACCACACTGTGTGGATAATGTATCCACACACATACAAATCAATGCATGCAATGATTAATCACATTTTTGTGGTTAAGAGGGAACTTATGAGATTTCTCTGACTTTGTTGGTAATTGAAGCTCCAGGGGGATGGCTTCAAAAAAATTGCATATTCTTTTACAGTCACCGGAATTTGGTATTTTTCCAAGAATTCAGTGTATCCATATAACTTACCATTTTGATTTAGTAATTGGCTGACAAGCATAATATTATTGTTGACTCAGTTTTCAAAGAACAATGACTTATTTTTGTAGCGAATGTCTTTGTTATTCCAAATAAAGTATCTATGGGCTGAAAAGTTGTGTTTGAAAATGAGAGACCAGGCTAAGAGCATCTGTTTATGAAAGTTCGATTGGAATTTTATTGATATGAAAGATGCATAATAAGAAGAAGTCTAAGCCACTAACTTTAGAAAACACATGATTTGGGATTATATTCCAGAGGGATGCTGGGTTATTAAGAAACTGTCTCAGCTAATTAATTTTGAGTGTATTGTTCTGTGTTGTAAAATCCAAAAATTTAAGTCCCCCCATTTGACTTCTATTCATCATAACATATTTTTTTACATAATGTATTTTGTTCTTCCACAAAAAATTAAACAGCATATTATCAATCCTTTTTAATACTTTGTGTACAGACAGAGGAATAGCAGCATAGACACGTTGACACGTAAAGACACGTTGTCCACTTCAGAAAAAAACACTGCTGCAGCTAGGTCCAAGCTAATCACTCCACTAGCAGCCATTGTATACAAGCATTCAAAAACAAGTAACCCTTCCCCCCATCACATACTCATGCTGAAGCAGGTCAGCAGAATGAAATCATCTGTCCCAACAGGAAAAGCTTTAAGGGTTGTTTTTATTCTGTATTGCATACAGAGATGTGGTCCAGGTCTAGTAAAAAGTAGACAGTGATTAAGCTGTATCTGAGGTATGTACCGCAGTTGAGGCAGCTATTAGAGGGCTTTCAGTCCAACTAAACCCCTCCCATAGTGCAACTCTGCATGTATGGCTCTATTTACCACAGTGGAGGCAGCCATTACTGACGCCTTTCAGTACTAGCAAACTCAACTCTGTATGGTATGACTCTTAAAGTGAAAGTAGCATCAGTCAGACAGACACAGACAGAGCCATCTGTAGGGCTGACCTCAGCAGTCAGCCAAAAACAAGATTACATCCATCAAGAACCATGGACTGGTGTTGTATCATTTCAAATTTGCTTTTGTCATTCTCAATAGTCAACTGTATTTGCTGTAACAGTCTGACTTTTTTCAAGGCAATTATTCGCAATGCAATATGGAAAAATGTCAGGTAACCTCTGATCTTTGGATTGACACCTGATTTGACCATTTGAGTCCTTCCTCTCAGACTCCCTTCAGTAGCCAATGAGGGTCTAGGTTGAAGGGAAGTGTCCACCTCTCTTGTGATGTCACCAGCCCCAGCCATATAAGGACCGGCATGCTGCCAGTTACAAGAAAATTGTAAAATTAGTAAACTATGTCTACAGTAATGCGAATATATGTACAAAATTATATGTTAATGTAAAATTCATATTTCTATTTTTCCACAACAGTTACTTTTATTTTTTTCAAGCCCACTGATCATGTAAAAAAGTGTCAGAAATGTACTTTATTGTTTTCATTCCCATATTTCTGTGCCAGTAACAATGATTGTGATTCTGGACTATGGACAGGATTTCTGTAACTGCCCACTCTACATCGAGACCTATATGATGCCTGTATGTTGAAGCATTTAGGAGTAGCAGTCTTTATTGTTGGTATATGACCATAAAGGTCCTTTTTGGAGTCTTGTTTGAAAATGCCTGGACTTTACAGGATAAAAACAAAACAAAAAAAACCCCTTGTTCTTTGTGCTGTTTTTATCAACTTTGAACCTCCAGTTTAGTTTTCCAGTTAATACCTCCCAGCTACAGACCTCTACAGGCATCTGTTTCACAGTAAAAATTCAGATAGAAAAAAATATTTTGTTTTTGGAAGTATTAGCCTACTTAACACCAATAGCAGCACTGAGTCTGACAGTTTGGAAAGAAACTTCTGTGTTAGCTTTCTAAAAACATCTTGTCTTCGCTTGTACTCCAAAGGTTTAAACACAGCCTTCAGTTTAATTTGGATATTCCTGGATAAGTGTTTTTGACCAATTTTATAACTTAGTATAAAATCTACAAATACTCTAAAGACTTTTTTTTTAACCTAAAAAAAATTCTATGCAAAATATAGCACACATGTTTATGCACTGATCCAATGCCTTTATATTTTCATTCATTTAGCCATGCTATATGCTGGCATGGCTAAGTTCTTCTTCACTGCTCAAAAAGACCACACACATTGGTTACTCAGAGAAGAACCAAACAAAAGGGAATAAAAAGACCCACTGTGGCAGCAAAGTTTAGAGGCTGCATGAATCATTATTCTTTGTATGGAGCCTATTGTTAAAAACCTGTTCAGACTTGCATTGTTGCATACAACAAGAAGTGACAGAGGCTTTTAAAAGTTAAATAACTTCTGAACCATTGATCCTAGCCTCTAACTTTTTATCCTCTAGAACAGGAATGTCAAACTTAATCGCAGCAGGGGCCGGATTCTGGGTTCGGGACTAACCCGAGGGCCTAACGGGCTCACCGTTTTAACCATGAACTGTTAACCTTGTTTCAAAAATCATAAAACATGAAATTGAAAACAATGTTTTTTAAAGGCAAATATATTAGAAAGAAAGACAAAATTATGAGTTTAAAGGTCAAAATATGAAATAAAATTTGTAATCATAAAATTAAAAGTCAACATATGATTCAAATTTTTAATTTGTGAGTCTAAAAGTCAAACTATGGGATTATTAAGTCAAATTTTGGAGTTGAAAATATGAGATAAAATACAAAAAAGTTAAAAGGGTTAAAATAACACTTGGAAAATAGAATTTTGAATCTTAAAGCTCTGATATTATATTAGAAGTCAAAATTTGAGTTGATATGCTCAAAGTATGAAATTAAAAGTCAGAATCGTAAGTATGAGTCCTAACTGTGAAATGCTAAATTGAAAATATGAAATTAAAACACAAATGAATTTCTTTTCCCACATTCCTGACTTCTTATCTAAATATTTTTAATCCTTGCTTTTTCAGATTTTGTAACTTAACAAGGATATCTTAAATCATCAGGATAAGTTCACATTTTTATACTTGAGGAAATCTGCAGACCTCAGACTGATGGGCTGGTCATAACAGACATATGAGATCATCTTGCAGGCCGGATTTAACTGTTCCGAGGGCCGGATTTGGCCCCCGGACCTTGAGTTTGACACCTGTGCTCTAGAAGCTAACCACTGTGCTGTACTAATGATGCAATCCATGTCTTTGTAGCCCTAACGGAAGCTTTTCTAGCCAGTCAGGAACTTGAGTGACTTTTTTGGGCATGTAAAGATTAAATCCACGCCAGTGTGTGTGATACTGAACATCTTTTAGTCCATTTCTTAAATCCATTTTTGATCTTTTGTGCCACTAGCTTTAAATGCTAACTGCTATATTGTATCCCAAAATGCGTTTTGAAGGGCTTCGACAACCAAAGACATGCTGTTCTGTTGTCATGTCATGCTTTGTCCAGCTGAACATCTAGGACTGCGCAGATCCTGGGGGAGATGGCCTGAATAGCTCGTAATGTAAAGAGAGACATAGAGCCTGTGATGTGGCCCTCTGTGTCTCTGCAGACTGGAGATGCTTTAAATGGTGGAACAAGTAAAGCACACACAAAAAACACTTTTTTTATATAAATATGTGGATATTTAAAAAAATTTTTGTTACAGAATGATTATTTTTTTCACCTTTTGGTTCCCAAGAGATGGGAGAACAAATTTGTGCAAAAAGGTCTTAGTCATTATCGTTTACTGTCTTTCACACATAAAATTCTACAAGTTTTAATTTCCATATTCTTTCTCTTTTGGGGGTCCTTATAGTTCCATAACTTTAAAACAATATAAGGGGCATTACTGCAGCACACATATTCATAAAGCCCATGTTGACCTGAAAAAAGATGTCCAGATCTTGACTTGGCATTATAGGGTTGATGTTTAACAAGTTTTAAAGGCAGTAAGTCCAGGTGAGACAAATGGCTTTAAAATAACATAGGGCTTGAAGAGTTAAGATGCAAGAGTGCAAGTGAAGAGACAAAAAGCCTGTGACTCACCTTGGAATGATTCTATGCAGAAACTTCCCTTTATTTAATCTTTCTTCGCTTCTTTCAGGAATAGACGGAGAGCTTGCAACAGCTTGGAGCAAGAGTTAAGGAAATAAAAGAGGAGAGGAGGTAGAGTTGGCACAAAGATACAGGGGGTGTGTTTTGATAACATGAGGGCTGTCTTGGTGTGGACTGATTAAGTGAATGAATGACATTGAGACACTATGGGCAGTTTATCATAGGGAGCAAAATTTCCATGTCTGAGTCAGTGTCAATACAAGTCTACCCATGTTTGTTCTGTGCAGAATGCTGACAACAAGGAAGAAAAGATGAAAGGCTGTATCTTTACATTTTTTCATCTACATTTTTGATTAAGGAAAATTTTATCTTCCAAGATATTCTATAAATGGTCACAAAACTTTGAGACATGTTTGTCGTTTAAAAGTACTGGTACTCAGAATTACTCAAATAACCCAGCAGCATAGTCTTAGAGTGTTGTAGGTACATAAGACACAAAGTAGAAGCAGGAAGGTCAGCACTCAAAATGTCTTTTTTAACATTTATTCAGGCATAACAGGCCACAGCGGACGTGTTTCGACACGTAGGTCTTCTTCAGCGTTGTAGACAAAGGGCGGAAAGTCACCTTATATACAGGAAGTGACTCTAACAGTACAGGTACATCCTTCAAAATAAGACTCTTAGTTTTAGCTGGGTAAGACGCAACCTCTCATTGAAACCTAGCACAAAGACATCAATGTACATAAGAAAACAAGTTAATCAAGTATAAAATACATCACAAAATGATCAATGTCAAAGGGCTCAAGGCATGACTCTCCAGAAACAAGGTATCGTTTTAAACATCTGAAATCCAAATAACTTTTTTGTATTTCTATCTCATACAAAATACTATAAGTTCAATAGAAACACATTAAAGCTAATACATCAAATTACTTAGTAGCTCCAGGAAGGAGCTAGTAATCCAAGAGAAGAACCGTTACAATTTAAGCCTTGAATAAGTCAAGCTCCACCTAGTGGCCAAAAGTCTGATATGATGATATACAAAAGGATCAGTAGAAGCCAGAAAAACATATCAGGTATCCATCCTTAACTGGAGAGTCATGTGCCAGACAGTGTGTTATTAAAACATTATAAATACTGTAACACTTTACAAAAACAGTGTCGCTCAAGAAGTGAGTCTCAAAGAAGTACCTGCAATAAGTTACACAGGAGTTTTTTTTATACAGAATAATTTTTTTAGGCACACAAATAAATGAATAGGGATGAAGACACTTAAAATAAGGGAAAATGTAAATGATAAATAACAATAAACTGAAAGAAAAGGTGAGTGCAAATTCTTCTTAGTTTAAGTTTAGTAGACCTAAACAGTAACAAAAAGAAATCCACTGTCAAGATCTAACTTTGCCTAATTGCAAAGAGGACACATAAAAAGAGCATAAAACGACCTGCTGCTTCGCCTTGACATAATGTGCTGAAGCAGTGCAAAAGACACAAAAACAAGTAACAACATCACAAAAAACATCCTAGTAAAAGCTCCTTATTTATACCTTTTGGATCTTCAGTTTGAAGTGTGTGTATCCAAAAAGCCTCCCTTTGAAGCAATAATTTATCTCGGTTCCCCCCTCTCTTCGGGATCTTTACCTCCTCAATACCTTGGAATCTTAACGTGCATACTTCATGTCCCATTTCATTAAAATGCTACATGCTAGCTACTGAAGATTTTTCGTCTTTATTTCGGATAGTGCTTTTATGTTCAGAGATGCAGACTTTAAGTTCTCTAGTAGTTTTTCCAACATAACATAAACCGTATGGACATTTTAAAAGATAGACAACATATTTAGTTTTGCATGTAATAATAGTTTTTATTGGATATTTCTTACCTGAATGCAGGTGAGATTTGGTGACAAGGTGACATTTGAATGTTAGTGAGTAAATCACACAACAATCATGACAAAAATATGTATAACTCCTCTAAGAAACAGCAACACCAAAACTCAGCTATTATAAATGCTTGTTTTCTACTTAGACTTCTTTCAACTTTCACTTGCTGAACTGCATCACAGTAAACAGTGATAGCAGATCAGAGGTGTCAGAAAGTCAAATTGAACAGCTCTCACTGTGTCCAGTGAAGCAACAGCACACTCTGCTGTTTATACAGAAAAGTGGTGAGGGAAGGATTTCTGAGACCTCAGTGTGGGGGTCTAAATGCAAATAGAACATGACAGACTCAGTGTGCAATGTTCGAGTGCATGACATTTTTTCGGATTAGGGATCCAAAAATTCCCCCAACAACAATTACAGTAAAAACTATATATATATATATTTGTCTCAGAGACCTTCCAGCATCATGAAGTGCTTTAATGTGGACTCTTTCATTTTCAGTGAGCTCTCCACATTTTACCATTTTGAACAGGAATAAGGAATTTCAAACTGAATTCACCTTTTTATACCAAATTTGAGCTGGCTCACTGGGCTTCTCTGAGAAGTCAGAAATTAATCAAGCATAACATTCAACCACTAAAACTCATTTTTTCTGTTCAGGAATGCAACTAAATAACTATAATTTGACATATTAATCAAGAAATAATAATGTGCTTTACTATTTTTTCAGTTTTTTTGTAAATCAGTAAATTTGAAAACAAAGACTTGGATAACAATAATAATTATATTTTAGCATTAAAAATATCATTTGGGTTAAAGAGCTTCTACATATAGCTCACTTTTCATCAGAGTGCCCTGGTTCTTTAACACCTGATGCGGACCTTGTTGTCCTGGGTGACTACTGAGCTGGTATGGCTCTATCATTAGTTGACTCACTCATCCTGAGGTATGGCATATAGCATTAACAACCTTGCCCAATAAGGGTCAACCTGTATTTCACCTATGCTACACCAGGCAGGATCCCAGATGCAGACTGTGCAAAGAGGCCCCTGTGACAGTGCAGCACATCACAGCAGGGTGTAAGATGTTACCAGGCAAGGCATACATGGAACAGCATAAGATGGTGATGGCTAATCAGCCTGACATAGTGCTGGCCGATTAACATCAGAAGACAGCGGTAGTGATAGATGTAGCAGTACCGAGCAATAGCAACATCAGGAAGAAGGAGAAGAACACGAGAAGAAACACCAAGGGCTGAAGGAAGAGCAAGAGAAGATGTGGGGTGTGACAGCAACAGTGATGCCTGTAGTGATTGGGACACTGGGGGCTGTAACCCCCAAGCTGGGTGGATGGCTCTAGCAGATACCAGGAACAACATATATCTCCATCAGATCTCCATCCAGAAGTGTGCACTCCTAGGAACAGCTAAGATCCTGCGCAGAACCCTCAGACTCCAGGCATAGCGTGGTGAATGTACAGGTCACGACTTGTCCATGAAAGCGTTTTGGAGTTGTTGGATTGTGTATTTGATGAGTTTGATGAGGGAAAGCAAAAAACTCCGTCTGCTAAAATAACATTTGCAGTGCAGCTGGTTTAACGGTCCCCCCGGATCTAGAAACAGCTTGCACGGACAACTAAAGGAAACGAACCTATTACTAATACTATAGGAATTATGGCAATGGATGAATTTGCCAAAATGTTGAAGTATCCCTTTAAGCTCCTGCAGTCACACACTCACTCCCTCTCTGACCTGGCCTCCACAGGTATACCACACTTTGGTTTGTTATGTTAGATTAGACTGAGTTTTAGTTACCTCCGCCAAGGAGGTAATGTGATCGGGTGGGTTTGTTCTTTTGTTTGTTTGTTTGTTTGTTTGCTCAAGTCATGGATGGATTTTCATGAAATTTTCAGGAAATGTCAGAAATGGCATAAGGAAGAACTGATTAGATTTTAGGATCACTGTCATCCAGATCACCATCTGGATCCAGGAATTTTTTAAAGGATTCTGTACTATTGGGCGATAGGGCTAATGGTGGTGGTCTGTGCTGTTACCATTTTACACCAGGAGATGGTAGACATAAGTAACTCCAATCCCAGCAGCATTTTTGGGTGTGTTTCTATTCAAAGTTTTGGAGTTTATAGCATTTGAAAGACGCGCGTCAGGTCGAGGAGACGAGTTGGAGTGTAACAGAGAGAAAGACAGCGAATTGTAGCGAGAATATTCACAATGCTGGGAGGAATAGAGGAATATTCACCCTCTGCCATGACTTCCACACATAGCGAAGCCAGTGCTTTGCCTCACTGTGTCTCCACCCCACCAGGGAGGGAGTAATCGGCGAATTAGATTTTGGAAGTAATCTGGATCACCGTCTGGATCCAGGAATGTTCTTAAGGATTCTTCACTAATTGGGAGATAGGGCTAATGGCAGAAGTCTGCGCTCTCCGAGTGCTTTTCTAGTTAAGTTTGCATTTTACATTTACACACATTGTCTTCACTCATGCACATCCCACACTACTGACTCTACTGACTTACATCATGCTGTAAATATTTAGTTTTTTCTAATTTGAAGTAACTTTAAGTAATTTGGTCTAATTTGGCTTTTCAGAGTCTTTAGTTTGGTTGAATTCAGTTTGACAGTAAACTGCCTAATATGATTATTTGACTTGGTCTAATTTGGTTTAGTTCTGCCTTATTTGGTTTAATTAGAGAACTGTTTGATTTAAATGCTTAATTTGGTTTAATTTGGCTTGACTTGAAAAATAAAGACTTGTTTAAAAACTTTGCCATGGTGTTGTCTCCCTTCTTTGTTGTGACCACCTGAGCTAGGTAATGACAAGTGGGGGCTCGTCCATTTAGCTTTGTTTAGTAAAACTGTTTTGCATCTAACAGCAGTTTTTTGGTCTGGTGGTTTGGTATTAGAGATTTGATTGGTTGGTCAGCTATAGGCTATTTTGCTAAGCTATGTTGCCTGAGTAGTTTGTCTTGTGTGTAGTGCTGATAGTACTCAGGTTTTGGTTTGTTGGGAGACTTACCATGTGCTTTCTGGGAAGCCTTTTGTTTGTTGGTTAATGCTGGTTTGTTGGTACCACTCAGAGTAACTGTTACTGCTGGCACACTGACAGGTTTTGCCGTCAGGCTGAAGGGGCATTTTCCAATAGGGACGGTGTCCGTTTGGTTTTTTGTCTTAAAGGGGTGGCTTATGAGGAGAGCAATCGCTCTTTAGGTAGAACATCCGCTTCTGCATCGGGGGTCGCCATATAATGGCTAGTCATTTTGTGTCACAATTAATGCAGTGTGTAGGTACCCACCGCAGGCCACACAAAGAGAGGGTTGAGTTAGCTAGCTCTCAGTTAGGCAGTCAGGGGGAAGCTCTCTGTCACGGGAAATGCCCAAGTGCATTTAAAGCAGTAAGGTTATTTTCTAAGGTGGTTTTGGTAATTTGATTATGGCTTCCTTATCAGAGTTTTTTAAGATGCCCACGGTGGGATTTGTGAATACATGCAAAAAGGAAGAGTTATTGGAAATAGCTGACCACTATAGCATTGTCATTGCTGGTAAGAGTTGTAAAGATGAGATTCGAAAAACAGTTTTGTTGTCTTTATTTGATCAGGGCATGTTACCTGAAGAGGAGGTTGAGGCAGAGCCAGTTCCTGTATCAGTGTCTGCATCAGCAATTGTTCAGACTACAAATTTAACTTTTGAGCAACAGAAGGTGTTGTTACTTTTGCAGTTTGAGCAGGAGAAGCTTTGAAAAGAAGAGAGACTGGAGTTAGAGAGGATGAAGCAACACACTGAGAAGATGAAGTTAGAGGTTGAACAGTTCAGGTTGCAGTTAATTAGAGAGAGCAAGCTGTTTCCTGAGAGCTCTGGTGCCTCCAGTGGCAGTACATCAGGGGGAATTGATGTTGTTGCTCACTTGCGTTTAGTACCCAAGTTTAATAACGTGACCCTGATTCCTTTTTTCTCTCTTTTTGAACATGTTGCAGATGATAAAAATTGGCCAGATTCAGACAGAGTGCTAATGCTACAATGTGTTCTCACTGGGAGAGCCCAGATTTTGTCCACATAAAATGAAAGAGAAAATAAATCTAAAAGTGTTATGTCTATTATTGGAGTGTGATTCACAACAAAGTGCAGTTTGACAATTAAGAGCCTGAAAAATAAAGATTTTCAAGGTCAAGGATAATTTCCTAATTTCAGATTCAATGCCATTGTGGATAAAATAAAAACAAAATACAGTGAGTGACATGTTAGGTTATTCATCTCTCAATAGCTGTTCTACACTAAGGAAGCTGTTTGTGATATGTGTGTTCTTCTAGAAACTCTGAAATGAATATCATTTAACTGGGTGGATTAAAAGTACTTTCTGCACCAGTTTAATAATTTGAATGCCACAACCACTCAGAAGATATTGTTATACATATTGTAAGATCTCTTCTATACTCTATGTAAGATACAAGAGAGAAATGTGTAACACAGGATGCTTGAGTCATCCTCCAACATGCATTGAGCTAAACCAAAATTTGTCAAAGGCACTCTTGACAAAGTGACGCTTTAATTTGTTAACTGAAACGTTTAAAAAAACATTCAGGTTTCAAGTTGAAAAATTAGGGCTGTCACCATTTATGCACTAATCGTAATGTGATAAAGGTCCATAAGTAACGCATTAATTTCTTAAAATGGCATTAATTGCGTGCTTTGTTGCCCATTTCAGTACATTTGGTTAAGTCATTGCTTCTCCCTGCAGCCACAATGATTTAAAATAAATCCTGCACTGCTCCTACAAAAACCCCACAACAGCTCAGTGGACAAGATAACAATCATTTACACCTCGTTATGAAAGATTTACCTTTTCACTGTTCCCCTATGTCCTTTTTAATCCATGGCAAATTCCTTCTTTTCATAATCTTTGATATGTATTAAGTTTTTCTTTCAAAATAAAGTAGATCTACGTCCCAACAGGAAGTTAGTACCCTTAGTTTTGACAGAACCAGAATCTAAAATCAAACAAAAACAGATCTAAATGCAATAGCTATAGTGGAATTTTTAAGCGTGACAAGAAGGATAAATTGCAATCAATAAAGCCGTAAACCTGGAGGAAACACTGCCTTGCAAGTTAATCAGACTGCATCCTCATCGGAGACAAAACGTTTCTTTTTTCCAATGTCCTCTGAAGCTGCATAGCTTTCCACTCCCCCCTCTCCTGTGTACGGTGTCCATTTTAGGACATTCTCAGGTCTAGGTATCAGATTTCAGATACAAAGCATCAGGTCTTAGGAAAAAGCCAGCTGGTCTCAGGAAAACACGAGTCAGATTGAAATATACATGTAGATGCTGAATTAGCCTATTTAAATTTTACTAAATGTATTAATGGATATGCTCACATCAACATACAGACTTTTAAATACCAGCTCATAGTCTTGCTTGGACAGTATTTTTTAAGGAATATCTCCTGAAAGCACAGGAAAGGATAGGCAGGGTGTCTTCCAAAACAAGCAGGGAAAACAGAGAGTGGGCCAAATGATAGGTCCGGATAAATACTCTAAAACTAATAATAAATAACTTAGTGAGGTCTGTTCATGTATGAAAAAAAATGGTCTCATTCTATGCATGCACATTACCTGCGACCCTTTGGGCTGAGACCCCCATCTTTTTTTTATCCTAGTGAGGTCCCTGGGAATACCAGGAGGAATTTACTGTGTATTTTACAAAGAGAACAAACAGGTGAGAGTACTTCTGTGTTACAAAATACTAAAACCCTTTTACCACTCGTTCTACTTGTTGGTTATTAAAACGGCTCATAGCCAATGAAAACCTCTGAAACCTGCTGCCCCTATTCAGTTTGTGTAACACTTTAAATATTCCGTCTTCCTTCCCCTCCACCTTGCTTGTCTTCACCTTTTGGCTATAGATCACTATCCTGTGAGTTGTATCGCCTTGTCTTCTCCCTGCCCTTCCTTTTCTTTGAGTAAATGATAGGCTGCTATTCTCCTTCCTCCCCAGCCACTCTTCCCGTCAGGTATTTCCCCCTGTGGGCATGGGCTTGCCCTAATGTTTCTTTAAAAAAAAAAAAGAAAAGGAAAAAAAAACAAAAAAAAGAAACTGCTCCCACCAGACACTTTTCCTCCTTCTATTTACTGTTAAAGTCAGCAAGAAGTAACGTAAGAACACTGTATACCCAAACCTAGAGGGATAGTGCAGCACTTCAAGCTCTTTAAGATAGGTAAGTACCTGAATATTTAGAGCTATGAAAGTAAGATTTATGGTGAGCCAGTGCAGAAAACCCGGACTGATGTGGTCTCTTTTCCTAGTTCTAGTCAGTACACATGCTGCAGTGTATGAAGGGTCTTTAGTCATTCTACATATCACTGTAACATGGATAATGTTGGGCTGTCATAGCCGTACACATATATTAAGACATCAAGAAGATCACCACCAGTGCCTGAAGATTTAGTTAAATATCTATTCATGCCCTCTTCTAAACACCTATTGATGTTTGAGATGAGACTGAAAAACAGGAGGTTTTCAAACTTAAGATGAAACAATAAACTCGCTAAATATGACAGAAGCAGGCTGTTTGTTTCAGCTCCTTGCTAGTAAGTTTAGTGTCATGGTAAGAAAACTTAAAAAGTTGTGACATTTTATTATTCCATTTTTTTATTTTACATAATCTATTAACCTTTATATTTAAACACAACTTGATATTGTTATTTACTTTAACCACTAGATAGAGCTGTATCTCTTTTTACTTTAAACCTTATACTCAACATAACCTGCATTCTGGCCAGTAAATATAACCCTGTTTGGGTCATATGCCTGTATCTGGATGCAAACCCCTCTCTTTAAAGCAGTAGTTCCCACTGTTCTAGAGTCACCACACACCACTATCTCCTAAACTATGAATCATGACCCAACTTTCTTAAACGTTTCAATCATAACCAAGTGCTGCTTATGACAGAGTATTAGAGCCACTCTAAAATAATACAAAATAAAAAAGGATTTGTTCATTTTTCAGAAAACAGTGCCATGAAAAAAAAAAAAAAGTTTTTCCCCTTTCTGATTCCTGATGTTTTTTTTTTTTTGCAAATGTAACACACTCTTTCAGATCATCAAACCATTTTTTTTTTATCTCACAGAGACAACCCAAATAAATACAAAATGCAGTTTCGAAATGATGATTTTATTTTGTAAGGAAAAAAAATCCCAAACTATCTGGAATTTTTTACCTATGTAAAAAAGTAATTGCCCCATGACCCTAATAACTGGTTTTGTCACCCTTGGCAGTTAAAAACTGAAATCAAGCATTTGTGATAACTGGTGATGAGTCTTTTGTATCGCTCAGGGAAGAATTTTGGCCCAGTCGTCTTCACAGAATTGTTTTAACTCAGCCATATTGGAGGGTTTTCGTGCATGAACTGCTCATTTAAGGTCACACCACAGCATCTCAATTAGAATTAAGTCCAGACTTTGACTGGGCCACTCCAAAACCTTAATTTTGTTTTTTTTTTTGGAGCCATTCAGAGGTGGACTCGCTGGTATATTTCGTGTTGTTGTCCTGCTACATAACCTAAGAGCGCTTGAGCTTGAGGGCACAAACTGATGGTCGACGTTCCCCTTCAGGATTTTCTGGTAGACAGAAGAATTAATTGTTCCATCAATCACAGCAAGTGGTCCAGGTCCTGAAGCAGCAAAGCAGCCCCAGACCATCACACTGCCACCACCATGTTTGACTGTTGGCATGATATTCTTTTATCAAATGCTGTGTTATTTTTACACACAGCGTAAAGGGCTGCACACCTTCCAAAAAGTTCAACTTTTGTCTCATCAGTCCACGGAATATTTTCAAAAGTCTTGGGGATCATCAAGATGTTTCTTGGCCAGTGGTGGGTGGAGTACACAATTACAGTACTCAAGTAAAAGTACTGTTACTTAACAATGATAATTACTCAAGTAGAAGTAAAAGTACTCGTAAGAATAAGTTCTTGAGTAAGAGTAAATCAGTACCTCATTAAAAAACTACTCAAGTAGTGAATAACTTCATTTTGTTTAGTTTTTTAAACCGTATTGCATTACAACATATTATTTAGAGGTAGTAATGTAAACTGCACATTGTCATAAATAAAGTAGCATAACTTGCAAAAAAGCAAAACAAATAAAAAACTTTAAAAAATGCCCTTAAGGACAAGAGTTTACGCTGCACCACAGGGGCCTGTAGTGTACTACCCCACCTCCCCAAAATACATTTTTCTAAAGGCCATATTGACAATAATGTTATATTAAAATGTTAATGTTGAAAAATTTGGGATGCACCTGTTTCAGCCATATTTATGCCCATTGAAAATGAACGCATTTTAGTACAATGCAAATACATTCAAGAACCATATACAGTATGTGTACTACCAACCTTCTCGCTGGTGCTTGGTTGGGACATTTCGCTCCAGTTTTCTTGAGTCTCTGCCAAGGACATCTTCATACTAGGCTACATACGTCTGCTATTTCCTTGCTGGAGTGTGACGTGATTTGTGTCATGCGCAGGTGCAATGGTTTGCGTACAAACCAATAGGGTGTCGGAATGGTATTATGTTTATACTTGTCATTCAACCATTTGTGTTTTTTTGAACGATGACAGGCTGGAATGAAAACAAGCTGAAATGACATGGGAGTAACAAGGCTATTTTTAAAATGTAAGGAGTAGAAAGTACAGATACTTGCTTGAAAATGTAAGGAGTAGAAGTAAAACGTAGGCTGAAAAATAATTACTCCAGTAAAGTATAGATACCCAAAATTTCTATTTAAGTAAGGTAACAAAGTATTTGTACTTAGTTACTTGACACCTCTGGTAAAATCACATTTGTGGCAGAGTTGCATCTGTGGTTGGACACATGACATCATTCATCGCTGACATAAGTGTGTCTTTGCAGTTTGCAAGTTAAAACAGAGATTTGAACTTATACGTTTAGCTAACTAGCAGTGCAGTTGTTAACTTGTTTAGCTTACTTATCACAACGTGCTTTCTTAGATTGATGTGCTATTTTTGAAGCTTGGGGTTACCCCAGCTTTAGGTAGACATATTAGGCAGGGCATTATGTGGCTGTTGTTCTTTATTGTTTGCAGTGGTGGACAGTAACAGAGTACATTTACTTGAGTATTGTACTTAAGTACATTTTTTTCAGTATTTGTACTTTACTTGAGTATTTTTTTTTTTGGAAACTTATGACTTTCACTCCACTACATTTTAAAGACAAATATTGTACTTTTGACTCCACTACATTTCTAGGAAGCTTGTCGTTACTCGTTCCTTTTAGGTTCAGCATAGCTTTGTAGTCAGATGTTGGTGTTTTTCTTTTCTGAAATGCAATTGGCCACACGCTGTGCTCCTCACAGAAGGGAACCAATCACAGTCACCGCTCAAACCTGGGATGGATTTTGGAAATGGGCTACATCATCCTCACTCTGTGTAGCAAGCTCTCCCACCTTCATTCAAACAAAACTCGGCAATGGAGATGGCAGGAGAAACTCAAGCTGAAAAACCAGCGCACCAATGGCCATATCTCAGCTCGATGTTTGAGATTTCAGAAATGAGGAATGATTCATATCATCAAAAATTAAATGACAGTAGTTGTCCTGATTGTTTTTGATTGCATTTTTATGGTGAAGTTTTTACAGGTGTGTTTATAGACTTTTTGTAGCAGAGTGGTTCTACATGTAAGTCAGTCAAACAATACAGCAATGCACTGATATTAGAAAATGCACTTTGTACATTTGAATACTTAAGTATTTTTAAAAGTAAGTACTTTAGTACGTTAACCTGAGTAAAATTTCACCATGCAACTTCTACTTGTACTTGAGTAAGATTTGACCACGAGTATCAATACTTTGACTCAAGTACTGGAGTTGAATACTTTGTCCACCACTGGTTGTTTGAAAGGCAAAGAGTCTTGATGTTGGGCCAGGGATGAACTTGCTCCTCTGAAGGAGCAGGACACAGGTATTACATCTTCAGCCATTATCTCAAGCTGTTGATAGTTAAGGGGGAGGGGTCACTCCTCCGGTTACTCTGTGGTGCTAAGGAATTTACCTCACGCTGCTGTGAGAGCTCAGCTGAGTGAAAAAAAATACTTAATGAAATTATGAAAATGAAAATAAATAATGAAAATAAATTATAGACAAGTAAAAGTAGCGACCAGTGTATTGCCCAATGTAACAGAGTAGAAGTATAGTTTTTTCATCTGCTCAATAACTACTCTCAGAATTAGGATTTTTCAAAAAAACTACTCAAGTACATGTAATGGAGTAAATGTAATGTGTTACTACCCACCTCTGTTCTCAGCAAATGTGAGAAAAGCATTTGTGTTCTTTTTTGTCATCAGTGATTTTGGCCTTGGAACTCTCCCATGGATGCCATTTTTGACCAACCATTTATGGTTGAGTCATGAACTCTGACCTTAACTGAGGCCTGCAGTTCTTTAGATGTTGTTCTGGGTTCTTTGGTGACCTCCTGGGAGAGTCGTTGTTGCACTCTTGGAGTAATTTTAGTTGGCCAACCACTCCTGAGAAGGTTCACCACTATTCCCAGTTTTCTCCATTTGTGGATAATGATTTCAATCACTTAGTTTCCCATTTGTTCTTGAATTTCTTTGGCTTATGGAATGATGCATTTCTTTTGAGACCTTGTTGCCTATGAAAAGTAAAGTGAAAAGTAGTGAAAAGTGAAGTATACTTCACTTTGTCTGAAAGCATGTATTTAAGGGATTTCTTGATTAAACAAACCTGGCGGTTATCAGGCCTGGGTGTGGCCAGTGAAATTGAACTCAGCTTTCCAAAACCTATGGGTAATCACAATTAACTCATTATGCAACAAGGGGGCAATTACTTTTTCACACAGGGCCACATAGGTTTGGATTTTTATTCCCTTAATAAATTAAATTATCATTTAGAAACTTCATTTTGTATTTACTTGGGTTGTCTTTGTGAGATATAAAAATTGGTTCCATGGTTCAAAACATTAAAGTGCGACAAATATGCAAAAAAAATCAGGAATCCTCATATCATCTTCATATATATACATTTTTAAGTCAGAAATTTGTCAGAACAAAAAACATTCAGTCATACCAGATGAAACTGCTTTCTTGCAGTACTACACCAATCTGCCAATTTCCACCAGCCAATGATATCCCAAGTCCAAGTCAACATTTCTCCCCCCCTGCTGTGAACAATCTGAGCCAAGCCCTTCGTTCCCCTCCTGAGTTGTCAGATGGTTTTTCAGAGCAACTTTAGGGCCAACCACAGCCTTCCTCAACTTCTCTGAGACCCCAGGGGTTTTGCTTCTACAACTGCTGAAGCTGCAGTCCCCGAACTACCTGGTACCTGCCATCAAACCTCCTGAGACCCCTTGGCCAACCAAGCCTGAAAGGCCTCCGTCTTCAGCCTGATGGCTTCCTTCATCACTGGTTGCCGCCACAACAGGCATCAACGGTCTTCTGGCCACAGCTCCTAGCAGCAGCTCTCACAATGGAGGCTTTGAACATGGACCAATCAGACTCCACATCCCAACTTTTCCCAGGATGCTGGAGATGGGAGTTGAGGACCTCACAGACAGGGACCTCTGCCAGATGTTCCCAGTTCACTCTCACTACTTATTTGGGTTTACAGGGTCTTTCCAGCAGCCTCCCCCAGACAGGAAGTAAGTTACTATTCTGACAGTGGAAAAGCATTTAAAATGACACAAAAACAGTTTTGAAGGCAATACCGTTATACTTTACAAATGCGATTAAAAGGATGCAATAGACCATAAATACCAACATAATTTCTGAGCTTCATCTCACTTAAAACTGTTGATCTTTGGACAGTCCTAAGAAATAGTATAAGCATTGCATTGCATTGATCTTTCTGAGTATAAGTAACTTCTTTGACTTAAGTCAGAATAAAGACTCACACAGTCACACAGTTTTGAAATATAAAAAATATTATAAAATATTTTATTTCTGTCCTCAGTGCACAAGAACTGAAAATAATCATAAAATATTTTACGAGTATTATTTCTGTTGAAAAAATGTGCAAATGAGTCCTTTAAAATATAGAAATTTAAGAAAGCAGAGCAGACATACAGCTTTACTTGCTTCTGGTTTTCAAGTAGTTACAGAGACACATTTGCTGCATAGGTGTCATACCTTTTCTAGACATTTCACATGTTTATATCTCAACACTTTAGAGCAAGTGTCTGCTCAGGTCTGTCAGCAGCTACAGAGAAATATTTTAGATATGTTTGTCTTACTGTAGAAGTCCTTGATATGGATCATTATGATAGGTATCAGTAAAACTGTTTGTCTGCTTAACTTACCTTCTAATTACTCCACAAACTTCCATTCAGCTGTGAAATCAGCAGAACACTGGTGACTTTACTGACCATGTACCTAAGCAGTCATTGACCCTGCTCTGTGATTTTTTGCTTTATGGCTGAGTTGCTGTTGTTCTTAAACACGTCCACTTTTTTAATAATATTGAAGTCACTGAGCTCCAGAATTACTCATTTTGTGTCACCAAATATTACAAATGGAGACTGAAGGGCTGGGTGCTTGACTTTATTCACCTGCGGCAACAGGTCAAATTGAAACACCTGAATTCAATATTCAACAGGTGTGGCCAAATGCTTTGTCTTAATGTAGGAAGATGAGTGGTTGTGATTCATTTTAATATCAAACAGGTCTGTATGGAGCTTGATTTAATATTCCTAAAATGGTCAAAGATCCACAGAAACTGTTCTTCCTGAAAATAATACAAGTACTTTGAATTACTTAACTCACTCTGCAGCATATCATCACCAAAAACCCGAATTAGGCTTGAGCATGTCATCAGTAAAGCATTATTTCTTTGTAGATGTTTTAAATGCTCTTTAAAAAAAAAAAAAAAAAAAAGGAAAAGAAAGGTTGTTGCTTTTGGCATCATGATGTAAATATTTCCTGACTACCAGTCAACACAAAATTCTTAATTTTCATACTGTGAGGACAGCCCAATGGACAACAGCGATAATTTAAATCATATGATGCGGTCAAAGAAGAAGAGCTACGCCTCAGTTCAAACGGTCGGATGAAATTTCCAGTCAAACTGGTTTTATGAACACTAAACAATGCATTATTGCAACAAGGCTTTAATGTATCTGTTCATCTCGCCATGCCTGACAGTTGTGTACCTTACAAAAGAGACTACAGACTTGCTTGCTGAGCTTGTCTGAAAGCCCAAATTTGATCTGCATTTGAATTTAAGCCTACAGAAGTTTTGGTAAGACCAAATCAAAAATTGTTCCTCACTTTCTGTGGGGTGAGTATTGGTAAAATGGGACAGTTAGGACCTATGATTATAGTTAGATTGTCCACTCAAAGTCTTTTAAAGAAAATACTGTACATACTGTACTGTAACCCAAAACGAATGCTTGGCATTGCTGAGAAGGTATTTGAAAAGGAAACAGGAGTACAGCTCAAAACAAGAGAGTGGCGCATCTTGTGATGTGACACTTGAATGTATAACCACAATGGCAAGCAGGGTGTTGTGGCATAGAAATTTATTTAGCTTGTACAAATCTAAAAAAGGAGTTTACTTACTGGTTAATTCTGATATATTATGAACACATTTACTCAAGTTACTGTAATTATGTTTCTTATTTTTATATGTGTAGTTTTTGATTAGTTTTTAAAACCAGTAATTGCAGTTCGACTTAAATATACTTTCAAGGAAGTGTTATAAAAAAAAAAAACAGGAGGTCCAAGCTTTTCATCAGCAACATGAAACTGGCTAGTAGTTTGTTGTTCAGGTACCACAGCTCTATTATCCCCTGCCCCTCCATGTGGCCCTATTCTTACATTTTGCACATTCAGTCTAAGGATGGGGTTAAGTGGTAGAGTTATGAAACCCTAGCACTTTTAATGGCACACTCAAAATCAGGCACTGTGGAAAACCTCCCAGAGTGCCTTGTGAAAGATTGGTATCATAATTTAATGTTGTTAAATATATGATGGGGAAATTAAAAAAAATGCTCAGAGTAAAAATGTCTAGTATTGCTGCTGCGTTTTTATGTAAAGTGTAGTCAGATACACTCACAACAAAGTGAAAACAAGTTTTCACAAATTTATTAAGAATAAAAAGACTGAAATATCCCTCTGACATAAGTATTTAGACCCTTTGCAAAACACTTGAAAGTTAGCTCAGGTTCCTCCCATTTCTCTTGATCTTTGCTGCGAGGTTTCTACTCCTTGATTGGAGTCAACATGTGATAAATTAAATTGATTGGACATGATTTGCATGCTCTGTATTAAGACATAATGTGATTTCAACGCTTTCTTTAAGAATAAAAAGGAATTTCAATGAAACTTGGCCCCATTTTTAATTGATTGATTAATTTAGTTCATTCACTGTCAGTATTTACAAAGACAAGCATAATACTTGTTTACATTTAATGTCATAAACACACAAAGGAGAAACAGGGGGGACAAGATGTAACAGGGTGGACATCATAATAGTGAACAGCAATACATTTCCCCCCAAAGAATATGCTTTTTTAAGAAAAGGGGGTTGCAATTGTAAGAAGTGTACAGTAGGCTATTTACTACAGCACAAATGAATAAAAAAGATATCTGTTTCTTTGATAGGATTGGTTATTATTCAGGTTATATATAAAATATGGTTATAACATATTGACTTCACAATTGACCATGATTTTGCTGAACTTAGGTTTGGCTGGATCCCAGAAAATTCTCCCCTTTACCCCCCACATGGACTGTCTTGTCTGCACATGACTATTCTCAAATATGCATGGCTGTGTTCAACCAGACCTTTGCCATTAGCCCTAGTTCTTCCTTATGCCATTTCTGGCATTTCCTGAAAATTTCATGAAAATCCTTCCATGACTTTTTGAGTTATGTTGCTAACAAACAAACAAATGAACAAACAAACAAACAAACCCAACCGATCATATAACCTCCTTGGTGGAGGTAAAATATGACTTAGAATTTTGAACTGTGAATCTTGAAGGTCAAGACATGAAAAAAGTCAAAATCATAAGTTTAAGTCAGAATTGTGTGATGCAAAATTGAAAATATGCAATCACAACATCAATAACACCTTCCTGAGTTTTTATCTAACTTCTTTAACTCTTTACTTTTCAGATTTTTATAATTTAACAAGGATATTTTAAATCATCAAGGTTAAGTTTACACGTTTACTGGAAGAAACCTGCAGACCCTTATACTAGTGGGCCAGTTATAATAGAAAGATTGTGCGGACTGGATACAACTGTACCATGGACCTTGAGTTTGACACCTGTGTGGTAGCGTATCAAAGTGTATGTCTAACTGTGACACCATGATGACATTTTGTTCAACAGAAAACAGGAAGAAGATTTTTCGTGGGTGTAACATATTACTAAAGACATGAAATCTGATAGATTAAATGGCCATTGGTGCCTGACATGAATGATATGAAATTTGATGGTGGGAATGGCTAAATGACTCAGTGCCCCCCCCCCCCCCCCACCTATTTAAAAAAAAGCAGCTCCTATAGCAAACTGTGTTGATCCAATCAACTTCATCAATGGCAGCTCGTGAAATTTAGCATTATCTCCTCTAAAGAATTATTTAAATCAACTTCATCCTTGGTGTAAAACAAGAAGCATCAAAATGTTGTATTAGTTTAACGGGCGGGGCCATGGCAGCTCATCAAAATCGCATGTTTACCCATGTCATAAAATTTGCTAGTCCTTGCAAAACCAAATCAGTTTTGTCAAAAAATGACTTAGGCCATTATTTTAGGAAGGAGATGATATTCGTTAAGGTGGTGGGTGCAGCTTGATGGCTCAGTGGCGCCCCTAATAAAATTTCAAAAAATCAGCCCCCACGCCACTTACAACCTGGAAATTTGAAATTTGGTACACATATTCAGCATGACAGGACCTACAACAAAGCCTCCTGGCTCCATGTCACCAAATCAACAGGAAATCTGGCATTTTGAATTTTTTAGTGACAGACTTCAGTGCTGTCATTACTGGAAATACAGCATATTTCAATGGGTCACCTTTATGGAGACAAAGAAATATTTTTATGACAAGCTTAAGTTAGCTCTACTGCGTACTTAATTTCATGCTGGTTGTAACAGATATGACAGGTCAGAGAATTTTGAATTCTGTGTTTGAAAGATGTGTCTAAAACAATGCATTTAGCAGCTATGCCACGAGCCCTTTGTGCACCAAACCCTGACTTGCACAAAGGTGCGAGGGCCCGTTCAGTGCTGCGTGCAGGCAGGCCTAGCCTTTTTGTTGCATAATCCCGAAACAGTTTTTAATGGTCTTCTTGCTGAAGTTTGCAGGGCAGAGTTTGCATTAAGTAAAAAAGGGAAGGTGTACAGACAGTGAGCATAGCGGCAAAATGTGTGTGTACAACAACTGCACGTAAGTTCACCAACAAAGCAATCAACTCAATCAATTATTTGAAAAACACTTTAGAATAAAGATGTGCCAAAAACATAAGGGACATTAAAAGTTTTCCTTGGCAGAGAGGCAGTGGCACTCTTGTCAAAAGTACTAAAAAATGATGAAATGAAATGGAATATTGGGAGGATTTTGTACCTGAAAGAAAGTTGGTTATATAAAGAGGAGGTGAAACGTGTTTTTAAAGAGATAATTACTGTGAGGATGATCCGGTCTGACTGCATTGGTGAATGCACAGGTGGAAAAATACCAGACTACTGAACGCGAGAAAAAAAAAAATCTTAATCTGTAAATCAACTCAAGTAAAAGTCCAAAGTCAATTATTTAAAATTAACTTAAAGTGCTGAGTATGTAAGGTAAAGAGTATCTTATTGAGGCCTGAGCTATTTCCAGTCATTTTGTCTTGCATGGACTTATTGTCTTCAAGAGCTTGTATTGCATTAACCCTGTGGTTCCCCCGTCTCTTGGGAAAGGGAGAAAATATTGACAAAAAGCCTTAAAATATTCACAGATTTACACCCCCCCCCCCCCCCCCCCCACATCCTCGCGCCTCTATGAATCTATTTTGACCATTATTTGATGCAACTCCTGTCTTCAGAGACACAGAGGGCCACATCACAGGCTCTCTATATTTCTTCCTCTCCCTTACATGCTATTCAGGCTGCTCCACTGTTAAGACATAAAGAGTTTGGCAAAGTGTGATGCAATAATGGAACATTGTCATAGCCCATGTCACGAAACAATATAGTGGCTAATGCTAAGCCAGTGACAGAAAAGACAAAAATTGATTTAAAAATTGATAAAATGACTTTCAATATTGGATTTACTGGAGTTGATCTAATCTTAAATGCACAGGAAAGTCAACCATATTCCAGGCATGCTAGAAAAGTTTCTGCTAGGGCTACAAAGGCATAGATAGCATCATTAGAAAGGCACACGGAGGGCTTCCGGAGGGGAGAAAAGTTACTGGCCACAAATTATAGTCAAAAGTAATTTCACTTTGTGTAACATGTGTGTCTTCTTGTCACATATGGCAACGTTAGTCTCAGAGGGTTATCCTAAGTCAAATTCAGCAGCTGTTTGGGAATGAAATATAGGATCATTCTCTCACTATATGCTACTGAATGCTATATGCTTTGAAAGTCAAACTACCAGCCATTTTTGTAAAGCTTAGTGTAATTTCAAGCAGGACGACTGCTTTAAATAAGGTTGGTAAATATTAGTTTGACATTGTTTTTACTAAGCCATAAGCAGGAGTTAAATCTGTTTGAGACCCCCAGCTGCTTTTTTTGTCCATGTGTGGCAGTGCTGAGCATGACAATGATGTGGTTGTTTTCTTTGGGGAATCCTTCATCAGGGAAGAAACTTAAGCACGCGGGTGGCGCTTAAGTGAACACATCAATAATGCCTATAATTAAATGCACTGTCTGTCATGCTGAATATTTAATATGGACTATCAGAGTCTGTGTGGGATTAGGGTTGAATTTGACACACCTATTGCAGGTGGGAGCAGGAGTGGATTGCACATGCTATGTGAGTGGACAGTGAGGGTCAGAAATCCAGTGGGAGTCGGCAGGTTATAAAGAAAAGAGCCCCATGCAGGGCAAGATATAAATGCCCATTTATATATTAAATAATAATTTTATGTCTAATCATGCCTTCTAACTGTTCTCTTGACTGTCTGAATATATTTGACACTGTCACTGGCACTGTCGTTACAGACTGTTATGTAGTTAGCTGCTTGGTCAGCTAGCACACTGCCATAAGAGCTCTCTGATATCTTTCACAATGGACCTCCTGTTGACCTACCTCCATAACCATATGTACGTGGAAACAAGGCGTAAGGCTCCTCAGATGTCTTCTCTACCAATCAGGTTTCCTCAAACACAGTGACTGGTGCGTTCACATCACAGCAAGTGTGCTGTGACTGGTTTATGCTAGCTTTAAAACTCGCTTCCACTAAATTTTAGTTGAAAGAATGAAACTTAAATAAGAACTGGAGAAACCATAGTTATCTTAAGGGCATGTTGTCAAAGGTACCATAACTAAAATCAAAGTGTAAATCTGAAGTAGAGATTGGCAGTTATTCCAGTTTCAATTTCAAGAGGCTGATGTGGCCAAAGGCACCAAACTTAATATTTTCTTTTTTAATTAGAAGAACCTCACAGCTCAATGAAAACATGTCAAGTGGAGATGGCTCAGGTAAGTTACCAGTAGCAGATGTGCAACAATACACATCTGTATTTCTCATCCTGTATTTAACTTTTCAGATATTCCTTACATCTAATTTTCTGAGTTGTGTCCCTCCCTTGTTTCTGAGATGTTTGTTTTGTTAAGCTGCTGCTAAAAACATTATATTATCTAATGTTGCTCTTCAAAATAAAAGTCTTCCATGATGATTTTCACTGGAGTCCTGTATTGCCACAAACTTGGCAGGAACAGACCATGTCTATTATGAGATACAAAACTTTAGCATCACAACACTTACAGACATGAGGGACTGTCTCTGCTTGGAGAGAGACAGTCACTCACTTAAGTCAAGTGAAATATAGATTAAAACACAGCTTCATCAGGTAAGATGTTTGTTCCTGCTGCATAATGTTTGAAGTAGTAAAAGTGGGTGATTCCCACAGCACCCCATGACATTATGGGGTGCTAACTTTTAGCCTGCCCAATTTAACCAAGCCAGGAAAGAGGTGAAAAACTTTCCAATGGCTTAAATCCAAAATTATTCAACCTCATTCCAACATACCTAGTGTGCTAAGACATGCATTTTAGATTTCACTTTACAGGGACTCTAAGAAAAGAAGAAGATACTGTGACAGAAAACAGCAGAAAAACAGTGGCAGCATGTGACATTGTGCACTTTTGCCAGAAGCATCACTGTACAGATTATAGACCAGTCAATGAACACAGCATATCTTCAATTGGCAGGCAAAAACAAGACAAATACCCCCCCCCCGGTCTACTCTTGTCAGAAGTATAGGCCTATCAATTAAAACAACTTGTAGGGTATTTGAAGTTTTCTGTGCAGCATTAACGAGCCAATCCTCTGATTTAGGTGAAATCTATAGCCTATTTAATGCTATTTTATGTTTAGCTGAATGTCAGGCTAGCTTTATTTTCCAGGTATTACTGCAGTAAACAAAGCTCTCACTAACTATTCAGTTTTAAAAAGATCATGTGAAAAATAAATTCAAATTTTTTATTTACTTTGCAGCCTTTTGTTGCCCTGTCCTTACTTTTTTGAGCTGTGTCTCTGCCATCAAATTCACAATGAGCTAATATTTTTCATGAAATGGTAAAATCTCTCAGTTTCAACATCACAATTATTGATATGCTCTAGTGTGGATAACACATGGATTATTGAGATTTGCAAATCATTGCATTCTGTTTTTATTTACAGTTCACAGTGTCCCAACTTTTTCGAATTGGGGTTGTAAAATGAAGTGGATGATAAATATACTTATGTCCTCTACAAGACCATACAACATCGTTTCACACTGAGGTAGTTTGTGATAAGTATACCTTGAATGGTAATGACAGCATGTGTAATGCTTAAACCTGAAAAGCAGCATTGACTGAATGATGTTTCAGCTGATAAGAGAAGACAGGAAGGGGGGAATGGGCCTGTCTCAACCCCCCTCCCCCCCAATCCTCCCAGGCCTCTCCATGACGTTCTAAAGACATTTTTTTTTATTCCAGGGTAGATACACCTCAGCTGAAGCAGAGGGGTTTAGTTCCTCTTTACAGAGGATGATTACATGTTGAGGGTGATCAGGTCTGACTGGATTGTTAAAGACTTTGGTTTCTGTCCTGGGGGGTTGAAATGTGATAACAGATTGTTCTTTCAGGGTGTGGATGCGCCTCAATTCAGAAACTCATCCTGGGTGCTGTCAAAACACTGAGTAAGAGGAGTGTGGAGAAAAACCTGATAGTGACCCCCATGATATGTATTCAAAAGATATTCACCTGAGAAGTTGATTAGACTGGAAATCCCTCTTACCGTTGCAGACAAACAGGTTACCAGGATAGCTGTTAACCTGTCCTGGACTGTCCCTAAGACTCTTTCAAAGGAAGTGGGTGAGAGGAGGATGTTAGCCAAGCTTGTGCCTATCATGGACAACACCTCTCACCCTCTGTGTGACACTGTGAGGGCCCTGAGTAGCTTCTCCAGCAGCAGACTGTTACACACACCCTGCAAGGAGTGCTATCGCAGATCATTCATCTTAATGCAATCAGGCTCTATACCACAGCCAGGGGAAATTATACTGCACCTCATTTGGATCATAAAGCTATTCTTTTAACAGCCATAACACTCTTCATTCTTCTTGTAAGGCACCCACAAGATTTTGAGTGTTTCTGGGAATTACAAATATTGCCAAATATTTTTCTCCATACATTCTACCAGATGCCACAGAATGAGAAGGCCGAGACTTGTTTTGGTCTCAACAGGCTCTCAGGTTGTGGATCAGACTTCAGTTCAACTGCAGATCAAACTTGAACTCTCTTAACAGTTAAGAACTGGAAAACAAAAACCTGTTGATCCTGTTGTTTGGGGAACAGGCACAAAAGAAATGTGAATTCCTGGGCATCCACTTCTGCTGGCATTGGCACACCCAAGAACACCTGTCACTGTGCCAAAGACAGCACAAAGAGAAAAGTTGAAGGTTGGGGTTGCTCTCAGATCATTTAAGCACTATAAAAAAGCACGAGGTCTCTTAAAAAGCACAGCTTCATCTCAGCTGCCAGTTTGGGTAATGTCAGCACACCCAGACACACCCATCACTATGCCAAAGACACAGAGTACAAAGAGAGCAGTGGAAGGTTGGAGGTGGCAATGATTGAATTTCAGTTACGTTTTGAACCTTGAGTTGGCGGAGTTAAAAATCAACTGTTGTTTATTTCTTCCTACTGTTTGCTGCTTGTGTGATTCAAAAAAAGCAATGGCACCCCTGCTTGAGATGTTGCCCTGAATAATATCACTGCTTTGGTTTTGTCACAAGAGGGAAGCTGCAGGCCAAGCGCAAAAAGATAATCATAGCACTCTAATTATCGTTGTTATGTGATACTGCTTAAATGAGAAACATCTTGTTATTTTAATTGGTACTGAGATTGGTATCAAGTCCTAAGAAATTAGGTCTTGGACTTTGAGATGGAGAGGCCCTTTTTATCACCAAACCCGCTTCATGTTTGGAAAATAGTATTTTAAGAAATTTACCATGTATGTTAACTTGTAATTTCTGAACCACTTCTCACAAAATCATTTATGCCGTTCTCTAATGCAGATGTCAAGTTGAAACTCAAGAGGAGTGGCACTCAGACTTGATCCACTCTGCGTATCATTCAAATCAAAGCAAATAGCAAGCAAACAGTTTCTGTCCTGGACTGTCCCTAAGACTCTTTCAAAGGAAGTTGGTGAGAGGAGGATGTTAGCCAAGCTTGTGCCTATCATGGACAACACCTCTCACCCTCTGTGTGACACTGTGAGGGCCCTGAGTAGCTTCTCCAGCAGCAGACTGTTACACACATCCTGCAAGAAGGAGTGCTATTGCAGATCATTCATCTTGTAAAGCGTCCTTGGGTTTCTTGAAAGGCGCTATATAAATTCAAGATATTATTATTATTATTATTATTATTATTATTATTATAAATGCAATCAGGCTCTATACCACAGCCAGGGGAAATTATACTGCACCTCATTTGGATCATAAAGCTATTCCTTTAACAGCCATAACACCCTCTTGGAAGGCACCCACAAGATTTTGAGTGTTTCTGGGAATTTGTGTCCATTCATTCTGTAGAGCATTTATGAGGTCAAGCACTGATGATGGATGAGAAGGCCTGGCTCACCATCTCTGTTCCAGTTCATCCCAAAGGTGTTCGATGGGGTTGAGGTCAGGGCTCTGTGCAGACACCAAACTCATCAAAGCATGTCTTTACAGTCCTTGCTTTGTGCACTGGGGAACAGTCATGTTCTAATAGAAGAGGGCTTTGTTGTCTCAAAGCTGGTAGCATAGCATTGTCCACAAGGTCTTGGTAAGGTAAAATAAGTTAAGATAAGATAAGATAAGATAAGACTTTATGGCATTGCAGAAACACACAGGTAGTAAGAATACAATAGAATTGAACAAATAAAATAGCTTAATAAAAGCTAAATAAAATATTAAACAGGGGCCAAAATGTATATATACAATTCCCATTTGTTGCAAGCAATAGTAATCAAAGTGACGTTTTTTGTGTAAAGTGACATGGTACACTTGTTGGCAGCAAATTATAAACAGAGAAGTGTTGTGCCATAAACATGAGGTAGTGCAAAGAGGTCAAGTAGAATGGTATGTCACATGTGCAGTATGGAGGAGCAAGATTATAGGTAATACAAGATGTACAGATAACAGGATAGTTGGTATTGTAGTATGAATATTAATATCAAGTTATAGTGAAAAAAAATAGTATATTATAAAATAGTACAATATAGCATAGTATAATATAATGTAAAATATAAAAATAATAAAATACTACAATATAGTATAATATAACATAATATAATCCAACATTATATATGCAACAATCATGGCATGGTGAATATGAATCGTAAGTGTACAGTGAATATTGAATAAGAGTTCCATGCTGGAGCTGAAGCATTAAAATTGCCTTTACTGGAGATAAGGGGGCTAACATGGCACCCTCCGTGCTGTCACTGTTGTTATTGCTGATTAATGTGCAGTGTTGTCCATGGTGCTGATCATGTGACTGGTGGGATTTCATGGTGTAATTTATCATGCTCTACATCCTTACAGAGGCCTCAGACTTGTTAAGAACTAGGCTGCCAAGTTTAAATGTTTTGTCAGAGGTCGTCTTACCGTGTAAATAATACATTGCAGGTTGCTGGTTGCAGGTATGTCATGATGTTGTGTAATAATGTGTAAAGGCAGGGAAACCTCCAGTGGGGGCATGCACTATGTTACCAAAGTGGATACATACAGAAGAGAAAGACAGAGTGCAGTGTAAGGACAGGAGACAAACAGCTGTGGGGTTCATTTTGCTTTGCAGACAGTGGGCCCACCTGTCTGTCTCTGGTCCCTAGTTACTAACAATAACTGTTTTTCAAGAGGGCTGTAGGGACTTGTGAGTGAGCTTCACTCCTCACACTGAAGCTCAGATGGCATAGAGTCTCCCTGAAGAGTTTGGTTTAGACTCACTCTTGTCAGGTCTGTGAGTTTGCAGCATATGTCCTCTGAAATCTGAAAGATGATGCTGATTAGACACAACTGCTCTAAGCAGAGGAAACCTTTTTATGGCAGGGCCGTTTTGCATTTTCATTCTGAAAACCTGTTTGACAGCAATGGAAAGAGGCATTTCCAGTCCAAACAACTTCTCAGGTGAGTATATTAAGTCAGAGAATGGTTTTTATATCATAGGTGTAACCGACAGGTTTGTCTCCACATGAGGTATATCCACACCCTGAAAGAACAAGGGGACTGAAACCAACGTCATTCAAGACGTCCAATAATCCAGTCAGACCTGATCATTCTGAGTATAATTATCCTTTAAAAAACATGTTTGACCTCCTCCTTATATAACTTTTTTTTCTTGTTCTCTCATTGCCTGTTATTCCCTTTCATTTTTAAAAAAGATTTGTATATTTTTCACAAGTGTCACACTGTCTCTATCATAGCTCTGTCTGCCTCTGCCGAGAAAAACATGTCACATCCTTAAAGAACCCAACCATCCATATATGTCATTTCCATATGAGAAAAATAAAGATTATAATATTGTCAGCATAAATGTAGTCAGGAGAACTCTATTTTAAGCTATTCTCAGACACAAAGATTTAAACCATGAATATGTGCTGATACAGCATAACTTTAAACATTGGCCCACCTCAGCATCTTCCCTCAGTGGGACATCTTCAAGGCATTTAGCCCTAATGCTGCTGACAAAAAGAGCCTCTGAAGTCTATTGAAAACAACCTTATAAAAAAACAGCATATACTAAAATCTTTATTTCTTATGAATGACAATTGAAATACATATTGAAAAGAATTGAATTTTTAAAAAATCAAAGCTTTAAAACCTTGGCTTTAACTATAAATTACGTACTTCCTTGCCTTAAAGTTTATCCATATCAACAAACAATCAATAAATCAAGCTCTGTCGCGTCTATGTCATTTCCCTGGCTTAGGTTGGTGGAAGTTACAAAAAAAAAAAAAAAAAAACAGAGCATAACATAACCTCAGTGCATGAAAGCCCACTTGGCTCACTGAGGAGGGAGAGGCTTCTGTCTAGCCACTGTCCCATTAAGCCCGGATCAGTGGAAAGCTGCAGTGATGTTTGTCCTTCTGGAAGTTTGTTCCGGCCATTCTCCAGTTGAGAATTACGGAGGCCACTATGCTCTAGGGAACCTTCAGTGCAGTGGATTTTTTTGTAGCCTTCCCTGTTCCTTGCAACAACCCTATCTCTGAGCTCTGCGGGCAGTTCCTTTGGCCTCATGGCTTGGTTTATGTCAGGTCAAAAGAGAGGTGTGTGCCTTTCTAAATCATGTGTAATCAACTTAATCTACCACAGGTTGACTCCAATCACAGTGCAGAAACATCTCAGCAATGATCAAGAGAAATGGAAGGAACCTGAGCTTAAGGGTCTACTTATGTCTTTATAATATTTCAGTTTTTTATTTTATGTCTATGATATTGCAGTGTTTTTTATTTCTAATTAATTTGCAAAAACATCTTAAATTCAATTGTCACTTTGACTTGATGGTGTACTGAGTGTAGATTTATGAGAATAGAAATGTTTTTTTAATGTATCTTTAGGATGCAACATAAGAAAATTGAAAAAAAGTGAAGGGGGAAGCCAGGCTGCAACTGGACTTCTGCTTCCACAGGGCAGCAAGAAGGGATTACCTGGGCCCACAGTAGGGAAGGGCCCTATCAATGAAAAATGTGTTTTTATTTATTTTTTCTCAATAATTAGTGTCATTATTGAATCGAAAGCCTCTAAATTAATCCACCAACAGACTGAAATTTATAGAGAGAAATAAAATACTGGGGGGCCCCTGCTCCGCCCTTAAAAATGTCCAAATGGTGTAGTCCAGCACCACAAAATATTGCAAGTAAATTTAATCTAACCATAGTACAATATTGCTCATACATTCGGAAAGGGGGGCCCCGTGTAATATTCTTTCTGGGGCCCCAAATTATCCACTATGTCGATTATTGTATGATTATTATTGTTATTATTGTTATTATTATCATTATTGTTTATTATTATTATTATTATATTGTCATCATCACTATGATTAATTTAGTACCACTGTTATCACTATTATCATAAAGATTGTTAGTACTACTATAATTATCTCATATTTCAAAGTAAATTTTAAAACAACTCAAATAGCATTGCTATTATCACATTAAGATGTTATCATTACTAACCGTTTCATTGAATCCACGAGCAACACTACTTTATTTCTATACTTAATAATTAACTAACACTGATCATTATTATAATTGAGTGTAGTCTTTATTATAATTTTAACACTGGTCTATCATAAAAGGCCACACCAGACAGTGGGTATGGACCTGCCCTCTTTGTTAAGAGTCTTGAGTAACTTTGGTTTTGAGTTGGCGCTTTACAAACAAAGATTGACTGATTGATTAATTGATTGATTGAAGTGTGGTTTAAGTGTATGTTTGAGAGAGTAGGCTCATTTTAACTGATAACTGTGGCCAACTTTATCTGGTTGGTGAAGCTAAAACTGGCAGATGTCTAAAATGAATTTATTATAAATGAAATATATGAATAAACAGAGCTAACTGTCGGATTTTAATCTTTTTAATTACAAAAGTTTTTTTTTTTTTTTTAATTAATCAACCATAAACATTTTGCTTGGTCGGTGACTTTAATTACAGTCGTTCTTTTTTTTGCAGCCTTGCACTGTCTGACACCTTCCCTCCTTCACCTCATGCAAACTCCGCCCCGCCTACCTCAGCAAGCTAGACCAATCAAAACTATCGTACAGTTGCGCAACAATTTAAGCCCAGTCATCATGATTGGGGGTCCAATTTTAAGACCTGTGATGCTCACAGTCTGCCTGGCCCATTTTGTCTGACTTCACCCAGGTGTTCAGGTCGGCTCTCCAAGGCACAACTCACCGCCCCCCCCAACGGCCATCTTCTCTGCCAAACAGTAACTTTCTCAGGTTGTTATTTTCCAACTGTTGTGATCAAAATGCCTCTGGAGATAGAGCTGTGCCCCGGCAGAAAGGTTGGAGGAGACAACCCATGCTTCATCATCGCAGAAATCGGACAAAACCACCAGGGAGACATTGAGATTGCTAAGGAAATGATCAAAATGGCAAAGGTAAAAAAAAAAGAAAACAAAATGATCTCTGTTTGTGACTTTCACATTTTTCTATAAGCTAAATCGAACGGCAGGGGACTCTCTTTGAAAAAGGCAGTTTTATATGTTAGGCTTCATCCTCGTTTGAATCCTCACTCTGAATGAGAAGAGTTTGTCGACGTCATCTCTTTAATGACTAAGAATGGCTTTCATCTGATGCTTCAGGGTTTTATAGCCTGTGGAAGTTGCTCCGTTTTTTTCTTTTTTCTTTTTTTTTTTTTTAACCAGTAAGCTAACCAGTATCAGAGACGAGTGTCAGATTACTGAATGGGGCTTGGCTTTGTATATTTTGCAACAAAACAGGTTGTACTTGTGCTTTATATCACACAGTCATGCTCAGTGATGTGTCAGAAACGACCCAACAGAACTCGCCATGTTCATCCTGTCATCTTTCGTGGGAGATGCGTGTTACAACTCTGAAATGAATGGATGATATTTCGTTTAAAAATGATCTAAGTTTAGTTTTCAGTTTTCATGATAAGGAAACTTTTTTATACCCATGCAGCTGACAGGGTTAGCCTTATAGATCACTGTGTGCTGTGATTTATGTGAGGATGCAAATCCAATAGGCCAATGCATAAATTATAATCCTGTTCTACAGACTAGAAACCCAGAGATGGATTTAACATCAAAGAGGTCCTTTCTCTTTTAACTCAGAGTGTAGTGTTATCAGTCTGAAGTTTTGTCAGTGTTATGTTGTTAATGCTCTGGCAGATCCCACTGCTGTCAGTTGGCTGTTCAGGAAATGATACCACTCTTAACATTTCCACTTTATTCGACAAATTTTATTTCCCCTCTATTCTCATCTTTATTGTTTTTTCCTCCATCCATGGCCATAGTTTAGACTTTTTATCTCATAATTTGACTTTTCACCCAGTAATAATGACTTTTGTTCATAATTTTGACTTTTTATTTCATGTCTTCATATTTTTATCTCATAATTGTGACTCAAAGGTCTATTTAATAATTACAAGTTATTGTTTAATCTCATAATTTCAATTTTTACCGCGCTATTATGACTTTTTGTCTAATTACTTTGGCTATTTCCCACTATTTAATTTTTGTCTTCTAGTTATGATTTTTAATCACATAATTTTCTTTATAATTTTGGCTTTTCTTAATTATTTAAAAGTTTTGTCCATAAAATTGGCTTTTATCATGCAATTATGGCTTTTTTCTGTTTTTTTTTCAATAATTTGAATTGTTTTCCTCCTAAGTATGACTTATTTCCTAATTTCAAGTTTTTATCTAATAAATTCAACTTTTATCTCACTATATTTGACTTTTTGTCTCATTATTTTGGCTTTTCTAGATTAATTAGACTTTTTGTCTCATAATATGAACTTTTTATTTCATATTTTTATGGTTTTTGTCCCATAATTTCAACTTTTTTCTCACTATCATCACTTTTTATTATTATTTTTTTTGGCTTTTCTCAAATAATTTGACTCTTTTTCCCCTAATTCTGTCTTGTTTGTCACAGTTTTTAGTTTTCTTCACACAATTTCAATGTTTATCTCACTATTATTACTTTTTGTCTGATTATTTTGGTTGGTTATAATATTATTTTTAGTCTCATAATTTTGACTTTTTATTTCACAACTTTCTCTTTATATTTCATAATATTGACTTTTTAAACACATAATTATGACTTTTTGTCTCATAATTCAATCTTTTTTCTCACAATTATGACTTTGTTAGGGAAATCTGCACACTGCCCTCCAGCAACTGTTCTGCAAGAATCAAGTTTTGTTATTAACTTACAAAAAAGCTGTTTGTTGTGCTATAATTGCTTTTCGTGAAGGAGGAGTCTAAAGGAGCCCATATACACATTTGTTTAGATTTCCATTCATATTTTGTACCAGCCTTGATTTTTGATCTCTCTCTCTGTTCATCTTCACAGTGCTGTGGTGCAGATTGTGCCAAATTCCAGAAAAGTGAACTAGGGAATCGATTTAACAAGGAAGCCTTGTGTCGCCCGTACACCTCCAAAAACTCCTGGGGGAAAACTTATGGTGAACATAAGCAGTACCTAGAGTTCAGCCATGATCAGTACAGGGAGCTGAAGAAGTATGCAGATGAGTTAGGGATCTTCTTGACGGCCTCAGGGATGGATGGGGTAAGAGCAAGACTTTGACTAAACGTTTTGAGACAGATTATTATTGTATTGATTCACAGTCCGGTTATTCTGTTTCAGATGGCAGTGGACTTCCTGCATGAGCTTGATGTGCCTTTCTTTAAAGTGGCCTCTGCAGACGCCGGGAACTTCCCTTATCTGGTGAATACAGCCAAGAAAGGTGAGGACTTCAGAGTCTGGGAAGCACTGTGTGATCGAGATGTATTTTATGTAAACTAGCATCAAAGAAATGCCAATCAATTTTAGTTCCCTACTAGACTACATAAAGCTTTGGAAAGCTGATGCATTGCACAGAAATGTGTAATCTACTACTACTATAAGACAGGCCATGCACCATAAAAAATTCTTAGGATTCTGGCCATGCTAACCATTCCATGATAAAACTACCACAGCAGCCACGATGTACACATTTGTTTGAATACAACAATACAAATATACAACAAAATATAATAAATGTTGTGTGTCTAAATTTAATTTGAGCAGAAATAAGGCTTTGCAAAAAATTAAAACAGACATTAACCACATAAATATAATGAAATTGTTATAAGGTTATAAAACTGACCAAAAATCAAACCTTTGAACAATTTCTAGAGATTAGTCAAATTTATCACTGGATCACTCTTTATTTTTTTACAAACACATGGCAACATCCAACTGCACTGTAAAGTACTGTTGTCCTACATTACAAAAAGTTATTTGTCAAGAAAGTACTCTTAGTATGGCTTGCTAGAAGAAATGGCCATATGCCTTAGTATAGACACCACTTTACACCCACTGGGCGTCCCTCCTTTTTTCATGTTGAAATTGTAGTAATTCCATGACATTTAGCACTACTATTCACCTTTATAAGCGTGAGTTTCATCAGCTTTTCACGCTAAGGTAGCATTATGAGAAAACATTTTCCAGGTGCAACAGCTTGCAGTTTCTAAAAGAGATGTAAAACTGCACTTTCCAAATTCTAGAGGAAACAGGAAGTTTGAGACAGCCAAGGCCACTGCTGATTGGTCAAAACGTGTGATGTCACTTTCCATTATGTTTTTTTTTTTTTTAATTTAATTTTTTTATTAATTTTTCCACCATTCAATTTACATACACAGAGTGCTCACATTTTTCCAATTTTCTGATACATGCTTAAAATAATAAGAAATCAAGTAAGGCAAAAATAAATACATAAATATAAAACAAAACAGAAACCCACAAAAAAGGGGAAAAAAAAGAAAAAAATATATGTATAGACAGTCAGTTAACGTCCCCATCACAGTTACCTATTCAACTGTAACTGTCCCACAGGCTGAGACCCTGAAGAAAAAAAAAATTTGTTCCAAACTTCATCAAACTTCCCTTTTTTATCATTAATTCTAGCCAATAGCTTTTCAAAGGAGGCAATTTCTGTCATTATGTTGATCCATTTTGCAAGTTCTGGGGTTTTTGAAATTTTCCAGTTTTTTAACACTATTCTGCTGCAACCATGAAGCCATTTAACAGTAACCCACACTGTGCTTTTGTGACCCCTAGTGGTAGAACTGATTCTTCTCCCAGAAGACACAGTTCAGGGTTTACTGGTAGGGGCTTTCCATGATCTTTTCAAGTTTTCCCAGCACCTCCGTCCAAAAGGGAAGAACTACAGGGCACTCCCAAATAGTGTGTATGAATGTGCCGAGTTCCTCCTTACATTTCCAACATTTCTCTCTTGTATCAGACCCATCCTAAATAAATTTGAAGGAGTATAATAGTACCTATGTATAATTTTATAGTGAATAAATTTACTCCTTATATCTCTTGAAGCCCAGCCAATATTGGATATTATTGCTTGCCACGCATTCTCACTAATAGCCTTTCCTACATCTTTTTGCCAAATTAATCTCAGGCTCTCGCAGTTTTCCCCCTTTAGATGTATGATATTTTTATAAAACAATGAGCCCCTGTATGTTACGTCTGGCATACCAAAAACCGTCTTCATCAAATTAGGTTCCTCTAAACTATTACTTTGAGAACACTCCCTATACTGCTCCTCAGTTGGAGGTGCTTCCAAAATTCTCCTTTCCCACTCAGTTTAAAATGGTCCATGAGCTCCTGGTATGCCCTAAAGTTTCCATCTCTATATAAATCTTTAATCACACAAATGCCCCTCTTCTGCCAACTATCCAAGTTAAATGTATGTTTCCCAATTTGGACTTGAGGATTATTCCATATGGAAGAATAAACTTGTTTATACTGAGATTTTCCCATCATTTTATGCACCTCTGACCATACCCACTTTGAGTGCTTTAGTATGGGGTTATCAACTCTGTCTTTAAGATTTACCTGTGAAAGGACCTGTAAGGGTTTAAAAGGGGCAGTTATAGACTTCTCAATTTTAATCCAGTCAAGGTGAGAATCATGTTCCACCCAGTGTCTGGTCAATTTGGTCAATTCAAAAGACAAATGATAGATTTCCACATTCGGAGGTGCCAAGCCGCCACTTTCCCTGGGAGTACATAGTTTTTTAAAGCTAATCCTTTGCCGTTTCCCATTCCATAAATAGTTTTTGACAATTTTGTTATACTATTTAAATATCTTATTGGGTATATTGAAAGGTAACATCATTGATATATAACTAAACTGTGGTGTTATCACCATTTAAACAGTATTTATTTTGCCCCAGAGGGTGAGATTCAATATTTTCCACCTTTCCAAATTGTTTTTCATATCTTGTAGTAATGGTAACATATTAAGCTCAATGATTTTATCTAAATCTGCACACAATTTTAAACCCAGGTATTTCATGCCAACTGGAATCTGCTTAAATTGGAAGATGTAACAAGCGTTGAATATTATCTGATGACGAGCGCCCTTTAACAAAGCCCACCTGATCAGTGTGTATAATATGTGGTAAAACCCTTTCTGTCCTAGTTTCCAGTACTTTAGTAAGTATTTTTCTATCCACATCTACCAAACTCACAGTTCTGAAGCAACTGGGGTCTGTGGGGTCCTTGTCTCTCTTCAAAATCAGTGTTATCAGTGCTCATCAAACGAATCTGGCAGTTGCCCTAATTTGAATGCTTCTCTGTATACATCAGTTAGTAAAGGTGCTAGTATGTCAATATATTTTTTATAATATTCCGCAGGAAGCCCATCCAGTCCTGGCGACTTTCCAGCTTTCAGGAATAAAATTGCATTTCTAACTTCCTGTTCTGTAATAGTTTCATCTAATTGCATTGTATGTTCCTCTGTCAGTTTTGGAAGGTATGTTTGTGAGAAGAAGGCCTCTTTTCTGATGATGGGCTGTATTCAGATTTGTAAAGCTCTGAATAAAATTCTTTAAATACTTTGTTTATCTCCTTAGAGCTCGTCACAATATCCCCATTTCTGTTTTTTTATTGCTGGTATCATAAAATTAGCATCCTCCTGTTTCACTTGTCTAGCCAATAATTTACTTGCCTTATCCCCACTTTCATAAAAGTTACTTTTCAGCCTGAACATTGCATATTCTACCTTTTTATTTTGTATTTTTTATTTAGCTGAAATTTTAGTTCACAGACTTCCTTCAGAAGACAGTCAGTATGGTTCTTTGCAAGTGCCTTTTCTGCTTCTTTAATTTGGGACTCTAATCTTACCATTTTTTCTTTATCTTCTTTTTTCTTTTTACAAGAGCAGGCTATTATTTTGCCTCTTACATATGCCTTTGAGGCCTCCCACACTATGCCTAGTTTCTCAGTTGAACCTATATTAGTTTCAAAGAAGTATTTAAGATCATCCTCTAATAATTTTGTAAATGCTTGGTCCTTTAATTAAGACACATTCATCCTCCACCTGCCCGTCCTCACACCTTCTGTCCCAATTTTAATGGTTAGGTGTACTGTAGCATGGTCTGTTAGTGCGATAGGCCCCATTGAGCGGTCCATTACCCCATCTATCAGATCATTTGATAACAGAAAATAGTCAGTTCTGGAATGTGATTTGTGGTTATCCGAATAAAAAGTATAGACTTTTTCTCTGGCATTTACTAGCCTCCAAACATCAACCAGACCCAATCCTTTATCAATAAATGAATGGCTTTTCTATCTTTTGGTACATTTGTATTTTGAAAAGTTTTATCTAAGATTCACTTTCCATGATGTTGACTGATCTCCACTGATTGACTGAGAAAAATCCCCCTGGTTTGACTGTGTCTCAGAGGGATGAGCCATGAAGGAGGTGGACTGAAGTGACCCCATACTGTTCCTTGTCCCATAAAGTGTTAAAGACACCTTGTACTTCAAATAGTACAAACACTGCTTCGGTTTATTTTGGGTTTGCCTGGATATTTTTGACAGTTACTGTGAAAAACTGTGAAAATTCACAAATGTATAGCTTTCCTGTAGCATTATCAGAAAATGAGAGAGATCTCGAAGTTGTGCTTTTAGGTGCTCTCAGTGACAGTGATTCTCTTGGCCTCTTGTGTGTTTCAGGACGTCCCATGGTGGTGTCCAGTGGGATGCAGTCGATGGATACGATGCGTCAGGTCTACAAAACATTAAAGCAACACAACGCGAACTTTACCTTCCTGCAGTGTACCAGTGCCTACCCTCTGGATCCTGAAGACGTCAACCTCAGAGTGATAACAGTGAGATGAAATTATAATGTACCATGTTAACTTTATTCAGACAAAAAATCCTTTATTTTGGGAAAAAAAATTGTGAGCTTTAATTTTTACATTTCACAGCAGTTTTTGTAGCATAGCTTGACATTTAGGAGAGTGCTTGTTGAATGGTTTTGTTACATTTGGATATAGTAAAGCCAGCTGTATCCCCATGTGTTTTAGTCTTTATACTAAGCTAACACTGCTGTAACTGTAAATTAAAGTAGTATAACAAAGGCATACATCTTTCCACTGAAATTTCAGCAGGACAGCAAAGTGGTATATTTCTTCAAACATTTCTGCAACAGTGACACTCACTCTGGCCTTTTGTCACTTGCAGGAATACCAGAAGGAATTTCCAGATATTCCCATTGGATATTCTGGCCATGAGACTGGGATCAGTATATCCATTGCAGCAGTGGCTCTGGGGGCAAAGGTCCTTGAACGACACGTAACCTTGGATAAGACATGGAAAGGAAGCGATCACGGAGCCTCTCTGGAGCCCACTGAGCTTAAAGAGTTAATCCGTAGCATACGACTGATAGAGAGGGCCATGGGGAGCAGCCTGAAGCAGATGTTACCCTGTGAGAAGTCGTGCCATGATAAGGTGTAGTACCGTCTCCACATAAGAAAATACACAAAAATGCAGCTTAAATACTGTGTTAGTGTATTTAAGTGACCTATCGTTGAGAGGGTTTAAAGTGACGTATGGGATATTCTTTTCTACTTTTCAACAATTTCACAGTTTGTCTTTTCTTCTTCCAGCTGGGTAAGTCAGTGGTGGCCAAGGTCAGTATTCCCAAAGGAACCACCCTGACTCTGGAGATGCTGACGGTGAAGGTGGCCGAGCCCATGGGTATCAGTGGGAAGGACATCTATGAGCTGGTTGGAAAGACGGTGACGAAGGACTTGGAGGAGGACCAGACCATCCTGCCAGATGCCGTAGATGAATACGGCAAAAAAGTTAAATGCTGAAGAAGGCAGAGAGTTGTGTAACGGGTAAAATGGTGTTTAATTTAATAGGATATTTAATGAAATAATTAGAGCTTTTATATCTTTTACAGCTTAACTGAATGGCAGCTGGTGTTCTTTGTTTTTTTCAAAGCTTCTCAAATATCTGATTTGCCCCTTAGTTCTCCTTTGCCAGTGGATTTTAAAATTTAAGATGCCTTAATCCCTCATTGCCCTTATTATCCTACTACATGAGGTACAGTGGTAGTCCTGTACTGTTGTTGAACATAATTTGCTCTATAGTTTTTGACGTGCACTGAGGTGATTCAGTAAGTATCATCCATGTTATCACACAGTGGTGAGATCTTAAAGCCTGTTTACCAAACAGTTGTTAGATGGTCAAGTGGTGCAAGAGAGACTCAAGCCATTAAGGGTTTGTTTTGTACTGTAAAGCTTTTGCTTGATTAAACCCTGAGAGGAAATATTCACAGACTTATTTACAAATGTTTTTTTAAGTTTTCTACATGCATTGTATTTTTGAAATTGGGATCATTCCTGATGTGCACTCTTAGACTTATTTAGCTTTTTTGATCATAAACCAGATGATTGATCCGTCTGTTTACAGTGACTCACAGTGTCTTTAAATTGTGTTTTGGGGAAGGAGAATGAAACACATTTATGAACTTTGTCATTTGGGATCACCAAGGGATTCTGTGAAGTGTCAGGTGTACTAAGAAGAAACATCTAAATAAAAGATTGTTAAAATCCTCATTTTTGGTTTCCATGCCTTTGCAACAGTACTTTTGTGTTTAACCAGAGATAGTAGATGCATCAAAGGAGAATTATCATAGCATGTGTTCTGGGAGAAAGTTTTAGAACGATCACTATAACCCGATTATTGATGTTCTGGGCACAGAATGCTTTACATTAGGTCATTAGGATCCTAGTTACACAAGTGGACAAAATTGTAATCAGTATTTTAGTATTTTTAGGGAAAACCTCTAAAAATACAGTTATGTTGACACCAAAAACAAGCCTGAAAAAGAGTCAGGTTAGTCTCCTGCTGATTTCTATAAAACACCATCAGTGGATGAGGGGAGAAAATAGTTTTCCTACACATCACAGGGACAATATTGGGCTATCATAGCAGTGCACACTGAGTTTATTTAGAGGCAGTTAAGATGAAAACCACCATTAGAGCCTGAAAAATGTATTAGATATTTGTTTATGTTTTCCTTTAAACACCCAACACCAGTGGTGCAGTGCAGGGTTCACAGTGCATTCATAAAGTATTCAGACCCTCTCCACTTTTTCAAGTTTGTTATGTTGCAGCCTGTTGCTACTACTGATTGAATTCATTTTTTCTCTCACTAATCTACACTCAGTAGAACTGGGAGAAAATTTGACTGATTAGTATGGATGATATTTTTCCCACACTGCTCCATGACAGATACACCGCACATTAGGGACATGAGCTTAACATTGTTCTATACCAGGTGTGTCGTACAGCCCAACCAGTGAACAGACGTAATCTGAACCACAATGTATTTTCAGGACACAATTAAGTTTTGAAAAATATTTACATGATATTTTCAGAAATTCAAAAAATTAAACATAATTGAAGTAAAATGTCAGCACAAATATCAATCATACATCATGACATTACTAAAACTGCTGGGTCAAATGAAGCCAAAGCGGTTATGAATGAAGAGCGTTTGAGACCTGAAAGGGCCACCTCTTCTCGGTGAGCCGAGCCAGAATTCCCATCACTATTCTGCATCTCATGACATCTCTGCCTACCTCTCTGAACAACAGCCAATTGCTTTACTTGACTGTGAGGTCATTCTGTGTCTGTCTAAATGGAAACATGATTTTTTTTAACATTGGTTCCTTACAAACAGTTAATTCCCCCGCTTTAACAAAGTTGAGAGATTAATGTAAAAGAAATGATGATGATTATGATGAATATACTAAATCGACCATTGAATAACCACTAAAATGTTGTAAACTAAGGTGGACTGGTCTAAACAATGACACACTGAAAATGAGTCCCATTCCCATTGAATACCCCATTATGACAAGTCAGTCAGTTCTTAGTTTAAGCACCTTTGGCAGCAATTAAAGCCTCAAGTCATAATGCAACAAACTTTGCACACCTAGATTGTAGGATTTTCTGCCCTCATTTGAAAATCCTCCATGAGGAGCGACCGTGGACAGCCATTCAATAGGGTTCATGTCACGGCTCTGCTTGGCCACTTGTGGACATTTGGAGTTGTCCAAAAGCCACTCCTGTGTTTGTCAAGCTTCGGCCCAGTCTGAGGTCCTGAGCGCTGGGAAGCAGGTTTTCATTGTGGGTATTTCTGTCCTTGCTTTTTTTCAACCCTGACCTGTCTCCCAGTCCCTGCTGCTGAAAAACACCCCCACAGCATGATGCTGTCAGAATATGTATTTACATGTGACACTTCAGCTTTAAATTTGTAATAAATTCCCCCCCCAAAAAAAAGCTGTATATTGGTTTATGGTTTATGACCACTTATTTTTCTGTCTCCAAAGAGTATATATACCCACTTCTAAATCCCCTCTCTTAGGATTGCAAAAGCTGATGGTGGGAGTATTGATAATAAAATATCGATATATCAAGACTTACAAAGTACTCTTTTAGCATTGATTACTATAACAAAGTATTGATACCGAATGAGAACATGAAATATGTCTTGCCATCATTTCTTCCCAAGTGCTTCCCTGTCTCTCTCCTCCAGACTGTGTGACTTTCACTGCTTGTCTGGGTCAAGTGACGTTGGGGACCAATCAGATATAAATTCAGATATAATCCACATTTTTTTAAAATCATAAGCACACCATTCTTCCATCTCAGAAACACTGATAAAGTAAGAGCCTTTTTTCTCCACCGAAATTCTTGCAGGCTGAATCTACAGCTGGATGGAAACAACTTAAACTCTTTAAACAGAGGATCAGACAGGTGAGTCCTTCCTTTGTGCAGGTGCGTTAGGTCATTCATGGTCAAACCTGACATTTTTCCACACACTTCAACAAAACCCTCGTATTTGTTACTAATTTCAATACTGAGGGACCTGAGGCAAATGTTAAACAGATTCAATAAATCCAGAGTAGACTTTTATTAAAGTGCTGTTATTAGGAGCACTTTTAAGTTTCCAGAAAAACTGCATTTGTCGATGTACTTTTATGTCAGCAGCATCCTCCTGTAGCTCAAAGGTTAGGTTGTCTTCAGTGACAGGACCAAGCAGTAGTGTAGTGTGGGTGCATGCAGGTACATAGAGTATACCCACTTGTGTTTTTTGTCTTCACAGAATATAACTACTTCTCAGTCCCCTCTGATGCATGTCATTCAATAGTATGGTGCAATTTTATCCCTGGCAAAGTCATGTCAGACTATGCAACAAAAATCTTGAATAGTCCCTGCTCTCCAGGGTAGGAAAATTGGCACCCGCCCCCAGCCAAATGTGGGTATTTTAGAGCAGGGGAATTTCCTCAACCTACCACAGGGGAAGGTAATTGTTAATCAGAAAAAAGTTACAAAACTGAGAGATTTTGTGTCAATAAACAACATAAAGTGAACGCACTCACTGACCAAAGAGTACCACATATAGTTAAAATTGCTGCACGATACTACTAGTTTGTGTTAATTTTGGTGATCCCTGAAAAGAAAATGGTGCCTCCATTCTCTTGCTAATCTTGTCCTGTACATGAATGAGTACTTCCAAAATCATCTTGCTGTCTTTAAACATGGGACATGTGGAAAGAAGCATGATTATGTAACAAAGAAATATTACTCACACTTTCCAGCATTACCTTTATGATTGATAACTCACCTCATATAACCTTATTTTTTTAGTACTTAAAAGAAACAAAGTTTAACAAATCTTTTACATGTGCAGAAGCAAACAAGAAAAAACACAAGCTGATAACAGTAAACTGGTTAGCTTGCCCGTGACCTCCAACAGGATAAGCGGTATAGAAAATGGATGGATGGATGGATGGTTAACTTGGCTCTCCACTGAGGTTTATTTGTAGTTAAATCTGCATTTGCAGACCCACTAGGATTTAGTTTAGCAGAGCAAGAAAGTCTTGTATTTGCTTAGCTTCAGCGTAATGTCTCTGCATTGCTCTTGTTCATCTTTATTTCTGTATGTCTCAGTGGTCTCAATGGATGACTAATGGGTGAGTCTTCAGCAAAATTATGATCCATTGTTAAAATTAAGATGTGATAACCATATTTTATACCTAAATAATAATAACTCTTATCAGAGCAACAGAAATAGACTTTATTTATGCTCTCCTTAAAACAGACTAACCACTTTTTGGGTGATGATAGCAATGTTGATGGGCACACTGATATAAACCATTTGTAAAGTAAGATAAGACATCAGGATACCAGAGAAAAACTGTAAAACCTTTAGTGGAAAAAGTATAACATTATTGCAAACTGACAAAAAAACAATCAAAACGAACAAACAAAAAAACAAAAAAGACAAGTGGTGAAGATTTGCCAAAAAAAAAAAAAAAAGAGGTAAAAAGGTGGCAAAAATGGGGCGAGCTGGGCTTAAAGTGGCTAAGGGTTAAAAATGGCAAAAAGTGGTGGAGATGGATTAAAAAATGCAAAAAATGCAAATATGGGTAATTAGTGGCAAAAGGAAGTTAAAAGCTGCTAAAAATGTGTCAAAACTAATGGCAATGAATGGCTTAAATGGCTATAAGTGGCAAAAAGTTGTAGAGATGGGAAAAAGTTGGGAAAAAATTGCAAAAATGCTTTTAAATTGGCAATTAGTTATTAAAAATGGGACAAAACTAGTAAAATGTGATGAACATGGGATTCACCACAAAACAGATTTAAAGTGGAAAATGTGTTAAAAGTGGCAAAATATGTGAAAAAATATTTACAAGTGGCAAAAATTGGATTTTAAGGGGCCCAGCCAATTCTGCGGGCAGGCCTACCTCACACAATAAGATCTACAAGATTAAAAATCCATCAGCCAGCATGTAAGACGATACTCATGTAGTGAAATTACATTTTTAAAGACTGACTGTTCCTCGCTCAAGTCATGAATGTTAAAATTGTCACAAAAAAGATCAGTTCTTTAGAAAGCTCTGGGTCATGCTTGCCATTCAGGGAAATGTGTATTTCTTAGACTTAATACCGGCAGGGTGTGAGTTACCAGGAAACAAAATCTAAACTGCATGTGTTTGTTCATCCTTCTGTCCAACCATCATCATCTGATCATTATCTGTTCCTGGATCCTGCTTGATGTTCTCTTTATATAAGCTTTAATATTTAGCAATGTGCTGTCCAAATATTTACAGATCTATTCCACAATGTTGTATTAAGTGTTCACAGATGTACACCTACCCCTGATCATATTTACTCAGACTAGAAGAGGTGTGATGAGACTCTCAGCTCAAAAGACAAGATGAGATGAGATTAGCTACTGGGTTCACAAGAATGAGATGAAACAAGTTTTTTTTTACACTATTTTTACAAAATCCTTCATACCAAAATATAAATCTCGAAAAATAGTCTTTCATTTAATTGAAGCACAGGTAGTTTTACCATCAAGGATAGGCAATTGCCTAGGGCCTTGAATGCCAAGGGACATAAAAATTTGTTTCAGTGCTTAATATGTGCAATTTGAATGTAAATAAGGGGCTTAGAGCGAAAAAAAAAAGATAAAATATATTTTAGTCACAAAAACGACCCTTGGGTGGATCCCTGACCCCAACAGCAATGTCCAAGCCCCTAAAAAGCCACCAAATATCTTCATATCAAACAAAGTTGGATAGAGTCTTCTAGACATATTGAAGTGATGACCTGGTTCCTTGTAAAGCAAATGGACCGGCCAGATTGCATGTCTGTTCCAACATTATATTGTAGTAATGGAAATGATAGTTTCCTGTTCAGGATTTTGACCGTCTTTTGAAGAGAGATATGATAGGTTTTACTGTACTTGCTGTTGTATTTGACCAGGTTGTACAACAGTATGTAATATGAGAGAAAATCCTTGTGTGCATACTGTATAAGCTTTTGCTGACAGTGTGGTGAGAAAAGGTTTATATATGACGGAAATTTACAAGTTTGAATTCTATAACATTTAAGATTGTCTTGACATGGTCCTGAAAAGTTAAAGCCCCCCCTCCACTTTTCTCGTCTTACTTGCAGTTGAATATTTGTGCTCCCCTCTACAGTATTATGTAAATGCAAATTCTGAGACCTCACACATCTGAAACCACCATTTCAGGCTAGCTAACTGAGGTGTTGTATGTGAGACCAATGCACTCATGCAGTTTCAGCCAGCGCACACAAGGATCTCTCCTGCCTGCTCCTGTCTTTTTAACTTCTACCTCCTAAAAGGCCATGAAGGATATGTTTTTCATGTTTTGTATATGATTTATTCCTTTGGCTTGCCAAAGATTTTATACAGGAAAGGACAACAGTCCTGTTGAGCAGCAAACTGGTATTTAATTGGTTTGACAAAACATACATTTTTGTTTTTTCAATCAGGCTTTGTTGTGGTTTGTTAGCTGGTTCCTGCCAAACAAGTTGTGAGGGTTTAGCTTATTAGACCCTTACCCTAAGCAATCTGATTTACATTAGGAACGATGCATACATTTACATACAAATACCAAAACAACTTTCAAAGGGAGTTCTTTTTGCTCACTCTAACTGAATTTCACTCGATGGAACTGAACTCATAGAAGAAATTACAAATTCCACAGGTAAAAAATATCAGTTTTTAACACAATCTGGTAGGTTTAAATGGTCAAATGTTGGTATACCAGGAGTCTTACACCAAAAAAAGTTATAAAAGAAACATCAGTATTCGATTGACCTTAATTTTGATTGGTGCATCTCTAATTGTCAGCCATCTACCAGAGGCCGACGTGAAGAAGAACATGTGCGTGTTGGTGTGTTAAAAGTTTAGTTCCTGGTCCTGCAGCTATATTTTCTACTTGCCTGTGTTCAGGACTCAAACCAAATGTTTTGCTGGAAGTTGGAGCTGATAAAGCAACAGTTCATTTTTCTACAGTCACTGCAAAGAGGAAAAGAGAAGAGACACGAGAGGAAGAGTAAAGTATCAACCAATCACAAGGCAAAGGGCAGCGCTGGCAGAGGCCAACACTTCCAACAAAGTGTCTGACAACGTGCCAAGAATACAGACACAGGTCTCACTTTAGTTTTACATGAACATGATGGCCAGGGACTCTATATTCCCACAGTACCTCCCACATGACCCCAAACCAAGACCACAAAACACATGGAAACTGGATGAGCAAACTTCGCCCTTGCCACCAGCCCAAATGACCCATGCACTTCTTTACATGGTTCTGTGTTGAATACAGTTCTACTTAAAATGGGAACCCGCCGCTGCATCAGTGTTTATGCCGCTCAGATCTGCAGTTCCCCTTGTATTAGCTTTTTCTGCTTCCTCCATACTGTTTATTTCCTTGCATAGTTTTCAGTAGCTCTGAAGTTCAGTCTTTTTTTTTCATCATCCTTGTTGATCACATGAATGATATTCACCACCTTAATCAGCTGTGTGCTGTCATACCAAACAGGAAGTGGGTCATAGTAGAATAACTTTGCGTTTACATTACTTTGAGTTTACATTGAAGTATTCTTGACAACATATCTTAGACTTGGACCTCTGATCTTTTTCTCTGTTTTATTGGTAAAATGTTTTTTAGTAGTCTTTCATGTTTGCTGTTTTTATCATGAATGTAACTGCCAGGTTTGAATAAAAAAGAAACAAGCTAAAACGTACCCACAAATTACGGCACTTCATCTGAAACATATGGCGTCTCAGGTGAACAGTCTGTGGAAGTGGCCCTTAGAGATGAATTGCCTGCAGCCGTACTGTCTCGCCAGATCTTGCTTAAAAGATTAGATTTGTAACATCAATCAGAGTTGTCTTTAAAGGTTTTGACACCAGTCAGGCAGCATCTCTGTTACAAAATTAGCAAGATTACTAATGGAGTGTTTTTCAATTAAAGAAAACCTAGAGCATACATAGACAATGGGAGTGATTGAGGATTTATGGTAAATTAAAAGCCAGTGAGCCACAGAAATAATGCACAGGCAGTTATTTGCATAAGGGTTAGGCAAGGGAGTTCTGATTACAGGTTGTCAGTGGAGACGTTTTGTTTAGGCAAAGTATGGACACAGGTAAGACTGGTCAAACTGGTATGACGATGATGGTATAACCTGGTATAAATGTGAGGTACCAATGCCCCCCCCCCCCCCCCCCCCAATGTTTTAGCCCACTGTCTGGATCATAGTGACTCTTCTTAAGAGCATGTTGGCTTAATGTTGACATGTCTCTTGTGTCTGGTAAATGTTTGATATGGGAGCCGTGCGCCAGCCTCTTTGCTTTTGTCTTCAGATTTTTGGATCCAGCCCCCATTTCCTGATACTTTGTTTTTCAGATAGCCTTTTACACATGAAAACCCTTTGTTTGCATTCACAGACAGGCTGTACCAGATATTCCAGGCCCATGAAACTATGACACCATGAGAATGAATGGTATTAGGTTACACTTTATCTCTACAATACAGTGGCAATGTCTGCATCCTGTAAAGCTTAAAAATGATTCTGCAGTAAGCAGGAACAATAACATAAAAGACATTACAGGTTAAGTATAACCATACATGAGAAGTTAAGGCTTAAGTAGCCCATGTTTGTTAAGTATCTGTACACCAATTCATATGCCAAGTCACAAACCCATTTACAAGGAACTGCTTGTGCATCCTTACCTTTTCCAAGATCCTATTTAAAGTCCTGTTCGTAAAAGCTGTGGTATTTAGAGATGTGCTATACAAATATTTACTTAGCTCTGTGTGGAAACTTTTATTCAAAGTTCCCAGCTGAATACTTGCCAGTGCTTGTAGTGTTTCCTCAGACCAGAAAACAAACATAATGTCCTGAAGGACATTATGGTTAAATACTATAATGTCCTTCAATATGTCAGATTGGAAATCAAACGTGTCGGTAGTTTTACTGCTGATAACACATGTAGAGATAAGAGGTGTGACAAGACTCTCAGCTCACAAGACAAGATGAGAGATTAGATACTGGGTTCACAAGAACGAGAAAAGACAAGGTTTTATACTATTTTTGAAAAATTCTTCATACAAAAATATGACTGGAAAAACAGCCTCTGTTTTGATTGAAAATCTCAAAAATGCATAACAATTTCAGGCACATTTTGAAACGCTGACTGGTAATCTGGATGCAAAAAACTTGTGAGATGGGTTAAAAGTGGCAAGAAGCAGTGGAAATTGGTTGAATGGTGAAAAAAGGAGGTGAAAAAGGTGGAAAAATGGGTAAAAAGAAGCAAGATGAACGAAAAGTGGCAAGAAGTGACACATATGATAAAAGTGGCAAAAAGGTGATAAAAATGGGCAAAAACCTGGATAAAAGTGGTAAAACAAATGTGGCTAAATTAGGTTGAGTTGCAAAAAGTGGCGGAAATGGGTTGAAGTGTTGAAGTTGAGGTTGAAGCGGCAAACATTGGCAAAAGATGGGAAAATGGCTTAAAATTAGCAAAAACAAAAAGTGACTGACAAACTTGCAAATTGCAAAAAAGTAAAAATGGGTTAAAAGTTACAAGAAGTGACAGAAATAGTGGAAAAGTGGAAAAAAATTGTGAAAATGGCAAAAGTGGTGAAAAACGGGTTAAACCAGCAAAAAGTGAAATGTTTCAAAAGATTTAAAAAGAGGCAAAAATAGATGTTTGAAACGGCAAAACCGTTATTAACTAGTAATTGTCCTTAATAAATGTGGCCAAAAAGATTTAAATGGGATAGAAACAGCAATGAAAAGTGGCCGAAATGGGTTAAAGGTGCCAGAAAGTGGTGGGAAACTATGTTAAAATGTGCCATAAAGAGGTTGAAAGTGACCAAAAAACTATAACAAGTGGCAAGAAGAGGCAGAAACATGTTAAAAATTGCATAAATGGGTTAAAAGTGGAAAAAGGTGTTACACTTGGCAAAAAAATTGGGACAATAGGTTGTAATTGGCAAAAATGGGTGAAAAAGTCGTGAAAATGTGTTAAAAGTGGCACAATTCAATAGTTTAAACATCAGACCAAACAAAAGCTGGACACAGTTTTCAGCTCAGTTGCTACAAGTTTGAAAAGTGAAGTATGAATTGTTGCTTGCTTGCTGTGTCATCATTCAGTAAGAACACCCTCCCTGGATGCCAGAATCTGAAGACACTTTAAGGTTGTGTTTTTTATTGCAAGTGGGCAGGTTACAAGATGATTTTTCACCATTTTCAAACTTAAACTTACTGAACAATTTATTTTCATTTTAATCATACTGAAATTTGATCCAGTTGGTGTGTACACAGCCTAAAATGAGGATTTAAATATATAATCAAATTAAAATTGTATTCAGTAGTTCTGACACTAAAAGTACAATAATGTGAATAATTGTAGAATCATACCCTTTTTTAAATCTGTTAAAAATGGCTGGTCTCATCTTTTCAGAGGATTATTCAGATTTTCCACATATTTAGACCATAGTTTGTTTCCTGAATTCCTTTTAAAGTGTATATTTGGGGCTCTCTGTAGCTGAAATTGGCAAGTAAAATGACTTTATTTTCAAATATCAGAGTTTATATCATATCTTAACCTTTTAAACTTTGAATATTCTTTCAAATACTTGATCATAAACATTTTGCATTGTGTTTAACTTACTAACAGTGTTTAAATGAATCCATTTTGCTGCCATGCTCACTTCCTCTCCACCTTCCCCCCTCCACTTCATGCAACACTCTGTCCCACCCACTTCAGCGAGCTTTAGACCAATCAAAACTTTTATTTGATAGGCTTTTGCAACAATTCAAGATCACTCATCGTGATTGGAAGTACATTTTGAATAACTATGATGCTCCCACTTTGCCTGGCCCATTTTGCCAGACTTCACTCTGCTGATCAGCTCGGCTCTCCAAGGCACAACTTTGGCCAACTTCTTTGCTAAATAACAACTTTCTCTTAAAGTTATTTTCCACCTGTTGTGATCAAAATGCCTCTGGAGATAGAGCTGTGCCCTGGTAGAATGATTGGAGGAGACAACCCATGCTTCGTCATCGCTGAAATCGGACAAAACCACCAGGGAGACATTGAGATTGCTAAGAAAATGATCAAAATGGCAAAGGTAATAAAACAGGAATCTGAATGTCAACTTCGCATTTTTCTATATGATAAAGCTCAAACAAATGACAGGTACTTAGCGTCTGCTGGTCTCCATGCCTTCTTCCTTTGAATCCTAATATTGAGTGAAACACAAGCTGTTTGCTGACAGAATCTCCAGCATAAATAGGCTGGCTTTCATTTGATAGATGTGGGTTTTATAGCCTGGGAGGGTTTTTGTTGTTTAAAAAAAAAAAAAAAAGATCTTAAGCCTTATTGGAGAACTGTCAGACTCCTGGGTGGGGTTTTGCTTACTGTGCCTGTTGGCAACAAAACTGGTTATACTTGTGCTTAAGCTTGACGTAATACGGTAAACAAATAATGTTCAATGATGTACCATGAGCTTATTTATTGAAAAATACATGTACACTGCCCTCCAACAACGGTGCTGCAAGAATAAAATTGTTATTAACTTACAAAATAGCTGTTTTGTTGTGCTATAATTAATTTCTATGATATTATAGGGATCTAAAGGAGCTCATCTTTACATTTGTTTAGATTTCCATTCATATTTTTGCACCAGCCTTGATTTTTGATCTCTCTCTCTGTTCATCTTCACAGTGCTGTGGTGCAGATTGTGCCAAATTCCAGAAAAGTGAAATAGAGAATCGATTTAACAAGAAAGCCTTGTGTCGCCCGTACACCTCCAAAAACTCCTGGGGGAAAACTTATGGTGAACATAAGCACCACCTGGAGTTCAACCATGATCAGTACAGGGAGCTGAAGAAGTATGCAGATGAGTTAGGGATCTTCTTGACGGCCTCAGGGATGGATGGGGTAAGAGCAAGACTTTGGCTAAACGTCTTGAGACAGATTATTATTGGTGTTGATTTACAGTCCGGTTATTCTGTTTCAGATGGCAGTGGACTTCCTGCATGAGCTTGATGTGCCTTTCTTTAAAGTGGCCTCTGCAGATGCTGGCAACTATCCTTATCTAGTGAATACAGCCAAGAAAGGTGAGGACTGTAGAGTCTGGGAAGCACTGTGGGAGGGAGCCGTCAGGTGTATTTAATGTGAACTAGTTCCAAAGAAATTTCAGTTCTGGATTAATCAATTTAAATTCTTTACCAGGCAATATGAAGCTTTGGAAAGCTGATGCATGGCACAGAAATTTGTAACTAAAGATTGAGTTGGTGGTCTTAAGTGGTCTTAAGTGCAGTTCTGTTAAATGTAGGCTATCACAGCTCTGTCAGTGACAGCTATTCTCTTGGCCTCTTGTGTGTTTCAGGACGTCCCATGGTGGTGTCCAGTGGGATGCAGTCGATGGATACGATGCGTCAGGTCTACAAAACATTAAAGCAACACAACACGAACTTTACCATCCTGCAGTGTACCAGTGCCTACCCTCTGGATCCTGAAGATGTCAACCTCAGAGTGATAACAGTGAGATGAAATCATTATAATAGGACATGAAGTAACAAATTTGTGTCAAACTGTAACTATACTTTAAATAGATATGGTACTCAACTTTTGTGTAGTTAGTAGGAAACTAATGTATGACTAACCACTAGTAAACCATTCACAAATGAGTACATTTTACTAGTTAAACATAAATAAACCGTACCTGAACAAGTAACGTTTATTCTAAGCTCAGCTAACTCCCCACTGGCTGTAAAATATTGCTCCAACAGTGATGCTTTGGCTTTTTGTCTCTTGCAGGAATACCAGAAGGAATTTCCAGATATTCCCATTGGATATTCCGGCCACGAGACTGGGATCAGTATTTCCATTGCAGCAGTGGCTCTGGGGGCAAAGGTCCTTGAACGTCACGTAACCTTGGACAAGACGTGGAAAGGAAGTGATCACGGAGCCTCTCTGGAGCCCGCTGAGCTTAAAGAGCTGATCTGTAACATCCGGCTGATAGAGCGGGCCCTGGGGAGCAGCCTGAAGCGGATGTTACCCTGTGAGAAGTCGTGCCATGATAAGGTGTAGTACCCTCTCTTCACAGGAGCAGCATAAATACACGTATTAGTACATTTACATAACCAGCTGTTTCACTGTTGAGAAGCTTTTAAGTGATATATTGGATTTTCTTTTTGATTTTTTTTAACAGTTACATAATAAACATCTCACAGTTTGTCTTTGCTTCTTCCAGCTGGGTAAGTCAGTGGTGGCCAAGGTCAATATTCCCAAAGGAACCACCCTGACTCTGGAAATGCTGACGGTGAAGGTGGCCGAGCCCATGGGTGTCAGTGGGAAAGACATCTATGAGTTGGTTGGAAAGACAGTGACGAAGGACTTGGAGGAGGACCAGACCATCCTGCCAGATGCTGTTGATGAGTATGGCAAGAAGGATGCATGCTGAAGAAGGCAGAGAGTTGCAGGCAAAAAGCTGTTTAAAAGGATATTTAATGACATAATGAGATCTTAATTCTTTTATTTGGTTTCTCAAATCTATGATTTCCAGCTTCACTCTCCCCTTGGTCCTTTTCCTAAAGATGCCTTATTAATTTGTCTAACATTATTTGCTCTTTAGTTTTGACTTGCACCAAAGTAAATCAAAAAGTATTAAAAACTTGGAGCAGTTGCCATACATTTCATAACACAGCAGTGAGGTCTGAGAGCCTGTCTGCCAGACAGTCTTGAGATTGCCAGCTAGTAAGACTTGAGCCAGGGTTTGTTTTGTATAGTAAAGCTTTTTTGAAAGACGCAAAGCAAGACAGCAGCAGTCAGAAACTGTGGCTAGTTTGATTTCAGAGGAAATGAGCACACATATCCAAGTAACATATAAGGTTTTTCAGTCCTCTTTGTGCATTTTTTATTTGTCTGTTTACAGCTCACACTGCCCTGTTTGCCTGTAATTTGAGGGTTAGGAGTAAATCAACAATGTATTATCAGTTAGGACCATCATGGGAATTTGTAAAATGTCAAATGCAAGGGGAAAAAAATCTAAATAAAATATTGTTAAAGTTTTAAATTCTCTCTCTTTTTGTTAAAATGTCTGCAGCAATCCTTCTGACTTATCAAACATAAAATCAATACTTACAGGTTCTACATAGAAATGTGGAATATGTGGACAGGGTTCTGAAATTTTTGCAGGGAAAATTTTTCCGCTTCTCTGCGTAGCCAAATTGACAAGGCAAGGAACCTTATTTACAGATTTGGCAATTCAAGTCCTCTACAGAGCTTAAAGACAGAACAGTTATAGATGAAAGCATCAAAAGACAGCAAAAATACACTGAAGTTCACCATAAGTAAGAAGATTTAAACAAAATAACATTCATAAAAAAATAGAAAAAATAAGATAAATTCTGAACAAACTTAAAGAGTTGTTAAAAAGAAGCTAAGAGAAAACTGAACTTTTGGGAATGCATCTGTATCTAAACATGTTTTAAGGCCTGTTTTAAAAGAGTTAGTCAATGCAGAAAGGCTTATGTTCTCAGGTAGTTTGTTAACACCCAGTATGCTGTGAGCTGGATCAGGCCTTGGAGAGTGGGCCAGAAGCACAGCTGCTGCTCCAGTAGCCGGCAGCTGATCAATCCCTGCCCTTCTGAGCGTGCCAGCATTAGACGATACCCAAAAATGCACATCCTCAAAAAGGAGTCCATCCTGCACTTCTGGCCATTAGTCAATGTCCAGGACTCATACATGTATAGTTAGACAAGCAGGACCAAGGGCCAAAAGATTCTGACTTTCCCATGTTCAGATACTCCAAGGACCACATCATCTTATGGTGCGAATCCAAGTCTCTAGTTGATCTCAGCCTTTTAGACAGTGGATCGATGGATTACACGGCCACAACATCCAAGCTCTCACCATCCACAAAGATTTGATGGCATCATCCAAGGCATCCCTGAATGCCTGATCTTTGTTTTGGCCCGGAAGATGAACAATGCCAGCGTTTCAGCCTCCTCGCACAACAAATTAAGCTTAGCATTTAATGCTTCAGCATACCAAGACATTTGTGACAATGCTATGTTTCCAACTTTGTGACAGCAGTTTAGGAAAGGCCCTTTTCTATCATAACATGGCTGTGCCCCAGCGCACACAGCAAGGCGAGGGAGTTCAGACTTGACTTACCTGCACAGAGCCCTGACCTCAACCCCATTGAGCACCTTTGGGATGAACTGGAATGGAGATTGTGAGTCAGGCCTTCTCGTCCAGCATCAGTGCCTGACCTCATAAATGCTCTGCAGCATGAAAGGGCACAAATCCCCACAGAAACTCTCAAAACCTTGTAGAAAACCTTCCAATGAGAGCGGAGGCTGTTATAGCTGTAAAAGGGGGACCAAGTCCATATCAAACTACATGTATTTGATTATGCATTGATGATTCAGTATCATTACAGTTCCTGTTGGTGTAATGAACCGGCATCGGAATACTTTTGTCCATGTGCCTCGTGTAAAGTAACCTTTAACTTTTCATTTTAAAAGCAACACAATTCCTAACATTTAAATTTTAACATGTTGGGCTGCTATAGCAGTATAGGCTGAGTCCATTTAGACACAATCAAGAAGACCCCACTAGTGCCTTAGAAATGTATTCAACTATGTTCATGCTTTCTTTAAAACAACTTCTGTCCAATTATGAATGGAAAAGCAGAGGTCATCAGACATTTGATGAATAAATACATACATTTACTAGAGCTTGTTTCTGTTCATTTCCCCAAGCTAACTGCAGATATGCAGTGGCAAGACAAATTGAAGGTAGACCACAAATGTAAGTTATGTTGCAATCCAACCACTAGATGGAGCTGTGTCTTTTGCCTTTCACGCCTTTCACCCTTAACCCTAACTCAACCTACCCAAATAGTCAGTACCTGCTTGTATTAAAGGAATACAAAAACATCTAGATAGAAAAGACTGTCCACCAAGCATTCAGTGCCAACATTGGTTTATCTTTTTCAGTCTGTACTTATTTCCAGTACATCTAAAATATAAATTCTTTACCAGCTATTAAAGATAACCTGGTTTATTGTACCTTTTTGTGGCATAAACTTGGTGTGTTATTGGGACTTTGCTTCAAAGAAGGGCACTAAACTGTCTTGTCTAAACTTGTCTGCTTCAGTGAACAGGACTAATCCTGTTCTCCGTCACCGAGGATCAGAGGATTTTCCAAAGATTATGAAAAGTTGTCAAGTCTAAGACCGTCAGTTATACAGCAGTATGAGCTAAGGGTAAATCAGCCCTTTCAGCAACTGATATCATGATCCTTATCACTATGGGCTGCCATATGACAAACGTTTAAATTAGTTCAATGCAAAGAAACCTCTGGTGCTGGAAAATGAAGCTAGGAGTGCACAGAAACTGCATTGTGCTCTTGAGACTGGCTGCAGGAGCACTGGAGGTCACATACACACCACATGTTAAAATGTCTACTTTTAGAAGCAGATAAAAATGGGGGGAAATGTCAGATTAGACAGCTTTAGTAACCAAATGGGCGAGGTCACTCAGCCAAGGCCTCCTCCCCGTAACTCTGCAAAAAGAGCAAGAACACCTTTTCTGTCATTAAAAGCTTTTTAGGGAGGTTTCTTGCACTTTAAGTCATGAAGGAAAGTGGTGCAATTCTGATAAAACTGCTGCTACACCCGAGCTAATTGCATCACACTAGCGGAAGCCATTGCCATTGGCTGTCAGTACAACCAAACCCTGCTGGTAGCTACTGTCTGGTTCTCCTCAAATGATGTTTGTCTGATGTTTCATGGGCATTAAGGTAGAAGCTTTTCAAGATGGATGTCTCTGATGACAGATTGGCAAATCCTTCTGCTCTATGAGTTTAGGTGAAAGGGTGGGGCTTCTTCATATGGCTTAAATGTGTACTGCAAACATAAATGTTATTACACACTGGGGGGAAAAAAATTCTGAAAACCTATTTGGTTACTTAAGAAAAGACCCAACCATGGGTCCGGACGGAGACTTTAGGACAGTAGGTTTTCTTTTTCCATTGTTTGATTCCCAATTTAATATGAACTGCCTGAAAGCACAGAGATCACATTTTCCATGTTTTTTCCCCCCTATTTTTAAACAGTATTGGGAAACAGCTTGTTTCTTGATTTTAGATTTCCTATTTCCAATCAAAAATCAGTTGGCCATAAAATACCCTGACCATTCAACGTTGCTGTTTCAATGTTCCAGTCATTTTGCAGTGGTCTTGTAAAAGTGAGTTTGTTATTGCTCTTCACTTTTGTGTCCATCCGGTTTTTCTTTTCTTGACATATGTCACATGAAAAGCCAGTGACCCCCAAAATAAAGGTGCCAGAGACTGGGGCCCCCCACTGTACCTGAATATGGTTGAACACCACACATTCAAGAACAGTCTATAGGGGCTATAAAGGGGAGAGCTTTCTGGGGCCCAGCAAACCTGGGGGCCCATGGAGGTCAACAAAATCATGGTCTATTGTAAAGCTAAGCTGTGATATGCATGTTTTACTACTACTCAATGAAACAAATCTCTTTTTAAATTTATTTGTGTAGTATATAGCCTTCTCAAAAATTTATATCTATTTTGTTAAAAAAGGAAATTAAAATGGGTTAAAAATTGAAAAAAGGGGTTATAAATAGTAAAAAATGGTGGAAATGGTGGTGAAATTGGATCTTAAAAGTTACAGAAATGGGTTAGAAGTGGCAAAAATTATATTAAAATGGCAAAAATGGGCATAAATAGTGGTAAAAAGCAATTAAAAAATGTCTGAAAAGGCAAAAATGGTTGAAAATCTGGTAAAATGGGAAGAAAAATTGATATAAACTGGCAAAATAGTGCTGAGAAAGAAAACAAATGGGCAGATATTGGCTGAAATTGATCAAACTGGCAAAAAATGGCTATCAGATGGTGAAATGAGGTTAAAATGGGAAAAATTGGGAATAAAAAGTGGTAAAATGGGGTTAATATTGCCAATAATGGGTCAACAGACAATATTGGGCTTATGTGGCAAGAATTGGTTTAGAAGTGGCAAGAACAGGCAGAAAAAAGTGGTGGAAAGGGTTTAAAATGACAAAAATAAGTGTTATATGGCAAAAATGTGTTAAAAAATGTGGGGAGAAATGATAAAAACTTGTTAAGATTTGGCAAAATTGGTGTAAAGTGGCAACAGTGGAATTTTAAAAAATTTCTTAATGCTTTTTAGGGAATCTGGAGACCCCCTCTTGGTGTCTTGGGTCCCAATCCCAAGGTTGAGAATCACTGTTTTAGGGGATGGTACTTACTTTTCAGAAGTGGTGAGATGTAGGGTATGCGCAGGTATATCCATTTGCTCTTTAGTCTCCGTAGGGCAGGGGTGTCAAACTCAAGGCCCAGGGGCCACATCTGGCCTGTGGTACAGCTATAGCCGGCCTGCAAGATCTTATAATATTTTCATTATGACTGGCCCACTGGTATGAGGTCTGCAGATTTCCTCCAGAATAAAAATGTAAACTTAACCTTGATGATTTCAAATATCCCAGTTAAGTCATAAAAGTTTGAATGATAGGGAGCATGGTGCAATAGCTAGCTTCAAGAGAGAAAAAATTGGAGGCGACAATTAAGGTTTTAACTTTTAATAACCTGTGCCATTTATCGTCCTTTATGACAGCACTGGTCTGGAAAGATTTTCAGCTGAAACTGAATCCGATTGGTGCATCAATACATGTACTCCCTGATACTACTATCCTATTCCCAGCAGTATTTATATAAAAGTACCCTGTAAAAAAATATAGATTAATGATTTGCTGCCACATAAATAAGGCTGCCCTGGCTTAGAGATGATTGGGGTGATAAAAAAATAAAAATAAAATGTTCTAATAAAGCATAAAATAACTTTAAATCCTTGACGATTAATTCTCAGATGAATGTGAAATATATCCCTTGCAAACAATCTATCTGGTGTGTCAGGTTAGTTATTAACTGTGCAGCCCTTGTCACAACATTTCTTCAAAAATTACATGTAGATTCACAGTGCTTTTATGGCACTGCAAATGTACCAAAGGGGGTGTGGCTTAGTGAGTGGAAATTCCTGTAGGATCTCTTCAGTTCTTCTATTTCAATCCACTCATTCATTCAGATCCATTGTGTAGATCTCAGGACTCACCTGAGCTGTTCCTGCTGACTTACAGAGGGTCTCTCTCTAACAACTTAGCAGCTATTTAAGGCACAAGCTTTAGCCACTAAGCTGCTGCTAAACCAGGCTCCACAGAAGAACAAGGAGCCTGCTTGTCTCTCTGTTTTCACTGCCTAACCTGTGAAAAGCTACCTCTTACCTTGCTGTGTAAACATACAATGATAAAATAGACTGTGCAATGCACTATCAAGGTTTGCATGAATTGTTCTCTTGGCCATTGTTTTGCCAGTGTTTGCATTAATTTGTCAGAAGTCTACAGCTTTTGACATTGATTTTAGCTGTGTCAAAGTCTACTCGTACAGGATCTCATTAATGCTTTAATAGTGCCGTAGACTTGATTTGAATAACATACCAACACTATGGTGAGGGTTCTTCTGCGTGTCAGGAGACTTATTTTTATTTCAAGTTTTGCATGCAATGTACCTTGGCCTGCCTTGAAGGAGGTTTAGGTTAGCTTGGTTGGTTGCATAATGAGTTTAGCCTTTTCAGGACCTTACAAAGCCCCTAATATAGCAGCTATGGCCCAAATACAGAAGCCTTACTGGTTATAAGTCTAACACCTCTTCACCTTGCTGAGTGTCATCTTTGCTGCAGCACTGTCTTACAGGACTCTGATATGGAAATACTGCGCAATGTATTCTATTTAAAAACAGATACAAACCTTTTGAGGTTGCTTTGTGTTGCACATTTTACTATGGGTGCAACCACTATGCATAAAGCAAACATATTGTGTTTCCTTTATGCATAGTGGTTGCATCTAGTCCAGAATCAGTGTGAACAGATGGCAGTGGGAAAAATGAAACGTTTCATAGCTCTGTATAGAATATTTGACTAAGTCAGCTCCTGCTTAGATAGTAGGGAGGAGTTGAAATGTGGTCTTGACTAGCAGAGAAATAGACTGTGCCCAGGACAACAGTTTGCTGCAAGGGAAAGTTAGCAACCCACTCCATTAAGTATGCTCCTGTTTAATTGGATAAGAGCAGTGGGAGGTGAGAAACAATGTGTAGGTCTGGTTCAATTTAATCCCAGCTGGGTTACATGGCTTGTACTCACAAAAACCTCAACTTTAGATGGTTTTTCCACTATGGTGTCTACTTAATTATTGTTCTGATGAACAGCCAGTATGAGATCCTCTTAGTCTAGTTTTCTAACTTTGCTCTTGTCTAACCATTTCACTCTTGGTCTCTCTCTCTCTCTCCTGCAGGAGGTAGTGCTACGTCACAGTATGGTCACACCATTTGCACCTTCAGGTGGATACTTAAGCTTACAGTTCTCAAAGCCTCACCTGACTTGCAAAAGCAGCAAATAGGTATTGTAGCAGACAGACAACTGAATCCAAATCTGATCCGAAGGGAATAATTGCAAAAACACACGACACATACGCTGCAGTGAAACAGTATTTGCCCCTTTCTTTTTTCTTTTTCTTTTTTTTTTTTTTTTTGGTTTGCAAATTTGTCACACTTAAATGAATTAACTATGATTGACCACATTTTTTGGGAAGCTGAGCTCAATCTTACTAACCACACCCAGGCCTGATTATTTCCAGACTGGTTGAATCAGAAATAACTTAAATAGAACCTGTCTGACAAAGTGGAGTAGGCCAAAATATCTCAAAAAGCAACACATCATGCTCTAAAGATAGTCAAGATCAGGTGAGAAACAAAGTCATTGGCATCTAGTCTCCAGCAAACCACAATGAGAGCCATTATCCACAAATGGAGAAAACTTGGAGCAGTGGGGAACCTTCCCATGTATGGCTGGCCTACCAAAATAACTCCAAGAGCGTATCAGTGACTCATCCAGAAGGTAACAAAAGAACCTGGAACAACATCTAAAGACCTCACTTGACTTAGTTATGGTCAGAATCGAGTTTTATTAGCAAGTACATTTTCACAACCAAGGAACTGGACTTGGTGTTTGGTGCAAAAAAATAACATAGAACAAGAACAAAAACATTAGGGGCTTATAAAATATTAAGATTCCAAAATATGTGCATGCCTCTAACACTACATGGAAGCCGCTGCAAAATTATCAGAGAAAAAAAAAGGAAAAAAAATTCCTAATATTTTTGCTATCTGCTTATCACTAATTCTGTTTAAATGCAGTCCCTGTATATTTATTCCTAAATTGTTGTTCAGTGGGACAGTTAAAAAATGAAAAGAAAAAAATGCCTATGTGTGTAATTATTATTATTATTATTATTATTATTATTATTATTATTATTATTATTTGCATTTACCTTATTTGGACTCATTCATGCAACTTTGTATTTTTGATTTGAACTGCTTGGGAATCTTCATAGTCCTAGAATGCAAAGAAAGCCACATTGGTGTCCGTATACCTGTAAAAATTATATTAAACTTCAGCCAGGGGCGGAGCCAGAAGCGTTTGACGTCAGGGGCTTAGCCCAAAATTAGGAAGGTCTTGGAGGTCTGCTTCCTCAGTAATTAAGTTATATGCAGTGGTTTCAAGCAATCTTAAATACAGATATAGATTTGAAATACCAACAAAAGTACACATCTTTGGGCAATAATGATGCAGTTCCATCTTTAAAAAGCATCCATTACAGTCAACATCATTTATATTAGGTGTAATTGTTCTCAAAGTGTGCCCATCATTCTACAGCCATAAAAACACTGTATTAAAGATAAATAAATTTCACTTCGTCTCAGTGGTGTACACAGACTTTTCAAGGGCACGGGCGAAAAAGAAAAAAAAGGGCAAATACAGCGCGTTCTCGCTGCTGAAGAGGGCACTAAGTTTCGTGTGTTTTCTAGGGCACTTTAGCCATTTTATATATCATACAAATGGCACATTATATCGCCTTAAAACAGACTAACTAGACAGACTACTCAAGCTAGTTTGTAGTTAGGATCAGCATCCACAAGAAATGTGTAGATTCAACGTTGGACTGTGAAGAACACACAGAAATAAATAAATAAATCCCTAGGGGGTCTGGGGGTCTGGGGGTCTTTCCGCAGAACATTTTCAATTAAGTAGATGCCATTTCCTGTATTGTAGTGCATTTTAACACCATATTAGCACCAGATAATCCAAACTGGTTCTGAGAGATATAGTTCCAGTTCAATATAGTTAAAAAAAGGGCCCAGCATACAAGTCATTGCAACAGTAATGTTTCATAGTATTTCTTGGTCCTAATGGTCTTCTGGAGTTTAGTGTGTTTTGCCAATGAGGAGGGTACTTAAACATGCCTTTTTGCCACCCAAGTAAGCAGTTTATCATGTTAACCAGCCAGAAGGGCAATTTAGTGTGTTTTTTCCACCGGAGGGCAAAATAGTGTGTTTTGCCAAGCAGGAGGGCACTTTAGCATGCGTTTTGGCTCTCGAGGGCACTTTAGCACGAGTTTTGGCTCTTGAGGGCTCTTGAGGGCACTTGAGCATGTGTTTTGGGCTCCAAAGAGGGCACTTTAGCGTGTGTTATGGCTCCAAAGAGGGCACTTTAGCATGTGTTTTGGCTCTCGAGGGCACTTTAGCACGGGTTTTGGCTCTTGAGGGCACTTGAGCATGTGTTTTGGGCTCCAAAGAGGGCACTTTAGCGTGTGTTATGGCTCCCAAGAGGGCACTTCAACACATATTTTGGCTCCCAAGAGGGCACTTTAGCATGCATTTTGGCTCCCAAGAGGGCACTTTAGCGTGTGTTTTGGCTCCAAAGAGGGAACTTTAGGGCGCATTTTTCAGCAATTGGGCCACAGGGGGGACGACCAGCCCCCCGGCCCCCTGCACACCACTGCTTTGTCTGCCTAAAAACATGCAGAAAAGGTCTGATTTTTTTTTTTTTTTTTTTTTTTTTTTAATGTATATAACTTGAAAAGGGTATGAAGATAGTGTTATGGTTTACATTTGGAATTATTCATTTTTAAAATAACATAAAAAGTAAAATATGGGGTTCTGGATTGAGCAGAGGTGAAGTACACAAACCACTGTACTCAAGAAAAAGTGCTGTTACTTTGCTTAAAACTTACTTTATTAAAAGTAAAAGTTCTGGTTTATAGATCTACCCAGGCAAAAGAAAAAAAAAGTATGTATTTTAAAGTTTACTTAAACTGAACTCTATATGACTTAAATTAACACTAAGATGTCACGTTTTTCATTTTACTTTACTGAATTACAGCGATCTGACTTAACCTGAACAACCTGGTTGGAGATCTATTGTCTTGTTCCTGCCAATAAGGAATGATCATTTTACCGTACAACTCCTCAGTACTCAGTACTTAAACACGTTACTAGAGTCCACATCAGTCTACATTACATACATCTGTTAATTATTTTACAAAATGACAGAGCTGCAGTTGCTGTTGAAGATCTTTGGCAGGTCCTCCAGCAGAACAATACAGAGAGTCAACCTCATAGTAAGGCAATGCATACTGATGAAGAATATCATCTATGTGTCCTCTGAAAGCACTGAAAGTCACAAGTGGGAAAACTGGCACATCTGAGCTAATCAGTCCACTAGCAGGCCTTGTATACAACCACTCGCCACTCTAGGGTTGACTTAAATAAAGTTTAGTTTCCATCAAGGAGAGGTAAACTAAACTACGAATGTGAACAAATGTTTTCGTCAGGCAGTCAAAATCCCTGATATTTCACCTCTGTGGGTAAATCCATCACGACACAATACATCTCAATGCATCTGGAGCTCTTCTGCCTCTCAGCTGTAGATAGCAGGATCCCACGATGACGGAAAGCACAGAACACACCAGTATGATTTGGCACCAGATAGGCCTCAAAGGGTTAAAATGTTCTCCTTTTTGGTTGATTATTCTGACACTGATCGGACCCCATCCAATGCTAACGACAATGAGACCACTGTTAAAAAGATGGAGCAACATATCTCTGTCTCCTGAGTCTCTGTGTGCTCCACTAACATTTTCAAATGTTTGTGGCTTACCCTTCCTCATCATCTGTCACAGTAATGGGGTAAAAAGAAATACAATGTTTTGCCTAAGTCATTTATTCCAGAAGTCATTTGGCATTAAGTCAGGTTCAAAATTGTCAAAGTCACAAAGGCATGTTCATAAATTGGCCTAAGTGATCTAATCCACTTACGTTAAATAGCTGACTGTCAGTAGTCATCCGTTGTCATTACCCTTTTTTTGTGTGGAATGGTTATTAAATATTATACTCTAGATTTGATTCCGTTTTTTTCTGTCTCCTAAAAAATAATTGAAAATATGACTTAAGCCACTATTTTAGGAAGGGGACAGTTTGTAACTCTTGTATGAGAACTTAAACATGTTTTGATGTACACAGTGGTGGACAGTAATGGAGTACATTTACTTGAGTACTGTGTTTAAGTACATTTTTTCAGTATTTGTACTTTACTTGAGTATTTGTTTTTTTGAAACTTATGACTTTCACTCCACTACATTTCAAAGACAAATATTGTACTTTCAACTCCACTCCATTTCTAGGAAGCTTGTCGTTACTCTTTCCTTTTAGGTTCAGCATAGCTTTGTAGTCAGATGTTGGTGTTTTTCTTTTCTAAAATGCAATTGGCCACACGCTGTGCTCCTCACAGAAGGGAACCAATCACGGTCACCGCTCAAACCTGGGATGGATTTTGGAAATAGGCTACGTCATCCTCGCTCTGTGTAGCAAGCTCTCCTGCCTTCAGTCAAACAAAACTCGGCAATGGAAATGGCAGGAGAAACTCAAGCTGAAAAACCAGCGCACCAATGGCCATATCTCAACTCGATGTTTGAGATTTCAGAAATGAGGAATGATTCATATCATCAAAAATTAAATGACAGTAGTTGTCCTGATTGTTTTTGATTGCATTTTTATGGTGAAATTTTTACAGGTGTGTTTATAGACTTTTTGTAGCAGAGTGGTTCTACATGTAAGTCAGTACATCATTAGGTGGTTTCAGAGAGTTACATGGTTCTGTAAAAGCACTGAGAAAACAATACAGCAATGTACTGATATTAGAAAATGTACTTTGTACTTTTGAATACTTAAGTACTTTTGAAAGTAAGTACTTTAGTACTTTAACTTGAGTAAAATTTCCCCGAGCAACTTTTACTTGTACTTGAGTAAGATTTGACCACGAGTATACTTTGACTCAAGTACTGGAGTTGAATACTTTTCCACCACTGGATATACATTTCTTTCAATAGCATTTCTTTGAATTGTGATTTTTGATACAGTATCCTAGATTGAGAAAATATTTTTTATTTCATAAAGTTGAGGTTGTGCCCAAATATGAGCACACGAGGGTAAATAAAATCATGATAAAAAGAACTACATGGGTTATCTTTGTCTAATATACAAGTTTGTTCATCTTTGGCTCATATCCTTCCTCTGGACAAGAGCCACATTTGCATGTATCAGATGTGTTTTTTTTCTGTGCTTCACAGAACTGATGCAGGATTGCCTCTCTGGAGCAGCTGTTGCACCAAAGCCAATCACAGACATGTGCAAAGTTAAAGACTTTTTGAAGCTAATCCCAACAACTGTGCTGATGATTAAAACATGTAAAACAAACTTTCACAAATTTTACCTCAGTTTCTCTGTTTTGAGTCAATTTAGTATTTTTAACTGCACAAAAGTTTGAAGAATCACAAAGAAGTGGTATGTTTAGAGAAAACTTTGCATCTAAACCCCAATTTAATTTCTGAGGATTAAATAAGAATTGCAAATAATTAGAAAAAAAGTCTGAGTAAAATTACCCGCAATTGGACCAAATTTGTCAGAATGAAAACGTGCAAGACAAAAGAAGATTTTCAAAAAGTGTATTTTTCTGCAGTTTCTGTTATCTGCTTTTGCATATTATGTTCCAAGTTCTTTATTACTGCAAAAATCATGCAGACTATGCTCTAACCTGTGCTACTGTATGTTACATCACAGTGTAATAGGGATACTTTTCAAGAGCTTTAAGGGCAGCACTATGATCTGATGGCACAGCAGGTGTCAGCCCATCAACCTGTAAGCTCCTTGTGTAAGGACCAGAGAAATAATATAAGTTCATGGGGGAGGGGAATCAGGAGTGAAGGTGGTGGGAGAAGGGTCATCAGGGAAGGACGCTGACCAGAGATAGACAGTGCTGATCCTTATTCTTGGACATAAAAAGAGAAGACAAGGAGGGGAAAGGTGGAGGGGATGAAACTTTGAGACAAGGAGGCATACAGTGTCAAAAGGGGGAGGAGGCTTGGGGAAGAGGGAGGAGCCCTCTGTTCTCGGCTCCTGTCCTGCTGTCTTGGATCTCCACTTTGGCTGAGGGAGGAAAATCTCACTGAGGATTTACTGTTGGGACCTTTAGTCTGCCGGACCCTTCCTATTGTGGATTCAATTTACTGGAATATTCGCTCCGAGACTCTGGACCTGTTGCCTGCTGGAGTCCTTCCTGCTGAGGGGGAGATTTCCAAGTGTGGTATGAGGATCTCAATTTATTAGTGTGCTTTTTGTGTAGCCATAGTGTGTCTTTAACATCCTAGTATAGTTCTGTTAACTTTTGATTTCTCAAGACAGTTGTGTTTTTTGAATTGCAATGAGAACAATTTGCATTCGAACCATTAAGATGTGTTGTTTTATAGCAGGTTTCAAAAAGATTAAAATTGCTAAGGACTGGTAACATGTTTCAAGACTGCAGATAAACCTTGTAAAGCACTGAAATTAATGATGATGCTTTATCTTTTTTTTCATGTTTGTTTCTTTAATTCACTTCTTATTTGGGTTGGTGTCTACTTTTTGACTTTGTGCAGTGGCATCAGTGTGCAGGGCCCAAGGCTTATCTAAGTATATCTTCTCAGGGATTAAATAGCTTCCTAATGAGCTTTCACTAATGTCTTAGCTTCACTTAAAGGAGAGATGTCACTGCAGGTTCTCAGCACAATGTCAAGAAGGCTAGCCTTTTCACTGATTGGTATTTATAGATTTACACTGGACATGTACAAAAGTAAGGTTTTGCACCTAAATACTGTCTGCACTGGCTCTTAAACTAGTCTCTTGATCTTAATGTGGAGGGAATAAATCTCAGGGTTATGAAATATGCATGAAGAAATTCAAGAAAAAGATATGTTAGGACACCAAATAAAAGAGTTTGAACTGTTTTTGGAAGGTGTTGGGTATAAATTACAATGGATAGGTTAACAGTTAATTCTTCAACCTATAAATAGATTTCTCCTCGATGAAATGTGAGACAAAGCCACAGTGGTGAATTCAAGATGCTTGGGGTCAGGTGCCAAAATGACTAAAAAAAAGGGCTCCTGCTGTGTGTGGTGGGGCACAGAAACTGGTTAAGATTAAACACTTTTTTGTTATGTGATAAAAATGACAATGTCACTGTAGTTAAACAGGTGAGGAATTATCTACTAATTAATCTTTTTTTTTTTTTTTTTTTTTTTTTACAATCGGGAATGTCAGTAGAAATGAACTGAAGGAGCTTATGAAACTTTACTGCATTTTCTCTGCTACTGGACATGTGCTGAAGATAGTGGAATTTTGTCCATTTAGAGGACATCAGAGAAGACACAGTGTCTAATTTTCATAATTTAAATGGCATCAAAGAAAGTACTGTGTTTCATTTTTTCAATTTAGAGAGCATTATATTGAGGATTTTGTCAAATTTTGTCCATTTAGTGCGCACCAAGGGGGGGGCAACTTGGTCTACTTGCAATACCCAAGAGGACATCTCATTATAGTTAATCTACCGTAATGGCATCGAAAAGGGCACTTTCCCTGTTTTTCATCAAACATTAGTGTGACAAAGGGGACTATCACCTCTCCTACCCCCCTCTAGGTCCACCAATGCAAAGCTATGTGACAAGATGATAAGGTTAGGTGAAGATATCAGGGCTGCCAAACTGTTAAAATTTTCACTCACAGTTGATCTAAAGAATTCTGTAGTTAATTTCAATTAATCTCCTCCTATTAAAGTTTCACTATTTTGCACTTAACAATTTTTGTTTCTTTTTTTTTCTCAAACTGAGGGTAAATGACTTCCCGTCTCATACAGGGCTGCTTTTATTTTGAAAGAAAATAAGGAACTCTGAGTATATAAAAGATCACGACATGAACTTAACCACAGAGAAAGGAACTTGTCATGGATTGAAAAGGAAATAAGGGAATGGTAAATAAGTTAAATGATTGGTAACACAAGGTACAGGTGACTTTTGACTTGTCCTCTGAGCTGTCTGTGAGATTTTTTCAAAGTAAAAGTGCACTGATAGCAGTGACAGTCTTGTTTTTCAAATATATAGCAATAGGGACATGTAGTGGCTTAACCAAGGTCTGCTGAAAAAGCTTATAAAGTATGCAATTAACTGTGATTAAAACAATAAATGCACTAAATATAAACCTGAATTAACTGTGATTAATGCATTAATGCTGCCAGTCCAAGTTGAAAAATAAAAATAAAGGTCTTAAAGTGATTTGAAATCATATTCAATAATGTGCTAGGAGCAATCACAGACAGTAGCAGTTACAGTTTAATGTAGATTTTAAAATTTCTGGAAGACAAATTGTCCCAAGTCAATTATCATATTATTATAAGTTTGGAAAAGCCTAAGAGCTAGTAACTCAAATTTTCTCAGGGATAATTAACTATTATAGTTCAGGTTACATACATACACTGGACCAAAGTTCAGTTTAGAAGGCAACAGGACATGGCAATACTTGACTTATCAATCCATCCATTTGTTTGCCCAATGTATTTTTTTTTTCATCAAACCTACTCATTGATATTGTCTGCTGCCAACCATGCCTTGGAGTGATATTTCAGCTGAGTTAGAGAAGCTTTGCCAACATGTATGGCCTCTTCCATTAAAAATGACTTGGCTTTTTCTTCTCTGTCTTCCAGGGAGTAATATGAGGAAGCCTTTGAATGGGCTAGATCCTGGAATCAGACCGGGGGGCTTCCAATATGTTTAGATCGGGGAACAGCATGCAAAAAAAACGGTGAACAAAAACCCCCGTCCTTGTAGCCAACAGAACCACCAACCCGAATTTGGGGGGGATTCTTCCTCTCTGCCTGAAAACCTGCGCCAAACACCATGGATTTCATGCTACCCATAAGAAGTCTAGGCGAGATGGCTCCCTTCAGCTCTGAACCTCTTCTGGGCCATCACAGAGGCTGCACCAGACAAAACTACCCGGCCATCAAAAGAAAGCTGCGGCCTGGACGGATTCTGGGGTTTGTTGTCAGCTTGGTGGTGGCCTGCACAGTCTGCTCATGGAGTGCCTTGTCGCTGGTCACAACGGTGGCCACACAGCTGGAAATGGCTGATGAGGGCTCAGCAGAGGTAGCAGAGGTAGCAGTGCCCCAAAGAACACTTCTTCAGCTCCACAATATTACAAACACAACACAGGACACACCAGTAGCCATGCACTCATCTGATATAGAGATGAATCATGGCGACTACCCAACGGACTTCTTCAGTGTGGAGGAGAGACGCCAGGGCTATGTGGTGCTTCATATGTTTGGCATGATATACATGTTCATAGCCTTAGCTATTGTCTGCGATGAGTTCTTTGTTCCTGCTCTCACAGTCATCACAGAGAAGCTGGAGATCTCTGATGATGTAGCAGGAGCCACCTTCATGGCTGCAGGTGGCTCGGCCCCTGAACTCTTCACTTCTGTCATAGGAGTTTTCATCTCCCACAGTAACGTAGGTATTGGTACCATTGTGGGCTCTGCCGTCTTCAACATCCTGTTTGTGATTGGGATGTGCGCTCTTTTCTCCAAAGAGGTGTTGAACCTCACCTGGTGGCCTCTGTTCAGAGATGTCTCCTTCTATATCATTGGCTTACTCATGCTCATTTATTTCTTTCTGGATAATGAAATCTCGTTGGGAGAAAGTATTGGCCTGCTGATGTGCTACACCTGCTATGTGACATTCATGAAGTTCAATGCCAAAGTAGAACTTGTCATCAAGAGGCTGCTGGGAAGCAACCAGGTGGATGAGCTGGAAACTGCACCAAGGGTGAGCTTGATTGTGTCCATCCATCCATTAATCCATACTTCAGTCCATCCAATAAATCCAGCTATCCATTTGTTTATTCATTTATCCACCAACCCATAACTCCATCCACTGATCTATCCACCAGTCCAGTCATCCATTCACCTGTCCATCTATTTGTCTTAAGCTTCCTATCCATCTATTGATGCACCAGTTAGTTTATCAGTCAACCAATCCATGCATTTATTGTTCTATCAGCCCACCCATCTATCAGTCTATTTGTCCATTCACCTGTCCACCAATCCATTAAAACAACTGTCCATAACTCCACTCAGCCAACTTTATCCACATACCCATCAATTCTTAACTCCATCCCAATGATCTATCCATCCACCAACTGGTCTATCCACCTGTCCAACCATTAGTTTCTCCTTTAGCTCGCCCATCTATCAATGCACCTGTTAGATTATTAATCAGTCAACCAATTTTTGTATTTATTGTTCCTTTAATCCACCCATCCATCTGTCCATCCAGCCATCTGTTACTTCTCATTTAATTCCCACTATACTCCAGGCACTTCTTTATTACCAGAAGAGGATCTTTACATTTATCCATCCCAGTATATTTCCAAAAGATCCAGTGTTTCCCATTAGAAAATCCATCCAAAGGTTGCCTATGCTTTGAGAGGTTCTGCAGCATGCCAGATAGCTGGAAATATAAGGGAATAAGACCATTTATGACTCTTAGCATGCGCTTCTGTGGTGGATGGAATAACTCTTTTGTTCCAGCTTGGTAAAACCCAATAAATACCATCATAAGCTGAACCTGTCATTGTTTCTGACTCTGACAATAGCTGTGCCCCTGTCTGGGTTCTGAAAGGTGAGACACAGATAGGGTGTTAAAACAGTGCTGAACAGACAGACCTCTGACAGGCAGCCAAACCCTGCCAAATTCTCCTCTGGAAGGATATAGAGATTTGTCTTAATTTGCCACCTGCGTTGCTTGGACAGTGCCAGACACAGAGCAAGACTGTGGCGTCCTGGTGCTGACTAAGTCTGGGGACAGGCCTTGTCTTTGGTCCTTCCTTTTAGTTACCACACCAGGATCTGGCGAGGCTCACAGACAGGAAGTATTTCACAGTTTCCAAACTGCTTATAAGTCAGTCAGAGCACTAGAGCTACAAATGAAAAAAAGATATCAAAATAGTCTTCAAAAGCATTCTTTTAGCAGTGTTCAGATGGCATTCAGCACATCCTGAGGTTTCTTGAACAAAAATGATAAACAGTGCCTCATTAGCCAGCTTCTAAGTGCCTCTTGTCTTTGACATGACAGTGGGAAAAGTGGCCTCTTGACTGGTTGAGGCCTCTTGAGTCAGATGATTGTTCATCCAAAGTGTTTTTCCTCTATTTCAACTGACTTTTATGGTTGTTCATTCTTACATTGACATATTTTTACCCTAAGAACATCCAGTCAAATATTAGACAGCCTTTGTCATTCTTGTCATTTTATTCACAGTGTTTTTCTGACAACTAATAGGATGCTAATGACAGCACTCTATCAAATGAAAAATCACCACACCAATTTATAATTACATTGAGAAAAGATTAAAGGAACTTTCCAGATTGGCTTGGAGAGCTCATTGTGCTGCTCTGGCTGCTTTTATGAATATCCCACATACAACATGATGCTGCGCAGAGACATGGCATCCAGTGTACATGGTTCAACAAACACATCCACACCAAGAAGGAAGTTTGTTTTTCAAATTTGTCCCTCTGTTTCTCTCATGTCCTGTCTGTGTGTGCAGTTGGAGTCAGATGTGTTGCTCTCTGATGTTGTAATCACATACGGCTCTCAGGTGACCAATGCTAAAACAACTATAGGCTGATCTTAGAGCAGCTTGCCCGTAGCCTAGAGTGACATCACCCATTACCAGGTCTTCAGGGGCGTATACAGTGCTTTTATAGAAACATTACTGAAACATAATGATTTAAAGAGTTCTTGTAGCGTTTACTGAACAGATTCTTTTGGTCTGGTAGTATCTATTTTACAGCTGATTGTGACTCAGGCCAGTTGAGGTTCTCACGTTTGGTCAGTAACAGATGAGCTCATAATCAGTGGCCTTAAAAGTGGTTGTAAAGCTCCATCCCTTAAAGGCATAGATATCAAATAGTCTCCTTCAAAACTGTATTTCTACTCTATCTAAATATGTTAAATAATCCTTTACTGACACCACACCCAAACTGAAATGTATTGCTGTCCAAAATCATGTCTGCTTTTGATTAGAAGCACACAGTATGTCTGAGCGCAGAACACTTTCAGTGTTTTTGCAGGTCTGTTGACATAGCTGCCCTTCTGGGAATCAGCTATATATCAGGCTGCCTCATCTCAACCCAGGAACAGCTTTTCTCTTTCTCCCGTCCAGCACTTGATGTCCAACTGCCTTGCCCTCATGTGTCGGTAGCTGCCAAATAATCCCTAGGGTTAATGCTCTCCAATCCCATTAGAGACACTAATAATAGTCAGATGCTCTCTGGGGGAGCAGGAATCAGCAGATCACCTGGAGAAAAAGACTGCATCCTTCCTCAGCCTGCGGTCCTGCTTGTGACAAGGTGCAGCTTTCCCTTTGTGTGTTTTTGGGGATGTTTGGGATGTTTGCACAGCCCATTTGGTGCACGGAGTATTCATGTAAAAAGAGAGAAATCTTTTGGTTTGCTTGCTGATGGTGCTAAAGACGACAATCCTCTCTGATCCCCTTATCAACTGCTTACCTGCAGTGACGACAGCAAACATACAGCCAAGCACACTGTCACCCAGTCTCTGCAGAGCTCTTACAAAATGACTAAATTCTCCTTGCAGCCATTAATATCAAGCCTGGATTACAATGCAGCAGTTACATGCAACTGCGACCTCATGAGTTATTTAACTCTTGTCTCTTCTCTTTAGCATCCTGCTAAAGAAAAAGGGTTTAGTATTTGCATGTCATATGTTAGAAATGAGACTTCTGCTGTTGCCCATTAATGATCTTCATGAACCAGAGTGCAGGTTTTCATTGCTTTTGGGATGCATTTTTCAGACTGAGTACACTAAATGTGATTAAACCTCTCCAATCAAAGGGACACTTTTCCTGATACTGTTCCTGGATTTGTCTATTGTAGGATCAGCTCTTGTCTTATATTACAAACTTTCGAGCCAAAGCTAGCCTTTTTTCAGCTTATTTGAAGCCCCTCCTTGTTTTACATATCAGTGCAATCATGATATAAGTTTGCAGCTTAAAAATGCTGCACCTGTTAATGAATCAAACCCAGTGTACCATTGAGAGTCCTCTGTAGTAATATGCTTGTATTAAGCAGTTAAATAAGCATAAATAAGGCTGATTGATACTTGCAGATGAGTAAATGATGGGCATCATGGTGACCTGTAAAGGTTGCTGTAGGACTTCACACGCAGGCTTGAACATCACCAGTCTAAAAGTGGTGATCTCTGCTGATTAATCCTGGCTAAGTCCCACAGCTCGGATAGTCAGGTGGACACTGCAGAGAGATGCACACACAGAAAGGTGATGTGACTGTACCTTAGTGGTGGTTATTATTGAGATGAAGGGAAAGTTTGGTGTAAATAAAATATTTCATGATTTGGGAGTTTTCCCATGCGTCCTTGGCCTGAAAGGGGGAAGAGAAGCCAGTAAAGTGGAGCAGCAGACCAGTTAGAAATGGTCAAATCTGTCTGTGGAGCTTCTCCAAAACAGATCAGATTAAGGTGTCTATAGTCTGTTCTATAAGTCTTTTCCCAAGAAACTCCTGAGCTCCCACAAAATAATTATACTACTCATCACCATCCAAGTTAAATGTCCAGTTTGAAAGAGATTTCTTTTATTGTAGAAAGAATCTTATTTTGAATTCTGTGTCTTACTTTAGATATTGTAATCATGATAACGGCATAAAAAGGCCTGAATAGTGATGTGCTTTTTCACAGAATGATTGGATAATGGAATTTTTCAGTTAAAACTCTGACTAAAAATGTAGTTGACTACCTTCTTCCATGAGGAAGATTAGACCAAGACTGGCTATAAATAGATCTTTGGTGATGAAGACTCTTACTAAAAGTAAATTTAGCTTTCACTACAGAGAGAGAAAAATGTTAGTGTTGGATTATTGGAAATTAAAAATCATATTTCTCCACTGTGCATACAAGGAGTGTCATTATATTCATCAATTCATTTTTAAATTGATCTAAGTACCAACTGTGTATTAATACGAGTGTTTTACATTTCAGTTAATTTAACATTTTAGCAAACCAAATTAGCTCAAAGAAAATGACTAAACCAAACTAAGACCATAAAAGTTAAAATGACTAAAATGTTACTAAAACTGAAAACATTTTTAAGATTAAGATTAGATTTAAAGTAGCTGCAGAAATCATCTCTGTTTCCAAAATCTATTTCTATTTAGCATTTTAAGTATTTAAAGTTTTACAGATGGTTTTTGTGTAACACATGTGAAAGTAAGCCTCATATTTGCTTTAGTGTAACAAGCATTTAAATTAAATGTGACTTCAGAAATGATTTTAAGTGTTACTCTATGAGTAAAAAAACATGCATTCATCCTCTAATGATTTTTCTGTTTTCAATTCTTATTATAAATATGAAAGCAAAAAAAAAACACCTAACATCCTAAGGATGTATCTTAGATAATATTGTGCTCCATAGAAGTAAATGACAAACTTGATTCTTATGAAGCTTATTACTGAAACGTCAGACTAGTATTGGTTTATTTTTGTAGTTGTAGGATGTAAAAAAAAAAAGATGTCCTGTCTTTTATGTTGATATAAAAGATTGGACTGGCTGGAACTGATTGTTCCAGCCAAATGATTTGTGCTGATTGGTGAGAGGATGCAGCTCCGACAGCGGACTGACAGAACCTCACACGTGCGGCAGAGCGGAGGTGAGCGCTGAGTGAAATAAGGGCAAAGATTAGTAGTGTTTCGTAGTTAGTCATGGTGATGTCATGCAGCCACGAGCATGTTACAAAACTCAGCTTTATCCGTGTACATCGTGGAAAAAGGCTCAGGTTTGTAGCAGGAAAACAGGTATTTGTAAACTGTTTTAGAGGGTTTCATAAGTGTAGAAGGCTAAAGGCCTTTCTTAGATTTGTTGGCAGAACTGATTGGAAGTTGGTTTTTGACACACAGGATGCAGTCACTGGTATCCAGTCTCCAGTCTTGGTTGATTGATCAGCAGGTTAAAGGTGTCCTTAGTGGGGCCATGTGAGCATTAACCAACATGAACTAATGCCAAGTTGGCCTCTGCTATTAGAAGCCATGCTGTTCAGCCATCACATGGATGCTACAGTTCATGCAGGTGACCCTGCTTCCTCATTGTCATTACTCATACACTCTAAACTAAAAATAAATTCTCTTTCATTTTTATCAAATGAGATGGAATTTAGTTTAAATAGCAGCATGAAGCACCACCTTCCCCAAGAGAAAATAGAGCTTTTTTTAAATGATATCCTGCTCATTATCCTATTTTGATCAATCAATGTTAATGTAGATGACAAACAACCATAAGTATCTGATAGACACATAACTCATCTGTGGAAATGAGACCTATTTATAAACAAAAACAAAAAGCCAAGCTTTAGCCTTCTCTAGCTGCCACAAAGCAGCAACAGGTGTCTTGTCAGATGCATGCTAAAGGGATTATCTGCTAAAACTCTAAGGCCTTCATCATGAAAACGTGTCAACAACAAACCCTCCACCCAACTCTGAGTTTTTGTCAATATGATGTTCTGTTGCTGTCTTTTTGGGAAGTTTCTACCCACAGAAAGAAACGTTCTGCATGTCTTTGCTGATAATCTGATCATCTGTTCAATAACTTTAATATGACCCAGGGATTGCACTCATCAGTTAATCGTGTGAATACAAGGTTATCACTTTGTTCCCAGGGATATGAGTCACACTATGCAAAGGATAGTCTTTGTGTGTTTTGATTGATCTATTTCAATAATACAGAATACTGATTCTGATCATTAGACAACTGTTCAGTAGATCAGATGTAACTGTTTTCACCCCTTTTTTTAAGTTAATGCATGAAAGATTTTTTTTTAACGCACCTTACAGGACACCCTCTGTTTGTCCCTAAATCTCATCTTTTGACTTAGACTGATCATGCCTTTGCTTTTTGGGCCAAAAAAGCATTGAACTCCTCAGGGTTCCATTGAACTCTGAGGTAAAAGCCTTCTTTTACCTCAGAGTCTCCTCTGAACCATCGGGTTTTTTTGTTCAATCTTATACAGTTCATTCATATTTTTCAGTAGTGCTATTTCTTTATATCTCGTCTTTTTAACATTTTGTGAATATCTCTGCATTTATTCTCCCTATATTAACTTATAACTCTGGTTTTGAAAGGCACATTATAAATAATCTTTGAGTTATAATGTGCTAGATACTTATCAGTGTCTGAAATTAGTTTGTATAACTTGAAGGGCCCAGTAAGCCTCAACCACCAATTTACACGACACAATAAGAAGAAAGCCCTAAACGACAGTGATGAGGGAAATAAACACTGATTTATTTGATCTATTTGGAAATTATGATGATTCAACTGGAAGTAGCTGAAGTAGACGGACACAATAAAAGGGGACACCAGCTAGTCTGTCACTATACACACCCTGCCAAGTTGTATTGATTTTTGGAACACATGCATCATGTATTAACTTACAAATATGCTAGCATACATCAGGTTTTTGGCTAATGCATGCTAAGCCTAACCTCACACAGCAGATAGACTGTTTCTTATCCATTGCATGGCTATATTTCACGTACTTCTAGGAAACATCCAGTACTAAGCGTTTGGAAATGACTTTTTAAAAAAATTGTTGGAAAGTGATTGGACAAATGTTCTGTCAGTCTCATTCATACCAGGCCAATCAGAGGGAAGAGACACAATGCGGTAGCAGGCATGTGCTGCGACGATAGTAACCTGAGCTCGACAGACATGTGCTGCTTATTCTGAAGCAGTCTGAGAGAAGATTAAAGACATCTTTTCTGCCATGAAAAGTTTGCAGTGCTGTTTCTTGCTTTTTATTTCATAAAGAAATGCAGTCCAGTTCTGATAACGCTGTCACTATATAAGAGCTACATCCAAGCTAACTGCTACACAGCCGCTGAGACTCTCTCCCAGTAAAAGTAAACCCTACCCATAGCTGCCGCCTCGTTCTCCTCAAATGATGCTGACTGATCTGGTCCGTTTTTAGACCAGGCACAATCGATTCAGACTAAAGCTTTGCGGGATGGATCAGCCTGATGACAGACATGGAATCTGGCCAATCCTTATGCTCTGCAAGTGTCACATAAGTAGATCTAAAATATCTTACCTAACCACAACCTAGAGCACAGTGTTCATTTTGGCACCTGTTTTAAATTTAATCTTATTAGTATTTTTTAGGAGAATCCTTTTTAGTTTCAGTGACATTTTAGTCATTTGCACTCGTGAAAGTTTTTGTTTAGATTAAGTCAATGAAAACTCAAAATATATTTTTGTCAAGTTTTATTGAATGAAAAAGTACCCAGTCATTACTTTAAACTAGTTTAATCAGCCAATAGCCAAAACTAATACAAATGGAAACACTCATACTAATACACTATCAATACTTCAATTACCCGGAAATACTGACAAACCCTGAATGCTCTCATTTCATCTGTTTGTGTCTGGACAGATTAAACACACAGTGAAAAAATATCATGGATTCTGAACTTCCAAAAGTCCAGCACTGACATTTTGGTCTCATTTTAGGCTCCTTGATTAACCCTTCAAAGCCTGATACCCAAAATAGCCAGAAAATTCTGATTTATTTAAACAGATATGTTTATTAACCCTTCTACTGAAATCTTTTACAAAGAAAATGCCATAAATTTCACATAAATGTGTTATGTATCACATTTGATGTATTAGGCATTTCTGACAATTGATAATCCACTGGAGGGCTTTTTAATCGTTTATAAGATTGTTTTCAAAAGATTTTTGAGGACGTTATTGCTCATGTTGTTTGGACAAAGGTCCCATAAAACCATATATGAAGTATGATACAATAGGCTTTGAAGGGTTAAAGATAAACTTCCTTTTCGACAGAGTTTTTTAATCACCAAAGATGAATTTTTAGCTATCCTCAGTCTAATCTTCCTCATGGAGAAAAAAAAGTGGATGTATATTTTTTGGTCGACAAAATAAAAAGTGCTGGAGTGAAGCTGACTAGTCACTGAGTCACTGTATTTACCTGAGTTGTTAACACAATCAACCTTATTACTGGAACAGTATGGGATTGAAATGAGTCTTCCAGGTAATAGTCAAACCCTCAGGTGTAAATAGGAGAGGAGTAAAGTGGAAGCAAAAGTCCACACTTGTATTGTGTGGAAATGTTTCTGCTTAGATTCCTGAGAAGGAACCCTCTTGTGGTGTGCTTTAAGGATATCTGTCACTCTCATGAAAACAGTGTTTTCCTGCATTCTTGTACAGTCTGAGCAAGATCAATTTTCAGTGTGATTCAGTGAAGGAGGGATGAGCACTGTAGACTGGCAGATTGTTGATTTTTTTTCCCTCCCCACTTAATCTTTCTTCAGTTCTTACAGAAGTTTTCCTGAACACTTTATCATGCCTAAAACCTTGGAACAGTAGCTGAATCAAAAGTGATGGATGTCAAATTATCCACCAGATTATCGACTGGATACTTAATTAGTCCAGGGGAAATTCAAGCATCCAGGAGCATCTTCCAAGACACATGACATAAACATCAGGTTCAAATATCTACAACCCTACATGGTCATATTTATTCACACAGAAACTCTTGCAAGAATTGAAATTAGACAAACATTTGAACAAGACATGTGCAGAAACAAAATGATAATTTATCTACAATTTAAATCAACTAGAATAATTTGAACTGTGTATCATTTAGAGGCAGAGTACTGCAGTGACTGTATGGAGGTAGAGCAGATTCAGCATTAGCCCACCCAGTCTTTTATTTTATTTGTCCAAAATTTGTCCAGCAGTGATTTGTTAAAGTTTCAAAAGACTAAACACTGTACTTGAAACAGCTTGCTTTTGTCCAGGATAATGACTATGTGTCAACCCTAACCCTATAACACAGAGGTGCAGTAAAGCCAAGGTGTAATACAAGTGTGAGGGACAAAACAGCGTCTTAGTCTGACTGTGATTCACTGTTTGGAAAATGAAAAGTTGTAAACTTACATTACATGATTCTTAACCTTTTAGACTTTCAACTGGACTTACTTGCAGAAAAACATTAGAGCAAATTTGAATTCGGTTTCAAGTCAGGTTTTTTTCAAAGTGGGAGACCCATTGTGGCTCAGTAAGTGGAGTAAATGGTCTCTCACCTTGAAGGTCTTGGCTTTGATCCTCAGTTGCTACAGTCACATATGAGTTCTTGGGCAACCCAATTTCCTCCCTCTGCCACTTCAGTGCCATATGAATGTGGATGGATGCAGATGAATGGAGTATTTAATACTGATGACTGCTCACATCAACCTTCGCCATCAGTTTGTTAATGGGTGTAAATGGTTTAGAGTGACCTGCAGTTTAAAAGCACTTTGAGTGACCGGATGACTAAAAAAGTGCTGCACAAGCAAATAAACCAACACATATATTAGGTTAGTCAAACAATGACAATTAACCTCAGAATTTCTGTTGTTGATCACAATTAAGACACCTTTTTGTCATGTTTTGAAATTCCACAATTTTGCATTTTAAGAGTCTTGTTTCATTTTGGATTTTTGTACTGTCCCAAACTGAGGGAAATAACTTCCTGTACAGACCTGCTTTTATTTTGAAAGACGATGATGAACATCAGATGGATCTGGGATTTGAGATGAATTATTAAACCACAGAAAAAGGAATTTGTAATGGAATGAAATAGAAAAAACAGGAACAGTAAAAGGTAAATGTTTGATTTCACAGGCAGCAGATAACTTTTGACACGTCCACTTTGCTGTCTGGCAATTTTTGTTTCATTATGGCTTTTCTTTGTAACATCTTAAACTAAGGGTAAATGACTTCCTCCTTCCAGGATTAAAAACAAGTAATGCATTATTTAAGGACCTTCATTATCACAAGTAATGCATCGATGCTGACATCAGTAATATATCTACATTTATTGTACCTGAGGGATTTCATTTAAAATAACTCAAAGCACACGTTTCATCACATCTTCATAGTCATTTTAGGAACTGTACCAAAACTAATGTGAAAAAGTGGCCCCACTTTTGAAATACCATTCAGTTAATCCTAGAAAATGTTTCAACTCTGATTGACTAGAACATTCATTGTACATTCAGTATGTCTTTTCAGATGTAACAGATCACTGCTTATTGATAAACTTCTTTTTTTCAGTGTATGAAAAAATTTCAGTTAAAACAAGAAACTGCTGAATGTAGTGATGGGACAACAAAAGAAAAGGACAAAACTTCTAAAAGACTGCTTGCCAAAAAAGAATAAATAGAATAAACAGATTGAAAAAGAAGATTTTTAAGTGCTAATAAAACGAGGACACATTTTTCTGAGTTGTTTTATGTGATTTGGTCATAGGCATCTGAGTGATTATCTCATGCTTTTTTTCCTCTTTCAGCACACTTTAGTTAAGCCACTGCAGCGTCTCCTAAAAGACATTGTGATGTAGAATAAGTCCACCACTGCTCCTTAATGTCTCATTTCACTTTAACCCCTTAAAGCCTGAAAACACAAATAATAGCCAGAAAATTCTAATTTATTGGAAGTGAAATGTTCATTTAACTTTCTACTGTAATTTTAAAAAATCCCAATTTTTATAAAATTTAACAATTATATTTTTAGTATCTCATTTTATTCATTAGATGTTTTTGGTAACTGATAATCCACTTGAGGGCATTTTTATCATTTATCAGATTGTATTCAGAAGGGTTTTTTTGAGTAATTTGTTGAGCATATTGGTGTGCATATTGGTGACAACAGGTGTTAAGGGGTTAAAAACAAAACTCATAGACAGCTCAGTGGACAAGTCATAGTTCATCTCCTGTCAGCACCCTGTGAAAACAAATGTTAATTCCTTTTCAATCAATTTCAAGTTCCTTCTCCACAGTTTAATTGATGTCACAATCCTCACTTGGCTTGAAGTTCCTCGTTTTCTTTTTTCTTTGCTTCTTTTTCCTTTCAAAATAAAAGGTCTGTATCCAAACAGGAAGTCAGTACCCTTAGTTTAAGACAGAATCCAAGATGAAAACAAACTATTTTAAATGCAACATAGTGGAATTTAACATTTTATCAAACAAGGGTATTAATCAGGATTCCCCATATAATTGCTGCGATTACTCAGGATTTATATAGTTAATTATTTGACTGCCCTAATAAATTATTGGTACTTGTGAATGTATGAGGGTAGAAATTATTTTAAAGAGGTGGGTCCCAATCAGAGGTTTAAGTGATATGGGGGTCCTACAGAGAGTAATTAAAAATAGCCTCCTTGCTGCATTTTGCCCCTTTAGAAAAACGTGAATGAGCAAAGCTTCACAGGGCCATCACTTTCATCCTGATTAAAGCCACGGTAACTTGGATGTATCAACAAAACTCAATAGAAAAAGGCATTTTTTTTTCAAATACCTTCTTCCCACCCCAAACCTCCCCCTTCACTGACATGTAGCTCCTGTGTATCTACACAGACCACCACCACACTCTCTACCTGTCCCAGATGCTGGGTGCTGCGTGTTTGTGTGCATTTGTCTTCGTGGTGACACTGCTGTGCTGTATATGTCCTCTGAGGAAATGGCCGGGTTTTAGGTTTGTCATCCCTGTGTGTGTGTGTAGGATCCTAGTCTTCATGTTGGAACAAGACCAAGGAGCTTTTGAAGAGGAAAAGAAGGAAACAGGAAAGGGACAGAGTCTGTGAATAACGTTTTTTATATGCAGTGTTTAGACTGCAGGTCTACTGATAGAGCATGTGTTTGTGTTAATCTGTCCTCTATGTATGATGAGAAAAACAATTATAAATGTAATTTTTGCCTTCTCTCTTTTTTGTCATGAAGGTAAACGCTCCTGATGATGAGAACAAGCTAACGGTGAGTTTGTATGTTGTTCTTTTTCATATCCTTGTTAGGAACATGATTTTAGAACAAAAACAACTTTAAAATAACAGTAGACAATATACACCTGAAGAACACTGACGCTCACATTTAATACAAAGCAAACAATACCTGTTCATAAAGGTATGTGATGACTTTTACACTGCTATAATACCACAACACAAATCTACCCAATGTCAACATAACAGAAAAAGACATTAACATGTTAAAGACACAATATGTAGATTTTTTTGCATTGAAATATCTATATTTATTTTAAACCTGACCATTTCTTTCTATACAGTGCAGACCCCCTTTACTTTTTAATTTATAATGTTTCAGCCTGATGCTACAGTTAAAAAAAAAAACATTTTAGTCTCATTAGTCTACACTCAGTACCACATCATGTCAAAGTGAAAACAGAATTTGAGAAATGTTTGCAAATCTATTTACATAAAATCATGAAATGTCACATTAACATAAGTAATCAGACCCTTTGACATGATTTGCAAAGGCACACACCTCTTTTTAGAAGGCCTCACAGCTGATAACACAGAGCAAAAAACAAGTCATGAGAGACAGGGTTGTTGCACAGATCTGGGAAGGCTACAAAAACAATCTGCTGCTCCATAATCTTTAACTGGAAGACATTTGGCACAAGCAGGACTCTTCAGAGAGCTGGTTGTCTGAGCAATCTGGAGTAGGGCCTTAGTAAGAGAGGTGGCCAAGAACATGATGGTCACTCTGAATGAGCTCCAGAGATTCTGTATGGAGATGGGACAAAGTAACAGAAGGACAACCCTCACTGCATCCCTCCACTGATCTCGGCTTGATGTGGCTAGATTGAAGCCTCTACTCAGTGCAAAACACATGAAAGCCTGCTTGGCTCTCACATGGAGTGTTTTGCAAACTCCACGCGGGCATTTCCTTTCACCTCATGGCTTGGTTTATGCTCTGATATGCATTGTCAGCTGTGAGACCTTCTATAGAGAGATGTGTGCCTTTCAAAATCCCATTCAATCAATTTAATTTACCACAGGTGGACTCCAGTCAAGGTGTAGAAACATCTCAGCAATGACTGAGAGAAATAAGAAGCACCAAATCTTCATTTCAAGTGTTGTTTCAAAGGGTCTGAATCTTTATGTCAATGTGATATTTCAGTTTTCAATTTTGGAGAAATCTGCAAAAGTCTCAAATTATGTTTTTATTTTGTCATGCTGGGGTAATGAGTGTAGATTAATGAGAATATTTTTATTTTTTTTTTTTACTGTAGCATCCGGCTACATCATAAGAAAATGCAGAAAATAGTTGAAGGGGGTCTGAATACTTTCTGAATTCACTGTAGCTTGCCTTGCAGTTTGCAGCAGGTTGATAAGCCTGAACTATCTTTATATCTTAAAACATTTGTAAAATGTGAGTTAAACAGACTGTAATTTAACATCCTCTATCAGGGATCATCACCATCACTTGAAGAAATCTGCCTGTAAATAACACGTTTGTCTATATGCTTTATGGTGGAGTTTGTTTTGCTATGTTTTCTCCTTCACTATATAAAAGTCTGTTAAATTACCTACGTTAAGTTTGTGATTGGACATGTGGCCACCAGCTTATAGAGGAGTGAGAGACGTGATGCGATAAAAGGAGGAAAGTTGAGACAGCGTGGAGGGAGTGAAATGAGGAACAACGTAATGATCAACATCATCTGCGTGTGTATATGTACTTTTTTAACACCGTATTCCTCTCACTGTGACTTCGTACAGGTATTAAGCAGCAGAAGATTAATAACGCAGCATGATGATTTATTTTCTTTAGTTGGTGGGTAACGTGTGGCTTGAACCATCTCCAGTGTGTGGAGCGGGGTTGTCAGCAGTGATTCAAACAGGTCATGGAGTATCAGCTGTGCTCCGTTTTTTACATCTGCCACACAAACGATCTTAAAGTGTCAGAGCACTTTCCACTTCAACTGGACTACTTCATAGCAGCTGCTGCAGTCTATTTCTCTCACAGGCATTTTTCACCTCAATGAGAAACCTTGTGACGTTTTAGTCTCGCGAGATCTCGTAACAGCCCTACTTTTGTCTGACGTAAAGGAATCAAATTCTGCATTCACAAAAGAAACAGAAGCAGTAGATGACGTGATCTGATCTGTCTGCATAGATTTGGTATTCATCAGGGTGTTTTTTCCTTCCACTCTTCTACTTGCAGTATTTTAGTGTTTTCACTTATGTATAAAAAGGTTAAGCACGCAAACATTTTACTTAACTGTGTATGTGTTTTTTAGGCCAAACCCAGGTTGCAGAGGGAAGGCAGCTGTGCATCTCTTCACAACTCACTAATGAGAAACAGCATCTTCCAGCTCATGATACACACACTTGACCCTCTCAGCGATGAAGGTATGAGAGAGAAAACGCACAACAGTCAAATGTAAGCTCTCTTCTGCAAACATGGTAAAAAAATGTTCAAAATCCTGTTCACCAAAGTGCTAGTGCTGCCTCAGTTTGTAGAACATGCGCCAAGATTTACTGGTTTTTGTGGAAAGGCCTTGACTCTCTGCTGGTTGGTCCTAATCCAGATGATGTTTGGAGCTCGCCATCCCACCCTCTCTCCCCTCATTTCCTGCTCCTCTACACAATTTATCTGGAAAAGGGAAATCCCCCAAAAAGATCATAAAAACCTGTTTTAAATGACAATTTCTTCTTTAAATATGTATACTTTTTCACACATTGGCAAAGTCTCCCTTAAGAAAACTGCACCAGACATTGGTTTAGCTCAGTTGGCAAAGCAAGTGTCCATTTACAGAGGCAAGAGCCTTCAAAACGCAGTATCAATACCCGATCCCAGTGCAGATTGGTGGATACCTTACCCAACTCTTACTCTCCATATCTTCTGTCTCTCCTCTGATGTTTTTACAAAAAAAAAAAAGAGAGAGCATCCATGTCTTTTGACTATAGCTTTTTTTCTCCTGTGAGTGGTCTTGATTTTTCAGGGTAAGGATTTTATACTACCATGTGATAATGGGTTACGTTGTCATAGCTTCCTGTCCTCCATTTTCTGCAGGGCGTTTTAAAGAAAAGGCATCCATCCTCCACAAAATGGCCAAGCAGAAATGTAAAGATGAGGCTGCTAATGCCAACGGTGTAGGTGAGTAACACAGATGTGCTAGACTATGGAAGTCCATTCATCCCATCCCAATTTAAAGATGAAATGGTAAAAAAGTGATCAAAAATGCTCCTTTAAAAATGTAACAAGGATAGAATAAAATAGAGATTTATAATACAATGACACATTTGAAGAAACTTCAGTTACTCCTTAATAGTAGATAAGAAATTGTTTTGTGATTTTAAAAGTTCCCCTATATTTAACAGTTTTTATCACTTCTTATGCCATCACAGAGTATCAGATTTTTGTCAATCGATTACTTTTGGATTATTTGTGAAGCAGCTGTGAATTAAGGTGTCTTTTTTATTTGTTCAGTGTATTTCCCCAGCTGTGACGCTTTTGTACTGGCAGCTCCCACAACCTTCACTACTCAGCAGCATTTAAAATTGACTTCTGCTTTTCTCTGTAGTATCCATAACATCATTTCTAAATAGCTGCAAATAAATATTTTCATTTTTAAAGGAAAAAAGGTGTCATAGTTCCCCCCCCCCTTCTTGATTTTGATTAACATTAATGAGCATAATGCCGCTTGAAATTTTCAACTATGCAAAAACAGCTGATGCCACATGCTTTTCCCACCCAGTGCGCTGAGTGCTAAACCAGCTGGACTATATTTGCTTTGTATTGAAAATGTGTGCTGCCAGTGCAGATAGACAGCAGCTGTCACCTCAGACCCTTTGAGTTTTATCGAACACTATTCGTCACTCCAACCATCATTTGATCAGTTCCTCATGAGAGGGCACTCAGGGACTTCCATATGGTTCTCTCTCACATCTGTCTGATGGATAAATAACAAACATATTTTGTGTCTCAACATAGGAGCCCCTTCGCAGACACAACTTTCAAGAAAAGCAAACTGTACTAAGTTTCAGTCTTCTATCAATGTCATTAGACCAGAACCTTTCAATACAAATGGACAACCAACCTTTGTTTCTGTATTTAGTCTCTCTCTTTTTTCTTTTTTGTCTCTCCTGCAGCTGATAAAAACATCCCAAACAGTTCAAATGTCGCTGTGGAAGTCACGCCGCCCATGAACGGTGTAGTAGGAGGAGATGGGGTATGCACTCTCCAGGCTTTATAAACAACAGTATTTGTTGGTGTGGGTGTATAGTTAATGTGAAGTAACTCCTCTTTAGGGTGGTGATGAAGAAGAAGACGAAGACCAGCCTCTGAGCCTGGCCTGGCCCGACACCTGGAGAAAACGGATAACCTACCTCATCATCCTGCCCATCGTCTTCCCTCTGTGGCTGTCATTGCCTGATGTCAGGAGAGAGGTGACGAAACAAACACAGACAGCAGAATCAGATACTGTCGAGGTGGTTTCACATAAAAAAGAGTATCAAAGTGAAGCTGATGCTTCTACTGTCAGGGGACTTACAGTAACTATATCTAGATTTTTTCAGTATTTGGTAAAAATATGGGATTGGCATCGTACTCAATCGTATTATGATTGCGTTCATGATATAAGACATAAATGGTATCACGAGTCTACTTGCTTGGTTATCAGGAAAATAATAATGATAGTTTTGAAGCGTGTATTCCTCAACTCAAAACATACAAGTGCTGAGTAGCATGAAAGTATAAAACCTTAAGTTTCTGCAGTACTGCTTTCAAAATAACTAACAGAAAGGTTTATTATGCTCCTTTTGTAAACCCAGGTTCTTCCATACAGTCGATAGTGGTATTGTTGTAAACCGGGAGTGCAACTTTGAACTGCTTTTCTCACTCTTTGTGGGAAAGAAATGAAACAGTGCTTTACTGTTAAGTAAATTATGGAGTGCATGTTATCTTTGTTCAAAATGAGAAGTAAGCAGCAGAGACAGTCGCCGCATGTTTTGATGCAAAGGGGCAGGTTTCAGTTAAAGGCCAAACAATTTAAACATACTCAAAACATGTGCCAAACCTGATTGAATCAAAGTTTTTAAGTAGCGGGAATATATATTTGAGTAGACTCATGTTAAAATGTATAATTACGCTGCCCTCCTGATGAGTAAATAGAACTCATGAGAGGGTAACTGCTTACATAAAAATTATAAGTAACTGAAAAAACTGCATTTGTTTGGTAGCAGGTACTTAGCCATTTTGAGTTATATCAACCCAGTTTTACTCGTACATTTATGGTGGGTTAACATTTTTCAGTTAAACTACACTGTGGATATTTTCCTACAATAAACATTATGTTTAAATTCAACTCAAAACAATTTTTTATGGAGCTTTATGTTCATCACTTATAATTTTGCCTTAGTCCTATCATATACTTTAATCTTGGACATCTATGGACTAGGAAGCAGTGTACACCTTTGCAAGTGTGCAAATCACGTTCAGTACATGATGGAACAGTTCATGTTATTGTGATTGCTCCCCACAGTTAAGACTTCTCTGACTGAGTCAGTAACTTCACTCATGCTGGTGCAAAAGTGTTGAGTGCCTAAGGGATTCTGGGAAAATTCTGCAGATTAAGGAATGATTGTTGAATTATTCAAATGCAGTTGCAAAAAAAAAAAAATACTTTAAGTAATTGAGTACTGTCCATTTAAAACTAAAAATTCACCATATAATTTCAGAAAAATAGGACTGGATTAGTTGTTTTGGATTTTTTTAAACATCCTCTAAATGTTCAGTCTTACAGTGAGAGACTGACAGGTAAGCTTTGCCCAGAACGCTTCAGTTATTTTTTCTTGTCATGTTGAGGATGATCGCCACAGTCAGGACTTCCCTAACTGAGTCAATAACTTCACACATGATGCAAAAGTGTCAGAAGCCCAAAGGCATTCTGGGAAAACTATGCAGATTAATGGATGATTGTCAAAAAGTTTGAGTACAATGAAAAAATTCTTTGAATGATAGAAGGCTGTTTAACTAAAACTAAAATGTGTTTAGTTAATTTGGAAAAACAGAGCTGAAAAAGCTTTATTAGATTTTTAAGTTTTCACACCTCCTTTTTAATAAACAACCTTCTACTGTTCAGTCTTACAGTGCAGTTCGCTGAAACGAATAAAGTAAAGAGTACAAGCAGTAGGATGCTCACTTTTTCTGACTTTAGACATGGATATAAATGTTGCAATCATGGATTAAAACTTTTTTGGCTTAGACAAACAGAATGTTTAAACCACTGAAGACATTCTGATGTGTTTACACAGCTACATACAGCACTCAGCATTTATTGACAATACAGCAGCTTAGCATTGATGAACTTAGTAATTGGATTTTTTTGTCAATATCCTAATTTTGTTAAATATTTTTTCTAGTGTATATCTGTAATTGTATAGTCTTTTCCATCTTTGTCGTACATTAGTTTAGTTTAATAGTGATTAAGTCCCATCTCATATTGATGCCTGTCCCAAATAAAGAAAGGGTCATTTTGAGAGATTTTAGTGAATGAAAGCCTTGGCTATGAATTGAAGTAAATAGAGAAGTTCAATCTGCACTCATAAGTCTAATAACTTACACAAATAAAACTTGAATGTTTACAGTTGTCACATTCCTAATTGTGAGCTTTTATTATTTAGTATTGAAAGATTCTGAATAAAAATGCAGTAACTTAGAAAAGAGACAAGATGTTTGGTTCTGGATCTGCAGAGAGCAATAAGGCATTACTCATTTGGCTGTTTTTAATATTAGCAACCATCTAATGCCAATTTAAGCATTTTTTGGACAGCATTAAAAATCAAACATTGAACTTAAACAAACCAGCCTGCACAGGACAAGTGTTCAATGAGAACGATTGTAATGAATGCTGAAATAAAAAGAATGATAGATATGTGTTTATGTAAAAGAAAGATAGTTACATCAATATCATTAACACTTGTCATTAGAAGCTCTATTTTTGAGTGTCAATGGGAGAAAGGACCAAAGACTGAAAATGTAGAATAACTATTTCGAGGAGCTGAGGTCTGTAGTCAAGTTTAGCTGATTTTGCCTGAAAGTGATCTATGAGCTTCTTGTTCATCCTTTACTTTTTGTTTCTTTTGTGTTTTCAGTCCTCAGCAAAGTTCTTCCCCATCACTTTCCTCGGCGCCATATGCTGGATTGCTTTCTTCTCCTACCTGATGGTGTGGTGGGCTCACCAGGTAAACAAACCTCTCTGGCTCCCTCTCTACCTTGCTGTCCATTCTCTTCTATTTCTGGGGCCTTTCTTATGAGGTTGCAGCAGTCAGGGTGTTGAATGTGTGACCACAGCAGCTAATCCCGACTAATCTGCCCTGATCCACGGCCAGATCAACCTGTAAAGCTCTTGTTTTAGCAGTGCAAATAAAGCAAGAGGTCATGTTTGCAAGGACGGTGGGGAGGGGCGCCTTGCTTTTTTGGTTCCCATAGGTGCTGAGCACTGCACGCTGAAGTGGGAGAATGCCTGTGTGTAGTCAAGAGTGTGTTGTTAATAAACATGATACAAAAAATAAATCTGAACAATTAATCTGACTGGGACAGAGTTATCCAGTGAGGACTGATTAACTTTTTAACATCACTAAGACTTTGGATTTATTTTATTAACTATCAACAAACCTTAAAGTTTGTTTCATAATCATTAAGATTGCAGCACATGGACTTTGTTTTTAGTGATCAGGCATCCAGCGTTGATTAACATAGGCAACCAAATCAATAAACAGATTCTCATTTCAGTCATGATAAAAGGCTTTTTTTTTCGATATCTCCTACTTATTTGAGATGAGAAGACCAGTTAAGTAAAATTGCTTAACATTGTAGCTCAACAACAAGTTTTTCAAATAGATTGATGTAAAGTCACTTATGAGGACAGTGGGTCTATTTTACAGTATACACAGTAAGACAACATTGTGTTACACAATATTGGCAATTCAACCAAAGTGGTGCAAAAACAGGGGTGGAAATTTCCTGTGAAAATAAGGTTATTTTAACCCTATTTTTTATTTTATTGTTTTTGTAAATTCTCATTTCTAGCAATCAAGGTACACAATTCAACAACTTTTCCACTTAAACTTTGCTTTCTATTTTCATAGTTTCTTGATATTTTTTGTCTTCCAAATTTTTCACTACTGACAAAATGTTTTAATGAGGAAAAAAATCTTAAAAAGGTTTTTAGATTATGTTTCAATCTACATACAAAATATATATATTGAAAAAATATTTTCAGATTTTGCCATATTTTCATTTAATATTTTTATTTTGTTTTTTTTACATTCTTGTATTTGTAAAAATATTTTTTGTTGTACAACACATACATTTATTTAACAAAAAATATTTTAAACACTGCTTTATCATGTATCGTATACACAAGACCTCTCCATTCATTGCACATGACAACATGTTATCATTGGTCTTATTGATGTGGTTTATCTCCGACTCTTTTACCAACAGCCTAGCAACATAACTCAAAAAGTCATCGATGGATTTTGACGAAATTTTCAGGAAATGAGGAAGGAAGGAAGAATTAATTAGGTTTTGTGAGTGATCTGGATCACCGTCTGGATCCATGAACTTTTTAAAGGATTCCTTACTATTGGGAGATAGGGCTAATGGTGGAGTCTGTGCTCTCCGAGTGCTTTTCTAGTTAATTTAGGAATACACTCTATTTTTTTTTATTATCTTTTTATTATATATATATATATATATATATATATATATATATATATATATATATATATAGTGAAACATCTGATTGGATATATTTCAGCTGAATTATTTTTTAGTCGAATGTAATGTCAGATTTGACACTTTGCTAAAGGATTTAAATTCAATTCATGGTAAAAGTGAAAAAATAAAACTCTTTTAAAACAAAGTATGTTGAACGTAAGTTTATGATGTAACTTTGTTTGGCACACAAGTGTACTTGTTAAAGTGAAAAAAGAATAAATAACAAAGCCTGATTTTTTTTAATGTAGGCCTAAGCAAAAGGGATGTCTTATGTCGTTGCTCACTAAATATTAACCCCTCATAACCCCAGATTTGCAGAAAATCATAAAAATAAAAAATTGTTTTAAATCAACACATGAAGAATTATTGGTTATATGGTTATCAGGAAAAAGTAATTTTTTTATCGACTCCCCAAAAAAACGTATCATGCATCACTTATTATTATCTTTACAATATCAAAAGCTTGGGCTTAACTGCTTCCTGTTGATTATTTTACGTGTAAAATGACAAACTTACAGGCTACAGCAGTCCTTTAAAAACCAACAATAACGATAAAAGCATTTAAGCACCATTTTCTTCCTTCCAGGTTGGAGAAACTTTCTGGATCACAGAGGAGATCATGGGTCTCACCATTCTAGCTGCCGGCACCTCCATCCCTGACCTGATCACCAGTGTGATTGTGGCTCGGAAAGGCCTGGGTGACATGGCTGTGTCCAGCTCAGTGGGCTCCAACATCTTTGACATCACTGTGGGGTGAGACCAGCACACAACAATGAACACACAAAAAATTCAAATGTTGACCTTTCAACAGTTGGTAATAATCAGACTCCTAACCTGACCCTTCATCTATCTGTAGCCTGCCATTCCCCTGGCTCATCTACAACATCATCAACGACTTCAAACCAGTGGAGGTGAGCAGCAACGGCCTGTTCTGCGCCATCGTTCTCCTCTTCCTTATGCTCCTCTTCGTCATCATGTCCATCGCTGCATGCAAGTGGAGAATGAGCAAGTTTCTGGGCTTTCTCATGTTTCTGCTCTACTTCGTCTTCCTTGTGGTCAGTGTCATGCTGGAAGATAAAATCATCGTCTGTCCGGTCAGCGTCTGAGAGCGAGCTCTGCTTGTTGATATCCAGACAGCAGAAACAAAGCAGAAACACGCCCACATGTACCATGGTTATCTATAGGAGAGGACAAATATGCTGCACAGACACAAACTGTCGCTTACCTGTCTCACATACACTCACACAAGAACCCCCACCCTTATTACCAGATAAAGGAGAAAACTGCACACTCATATGCACGCATATGCAAGGTGTGAATTCCAGTTAGACCGAGGCACAACACGGGTGACTTCAATCACTGCTGTGCATTCAGACCAGTGACTCAGCAGTGTTGTGCAGCAGAGGCTTTCAAGCCTGTATATCAATAACAGACTCCACGCCACCCAACTGGAAGGACTCCTCAATCTGTGTACCATGTGATGACACTCAGCAGACTCTCTTGTTTAAAAAGTGCTGTAAGCAACTGATGGACAGGTCATGGTATTGCCACCAGAGAGGAACATTTTAACAGAAAATCACCAGAGATTGTTTTGTTTTGTTTTGTTTTTTTCAGTCAAAGGACTGTGTGGCAGTATACAATGAACCTCCACTATTCATGCAGAGGTTTTTGGAGGCACAAAAAGACTTTATTTTTTTGTTTTAAGAGGAATCCCATATTTTATGGGGACAAAAGTGCAAGGGAAAGGGCAACACATGAGTTTGATAGCTGTTTTATATACATTTAAATTCGAACTGCTTTAATTCCACCATCTCTGCATTTAGAGACACAATCTGCAGGCAAGGGACGTGATTATTTTTTGATGTCAGAGCCATTCTGGTTTTTGTCTCTAGTCTGATAAATACTGACCACCATAGTCTCTGCAGGCTGTAGGAAAAAAAGGGCAAAACAGGTGCTATCACCAGTCATCTTGGACTAATAAACTACAACATGGAAAAGGAAATCTTGGCCTGTTGTCCTTTACCGTACCTAGAGGTACATCAGAAGCCCCAGAAAGCTGCCCGGCACTCACAGAGGCTATACCGTGGTCAGGCTATAGCAAATGGGTTCTCCCCAAAGAAGATAACACAAGAGATTCAACACAATGAATTTGGGAACACATTTGGAAGTGAAGCTTAGTTTATATCCCTCCCTCACATATCTTTGTTAGAATAAAATGCTAAATAGTTCAAGTAGAGTGCTCAGAGATAGAATGAACCAAAAGTGAACTGGCAAAGCTTGTGCATATATCTCAAGTAGATCCTCATATACCAAGCCTGTGAGCATGACTTTTTCTGATGTGTTTGCCTTTAAATGCACCATTTTACACAGAGATTGCATAGATATCATGACTCAAACTTGGGTGATTTGTGTACTTTGAAATGATAGTCATTCATGCTGGACAACACATGGTGGACTTGGGACTAGTCATCTTCATTGTGTTTCACTTTTTTTTTCTTTTCCTAATTTATTAAAAGGAGTGCTCAATATCAACAACTTCTGTAATGTTTTGATGTTATACACACCATATGCAGTATGATACGCTAGAAACATAGACCAAATTCAGACTACAGGATTGTTTAAACGCCTCTCCTGAACTGTCTCAGAGATAGAAGTCTTTGAAGTACTGGTATTATCAAATAAACCACATGCTGCTCTTCACTGTCTTGAAAATATATCAGTGAATAACATGCTTAATGATTACTGTATATTTGGAGTAAAGCTAACTGGAGCAAAATCCCATGTTGTGCAAGCATCCTTGGCCAATAAAGCCGATTCTGAATCTGAAAACATTATCATATTTAAAACAGGACTGCATCAGCCAGAGAGCTGGAGTTTACAACAAGACAGCATTGTTGAATGTTTTTGCGCTGGTCCTTACTTATCATATCACTTTAATGCTTCATATTCTATCATCTCCATGGCTGTGTTTGTTGTGCTTCCTCCTTCAGTCAGCTTGCTGCCTGGTTGGCTATTGCTCCATTAGATGTAACATTTCTGCTCCGTTGTCGTCAGTGTTCCCCCCACCCAACAGGATTTCTGACCATATATAATGAACATGTTTAATATTTATGTTGACTTACAGATGGCATTTGAGTAGAGATGCCCTCTCGAGGATTCTAGAGCTTCACAGGATCCCATGTGCGCTCATCCGGGTGATGTCAGCCCTATATTCTGGAACAGAGAGCACTGCAAAGTGTGGTGCTCCATCAGTTGATTCTGGGGTGAGGCAGGGATGCGTCTTAGCTCCTATGCTCTTCAGTATGGACTGGATAATTGGGGGGGTAACGGGTGCATTTGGTAATGTCCAGATTACTGATCTGGACTTGCAATTGCAGACGTGCATATGTGGCGACAGGTTCACTGAGTAAGACAGAGTGGCGTTCTCCGTATCTGAGCATGCAGAGGAAAGTCAGAGTCTTTTGGTTCTTTGTCGTTGCGGACTTACTCTACTCTTGTGAGGCCTGAACATGATTGACAGCCAGAGGCCCCAACTGGACTATTTTGTGACAACTTCTCTTCAGTGCATCTTTGGGTGTCGTTGGTGAGACTGTGTGTCTTAGGAGAGCGAGATGTGAAAGGTCAGCGGCTTGACACTGTTCCTGGGCCTGATCCAGCTCACTGCATACTGGGACCCAGGACTCTGTGGGCTCGTCTGCATGTGTCATGGAGGGGGCAGCTGGGAGGATACCAGGAGGGATGGGGCATGGGCCTTGCGCAGGCTTGGACAATAATGATCAGGAGATCAGAGCAGTACAGGACCAAGGTTGATGCGGCAAAGTGCCAAACTGGCATATGCTCCCATACCTGACCTTAATATTTACGTCTTGAGTCAGAACAGCTCTGATCGTCTTCTGAACAGATTGAAGAGAGAAAAGTGGGAATCAGACCAAAAATCTGTGCTATTGTATTGTGTGTGCTCAGCTTATTGCATGTGGAAACCAGATTTCAAGCCTCCTGTAGTCTGAGCCAGTCTTAAGGGTAGCAACTTAGGATGACACCTTACAAAGTTGTCCCATATTCTTATCCTTAAAAAGTAACTGAACTGCACAGTTTCAGCTGAGGTGCATCTATCTTGGAATTTTAAAAAAAATGCCTTCAGAAGTTCATGAACAGGAAAGAGAGGGAAGCTGGATAAGACCACCCCCTCAACCCCAGAATTTAAATGGTCAAAATGTTGAGGCGTGGACCCTAACGGATAAGCTGTACCACTTGATACCCATATATGTAGATTTAACTGGAGCTAATATTTAAAGAAATTCTTTATCTATTCATTTTCTAGCACCCTGTTGTAGATTTTTTCTTTCCAAATTTCGTATCATTTTTAATGCTTGTAAAGGTGTGTTTTCATCAACTCATTCACGCAAATAAATTGATGGATTTAAAGGGACTATAGTAGAAAGAATAAGACAGTAAAGAAGCCCGTCACTGATAAAATGGTACGTTTCTATACTGTAACTGCATTTTCACTCTGCTTTTGCAAAATTAGGCTTTTTTTTATGTAAAGGTGCTTTCACTTTTTTTATGAGCAAATTCAATCTGTAATCAAAATAAGGCAGAAAGAAATATTTTAGGTACAAGACAGATGTTTTAGTGTCTCATGTAGGTCTGCATGGTCCAACCAACTACTAAAGTTTAATGTTGTCCTGCTGGTTTTCATCATATAAACACCCTGATATATGACCACATGCATGTCATATAAGCTACAGCGCACAAACTCATCTCTTGGTTATTTTCCAAATGTTAACATCTCTTTTTGTCTAGTGGGATTTAACATTTTCTCAACAATGGAGACATCACTGTTTTTTACTTAATGTTGCAACTTTTTTAAGCGTTACACAAAAACCTTGTGGCAACAGAAAAAGAAACGGGCTTATGTTTATTCATGTGGGCTTCACATGCAATATTTGCTTCGCAACCACCTATTCTTACTTAGGTATGATTTAATTTATTTTTTCTGTCTGGAAATACTCCTTTTATAACAAACTGATCAGATTTTCCTGTTAAAATGGTAATATCTGTACAAAACCCATCAAAGGGTTACAAATCCTACTTTTGCTTGAGCAAATTTTCTCACATCCAGTTTTAAAATATCAATGTCAACATTTTATGTCCTAAATAAAATACTAAGGATGATCTTGTTTGAATTATTATGATCCACCCAAACCATTTCCCCATCTTGCAATGTTTGAAACAATTGTTTTATTTTGCTTTTTTTTTGGGTAAAAAGATTTGTACTGTATATAAACTCTGTTATGTAATCAAATTCAACACATACAGTAGATTACAAGCCACAATGTTTCTTCAGACTCCAGTGTAGCCTGTCTATGCAGTGTCATTTCTAAATCTGTCTCTCTGTGATGGATCCTCTGAGTGTGAGAAATGTGTGCATGAGTGAGTGCATTTAGAAATATTTATCAAAATCCATCCTTGATCCGTTTGAATACCAAGACTGATGGTAAAATGCTTTTTGTATTTCCCTTGTATGTTATGCAAGTATGGAATCATATTCATGTGCTACTTGAATTGTGTATTATACTGTAAAAACATGTATTATTCAACTCTGTATAAAATGGTTATATGATCAAATAATTAAAAAATGAAATTTTCCCTCTTGAGTTTTGATGGTCTTAGGCAGACGGACTCCAACACGTCAAAACCCACCCCTACTGGGCAGCAGGGAGGGAAATTAGCCCCCACCACCAGCCACATGTGGGGATTTTTTGAACAGTGTCAGGTGTTTTTGCTCAATCTATCAGCCACCAGGACAGATAAATAAAAGCAGCAAAATCGATTAATAATTTGATCTGGAACAAACTGATTATGGAATCAAAATAACATTTTTGCTTTAACAAAGTTGGATAAACAAGATCATTTTATAATAATCTAAGTTTATTTTGAGTTTATTTATAAAAGAGACTTAACCCTGGCCTTCTGTGCTAAAACTCTGAAATTATGTTTCAGAAAGGTTTCATCACACATATGCCCAGGTGTCTTACTTTGACAATTAGTTGGGAAATGAGTTTTTACTGGTACATGTTGGTTCTTCTATACTTGTAACTTCCTTGGCATTATTCATCCTGAAAACATTAACAACTAAATATCAAATTTACCCAATAAGCACGAATTAAAACAAGTGCGGTTAATCGATTGAAAAAATTAATCAAGTTAATCACATCACTATGCTGTGATTAATCATGATTAATTACAGCATATTTATCTATAGTTTAAGTTTATTTTATGATTTCAGATTTTTAAAGGTTGTTACTGTCAATTGTTTTATTTTCATTGTTTAAATTCTATTTACCACAAATTGAAAGTTTTTTATGAAAAAAAAATTATTATTTATAAATCACACATTTAAAATATCACCATTTACTTGCATTTTTGTCTGAGATAGAAAAAAGTAAAAGTATGGTATTTAAAAAAAGAAACAAAAACTATAGTTTTTGAATTTTATTTAACATCTCAGCTTTGTTGTTATGGTTTGTAAATTATGACGTCTTAATTCTCTGAGCAGTAATATTTATAAACTGTAAACAAGCCCAGCAGACAAACACATCAGGTATAAAATACTTTATACTGTAAAGTGAATAATCAGGTGTGCTGTTACCTCAAGGTAGCTGTGGTTGCTGACTGATGCCCAGTCGTCTCCTGTCAGTATAATACATGTAGCTTAGGCCAGCTGCTCCACTTTTGTTGCCTTTTTGCTGCCATACAGTTCGTGAATTCTTGTGATTCTACAGAAGCAGTCCAAGGATGCTGATGTGCCCTAGCGTCACTTCCAGCACACAGGCGATCATGAGACTGCTTTCAGTGCAAACCCAGAAGTTCTGTTTGGTAAATACGTCTTTTGACTGCCATTTTTATGAACATCGTCCTCAATTTAAACCACGACGTACGCAGACAGTGAAGATGGGCAACACAGGTCTGTACTAGTCACGTTGTGTTATTGTTTTGGTTGAGAGCTCCCAGTGGTGGAATTCTACACACTGTGCATTTAAGTCACGGTCAGGCTATAGTTTCAATGACCTTGAAATTCGATGGATTGGCCATATTCTTCTATCATCAGGTCCATCTTTCACAGCTTTGATTTAAAACATTTGTCCCCTGTCAGAGAATGAACAGACCAATCAGCATCATTCAAGGAGAACAAGGCAGTAGTTATGGGCATGGTTTATTTGTACTGCAAACCTGTTAACAATGGCAACTGGTTAAGAGGTTAGCTCAGATGTGGCTACAGTGGTAGTTTTTTATAAGAACTCAGATGAGATCTTCACAAGAGATAAATAAAAACTAAAAAACATTTTTCAAACATTGAAAAGTGGAATTAAAAGTGAAACAAAATACTGATGGTGTTGAACTTTGCTTTTTTAGGAACAAAATATCTTATACAGTTAGAGTGGCTGCATCATGTTGAAAGTTAAATTTGAATTTGTTACAACTATTACAAAAGTACTTATGTAGTTTTGATATGTAATTTGTAAGAAACACAGCTTTCACAATCCAACAATCGACTTAAGAAGTCAGCCCCCCTCACCTCTTGGGCTGGAACACAGCACCAATCAGATTTGCAGTGTCATGTATCAGGACATGATCTGCTTTACTTCAACACAAGCCTCTTAGATAAGCAGCATGCATGGCACGCTGCCACGATCAGTGTGATGCAACAGGTATTCACAGGATGCCAGGGGTATTAAATGACGTGCTCACCTGTCTCACCTTCAGTACACATTTCTTCTATATATACAGACACCTCCAGGTTCTGGATCACTTCACTTCAGCACAGTATAGTGCACTATTCCACACTTCACAAAACTACACAAAACTACACTAGCACACTGAACTTCTCTACAGTCCAGTACTATACATTTCAAAGCAGTGCAGTATACACCACAGAGTCTACATTAATCTTCACTCTTTATTGTACATGCACTGTCATGATGTAAAAATGTAGATGTAGAGTATGTAGAATATTAATCAATCCCATTCAAATGCATTCATACACATCTAAATGTCACTGACTCAGACTTGTATAAGGTACTTGGCAATAGTAGTGCCATTAGCCTCTAGTGATTTAAGTGTGCATATTTGCTTTTTAAAGATGGCACTGCATCATTATTGCCCAACAATGTATTCTTTAGTTGGTGTTACAAAACTAGATATGTATTCAAGATTGCTCCAAAATAGTGCATATAGCCGTGCTGAGTAAAACCTTACTGGGGAAGCATACCCCAGGACCTTCCTTATTTTGGTTTAGCCCCTGATATCAAATGCGTCTTGTTCCGCCCCTTAAACACAGCCAGTCAAAACTGAAAACACTTGTCTCTTATACTGGGGAACCAGCTTAGCCTTAACCTGACACGTCAGATGGACTTGTTTCACACATCCATCTGGAAAATCTTCGATATACAGCATTTGGGAAAGGGCAGATCCTTTGCAAAAAAACTCGGAGGGTGATTGGATGAACGCATTGTCTGTCACATCTTTATGGGCCAATCAGAGCAACAAAACGTGACCTCATCACAGCTACTGAGGAATAAACTCCATATAGAACTGCATAACATGAACCATGGCGACTGTAGACATGTCAGTACATGACTTGTTGTTTTTGAAAAGAAAACAACTCAGTACTGAAAAAATGTCAAGTTCTGATAAAACTGGCGCTTTGGCAGCACCCACACTAATGTCTTCCGCCATAACAGCACTGGCCTCTTGTTGCTAATTGCCTACGTCACAACTCCACCGCTCCCAAACATACTGCCCCTTGTCACTGATTGGTCCTGTCACTTTCTAATCAGGCCCAAATGGTTCAGACGGGAGCTGTGCAAGATGGATTCGCCAGTGAGAAACAAGGAAATGGGCAGATCCATCTGCTTTGCAAGGTTAGTTTAGACTAGTTCAGAGAGCAAAAGAGAGCTAAATTTGATGCCAAAGATGGATGGGGACAATCAGAGAGTCTGAGGAGGAGAATGTGAGAGGACTTTGAGCAGGAGGAAGAGAGGGACGATCAGCAAATAGTACATAAAGTGTTTTTCTTTATTTATCATTCTTTACACTTTACAAAGTGCATTTTAAGGACTAAAATTTGTTCATTTGTGTGCACTAAGGACTGACGTTTTAGATCTGAACACACTGGTATTGATATCGGTAGTAGCTATAATAACATTGTGAATCTGGGGTGCAAATGGCCTAGTGGTTTAAGGTGCACCCCATGCATGTGGCCTGGGTTTGAATCCAGCCATTCTCCCTTTTTTATTCTGCATGTCTTTCCCCAATTCTCTCATCCCTGTTTTTTATTCTCTTCACTGTCCTCATATCAGTCAAGGCAAAAAAACAAATAAATCTTTCAGAAATAACATTTTTGTAATTATTAGCATATTGGATATCGGCAAAATCCAATATTGTGCATCCCTAGACATTTCAGATGAGATTTTAAGTAGTTCTGAAAGATGACATTTTTTTCTCATAGAATGACTGGATGAAAAACGTCCACTGCTATGAAAACTGTAATCTTTGACTGGCTTATAAAAATCTATTTTGTTTGATTTTGACTAGAATCAGAGATAATGAGAAAATGGATTTAAAACTGGGATTTGTGTTTAGTGTTTCAAAAAAGGGGAGAAAGAGTTTGAGAAGTGTGTCTTTCTCAAAGCCAAATTAGAAGAGTTTTAAAAAATCCCCCACCATACAGTGTGTGCCCGTGAAGATATTAACCATTTTATTTTGACCTCCCCCTTTTTCAAACAAGACTGTAAAAATGTTAATTCTGCAGTAAAATTTTAACATGGGGTGCTATTACTTCAGGTGCTTCTCCAGCCAGCCTCAATTGGACACTCGAGGAACTGCAGTTTTTCACTCTTCTTAATTTCTGAACCATGGAGGTTGCAGCGAAGATGTGAAAAGTATAATGATTTTAATTACCTTTGAAACCGGGGGTAAAGTTTCTTTGCTTTCCTACAGTCGGGTAAAGCCACTGTTACTTCCGAGACAGCAGGTGGCAGCATTGTAGCTTAAAGTTTAAACACAGTAGAAGAAGAAACAACCGGAAGAATGTAACTGTTTTATAATAGCGGTGCTTCGCTGCACGTCGGATGAAACAGTCAAAGAGTAATTTCATCTTTCTGTATGTAGTGATCACTAGTTGAGACAGCAGCATGGATCCATCAGAGTCAGAGGTACTAGGTCCTGCTGGTCCCGGCCCTGATCAAAGACCAAAGCCCGAGCTGTCTGCAGCGATGCGGGCTAAGATCGAGAGAAACCGGCAGAGAGCGTTGATGCTCCGGCAAGCCCGACTTGCGAGTCGTCCTTTGTCCGCTGTAGATGGAGCAACCTCGGCCAAAGTGTCCAAGACCATCGACTCCGGCGCCGGCTTCTTCATCGAGGAGGAGGAGGGCGGAGAGGAGGAGCAGAGGACCAGGAAGGTTGTTCATCAGCCAGGTGAGTCTGTGTTTGTAGGTGTGTGTCATGACTATAGAGCACATATATGATCGCTTATTTACATTCATATGTTTCCAGCTCCAGTCATCGAGCCTGACTACCTCGTATGTGATGACTGTGAAAAACCCTTCATGGACTCATATCTCAGCAACAGCTTTGACCTGTGTGTCTGCGACAAGTGCAGGTAAACACAAGCACCTGCACACAGGATCTACCCTTATTGGTATCTTTTGGTTTCGATGTAATCAATTGGATACGTTTTAAGCAAGATTTGAACTATAACTATATTTTTTTGTTATAGTGTGTTGGACACTGGTGGTATCAGAGTGAGGAGAGGGGGGCAGTCACCTCCTCTAGTGCACTTATGTTGGAAAAAATCTTCATGAGTGCCTTAGAAGTGGACACAATTTGACAAAATATATTCTAGTGTGCCCTCTTAGTGGTCAAAACATGAGAAGTGCCGTGCTGGATGCACTCTTAGTCGACCAAACCTGGCATGTGGTCTTTAGGGGAAAAATACAACAAACTGCCATAAGTTCACAGATTGTTAAACCAAAGTAGTCGAAATGCACTATAACCTTTGCACAGACACAGGGGAACGTTCAGGATTGTTTGATTTTCTGAAGACATGCTTCTTTCAGCCCGCTGCACTCCTCTCTCTACTCCACCCTTTGTCTCAGCCTCTGTCCTCGCTGATTGTTTAATTTGCCACTCAGTGAATATATTTTATTAAGTCTCTTTAGCATCCTTTAACAGTGCACTTGTTAATGTTAGTGTCTGTTAAGGCCAGCTCAGCCTACACAAATTCAGCCTGATTTTAGCCTGACTGCATTGTTGGAGCTTATCATCAAATGTCAGGAACAACGAACGCTCTTATATTGTGACATAATCAACGTCCAAACACTCCATGACCATGATTCAACAAGACTACCCTACCACTAAGACAACATTTGCTCTTCATCTTTGCATCATCATTTACCAGATTGAGTCCCCTCTTTTTATCCCTCCAGGGATCTTTTGTGTTCAAACAGTAAAACTGTAAGCATTTGCTAGGCTAACTAGATTTTATTTGCTTTATATAATCCCATTCATACCTCAAGCTCTATCTGAACAGTAGCCAGTCCATATTATCCTCCTCTTGGTACATCAGGACGAGTTCATAGATGTTATAATCGTACTGTGTTTTCTTCTTTTCCAAGCAAAAGACAGCTTACATCACAAAGAGTACTTCTGTCGTAGCTGATTGACAGTCTTTGACCCGACAGCCTGTGAACTTTCACACAGTTGCGGGGGCAGTGGTGGCGTAAGCATACAATGAGCGGTCGGGATCACACTTGTAGTGTGGTCAGGCTGTCAGCCAAGACGGGACAAGATTTATGTTGCGTGGTCTGTCATGGTGCCATTGTCAAAGGCCAAAAAAATTTCTTGTAGTCTGAGCTGCACTTTACAGACAGTTAAAAAGCAGAGGAGAGAGGCAGCGATGTCTCCTGGTCCCTAAAAGTTTTCCTTTACATCCCAGCCTTTGAACTGATGACAGCCTCACAGCCCTAGACAAACACTGACATCCTTGAAATAAACCAAACCACAAAAAAAGAAATCACAGTGTGCAGAATCACTGCAGTCCTTACCTCCAAGTTATTAATGATTATTCAAAGGAAATATTTGATTTTAGGCAGGCCCTATAAATTACTTTCTTTATGATTCTTCTTATTACTATAAACAGTGTGTCAAATTTTTGAATGATGTGGGTTTACTGTGTAATGAACCTTTCGTATGTGCAGGTTGGAAATTTAGAAAATTAGATAAAAAATTAAGGCAGTTTTTGGTGTCTGGGAGAGCATTTTTGCTGCAGTGGTATCTAAACAAGTATCGATGTTTAATTGTAATTAGTATCCTATCTAAATTCAAAATTCTGGTTTTGTGGCACCTCAAGTCAAAATGAATCTTACATTTTTATTTGCAGCCATCAGTTATCAATATATATATTGATGACAATGTCACAATTTTAAACAGTAAGTGTGGTTTTGCAAAATAAAGGTCATGGTGGGGTTAAGTCCCGCTGTCGTCTTGTGGTCCGGTGTCTGTTAATCATATGAAAATATTTGTTTGTTTTTTCTTTATTAGATGCGAGTCTAATGAGGTCTGACTGATTTTTAAAAAATGTTTCTGATGATGTTTTTTCTGCCTTTTAAAATAGAAACACTTAAAATGTTTGGTATGCCTCTTGTACCTAACAGAACTTCTACCCTAAGTCATGAAAGACACTTGCTGCCTAGATCTGTTGATCTTAAAATGCTTTAACTGGATCAGGATGATTTGAAAAACCTTCACAAAACAAAGAGCAATGATGTTATCCTAAGTGGGAAAATATATAAGTTCCAAATTCACACCATTTTGATCAAAACTAAACTTTTTAAGATGAAAACCTGGCCTTGCAAATTCTGAGCTCTCACAGTTTTCTATTTCTTACTTTAACATTCATTTTTTCTTTAATTTGGTTTTCAATTTACTGTAAATTAATTTGATGGATTAACAGTGCAAACCTCATTGTTCTCCAGAGACAATGAGGAGAAACACAAGCTGATCACCAGATCAGAGGCCAAGCAAAACTACCTGCTGAAGGACTGTGACCTGGACAAGAGAGAGCCTCCACTCCGGTTTGTTCTAAAGAAAAACCCTCACAACCCACGCTGGGGAGACATGAAGCTCTACCTCAAACTACAGGTATCTCTTGCTTAATATGAGAGGTTATGAAAATATGTGTATTTATGTGGGATTTATGTATTAATGCGCTGTTAGTATCCAAATAATTGTGATGAATGAGATCCAGAGTTTTTCATTTTAAACCATGCATCATATTGGCTTGGTTATAAAAACACATGTAAAGAACCATACTGTTTAAGAAAACAATAAGCACAATTGATTTTAATTAGCTTTGCTGGCCTAAAACCTCATACCTCCATTTTCATCATTTTATTTTTTTTCATGAATCAGATCAGTGCTATTGGTCACCCTTACATCTGTCAGTGGGTTTTAAACATTTTAAACCAATTAAAAAAGTGTCAAAAAGAAGCTGACTGTCGACATTCAGTGTTGTTTTAATTCACTGAAAAGGGGTGATTTTGGAGATAAGAGGTTTTGGCACGATGGCAGGAATCCTGTGGTTGAAGCTTCTCTGGTGTAAGATTTTGCTGCTGTATTTTTGTCAATTTGACGTTTCAAGTTGTTTATCTAATAAAGCCTTTGAAATACTTCTAAAAAGTGCAATAGTGGGACTGCTGTAAACTTTGAAGGACTTTCTTCAGGCATTTTTGTAATCCTTTGAAGTACTTCTGAATACAAAAATAATTCTAGCCTTTAATGAGAACTGCAAAGCCTGTCATCATGATTGCGATTGTGATTAGATTAATTATGCAGCATCCTAGCGTAGCCCTAGATGCAACAGTATTTGGGAAATTTTAGTTATATTTTTATTTTTTTACATTTTGTGATACATTAATACACAATCATACAATAGAAGATTGAAAATGGAAAGATTGAACATTAAAAGTCCATTTACGCAGGTGGAGAAAAGGTGCATGGAGGTGTGGGGTTCAGAGGAGGCTCTCGAGGAGGCCAGAGAGACGAGGGAGGAGAACCGGGAGGTGCAGAAACAAAAACGATTCAATAAGAAGGTCAAAGGTTGGTTTCTTGTCTGAGTTTAAAGAAAACCATTAAAACCAGTTTAGTCATATTTTTTGACATTGAGGTGGACGGTTATAATTAGTCCAAATGTTTCATGTATCTCAGAGCTGCGCAGGGCTGTGAGGAGCAGCATGTGGACCAAAGACACCAGCGTACACCAGCATCAGTATGGACCAGAGGAGGTAGTGGATCCAGAGGAGGACCTGTACAAGAAAACCTGCACCACCTGTGGACATGAACTCACTTATGAGAAGATGTAAACTCCCCTGCACTGACTGTTCAGTGTATAAGGAGCAGGTTTTTGGTGCTGTAACTGGAACAAAAACCTTCACAAACTTCTTTCAACTACAGTCTAGTTCAGTGGTTCTCAATTGGTGGGTCAGGATCTAAAAGTGGGTCGCAAGGCAGTTTTCAGTGGGTCGCGACTACATGTCTGAAAATAAAAATGGTGGCTAAAGTCCTGTAGTCCTTATTGGACATGCATCAGTACCTTTTATTACCTTATTTGATCAATATTTCAACTTATTTATCTCCCATTCTTGCAATAAATGGCTACTTTTCCCATGATAATGAAGTTCTTTCACAAGTTCTTTGGAAATTTGGCAAAAGTTGACACATAATGATGGGGAAAGAGGATATAAAATGTGTCAGTTTTGCCTCTTTTCTTTTTTTATATCAGGTTTTTTTGGTCCAATCATGTTCCAAACTGTGACATACTCAATTAACTAAACATGTGTTGTTGAACATTTTTTGGAAACTGGGGTCGCAATCTGTCCTAAGACAGACCAGTGGGTCCTGAGGCCGGACCAGTTGAGAACCACTGGTCTAGTCCATGTTTTTTTATTTTTATAAGTATTTTTCTTGCATTTTTTTCCAATTCATTTGTCGATCACTCCACCTTTTCACACACAAGGGGCCAAAATCGCTCTGCTGAGATGCTCATGTTTCTCCTTCATCGTTAGTATTATTAAAAACAACTCTTTGCTCTCTTTATTTTTAGCATCTACTTAGCCAGCCTTTATGGTCCACTGCTTATTGCTACACTTCCTGTTTTCTGTCGAATCCCTCTGTCAATAGGCAAATCAGGAAAAGCACAGTGTTAATGCTTGAAAATACTGCCATGGATAGAAAGTAATGTATAATGTAGGAACCTCTTTATGTCTGGGCATTATGACTAATACTGCTGCTTTTAAGAAACAAGGATCCATTTCATGTACTGGGACACAATTTTGAATCCAGGTGTTCGTCTGCATCATGATGTGTTTACTGTCACTGTGTTTAGTGGAAGAGTTAACCTCTCATGACTTCGGTGGCCTTATTCAACTCAATATCACGGGTAAAAAGTCCTATCTCATTCATACACAGGGCCATCAAGTTAGAAACATGTTACCCTTTGTTACAGTAAGATTATCTCATCAGTCTCATTAACAAATGACCGTTTAACATTTACACTGTCAGGTGTGATCATGTTGTCCATTTCAGTAAGTTTCTGTGAGTTCAGTGATACAATTTGAGATCTAGGCTGTGAGGAAATGACTTCACTGTCCACTGTCTTAACTTGCTGATAGTTAAGTACTTAGTTTGATCGCACCTGAAAGGTTGTAGTGACATTGAAAATGTGTAAAACATATTTAAATATTTGCAAAATGAATTTCTAGATTATTGAAAAATTAAAAGGCTCTTCATAATAGCTTCTGGCTTTTTTATTGTTTCTGAGTCACAAATTTGTCTACAAATTAACACGATTTACAGTAAGGATCTGTGAGAAACTTATGAATTAAATATTTCAGTGTATTTACATGATGCCTGTTTAAGGGAATACTTAAAGAAAAGACATATTACACATTAACATAAGATATTGAGATATATATATATAGCTTTGAATGCCTTCCTATGCATAATCATTGCATGTCCAGTCTGAAGGTTGTGCACAACCTGGGTGCTCACACAAACAGCATTGCAAGCAACCACAGCCAGCTGCTAAATAGGAAGGTAATTTGCCCTGGATTTTCTACTTGGCAAATTACAGACATGATTGATTCACACAGGATTAAAAACACACATCCTGTGTTATAACAAACTTGCAGATGTCTCTAGGTAATAGTAATCTTTTGCAAAAGACTTTGGACAACTATTGAAGATTGTTCTGCTAAACTCACAGGTCCAAGGTCAAGAATAAACCTTTAATTCGCTCTAAAAGTGTGTCATTGTTTAAATATTTTTTCATCACGATAAAGGTAACAAATGAGGTTTCACATTCTTATTTATTAAATTATATTTTAAAACTGAACACTGATTTTTAAGGCAAGTCCACAGCCTGACAGTTGAGACTGCTGTAAACTCCAGCAGTTTCCAGCCTGAACAAAACATCACAGTTTAAGTCATTCTCTCCTGACATGTCCACAGACACTATAGTGAACATCTCATACGGAGGAATCAGCACTTCGTCCTCATCTGAGTCAAAGTCAGAGTATGACTTCAGGTAGGCACCAAAACAAGTGTGGATCTCAAAGCAGGTCCTTCGTCCAAACTGCCGCAGGTCCTTGTTGAGGGAGCTGGAGGCGAACGATCCGAAGCGTACAGTTTGTCCAGATTCACCGCTGAAGAGCAGTTTGCTTCTTCTGTAGCTCGTATAGCAGCTTCTCTGGTTGAGTTTTAGGAGTCTGATGGCATCTGAAAGTAGAAAGTGAAGGGCGTGGAACTCAAAGGAGGTCTTGTAGGAGGCCTTTCCTCTGCGGACTGCTCGGTTTAAGTTGTCATATGAGCCGGCTGTGTAGGCACACAGGGCCCTAAAGTGATTCCAGGACAGCCGGTCATAGAAGTCCTTAGTCTTCATGGCTTTCAGAGCACAGAGTTTGGTGTAAGTAGAGTCCAGGCCCTCTCTGGTGCTCAGTGGGAGGTAGTGACGCTTCACTTTGATCAGCATCCTGTGGGAGCAGCCGTAGTACATGTCGTCTACAGAGTCAGGGGACAAGCTAAGAGGGATCCTGATGAGCCAGGACAGGGCTGATGGGACTTGCAGTGAGACACCAGAGACATCTAAAGAAGTATTGGAAGATTTCTCTGTGGCAGCATGGATGGAAATGTTGTGGCGCCCAACAGGATGTTCAGATGCTGAACGTGGGTTCTCTTTGTCCCCCTGTAAAGAAGACAGCACATGGGCAGAGTTTTTTAGAAGGGGCTTTTCTGCTTTCCATTAGCCAAATCTTAAAGCCTGTCTTGTGAGATGTGTAGAAATAATCATGAAAAAGATTGAAGTACTCATAATACTCTTTCTAAGCTATAAGAGCAAGCAAGACCAGTTGATAAATTACTATTTTCTATATTGTTATTGTTTAAACTTCTTAAATAGCTGCCAAAATAAAGGCTTTTCTACCCCATTTCGGGGGCAGGCAGAATTTTTGAATTCTTGTCTTCTTTTTGCTTTCCAACACATGACACTTTGTAACCCTGAAGATGTTGGCTGGGGAGAAAAAGGGTAAATGGCAAACAAATTTATGGGGACTGGCCCAAAACATATTTTTTCTGGTAAACTTTGGGTGATTGGGACAGGAGCAGTTAATCACTGGTTGAAGCTATTGTGCAGTTTTTATTCTGTTAGTCGACAAACTTCTTTCCTTGAGGAAGACTAGACTACAAGCTAAAAAAAATTTGGTGATAAAAACTGACAAAAAATAAAGTTACAGTTTTTGTCAGGAAGACTAAAACAAGACTAGAATATTAGTGCAGGACTGGTAGACATAAAGCCCATGATATTTTTTTATTTATTTTATTTGAATTTATTCAACCAGGAAAGAAAATATTAAGATTAAAAAACTCATTTACAAGAATGTCCTGGCCATGACAGGCATTATTATCATCTTTATTAGCAGACACAGAAGTTTATTTTTATATTGTTTGATTTATATTGTTTTTTTTTTTGTTTGTTTGTTTGTTTGTTTGTTTGTTTTTGCAATCAACGAATGAACAAAATTACTCCCAAATTATTAGACATCTATACCAGTGTCTCCACAGGGATGACTGGTATCGTACACCACTATAACTGGGATAAGTCGGCAGTATAATAATAGAGTTCTGAAAGTTCTTCAGTCTGCAGATTACTTTGTTCTTTAGAGAACCTGGAAATGTAAATTTCTGCTTTACAAAATCTCACTTGCTCAAAAGATTTTTTTCAATCTTCATAGCCACATTGTCTGACCTGACAAGCCAGATGGATTTGTTTTACACATCCATCTGGTAAACCACTCATAGGCAGTGTTTGGGAAAGGACAGAGCCTTTGAAGAAAAACTCAGAATGTGATTGGATGAACGTTGTGTCTGTCACCTCTTTACGGGCCAATTAGAGCAACAAAACACGTGCTGTAGCCGCTTCTGATTTGCGCCCCCACTGAAGGGACGCAAAACATGGCATCTGTAGACATGTCAGTACACGACTTGTCGTTTTTGAAAAGAAAACAACTCAATGCTGTTCTTTGTTCTTTTAACAAAGAAATATTGTCAAGTGATAAAACTGATAAAACTGGTACTTTAGCAAGATCCACGCTAATGTCTTCCGCCATTATTGCACAGGCCTCCTGTTGCTGCATACTTCACAACTCTGCCGCGCCTGAAAGTACCGCCCCTTGACGCTGATTGGTCCTGTCACTTTCAAACCGGGCACAAACAGTTCAGATGGGAGCTTTGCTAAATGGATTCGCCAGTGAGAAACACGGAAACGGGCGGATCCATCTGCTTTGAAAGGTTAGTCATTGTAAGCTTGTGAAGCTTGTGTAGAGTTGCCTTTTTATGCTCCACGAGGGAGCAGTATAAAGAACAGTTCAATAAGCTTTAAACTTAACATTTTCAGATCACACAGAATCTATATTTCTGCACAGTACATATTTGTCATTATTTTAATAATTATATTCAAAATGACAATACTGTATTACTAATAATGCATTAATATGAATGTTTTACATTCATATTAATTTTACAATATTGCTGATTAAATTAGTTCAAAGAAAATAAGTGTCTTGACTAAAAGTAAAGTAAAATGAGAGGACTCAAGATAAAAATGAGCTGAACTTTTGGTCATTTTCCTCACTTCATCAATGACAGGGTCACCCTCCTGTTACGTGCTTGTCCTGCCTACTTACATGATGTCAAATCTATAAGGTTGTGCAAATTTTTTTTATGTGGCATCCCAGCAAGGGCTCAGAAAAAATGTTTAATTCACTGGGTGAGATATTAAGCATTTTTGTTTCAGTACCCCACTCAACCAGAATTCACCCATTTGTTTGTTGAACTGGTTATGTTATATTCATGTACGGGTCAAAATCAACGATTAAAATACTGCTTTGCCCACAGGAGGTGCCAAATCATTGCAGATGTTCCTCACAGATTTAGCAAGAATAAAACCGGTCACATTGGCTCAAGTGGTTGTGTATGTACAAAATTTCATCTGAAAGCAAATGTTGGTAATCACAATGACATTTCATCTAAATTAGGATAAAGGGTTAAAATACGCAATCCCCACCAGAATCCAGATGATGTAAAGTTGACTTTTTTATTGCAGGCGGTGTGTTTGCTTAACACCTATTAGTTTAATTTTTGTGTTTCATGTATTTCAACAAATTCAGATTCTACAAATTCCCAGTAAACACAATAAAAAAGGGGTTGGAATGATACCTCATATTACAATGAAAGATTGATTAAAAAATAGATAAATAGGGACAATAAAAAACAATGACACAAAATCAGATTTCGAGGTATTTGTATTGATAACTGGAAAAAAAAAGTATGCTTACATTTTTGAAGCCAGAAAATTTAAATAAATTCTGATTTTGACTTCAAATGTCTCCAAGTTTAGAAAATCACAGAAAACCATGATGAAATCATCTGTGAACCAGGTTTCATGACACCCATCATGTTGGAGTTAATTATTGCATTCCTCATAAAAGCTTTAGTGTATTAATGTGATATAGGGATTCTATCTGTACTTGTATGAAAGAGGGAATAAAAACTTAAAGGTACTGGAGCTACTCCAACTTTTCTCGAAAGCTTTCAAAGTTCCAGATGCTGTTACCTAAATCAGCCAGTATTTTTGTCCAGACCCATGTACTGTTTTTTAACCTCCAGTTTAATCAATTTAACACTGCCATTTTAAATATCTAAGCCCAAGTCATGTTTTAACTGTACATTTTTAGAACTACAGCGCACATAGTCTTAAGAAGCTGGTCAGTGCTTCACATAAACATCCATCTGTATTCTGTTCTTACCAGATTTGCATTTAGAGGGGTTATCCTGACACAGAGGCAGCAGAGGACAACAAACACCAACATACTTCTGACGTTCAGCATGTTACCTGGAGAAAAAAAAAGGACACAAATATTTAAAAATCACTTCTTTGGGTCACAAAACTAAGTGAAAAAAAAAGTACAACTCAGCAGCTGCTGTATCTGCACACGTATCAGATCTTTGCTGTGTAAGATGCTGCTCCTCTTTTAAGTCATAGCTAGAGGGGGGGGTTGTCCTGAATCAGGGTGGAGTAGAGCTGTAAAAAAAAAAAGCCTGTCCACTAAAACCCACCCATGTAGTTTCCACAGATTTCTCAGAATAATTTTAAGGCAGCAAGAGATAGTTTGGTTCACTTTAGTTCAAGGAAGATGCAACTCAAGTTTCAAAAGTTAGTTTTCTAATGTTACATAAAAACTACTCTACATAAACATGGGCAGAACTTTTTTTCTGTATTTTCCAGTTATAAAGGTCCATCTCAAAAAATTACAAAATCATGAAAAAGGTTCATTTTTTTTTTAACTGTTAATTTAATTTCAAGTAAAATTCCCTCATATCCCAGGTTCATCACACACAACATAAAATATAGATCTTGAGTACAGCTTACAGGTAATTAAAAATCCACTCTAAAAATATTAGATTACAAACCAATTTAAAAACAGATTTGATACAGGAATGTCAGCCTTCTTGAAAATTATGTTCATTTATGCACTCAGTTCTTGGTTGTTGGTTTCTGCTGGAAAAGGAAATCAGTATCTGCAGAAAGCTTCTCTGCAGATTGACGGATGAAGCGGTCAAATCTCCTGGTAGAAAGCTGACAGCGTGACTCTGGACTTCAAACGAAGCAAACTGAAAATACTGGACTTCAGGCACTAAAGGGTTCTGTTCCTCCCCGATCTCCCTCCAGACTCTGGGACCTTGACTTCCATCTGAAAACAGGACTTTGGACCACTGAGCAACAGTCAAGTTCTTTTGCTCCTTAGCCCTGGTGAGAAGCGTGCGACTTCTGTGGGTCAGGATTGGCTCCAAACTAGGAACAGGACACTTGAAGACTATCTCCGTCTGTGTGCGGTGGCTCTTGATACACTGACTCCAGCCTCAGTCCTCTTCTTGTGAAGCTCCTTTATGTTCTTGAATCTGCTTTGACAATTCTCTGAATGTTGTGCTCATCCCTGTTGCTTTTTCACCTTTGACCACACTTTTCTCTTCCAGTCAACTTTCCATGAATATGCATCGATATTCCCTCTGAGAACAGCACGGCCTTTCAGTGAATAGCTCCTGTGGCTTACCCTCCTTGTTAAAGAAGTGCATGATTGTCTTCTGTACAACTGTCAGTCTTCCCATGACTGTGGTTGTGTGGACTGAACCACGGTAAGAACAAAAGGCTCAGGAAACCTTTGCAGGTGTTGAGTTGGAGCCTTTTAATAAACTGAACAGACACTAAGTAAGAGTTTCACACAATATTCTAATATTTAAAGATACGGTTTTATGAGTGGTAAGCCATTATAATCAAGATGTTCAAAAAAAAATTGAAATATTTTACTGTGCGATACACTTGGGATATTTGCAAGTGTGTTCACATCAAATGTAGTGCTTTTTTCAGTAAGGGTGTTTATTTGAAATTCGTTTTAATGCTGCAACCATAAAAAATCTCATTTACTCATCGTACTGAAGCAGACAGCTCAGTTTCTTTGTTTTAATCTACCTTGTGCTGGCAATGCTCAACGATATTGGAATAACCATTTACAGATGACCAGTCAGGATGTCGTATGACTGAATAGTCTTTGCTTTTGTTTGATACATAAAATAGCACACACCCAAGGTCTAAGATTAGCTCATGACAGCAGAAAGAAGTTTGTGATACTCATGTGTAAGCATATATTAGGCATGAATTCCCCCTTACTTATCAGTGGAGAAGTGATGTTTATTTTAAGCTGGGAAAAACTGAACTAATCCAAGTTTGCTGAAATCACCACACTGGTGAAATGTGTGTCAAACCAAACCCTTCTTAGGAAAGCCCATTTTAATGCAGACACAAACTTTCCCAAAACAGATCACTAGACTAAAGAGGATGTTAAAGAGCTAGTTTCTAAATTGGTGCACCTATTCCACCTAGAATTTATACATTTTAAGAAAATGCCTTTTTCCAATGCATGTTCTCAGTCTTCAGTGACTAGATAACTGAGGAAGTTAAATTTCCTGTCACTCATGACCCAGTTAAAGCCAAGTCAGTTTGATTCAAGTAGACAGCAAAATTTAATATTTCTTTTAGGATTGTCCAGGCTGTGAAACAAAACAATTGATCAGTTTGTTTTTTGTTTCTCAGTGTTTGAGCCAGCACCGATATTCCTGCATTTTGTTGAGTTGTGCTTGCCTTCTTCGGCCAAATTGTCGAGGCTGTACCTATATCTACACTTAGCAATAGGCATGATCTGACAGTAAAATTATAATGAAACTGTAGGCCCTGAAAGCAGTTGGTCTTGCTGAATGTTTTCACCATTACCCATTAACCACACCACAAGGGACACTGAAATTTATTGTATGAAAGATATATTTATTTTAAACGTTAATTCAAGGAGAACTGCTTAAAAATCAAAGGTTCTTCGAACATCAGGGGTTTTAAATTCAAATGTGTCAGCTGTTGAGTCGACCTTCACTTCCTCAACCTCACTCTGAAAAAGACAAGAAAAAAAATTTACTCCTGAGAAGCCTTCCTACACCCACAGTTGCTCAATGTAGTAGTCAGCACATGAACCAGGCAGTTATCTTCACAGTAAATGTGTGTAATATTACTCACATCACAGAAGTACTTCTCTATGAGGGTATGAGCAGCCTGGTACACCATTTCATTATCGTGGTTCTGCAGCATCTCGATGCGATCCAGTCCTCCCAATTCCTCAACCAGCAGGCTCAGTTTGTCCGTTTCACCGAGCTTCTCTGCAGCCTGGAAAGTTTGGCAGGGTTAGGGTTATTATCAGAAGGTTTCATTTAGTACACAGTTTCAAACATTTGCTCAAACTATAAACAGTTTAACAAAGCAGATATAAAAGTGGATTTCTATGTCTTTGCTCACCATGAAGATGTTGTTAATAGCATCCAGTATGACCAGAATGACTTTAGCATCTTTGACCTGAAGCAGGTTGATGATGGCCTCCAGAGCACCACTCTGTACTAGAGCGACCACCTGCTCCACAGTGCCCCCACTGGTGAAGTTTGTCACTGCCCACACTGCCTCCCTCTGAGTTTTGAAGTCTCCCTGAGAAGAATGATTACAGCATTGAGCAGACTCTTTAAATAATCTGTTCTTCAAAAGTTATGACTCTAAATTCTGGTTTTCATTTCCAGTAGAGTTAAGGGTGAACAGATCTGGTTCCCCTTAGGCTGGAGACACTTTTACATGAACACAAGGCAAAGAGTGCTCCAAGTTTCTCCAAAATGTTCCTCTGTATGTACATAATGCTCCTAATGAATCCATGGAATCGGTGACTGTAAAGTGGTGACCGTCAGACAGTGTTCGTAGATTTCCTCATTACAGCAGCTAAGAGAAGGCGTCCTTGTAAATGAATTTTTCATGTCAAATACCTACAGCAGATGTAACCAATTAAAAATTAGCTGAACTATGACCAGACATCCAGCACTTGACAACTACAATTGCAGTTTACAGTGGTCACTCTGAACTTTAACACTATTCTTAAACATATCTAAAACAGATAGTCTGATATGCACAGAAGACTCATTAAACAGGCAATGGGGATGCATGGCAGCCATGATGCATCCCTGTAGTACATCACTGGCCTTAAGGGCAAACACACCTGACTAGAAAAAATACAATTTCCTTAATTGGGCAAATCAATCCAAATTTTGAAGTCAAAATTAACACATTTTCACCAGAGAGATCTGGTTAATCACAACTGATGACAGACTCAGAATTCAAAGCTATAAGTTTTTAAACTCAGAGTTACTTGTGTTGTAACATTTAATATCCCTCCTAACATATTAGACTAATGTGAAGGTGGCTAAGAGGCATCTTAAAACATTAAAGTACTCATTAAAAATGTTCAGTAGCTTCATTAAAATTAGACGTTAAACTTCAGTTTTTCAAAGTATCCCAAGCATCACAACAAAATGCAGATATGAAAATAAAATCATGTAATGACCCTGATAACAAGCATCCCAGTAAATCACAGAAGCCATATTTTACCATCACTTTAACCTTTAGTGACATACTTACATTTCTGAGCTGTTCCACCAAAGGAGGGAGGAGGCCGCAGGTTATGAGCTGTTGGATTTGCTTACAGGGTCCAGCAGCAATGTTTGACAGCGCCCATGCTGCCTCCTTCTGCACACTGGCCTTTGGGTGCCTCATCAGTTTAGGTAGGACATCTAAAACCCCAGCGTCAACTGCCATTTGAGTCTGCACGTCTGAACCACTCACAATGTTCCCAATGGACCGCAGAGCTGGGGTCTGCACGGGGGGTTGGGGGGCAGGTAGTTATTTTAATTAGATGTTAGTCCTTCAGTTTCTCACGATTCAGAATCAATTTTATATTCAAATGAATTCACATCACGATTCCCATTTGGTTAAGGTGATTTCATCATCTGCTGTGCACTAAGTGGCTGAAAACTAAAATTTCAAGTAAAAAATTTAAGATAATCATTTATAGCCCATTTGTAGTGCGTTGTCCAATTACAAAAATGTAGATGCACAGAAGAGTGGCTATCAAAGAAAAATATGCCTAAAAATTGCAAAATAGTTTGAATAAAATGTGTGGTCTTCACCAGGAAGAGTATTTCAACAACTTGTCAGTGAAAAGGAAATTTCAAAGCTTCCACTGAGTTTAACTGGTGACGTTTCCACTATACGTGGAAGTGATTGTCAGTTAATGATACAATACTTCATTATGTCTAAGATATGCCTCGCAAATATCAATTTTATGACAAACAAAAGGGGCTTCAAGTTTTTTACATCAGTTAAGTCACCAGTTAACATTGTCACCTGTTAAACCTCAAGACCAGTCTTTGATGTGAGAATGGACAATAGAGGCTGTTATTTTTATTGTCTGTGCCGGTCAGCAAATGTTCAGCTTCTTTTTAAGCCTGATTAGAATGTGTATGCATCATGTGAAGTAGGCTACGTCACTTTAGCCCATATGCTAGGCTTCCTCTTATTCAGTGGATGTAGAATCCCTCGGCGCAATTTTGTTTTGGGAAAAAACAATAGGCTGAATGTCTCTGGGCTCCATAGACAGTGTAGGCAGAATGTCAGTATTTCAGACAGCAATATAAACATTAGACACAAAGCTAGCCCTGCTAATGCCAAAATTGCAGCTTACAAGCCACATCTGCATCTGTGGACCAGGGAGGGTAGAGACTGGGCATTGAGTAAAACAGCAAGTCTGCTGTGCTCAGACTGTCTGCTGTTTAAATTAGAAAATATTAAATATAAAGTGTTTAGAATCGATTCAGAATGGTATAAATTAGTATGTGATTTGTCATTTTCCAGAACCTTGGACTACTCAGAGTGTTTAATTACACACATTACCATCACACTAAGCTCCAAGTGATCCATGAGCTCCACCAGGCGAGGAACAATACCAGTTTTCACCACCACATCAATACGTTCATTTTCCCCATCTGACAAGTAGGAGATTGCCCAGCATGCATCAGATAGGATGTCTTTATCACTGAAATGGAGCAGCTGGATCAGCGAGGGGAGCATCTGAAGAAAAAGCAGCAGCACTTCAGTCTTTCTGCAAGCATTATAGCACCCTTAGACAGTTCATTATGGCTCTATATCCCAACTCACCTGCTGGACTGCTGACAGGGGTGGGAAGGGGTTCTTATTTCGACACAAGTTTGATAATGTCCACGTGAGGTTACGCAGGTAACCAACCTGGAGCGAGAGAGTATCTCATAATACAGCAACACAAGTTTGCAAATAGACTGCAGCTGAGGAAATTGACTGTGCTCCATTCATTGGGGAACTCCAATTTTACACACAAAAGTGTGCTTAAAGGTCATGGGGAAAGTGCTTCCAGATTTTGTAGCGCCTGAAGCATTTACATTTTTTAAATAACTGAAAATTGTCTCAGGAAACACCTTTCTAAAATATTAATGTTACAAATATGCACTTGAATCTATAGCAACTTCAGGCTACATGGAATAAACAAAACCCCACCAAAGCAACTACTTCGTATTCAAGGTGGATGGTGCCAGATTTTTATTTTAATGATCTTTGTAATTTACAAATCAGGTCTACAGGGTTCTTTTTTTTAGAAGAGTTTCTATTCATGAAGAGCAATAACACTGCAGAAGAGTGATTCACATCCAGTACAGTTGTTTAACTTCACCACAGACATTTTTTAAGTAGTTTGAGATAAACCTGAATACCCAGACTAAGACTTGAGCTTAGTTTGGCTGTTAGCAATTTAACTGAATTGTAAGTTTATTTTAACCTTACAAAGCCAATGGATTGGCCTGATCCTATGTCAGTAATTAGGCAGATCCATATTTTAAATCTTCATTCTGAAACATTTGTGCCCACTCTAAAAATTGGTAGTTACACACCCTTGTTCCCCTCAAAATGACACCAGTTGGTCAGCATTTTATTTGTGCTACAAGCCAGTAAACAGCCGTCTCTAGTGAAGCGACTAGCTCTGATGTAGCAGTTTAATCAGTACTGGACAGCATTCATTTCATTTTTCCTGGATTGCTTTGGTGAGCCAATAATGAATGCAACAGAGTGCTTTTCCAGTCACCCACAGATTCTGTCCTTCCCAAACCTGGACTATGAACCGTTTCTGATCGATGTGTAATATTTCCCATGCCATTGATATGTTAGTCTCTGGCATGTCAGGTTAGGTCTATTTAAGCTAGTTTAATACATTTCTCCAGATGCACAAACTGTATAATTTAAGAAATGTCAAAGGACTCAGTTGACCAACTGACAAAAAAACAAACAATCTTGGGTGTGTAGTTTGACCCAGTCTTGAATGGTTTGACTTACTGGTGTGTCTGGAGAGATGCGGGCCAGTAAGGCTGGGATAACATTACAATCAATAAGTATATCTCGCGAAGCTGAACCATCACCTGCAGAGTGAATAAATTTTATGATGTTAAACCCGTGAGCAAGATTAAGATTACATGTGTGCCATCTGGGCTATGAGATATGGCAAATATTTGTGTAAAAACATTGCTCAGTGTTGCTGTAATGATAATGAGATGTTATATAGCTCATAATGTTTAACTTTACATGGTACCTGTGTTTTCAAGCTGTACCTCCCAAATGTAAAACAAAATTATACCGTGAGGAAAAATTCCTTTTTAACCATTAAGGCATAATGACAAACATTGTACCTGCAATGTTTCCAAGAGCCCAGACAGCCTGTTCACTTATGTGCAACATCGGTGAGGCCAGCAAAGAAATAAAAGCTGGTACAGCCCCGCTTTCCACCACCTAAGAGAAATGCACCGTAAAGCCTTCAAAGAAATGTACAGTCTCTAGATTGATGGTCATCACAAGAATTTTAGACGACCTGGACAGACTTTGCAAAGCTTTACTTCAATGTCAAAGGTCGCTCTAACATTATGCTTAAGCCTCTGGTGAGGTAGGACCCAAAGCATGGGTCGGTGGTTCATCGATGCTGCTCTTGGGTTAAAAAAAAAATTTATCAAGGAGACTATACCATGCTTTTAGTTTAAAGGGCACATTGTCTACAATGCTCTGTATATGTGTGCAGTATTTTATCATCACTCCTGTGGTATGTGGCAGAAATTAGAGCTGCACAATTAATCACAATATCATGCTGTGCAATTACATCATTTAAAAGGCTGCAATTATTATTGTACAAGGCCTTTAAGTTTAAATAGTGCCACTATTTCACTTTGTAAAAGTACCCTATTTTCAAAAAAGGAAATTTTGTCATTTTGAAAGCAGTACTGTGAAAACTTCAGGTACTCTTTTTGATAATATTTGTATGTTTTGAGTTGAGAAATACACTTATACTATTCTTTGCATTTGTCTTGATGACTTTGCATGCAAACTTGTATTTATGCATTTTTACCTTAATTGCAATATTGTCCAGTTTAATCAATCTCACTGTGAGATAGTGCCGCACTGGCAGACCTTATAGCCAGTAGTCAAAGCTATTTAGAGGAAAAAGTATAAAACTTGCAGACAGTTTCACGAGGTAAAGTGCAAAGACGACACTAAATGTGGCTACACTGGGAACCAGAGGGAGACAAGAACTTCAGTGTTTCAGTAACATGAAGCAACCAAAATGAAACAGCATTAGCCTAAATAAAACTTGCTTCTAAAGACAAACTTTTCTAACTTGTGATTTCAGAAATGTTCTGCAATCTAGAATCTGACAGTTAAATGTCATTAGTATTCCCAATTTTAAACACCATATCTTTAACAGTTGAAAATGTACAGATTTAGGTCATGATGTGTCAAACTGTGCTAGATCTGGTGAGGTGTTGTGCTCCCACCTGTTGAGTGTGCCAGGATGTTCCAGAGGCAATGTTTGTCAGAGCCCAGGCAGCTTCAAACTGCAGTGTGGGCTCGTCATCCATACCCAGGAAGGACACAAAGCGGGACAGCAGACCAGCATCTATGATCTCTTTCAGAGGAGGGTTACGCTCCTGAGACAGCAGCTTCCTGAGGGACAGGCAGAGAAAATTCATAATTTTAGTTTTACTCCCATGTTATCAACTTTGAATTATGGCAATACATCACTGAACAAAATTTTACAATTGTTAAACAATTTTGAGAAAACCCCAGATGTTTAATTCATGACAAGGCAGAATAGTACACTAAAAACATAACCTTGCAAAAATAAAATTACAAACTTCGGTGCAGATAATGTGTATAATTAGGAATTGTGCAAAGTGTCTGAAACATCTTATTTGGCAACAGGCCTTCATGAAACAAAACTAAAAAAAGATGCAAAGTTTGCTTAATACAAGACCAAAAAGGGTAGATGGTTTACTTTATCTACTGTTTTATTGGCATTTTTCATTCACTCCTGTCCAAAATGATTGAAAAGGAAATGTGCTAACTCACCTGGCTGCCTGACTGCCTCGGATTTGGGCCTCCATGTCGACGCTGTTTACGTCTTTAATAATGTCCTCAATGGAGAAAACTGCGACCTTTAAAGACAGACGTGATGTAAGCATCCTAATTTGGAACCCAAATCTTCAAAGGTGCTGAGAACAAACCGTGTTGTTTGAGTAGTAGTCCGGGGAGAGAGCCTCCTCGTCCGGCAGAGAGGACAGAGTCACATTTCTTCTCTTCATAAAACTCTCATTTTTGTGAGCTTTACGCAGCTCAACGCACTCAGAGATCCTTTTCTCTCGAAGTTTCTGCAAGAGGTCAACATAAAGAGTCAGTAACAGTTCATTTTATTCAACGTGCAAGACCCTAACATTGAGGATAAACCTACCACTGGATCTTTTCCTTTGTTTTTGAACTTGCCGAATCGCTCCTCTGTGACATTTTTGGTCGGCATGGTGGACTCGGTCTTGCTGCTCCGCTGAGACGAAGAAAACTTCAACTAACAATCAACTGAAAGGTTTAAAGGGTGGAGAGCTGCGACAGGTGAATCTAATTAGCCGCTTTTGATGTAATTATAACTTGCAGCTGTGCTCATGTTGTTTTAATCACCTAGCATAGGCTATGCCCACATAATATTGGGCGAAGGTTTTTTTTTTTTTTTTTTTTTTTTTACTTCTTTTGTTAGCGGAGTAAGTGATAAAGACTTCAATTCACCATCAACTTTTCAGTATAGCCAACTTTACAACAGGATAGCCAAGTCTACTGTTATGTGGGCCTAGATTTTGTCAGAATGATTTTCAGATGCAGGCTCAGACCTTCTTGGAAAGCAAAGCCACATAACAAAACGTGTTGCATCACCTGATTGGAAGTGCACCAGTTATAAACAGAGCGAAGAAATGTGGTAGGAAATGACGTGCTTTATTATAAAATTAATATAAGAGTCTGCATTTTAAATGCATATTTTATTGTTGATAACAATTATTTAAAAGCATGGTGTGATAGTGTACAAAAATAAACACATTTTGATTTAAAAGTGGGGTATATTTAAGAAAAGGCCCTTGTCTTGGTTTCCCAAATGGCTTAATAGGGTTTGGTAAATTGGGACAGTCCTAAATAATTTGGGATGTTGTTAAGATGCAACTAACATTATATGTAACACAAGTGTATTCATATATCCTAGCTAATAAAAGGAAACTAGCATCTATCTGAGCACAAACCCAAGGCGATGCAGACTAAAGCGTACTTTAAGGCACATTTTAAAAATAAGAAAAATAAGAGCAGACTTAACAGTGTTGCACAAATGTGTGGTAAAACTGCAGGGGCACATTTTGAAGAGCTCTCCCTCCTTCGAAAAGCCAGAGCCATCAGGAAGCCAAAGCCTACCCTTGCTGATCAGAGTCACCCCTTTTCTTGAGAATACAGGCTGCTGCCATCTGGTTGCAGGTAAGACAATTTATGAATTCATTTATTCTGTCCCAGTGGCTTACACCTGCTTGTTTGGTAACCTGTGTATGTCGTGGATTCTGTGTATGGATTGCTGTGTGTTTTAATTTATTCTATGATGGCTGTAAAACAAATTGCCCCTTGGCAATAATAAAGTTTACCATAACCTTATTTAATTGATTATCTTAAATGATTTATTTACAGACTTCAAATTAAAACTATATCTTCCAAATTACTTGTAATAGTAGACCCTACAGTTTAGTTTAATCAGCCCTTCCATTATTTGTTTATTGAAAATGGCAAACAGTAAAGTTTAATCAAAATGTGACGTGTTATATTAGTAGAATCACAATATGGTCAAACCTAGCAGTAATGCTGAAGACAGTCAGTGCAGGTTTTGCATGTAGATCTTTGAAACATTTAGTCTAGTCCATGGTTTAATCATTATGGATAATTGCTTTAATGCCTATTGCAGAATAGATTGGCTCTTTAAAAAAACAGACACATCAATGGACAGAGTACAAGGAGAGTGGAAAAACAGAGACAAACTGTAGAAAGAATCAAGGCCATCCATAAGGGGGATAAAGGGGAGAGCTTTCCAGGGCCCAACCAACCTGGCAGTCCACAGAAATCAGCAAATTCAGGGTCTTTTGTTAAATTAGGTTGTGCTTTATTTCCACCTGAATAATAATCACTCTACAATACAGCCTTTTTTGAAATGCGATACCCTTTTCTTAACACAGAATTACCTTTTTTTTTTTTCCTTTGGTAAAGTTGTCTGTGTGGAAGTGCATGTTGAACTAACTCATGATATTTGCTAACATCAGGATGCCAGAAAAAAAGACACTGAGATACCTTTAATATAAAGTAAGTAAATAATCACAACAAGAGCCAAAAAAAGGCAAAGTGACAAAAATCGGTTGGAAGTGCCATAAAAAGTTGAAAAGTGTCCAAAAGAGCAAAAAGCGGCAAGAATGGGTGGAAAAAAAATGAGGTAATAGTAGCATAAAGTTGCAAGACTGGGTTGAGAGTGGCCACAAAGAATTGGCACTAATGGGTTAAAAGTGACACAAAAAAGTGGCAAAAAGCAGAAAAAATGTATGTGCAAAAATTCCTCTAAAGTTGCAAAAAGTGTCAAATGAGCCAAACAGCAGCAAAAAAATGGTTAAAAGTGGAAAAAAGGGCAACAAGCAGGAAGAAAGAGCAGTAAGTTGATTAAAAACAGTTAAAAAGTGGCAAATTGAAGTGGCAAAAATTGTTTAAAAGCGTCCAAATGGGTCAAAAGTCTCAAAGAGAGGTGGCACACGTGGGTAAAAAGTGGCAAAAATAGGAACAAGTGGCAAACACTGGTTAAAAGTGGAAAGGAACTGGCAAAAAAACAGAATTGGCACACATGGGTAAAAAAATGGCAAAAAACATTGCCCAAAAGGCTGTAAAGCAGCAAATTGGGTTAAAAAAAAAATGTCAAAAATGGTTGGAAAATGTGGTGAAAAGGGGTTAAAAAGAACCATGAGTAATGAATCCAACATCAGAACCCAGTAATAATTTGACACCCTTTTTGGCTTCAAAAAGAAATAACCAATGCACCAGAGCGACTGACCCAACACACAAGCATGTACATCATCAGTAAATCACAACTGGGGGGGCCATTCTCTGGGTTTATCAGGGGCCCAGCCAGTTCTGACTGAAAGGAGCATTGAGAAATATTTGACATTGATTGTTAAGCTGATGAATGAATTATAAAATAATTAGTTCTACAAAATATCAAAAATAAATTTTAATTTGAAAGCATTATGACTGCATAAAGCTTCAATAAAAAGATCATATGTGCCTTAATACAGAGCAAAAGGCAAAGTTGTCATTTCAAGTCTTGGACAGTAGGTGGCAGCAGAACACAACCTCATCAAACACTACAGGGGCAAATGTAATGAGGGAAATCTGATTAAATCAAATGTTTCAAAGTCATTACAGTGATCATATGAACAAATGCTGTCTACCAAAGAATGACAAAGGCTGCACTGTTTTCAATCAATGTAGAAATAAAAGTGAAAGAAGGGTATAGTTTAAAATAAAAGATGGATTTAATGATGAAGAAGAAAGAGGGTGTGAAGTAAATGAGGTAATGATGAAGTCAGGTTGTTCCTACAACCAGGAAGTGCTGAACAATGGCAGCTCCATTTTTTTCCCCCTGAGAAAGTTATAACAGCTTCCTCTTTATAATGTATGCACACACTCTCATACACATTTAATTGCGAGTATAAACACACTCTGTCTGCAGCCTCTGCCTGTGTGAAGGTTATGACTCTCATCATGGTTGTTTCCTCTAGTGGGGCACCTTAAATCATCTATCTCACCCTGTGCTTTGTACAGTCGCACTCACACTTGCACACCGCCCAATAGTTTCGAGACCACCAGCATCTGAGGCAAGTGAATTTCAACTGTAAATGCAGAAAAAATGAGCTATTTGTTATACATTAGAGGTATATCTGTCAACTTCACAGGTTTTACAGCCTAAAAGTCCACAAGCAGAGGGGTTTGCTTTGCTTCTGAGAGTAACTTCTATAAATAAAATAATATTCAATGGTTAGATATTGATGTATGCTGTGTAGAGATGCAGGATATCATCAGCAGGATATTGGTATCAGCAGATATTGACTTTAGAGGTTAAATATCAGATTGACATATATGAACATTTCTGCTGATATTTACAGACTATATATAAGCCTTTCACATTGGCAAAATTATATATATATACAGTTGCAAGAAAAAGTATGTGAACCATTTGGGATTTCTTGGATTTCTGCATAAATTGGTCATAAAATGTGTTCTGATCTTCATCTAAGTCACAACAATAGACAAACACAGTCTGCTTAAACTAATACCACACAAAAACTGATATGCATTCATGTTTTTATTGAACAAAACATGTAAACATTCACAGTGCAGGGTGGAAAAAGTATGTGAGCCTTTGGATTTAATAACTGGTTGACCCTCCTTTGGCAGCAATAACCACAACCAAACGTTTCCTGTAGTTGCAGATCAGACCTGCACAACAGTCAGGAGGAATTTTGGACCATTCCTCTTTACAAAGCTGTTTCAGTTCAGCAATATTCTTGGGATGTCTGGTGTGAATCGCTCTCTTGAGGTCATGCCACAGCATCTCAATCGAGTTGAGGTCAGGACTCTGACTGGGCCACTCCAGAAGGTGTATTTTCTTCTGTTGAAGCCATTCTGTTGTTGATTTACTTCTATGCTTTGGGTCGTTGTCCTGTTGCATCACCCATCCTCTGTTGAGCTCCAGCTGGCGGACAGATGGTGTTAGGTTTTCCTGCAAAATGTCTTGAAAAACTTGGGAATTCATTTTTCTGTCAATGACAGCAATCCGTCCAGCCCCAAACCATGGTGGCCCCTCCACCATATTTCACAGTTGGGATGAGCTTTTGATGTTGGTGTGCTGTGCCTTTTTTCTCCACACATAGCGTTGTGTATTCCCTCCAAACAACTCAATTTTGCTTTCATCTGTCCACAGAACATTTTGCCAGTAGTGCTGTGGAACATCCAGGTGCTCTTTTGCAAACTTAAAATGTGCAGCAATGATTTTTTTTGGACAGCAGAGGCTTCCTCCGTGGTGTCCTCTCATGAACTCCATTCTTGTTTAGTGTTTTACTTATTGTAGATTTGTCAACACAAATGTTAGCATGTGCCAGAGATTTCTGTAAGTCTTTAGCTGACACTCTAGGATTCTTCTTCATCTCATTGAACATTCTGCGCTGTGCTCTTGCTTTACAGGACGATCACACCTAGGGAGAGTAGCAACAGTGCTGAACTTTCTCCGTTTGTAGACAGTCTTACCATGGACACATGAACATCAAGGCTTTTAGAGATACTTTTGTAACCCTTTCCAGCTTCATGCAAGTCAACAATTCTTGATCAAAGGTCTTCTGAGAGCTCTTTGTGCGAGGCATGGTTCACATCAGGCAATGCTTCTTGAGAACAGCAAACTCAAAACTGGTGTGTGTTTTTTATAGGGTAGGGCAGCTTTAACCAACATATCCAGTCTCATCACATTGATTGGATTCCAGGTTGGCTAACTCCTGGCTCCAATTAGCTCTTGGAGAAGTCATTAGCCTAACTGTGTCTGTCTAATGTTGTGACTTAGATGAAGATCAGAACACATTTTATGACCAATTTATGCAGAAATCCAAGAAATCCCAAAGGGTCCACATACTTTTTCTTGCAACTGTATATAGACAACTGTATCATCCATTTAGGTGGTTGTCAGGGGCAGTGGCTCTCAGCCTGGGTTTGGGACCCCCTTGTTGCAACAATGAGAGGAGGTTGCCGGATACCTTCCAAAAAAATATAATATTTACTAATTATTTCAATTGATAAATTTTCCCTTTTTTTCCTAAAAAATATGCAAATGTAAAATAAGAACATGGTCATTTGTTGAGATTTACACTTTAATAAAAGTGATGTTTAAAAAAAATCCTGAAAATGTAAGTCTGCACTTAACTATTCTTGAATGTGCATGGCCATGTTCAACGCATTGCTTCTCCTACCCTCAGGTACAGTGAGGGTCCCTGGTCTCTGGCACCTCTATTTTGAGGGTCGTGAGCTGAAAAGGTTGAGTACCCCTGGCCTAAGGTGTCGCCAAGCACTCAAAAGAGGGCCCACCGTGAGCCCTATGGAGCCCCAAATGTAAAACAACTACCAGACTCTGCTCCTGTCTGAGCTCCACTTCACCTGAAGTCTCTTTGCACACAAGACACTTGGTGGTTTTTGCAACATAAAAAGGTGTGAATAGGCCTGATGTCCAAAAAATGATACGGCAATTTATCATGCGCACCTTGCTGGTACCAGATGGATACAGTTTTTACAGAATTGATACAGTTTTAACTGCTGGCAACAGTTTTAAAATATATATCCTCCATTGTGTAGTTGGTGCAAATGCCAGCAGATGGCAGCAGTCGTAAAGCTGCATGATGCAGTGCTCTTCTCACTCAACCAAAACTTGAGTTGTTGGACCATATCTGAAGCCAGCCAGCTAAAAGAAAAGATACTGAATTATTTCGAGTTTCCTCAAACATTAGAAAGTCAGGAACTGGATATGTGTTATACAAGCTGTGAGAAGGTAAAACACTGCAGAAACACCAGTCTGCATAGTCACATGACACCAGACTTACTAGCAGTAAGCAACAACAGCAAGGCTCACTGGGCTAATCTGCGTCGTCCCATTGTTGTATGTTATAAATAGGGGTGCACCGATTGCAATTTTCTGGCCAATCACCGATATTTAAAAAGCCTGACCTGCCGATTCCGATTTTGGCCAATACCATTTTTTTTTTTTTTTTTTTTTTAAATAACTGACAGCATACACCTTTAATGTTCCAATCTTTTTTTAATTTAAAAACATTGAACAATACCCGTGAAACAATACAAACTTGTTGTTTTAACTGCACATGAGGTAGTTCTCTCAAATATAAATGAAAAGTTTAGAGCATTGCTGTCCAAACTACTGAATTATATTAGTTCCTTTAGTCTTTCATTTTTCACATTTTGGTAGGTAGAGGTGACCTACATATGAAACCGATCTTATCCACCGATCTTATCTAAGTATCGGCCAATCACCGATCCCCCAAAATTAAGGAAATCGGCACAGATTCCGATTTTGGCTGATCAATTGGTGCACCCCTAGTTATAAATCATTAGTTATTTCATTACAGAAACTGTAGTGCCATTTTATGCAGATGTTAAGAAAAGTGATATCAGAACTTTATATGAAATGTATGAAAACAACAGCACGAGAGATAACAGAAAGGGCCATTTTGAATTTAAAAAGTTTAATATAACTGTATTTGCATTTATAAGTAGTTAAATGATTATAACTAGACTGCTATTTACTTGGATCTCTAAGGATCTGAATGTAAGTATTGTAAAGTGTAAGAATCTTTAAACTATACATCTCCTGCTATCCTCTACAATAAAGAATATCTGCTGTAGTGAAATTAGGGCATGTTTATTACTTCATGATTATCACACCAAATCGTCATGTATTGCATACTTAACATGTCATGAGGCTGCCCAGCCCTAGTGAATCTATATCTGTATCATTTTCAGCCAAAATGAGTTTGAAAATATCGCCTTCTTGGACATTTGCAAAGATCCAATATTATGTGCCCCTAGTGCTGTGTTTGTTATGGTAATGTTACTCTGTCCTCCAGTTTAAATGGAAATAATGTGTTCCAGATGAATTAAAAATAGTTAAATAAAAGTGTTAAATTCATAAAATGCAGTTAATAGAATTTAAAAAAAATATATGTAATTGTGTCATTATTAGTCTAGCACATTTGAGTTCTGATAGCAGACCTAATCATCTTTCCTGACATATCAGCACTCAAACATCATGAGTGCTTTTGAGTAAGATTTTGTTCTTTGCTAAGAATAAGTCACAGATAAGAAATAAATGGTGAATTGCAAAATCATCTTTAAAACTGTGTAAGGTTTAACAACAAATTTCTTCCTCAGAACAGTTGGTGAATGAGGCCCAATGTTTTCCCAACATATGACCAATATTTTGGGTATTTCTAAGAATTTTATGGTTTATCTTGTGGAAGGTGTTCTCCATAATGCTAATTTCTTCCAGTGTAAGTCCCCTCACATATGAAAAGTCAAATCAGTGAACAATAAAAGGAAGTTTAATTTCTCTCATCTTTAATCTTCTGGACACTTTCCCCACGGTGATTCTGTTTCCCTCTTTTAGGCGTGAGAAAACAGATGGAGATGAATGATTGCATCTGTTCCCATGCTTTCTACCAGGGGTCATAATGTCCTTTACACAGAGACGGTGCACACAGAAAAACTGGCAACATACACTGTCAGTAAATACAGGTGTACCTAGCTCCCTCCTATTCACTTGAATAATACAAAACACATTTCCTTGATGTGATTTTCTTGATAATGATCTGTTAATACAAAGTGATCTGTTGTCTGTCATCTGTGTGTGAGAGAGAGCTTTCTGTGAGATCATCAGGTTGTCCTTTCAACCTGGAAGCTCTTATGGTTCCTCAGAGACGCCCAGCAGGGTGTGGACTCTTTCTGTCTGCCTGCTGTCTGTGACTCCTTGTTAGTGCGAACAATGTGAGGTGATGGAGGAAATTCCTCTGCAGGTTCAAGTTTTCTTAAATACACACACAGGCACACTCACAGAAACAAGCGTCCTGGTACAGAAACCAGATTATCCACGGATAATTAGCTGTTTATTTATGAATTCTATTTCTGCAACAAGGTTGGATTAAAATAGAAACAATGAGCAGAAAAAGTTGGCCCCCTTTTTGTAGCTACAACAGCTTCGACTGTCCTTGGAAAGCTTTCCACAAGATTTTGGAGTATTTTTGTGGGAATTTGTGACCATTCATTATGTAGAATATTTATGAAGTTACTCAGCCTCTCTGGTAAAGTCTCCTCTAGGGTGCTGGACAGGAGGCCCTGGACAATTGTCGAACCTTGGACTTAGGAGGAACAATGGGGACAGGACCAGCTCTGTACACTTAAAGGACTTCTTGAGGGAGCATGTGTTTTGTGGACTTGGAAAAGGCTTACAATCGAGTGCGACGAGGGTCCACAACAGCGAGCCATTAGGTCCCTGTAAGACCAAAGTGAGAGTTGTGTCCGCATACTCAGCACAAAGTCAGACACGTTCCTGGTGCATGTTGGCCTCTGCCAGAGCTGCCCATTGTCCCTGATCCTGTTTATGATTTTCATGGACAGGATCTCAAGGCGCAGCCAGGGGAGGAAGGTTTCTAGTTTGAGGACCTCAGAATTCTAGATTTGCTTTTTGCAGGTGATATGGTTCTGTTGGCTTCCTCACATTGAGTTTTTGCAAACTCCAAGCAGGCTTTCTTTTTCCCCTGAGGAGAGGCTTCCATCTGACCAGTCCTTGGTCAAGGACTGCAGTGATGGTTGTCCTTCTGGAACTTTGTCCCATCTCTACTCAAGATCTCTGGAGCTCAGTCAGAGTGACCACTGGTCACCTCTCTTACTAAGGCCCTTCTCTCCTGATTGCTCAGTTTGGTCAGGTGAAAAGCTCTTGGAAGAGTGGTTGTGCCACACTTCTTCATGATTAAAAAATTACGTGCTCTTGGGAACCCTCAGTGTAACAGAAAATGTTTGTAGCCTTCCCCAGATCTGTGCCTTGCAACAATACTCCCTCTGAGCTCTACAGGCAGTTTCTTTGACCTCATGGCTTGGTTTTGGCTCCGATATGCTTTCTGCTGTGAGGCCTTCTATAGATGGGTGTTTACCTTTCCAAATTATTGCTAATCAATTTAATTAACCATAGGTGGGCTCTGACCAAGGTATAGAAACATCTCAGCAAAGATAATAGAAATGGGAGGAACCTGAGCAAAAGTTCAAGTGGTTTGCAAATAGCCTGAATGATTATGTCAATGTGATATTTCAGTTTTTATTTTTAATAAATTTGCAAACATTTCTAAAATTCTGTTTTCACTTTGTTATGATGGGGTATTGGGCATAGATTAATGAGAATAAAAATGTTTTTTTTTTTTTTTTTTTTTTTTTTTTTGCTGTAGCATCAGGCTGCAACATGAAAAACTGAAAAAATGAAGGGGGTCTTAATACTTTCTGAATGTACTGTGTTTTAAAGGTTAACAGGCCCCAGTGACATTATCATCACTTGTAATCACATTCAGAGCAGGGATTTGAAGTGCTGATGAGCAGCACACCATAAAAATTAGCACATCAGTCCACCTGCAGTCCTGTGTGTTTTTTTTTACTGTAATGATGGGTTTATTAGGCAGTGCAAGTGCTTGAGTGCTGAACGACAGGAATATTTCATCCCTTATTGCTATAACTTCACTTTCCTTAATCTCCTTGTATTCCCCTGTCTGTGGGCTGCTGTCTTCCTCCTTCAGTCCCTGTTTGTCTCTTTTGACTCCCCTCCCTCCATCGTCCTCGGTTCCCAGATCAACTTGAGGTGTCTATGGGAAATCGTTAGTATGGATTGCTCTGCAGTGCTGCGTCAATACACACATGCACACGCACGCGCACACACCCAAAACAGAAAAAACTTGCTCACAATAAGGCATCCCTGCATCATACTAGAGAAGTGTTTCAACCCTCTCTGCTAAAAGTGTTATCTTGAGGACAAATCCTTGGCATAAGAGTCTTTGTTCTATCATTACTGTCAGGAGAACCTCGGATGTGCTCAAACCCACAAAAAAAGATGACAAAAATGATGACAAACACTCGTGCAGGGTGGCAAAGACAAAGGTGTGCTTTGTCCGTCCACGTACGTCGGCAGCTCTCAGATATCAAAGCTGTGGGGAGGAAAAGAACCACAACAGGATGTGGGTACGAGTGACAGAACGAAGAGCCAGAGATGTTTTGAGTGTGTATGTGCACATACTGTAAGATGCATCAAAGATGAAGGGAATTTCCATTGAGAAACAAAATAATGGGATGATACTGATATCAGACATATTTCAAATACTCAGACTCATATATGAATGCTTTCTATTTTCCCTCTCTGCTGTGTGCAGGAAGGCGTCACATACGGCTACTGCCACACATCTGTAACATTTCGAACATCTCTCACTCTTTCTGTTTGCCCTTCTCGTTCTCCATCACATTGGCCCACTCTATTAATATTTTATGCTCCAGCTGCAGTATCTACCTATCAATAACTGAGACAAGACCCACCTCAGGCCCAATCCATCATACTCACAGCTGACCAGGCAGCAGTGTGTGTGTGCTGATAGATCATTTGTTTCTGCTGACAAAGCTCTGGTTATTGGTTTGTTTAAACAGGGCTGAGGACTGTACAGCTGACAGATTGAAATAAACCATTTATCATTTACCACCAACATTAGCATTAACACATCACGTGCATATACACGTGTTTCATCACCTGCGTAACAGGGAAAAATCTCCCAAGTGTTTCCCTGATAGGTTATAGAATGAAAAGTTTTTAGAGAAAGCAAGAAGATTAAATGAATGTATTATAAATGAACTTGTTAGCAATGAGATGAATGAGATTCACAAAATTTATCATAATTTGGAGTCTATTTTCGTACCCAGGAGACCACATTTCCTCTATCTAGTTGAAGGAGAGAGTTGCAAAATCTTGGTTTGCTTTAGGCTTTTTAACCAAATATTGGCCCCTTTTTTAAATGCGTTGTTGAATATGCTAATATTATGTCTCTTTAAAACAAAAGGTTACCTTTGTTACCTAAAATTACACATTTTAAATTGTAATCATAAAAATTCTAGAGTTGATGGCAATATATCTGTCTTAAACTAGGGATGGTTGACTTCATTTAAATACGGACCTGCTTTTATATTAAAAGAAACCAAGGAACTTTTGACAGATCATAGGTTATGTCATATATTTAACTACAGAAAAAGGAACTTGTTATGGGTTGAAAATGAAATAAATGAACTGCATAAAGGTAGATGTTGACTAAATGATAACACAAGGTTTATGTGATTTTTGACTGTCCACTAAGCTGTCTGAGTTTTTTTATTTATTATAATTAGTATTTTTTTAATCTGAAAGGAGACATTGAGAAGCAGTGGTGGACTAATTTTACTTTACTATGGCTGCAGGGAGATGCTACAGTGGCTTAAGTGTGCTGAAAGGGGACTTTTAAGTATGCAATTAATGTAATTTTAAAAAGTTACTGTACTATTAATGGACCTTAACTGCAATGCGACAATTGCTAGTGACTAATGCTGACAGTCCTACACTTTTAGTCCCTAAATATAAAGTCCCTGTAAAGTGAAATCCAAGTTTTGCATCTTAACACACTAGATATGTTAGAATAAGGCTGTTGTATAGTGAAAACACTGAGATCTGACTGAAATTTTTATTTACACCATGTTCACCGCTTTCCTGGCTTGGTTTTATTTGGGCGGGGCAAATATTGGAGCCCATGACATCACCCATCTTGATGGAGAATTACCATTACCCCACCCCCCTTACAGTATAATGGTTTAAAATCACTGAGCAGTTCATCTCAGAACACTCTGATTTAATCCAATGTTACTGCCTTAATATAAAGTTAACAGCCAGCTCCCTACTGTGTTTTTGTTCATTGTGAGCTAAATTTCCCAAATCTATCAGTCACAGTGGCCTAGGGGTCATTAAAAGCATCATAACAGAGAGATTTGTGCCAGAAAACTGTCAATATAATCCCCAACTTCAGTCTCTCTGCTCTGGTACAGAGGCAGCTGCGCTCTGATCAGAAGTAAGTTTTATGATCTGAGAGGATGGTATTTCCTTTGAGTGGGCGTGGCTTCAGCTCATTCAACCAACATTCTCCCACCATCCTAGAGCAGATTTTACTGCCTCTTTTTTCCTGATTTTAAACCTCGATTTTATATACTTAGAGATGTTTTTCATGAATGAAATTTGGCCTGGTGGTTCATAACACAGTGACCTGTCATACAGCAAACCTAAAAAATAATGATTTTTTTTTATCACTTTAGGTACTTTAATGTGGGCTGAGTTTTACAGAAATCTGTCAGCCATTGTTAGCAGACGTTCAGCCTCTCTTAAAAAGAGCATCTCCCCACTGCCGTGGTTGTAAACTGAATTTGATTCTCCTACCAGAGCCTGGTTACACACTTAAGACATCCATTAATGTATGCACACTTGCACATCCATGATCTACAGCCCCGCTGAAAATGTCCAAGTGGCAATCTGATGGAGTGTCACTCATTTTTACTGCCTGAGAATCAGAACCAAAGACCTTTTGAGCTGTCTGTGAGCTTTATAAACTGTGGTGGATTCATTTTACTTTACTGTGGCTGCAAGTAGATGTTGCAGTGGCTCAAAAGTGCTTTTAGGGACAAGAAAGCATGTGTTTAATCCTGATTATCAAAACTAGTGCACTAATCATGGACCTTATTTCATCACAATTATTGAATCACTGCTGAAATTCTTGATCTTTATTATTCTTTTGTTTTTCAAAATACAATTCCCATTAAATCAGACAGCAACTTTTAAGTGCACCTAAGAAGTGGACATGCATGAAAAATATTTCGTGACAGGAAAAAAATATTTTCTATAATACCTCGATAAATAAAAATACTCCATCTGCTGAGAACGATCATGATTGTACCTTGAAAAGGTCTACAACTGCCTCTAAACTCCATTTGTAGTTTCTTTGATTTCTTTTAATTCTTCATTAATATCACATGTGCATTTCTCCTTATAGGTGTAGGTATTTCTAGGTACAGTAATTCTCTCAATTTGTTGAATCTACACTGCAGTGCTTGAAGTATAAGTGTTTAACCCCACTAGAGAGACTAACCGAAGACTGATGCATGATGGGAAGCTCCTGTGATTGTTACGACTGTTTGTGAATGCTGTAAAACGCAATGAAATGGTTTCCTGTATTGCCCTTAAGCCAGCCCTGTCAAACTATCGTCAACATGCAAATTTTTGCCTGTTTTTTATCCAGCTGGGTGCCTTCAAAGCAAGAGTGCAATTCCAGCACGTTGGTGACATGCAGTAAAAAGTGAGAGCAGTAGACCATTTGTAGAGGCAGCACACCAGCGAGGCAGAATAAAGTTACCATTCCCTTCATGAAAAGGCAATATTATATTATCTGTGCAGTACCTTCTATGCAAAGATGTATTCCAGTGTTTAATCAACCCCCCAATATTGTATTTTACCTTCGGCCCTGTTTTTAATGCTTAGGATTGAAAATGATTTGTAGGTTTAAACTTTAACCTTCGTCTTTTGCTCCAGCCAGCGGCTTTCAAAGGCAAGTTTATGCTATAATGTAATCCTTTGGTGCAATTATACAAAGGCAAAATCATTTGACAATAGTGCTTAGTTTTTGCCCATGATAGGTACAAATTGTTATTCTGACACACTGCAAAAAAATCCACTGACATAATTAGTCATAAGTTATTGACATAATAATGTACGTAAGCCCAGCAAACCAAGCCACTTTTTTGTTTCAGAAGACTTTACTGAGTTATTTAAACTTATTAACCTGACACGCCTGACACTTTTTTTTACTTTTTTTGTGTGCCTTGTCCCAAAGTGTTTGAAAAAATAAGTTGAAGCTCACATGTTTAAATGCAAAAATAATCAAAGGAAGTCTTCACAAGATTAAAAACACAACTTCTCAGTTTTCTCTGTACCTGAATCATGCATGAAGATTTTTTTTTTCCCTGGGACCTGCAGCCGAGAAGAGACTGAGTGGCATTATCTGCAGATCAGCCAACTCCCTGTAACAAGAAAGAGAATCAAAGCAGCAGAAGAGAGACAGGGAGGGGCACTGGGGCCGCCGAGGTGCATGGTGGAGAACTTCAAAGGTGAGCACAGAGTTCACACAGATATGAGGCTCAGACAGCAGAGCCACACAAAAAAAAAGAGCCGAGAACATACTCATAACACACACTCAGTGGGGGGCAAAGCTGCCAATACCATCAACAATAACATCCTTCATCCTTGTTGTTTGAGTGAAGGAGCAGCTGGCAGACACACAAGAGGAGGAGGAGGAGTTGGGGGGGCTTCGGGGGTCCAGTGGGGACTTTGGAGAGTTGGTGTTGTTGTGGGGGTGTAAGCCAGGTATCAGGTGTATCTGGTTCTGAGAGGCCCCTCGCATGGACATCCTATTCACCTGCTGCATTGGCCCTGGACAAAAGCTGGGGCTCTACGGGGCCGCAGACATACCAGGTAACACTAGAAGCTCTTAATGGTTCCAAGGTTAAGGGTGTACGAGGGTAAGAAGAAGATTACAACATGGGAAAATGTTGAGTTAAAAACAAGCTGTATGATCTGCAACTCCAACCACAACTCTGCTTTTAGGTTTTTCCCATGCAGATAGGAACGGCTGGTTCTAAAGGCTGTTTTATCTAAATCACGTTCAGGCTGATGTGTAACAGCTAGAAGTGCTAGAAAATTAATCACATTAATCGCCATCAACTAAGATCTACAATTAGTGCACTAATTTTTAAAATTGTAATATACTTTATTGCCCCATTCAGCACACTTTGGTTTAACTACTGCAGCGTCTCCCTGCAGCTGTAAAATATGTCTATGACTGCTCCTTAGAGTTTCAGTTCACTGTAAAATAAACTTATTTGGACAAGTCAAAAATCATCTGCACCTAACATTTTTGTTTCATTTTCGATTATTAAGTTCCTTTTTCTGTGGTTAAGTTCATATCATAATTCTCAATCTTCCCATAAACATAGGTCTGTATCTGAACATGAAGTCGTTTACCCTTTGATTTAGATGGCAGAAAAATCCAAAAAGGCAAAAACCATTTTAAATGTGCAATAGTGGAATTTTAAAAATGTGACTAAAGGATGAAATTAGGAAATTTCACCATTAACCACGATTAAAAATGTGAAATGTTTTACAGCCATGACAGCGCTCCCTGTCATCTGATATAACTTGAAAAGGGCAATTAAAACTTTTAGTGCTGACACTGAGCAGCCGGTTATTGGCTGTAATAAGTAATATAAAGAGAATTTACTTGATTTTACTCAAACAGATTTTAAACCTTTATAAATTACAAATGAATAAAGTCAACATGATCTATCCTAGTTGAGAGTGAATGACAGGTGTTCCTGTAATGTTTGTGTGGTCAGCAGATATAATTAAAGAAGAGCTTTTTTACTAAACGCAGCATTTACCTGGTGCAGATGGCGTAGCGGTTAGGTGGTGCTCCATGTTTGCAGGCAGCCCAGGTTCAAGTCCGGCTGCAGCAAGCTCTCTCATCCTTGTTGACCTCAATTTAAGCCACAGCCTTGCTCTTTGGCTCATCATGGACTTCAGACAAGAGTGAACTATACTGATGACTGGACCCAGACTGAGCTGTTGTCTGTCACATATTACTTTGCTACACTGAAAATGGCATTGGGTATACCTCCTGTGTGTGCTATAACAGGTGCATTTAACTTGGTGATGACGGTGCTGCATAAATCAATTCTATGTTTGAAATGTTACTGGTGATGGTACCAGTTTACTACCTACCACCACTGAGCCATGGGGACTGTGGCTCAGTTGGTATTGGGTTGTTTGCAATTGGAATGTTGTGAGTTTGATCCCCAGCTGCTGAAGTCATGTGTCAATATGTCCTTGGGGGAAGCACTGCATGAATGAGATTAGATAATACCGATGTCCAATCTTAATATGAATGGACAGGTGCGACCTGTGGTGTAAAAAGTGTTATATAAGCTCTGGTCCATTTACCAGATTACATAACCCCATTTTAGGTAAATTAGGTCAATTCCATGCGCTATATTCATTTTAATTTCAGTCTATTCATCCCAGTTTTACTTAGTTTCATTACATAAGAGGTACTTAGTGGTTTAAGTTAGAATTATTTCACTCGGCTGGATGGCCATTTATTGAATGACACATAAAACTGAAAAAAGATGCCGAGTTTTTTATGAGTGCAGTGCTGGGCAATCTAGGTTAAAGAGATGGGCAAAAACAAATAAGTGATGCAGAATGTGTTATTTTCAAGCTGTTTCTAACCGATATAGAAACAACACATCTTTATCTTGCCACAAGGATGCAAACATAGTGCTTTGTCACTGCTCTGCTCTTATTACATCATCTACCCACGCTGCAAATACATTGTATATACGCTCTTTATCTCAGAATATTTATGTTAGCCTAAATTGCAGTTTACACATACTGTACATCGGCAGCACTCAGCAGCGCCACAGTTTTGCTCCGACCAGAGGCAAGCGACCTCGCACACTGGAAGGATGTCTAGAGCACTGCGCAACGAATCGCCCTGATCAGAGGGCAGAAATCACGGGAGAAGTGGAGTTCATACAGGAAAAATATGTCAAAAGCACAGCATTTAACCTTTTTGGTGTTGATGTTTTATTAATTCCTACATGAATCCATGATTTTATTGCTTCTGCCATGAGTGAGTTACCAAACTTTAACCTTTCAGCTTCCTCTTGTAAAGGGTTTGGGGTTTTACATAAAAAGTTATGGCTTTTTACCCTAAAAGTTAACTTTTCCCTTTTTAGTGGCACCATTGTAACTCGGTGACCCACTGACCTCTTGATGACCTTTTGCTCTCACTGCAGGATGAGACGAGATGTTGGTATAGTGATAGTGAGTACCGGAGACTCTACATTTTTGACTTTCTGTGTAGAGCTTTCTAATCAATGGGAATTGACGCAGTTTGGCAGCGGCTTGCACAGAAAAAAGACCCGCAGCATATCACCAAGGAAGTGCAGCAGCACGTGCTGGTGCAGGACCAGAGCGCTGGCAGTGGAACTGCTCTGATTGACAAGAGAGAGAGCGTTTGCTCCGCAATACAATTCACCAGCGGATCGCAGAGCAGCCGCTATATGTGAAAATTGGAGGTTAGTGTCTGTTACAGACAGATTGAGAGAAGAAGAGAGGGAGGGTGATATCTCCTGGTCCTTAAAAGTCTTGACCTGTGGACTTTTCATATCGCCTCAGTAAACATGCATGCAGTCTGGTATGCTCAGAAATGAAAAAGTGTGTTCTCCTGTTAATTGTTAGATTTAGTAAATGTAATTACATCTGAAGTTATTTTGTGGGCTATATGATTCTAAATATTTATTGAGCTGTGATCATGTAAAACCATATGATTATGGCAATTGATTGTCTTGCAATAAACTGTTATTTCAGTGCAACATGATAGAGTTAAAAGCCTTGCTGTGCTTACTTTTAAGTTCATTTAGAGGAGGGTGCAATGAGGACTCCATTACAGATTAAATTTATCTTTAGATAGTTTTTTCTTTTAACCCAATGACAAATCAGTTGTTCAGTGCATGGATATGCTGTAATTTTAGTTGACCAGGTTTCTCTTGGTATAAAAATGGTAGCGTTGTTTTTGGTTTGTTCTCCTGCACACTTGCACAACAGCGAGCACAGTTTGCATATTGTGTCTGTTTTGATAATGAGGAACCAAGAATAGCTCAACACCACCTATCGGTGCTGTCAGTCCCACTAAAACGTTCTTGTGAGGTTAGAAAAGATATGTGCACTGTACAGTGAACATTACAGTGTTAAGCTGGTTTAGATTATTGATTCAGAAACATTTTGTACCTGCTTCCTTGTAGAAGCATAGGAATGTTAGCTTACACTCAGTTTGAAATGCTGCATGTTTAAGAAAGTGCATCATTTTTTATATATTATGCAACATTTTCAGAGATAATGTAGAAATAAAATCACAGTGTGGGTGTTTCTGTGTTTAAGAACTGTAGGTAGGATGGAAAATCCAAGACATCAAAGAGTAGTGCAGGAGAGAAACAGCTGGTCGGGGTGTGTGTGTGTGTGTGTGTACCTGAAGTGTGTGTATATGAACACACCTTCAAAGAGGATCCTGGTTGTGCCAGCCCACCTGACTTCAAGCGTCAATACAGTAACACATGAACGCTTAAACACCCACTCTTATCTTGTCCCTCTCTCACACATCTGTGAAATAAAACCATGACACACATATGCTCACGCATACATGTTTTGCACATACAAACCCACCTGTCATGGTCTGTGCCTGTTCCCGCATTTGTGTGAGTTTGTGCTTCTCATCACTGATTAAAGCTCACTAAAGTCGCACACAGATAAATCACACGCTCTGTGGATGTTCAGGATGTACGTGTGCTGACATGTCCAGGCTCGAATCTCCACAGCTGGGCAGGATCAGCCTGGATACAGCCTCTCCAGAGGACAGAGCCTGACTGGAGGAGGCAAATGTCATTTTTACCCTCTGCAGGGACTTCTTTGTCCAGGTGCTTTATACTGTATTTGTCATTGCAGAAGAATTTCATGGGACATTTTTTATCTTAACATCTTCATATTTCTGGCACAGTTTCAGCATTAATTTTGACAGCAATTTTAAACCAAGTTTATGTTAACATGCCTTTTAGTTTTAGTCCCATTTTAGTCCTGATCACTCTTTATTTTTAGTCTAGTTTTACGTAGTTCATCGTCCCCACATTTTAGTCTTTACTTTTAGTTTAAAAATGATTTTCTCTGTACCAGCCACAAATTCTCTTTTGGACTGAGGTCTGGGATTTGACACGGCCACTCCAGAACATTCACCTTGTTGGCTGTAGACCATTTCTGTGTAGCTTTCCACTTAATTCATTGTCTTGCTGGAAAATGAATCTTCTCAAAGGCTGTTGTTCTCTTGCAGACTGAATAAGATTGTCCTCCAGAATTTTCATGCATTTTACTAATTCAATTTACCCTCTGCCTTTCCTAGCCTTCTAGGGTCTGATGCTGAGAAGCATCCCTACAGCTTGATGCTGCCACCACTGTGCTTCACAGTGAGGATGGTATGTTTGTGGTGATGTGCAGTGTTTGGTGTCCGCCAAACATAACGTCTTGTCTGATGGCCATAGAGCACCATTTTGGTCTCATCAGACCAAAGAACTTTCTTCCACTTGACCATGGAGTCTCCCACATACCTTTTGGTGAACTCTAGATAAGATTTAATGTTTTTTTTTTTAAACAGTGGCTTTTTCTTTGACACTCTCCCATAGAGCTTTGACTGGGCAACAGTTGCTGTATCCATTCCCTGACTTATACTTTTCAATAACCTTTTCTCTGAGTTGTTTGAAGTGTTCTTTTGTCTACATGGTGTAATGGTAGCCAGGAATACTGATCAACCAGTGACTGGACCTTCCAGACACAGGTGTCTTTATAATACAATCACTTGAGACACATTTACTGCACTCAGATGATCCTCATTTCTCTAATTTTAAGACTACTAGCGCCAGCTGGCTGGTCATGTCTTGCTTTGAATCACTATATTGTCCATGGACATATCAAAGGTAAAACAGACAGTTGCTGATAAAGAAAATTATATGATGATCATATGATAGGAGTGAGATCACGAGATTACACTTTTGCTCATCTATGTGACAGAATGTTGTGATTTCTTGACTTGTCACTTTTTCAATGATAATAACTGAATCAAACGTGTACAAATATACAGGGTAAAAGAAGGTCAGCCATTCTGAAATAAGTTTTTTCCTAATAAATCTTTTCTGTAGAGAAGAAGCATTTGATCTGTGGTGTGGTTTACAGTTTCTACAGTGACAAAAATAATGAATGAAGTTCTTCCTGAATGAACACGACTCTCTTTCACTCCAAATGTTTATCAATGAAGAGCAGAAATATGACTCATCCTGAGGTGATGGTGTTGTGTATCTCTGGCATCTTGTAAGTAGTACACACATGCAAGCACATGAACACTGCTCTCACATATTCCCACACATTATTAGAGCTGCAGTCAGTTGAGGAATCTCCCTAACTCTGACAGGTAGAGATCACTCATATCTTGATCTTCTGAGAACAACATGCATGTGTTTGAATATGTGCAGGGGGTAGGAGGTGTGTTTGCATGGCTTTTAGTGTTTCATGTGTTTCTATTGCCATGGTTACTGTCTGTCTTCATTCATGAGGACAGCTGCCAAGACAAGTATGCCATACTTCAGCTGCCACACACACACAGACACTCACTCATGCACATTAACCCACAAAAAGCACAATGCTTTTCCAAATATTACCTGTCACCTCAGTGTGTTGTAAGGTCTCAGGTATGGATACTGTCATCACAGGTGAACTCACTCTGTGTCTCTCTCTCACTTGTGTCTGCGCTGAGATCTATCGAGAAATTATTTGCGCAGGTAAAGTTGGCATGGAGTGACAATACCAATTCCAAAAAAGTTGGGGCACAGAGTTAAATGTAAATAAACAGAATGCAACATTTTCTTCTTTTTACATTTAAGCATAAACAACAAAGCAGATGTTGAAACAGACATTTTAAGTGGTACCAATGAAAAACAGCCAGAAGAGCATTTGCATTTATGCTGAGTAGGAAAAAGGCAGTCACATGACTGGGTATAAAGGAGCATTTTAGAGAGGCAGTGTCTCAGAACTAAAGATAGGCAGAGGTTCACCAATCTCCTAAAACCTGCATCTAAAAATTGTGGAGTTATTTCAGGAAAATGTTCATCAATGTAAAAAAAACTGAAGATTTTGAATATCCCACTATCTACAGTACATAATATCATCAAAAGATTCAGAGAATCTGGAGAAATTTCAATGTGTGAAAGGAGCAAGGCTGTAGGTCAACAATGGATGCTCATAAACATCGGGCCCTCATGTGGCACTGCATCAAAAACAGGCATGATTGTGTATTGGACATTGTTGCATGGGTTCAGGAACACCTCCAGAAATTATTGTTGGTCAACACAGTTTGCCATGCCATCCACAAATGCAAGTTAAATCTGTATTGTAGCATCCCTCCTGAATGAATGACGGTTGACTCTTGTATTGATGATTTTCATGGTTTATTTTAACTTGACAAAATAAAACAAACTGTAGTTGCAGAAGTCAAAAATTCACCATAAGAGCTTGATGCCTGCACAGGGGGTGCTAGGTTTTCACTTTCTAGCGTTGCTCTCTTTGTTTTCCTTGCTCCGTTAACTTTTCTTAACATAGTCAAGTTACCTTGTGTTACTTTAGTCACTTCCGTTCTGGGACTTTCAAAGTAAAAGTCTGCTACTGTTAAACAGGAAGTAAAGTTACCTCAGCTTAAATCAATACAAAACTTGGTTTACTCGGTTACTTACATGTGTCATGAAAAGAAGAAGCCATATGTGAACTCAATCCAAAAATGCTGCATCCTCACTGGGACAAAGATCATTTAAAATGGACTGAGGCAAACTGGAAAACTGTTCTGTGGTCAGACGAATCACAATTTGATTTTTTTTTTAAACAATGAGCACCATGTTCTGCAAACAAAAGAGGAGAGGGACCATCCAGCTTGTTATCAGCCCACAGTTCAAAAGCATGCATCTCTGATAGTATGGGGTTGCATTGGTGCCTATGGCTGGACAGCTTACATATCTGGAATAGTACTATCAATCCTAAAAAAGTATGTAGAGGTTTTAGAGCAGCACATGCTCCCATGCAGACAATGTCTCTTTCAGGGAAGGCTTGTAAGGACAATGCTTAACCAAATACCGCATCCATCACAACAGCATGGCTTTGCAGTAGAGGATGATGAACTGGCCTGCCTACAGTCAAGACCTTTCACCAACAGAAAACATTGGGTGAATTGAAAAATGAAAAATCCAGCAAAGAAGAGCCAAGACTTGAGCAGCTAGAATCCTACATCAGACAAGAATGGGACAACATTCCCCTCACAAAACTCCACCAACTCGTCTCCTTACTTTCCAGTTGTTTACAGACTGGTATTGAAAGGCTAAGGGATGCTACACAATGGTAAACATGGCGCTGTCCCAATTTTTTTTAAGATTTGTTGCTGCCATCAAATTTAAAATGAGCTAATATTTTCATGAATAGGTCAAATGTCTCAGTTTCAACATTTCATATGTCGATTATATCCTGTTGAATGAAATTTGGGTTTATGAGATTTCATTGAAGTCATTGCTTTCTGCTGTTATTTACATTTCACATAGCGCCCAAACTTGTTTGGAATTGTGTTACACTTGTCACATGAGGAGGCAAAATCTCCTCTAATAAGACCAAAAACAAAGCTTTAAGAGGGCTGATATTGGTATTCTTTTCTTTAGGCATACACTAGGGGAGAGTGAGGTACACACAAGCCAGTGGGGGAGTTGACCCACCCCCTGTATCCAGCACTATATTTTGTCATGTGACCATCTATTCAAGAAGTATCCATTATTTCTGTCGCTAAGTTGGAGAGAAGCACATTGGAAAAGTGTTAAGTAATTTTTTTACACACAAAAAAAAAAAGCGTTTTGCCTGTCAAAGTAAATGTTCTTCATGTCAGGAATAACTATATATCACACATGTTGGTCACTTACTAACATAAAGAACCATGTAAATCACTCTGCTAAGGATTAGGCTGAATCGCTAAACTAGGCATTATTTTCCAGAATGGTTGCTCTGGGGTACAGTGAGCCTAAGGCTATGGGGTAAGTTGAGCCAACACCATGAAGGCATCTAAGATCAGTTGAGTCTCCAAAGGGTGAGAGTGCAAAAATGAAAGTCCTTTGACTTTTAAGTTTATGTAGGCACTCAGAGCTATGTTGCACTAAGCCGAGTTCCATATTTACTGAAAACTTTAAGAATATTCATGTTTTTTTTTTTTAAATAAAGAAGTGCTTTGAACTTTAGGTAAGACTGCCTATGTATATTACCATGAACTCAAACATATCTGCAGCATCCTGTCTGTTTGGTGAGTTTTTTTCACTTATATGTGTGTGTTAGGATTAATCCCTGGTGTTCGCCCTGACAGCTACATGTTTCATTAAAGAGAAACAGATAAAAGCTCTGGGGAAGGCTGTGTTGTTGTGAAGTCATGTTTTGTTCTCAAAATCTGGCAACTCATCAGCCCGGCTGCTGTCTACACCTCTCCCAGCTGAAAACACACATACACACACTTGCTTTTAGAAAAGGTGTAATAAAACTTCCCTGTCAGTCTTTCATGTGTGAGGCTTAAGAGCTGTCAGACTCACAGGAGGAAACCACCATGCTTTGATAGAGCTTCGAAACTGAACAGAACACAACACACAACGTGCATGGACGTGTGCAGCTGTGTTTTAGTGTATCTGTGTCCTGCGTTTACTCAGGTTTTATTGCTCCAACAGATAGTTTGATATCTGAGTATCATCTGACAGAAAAATCCCATCAAAGATGTCAAAACCCTGCCAAGGTCAATAGTCTTTTCTGTGATGAAAATTTAGCAGTGCAACTTTCATTCATGTCCTGGTATATTTAAAATAAACTCTAGACTTGTGTTTTAGACCTGAAGCAAAGTGTCTGTAAGACTTATTTGCAAACATAGCCAATGCAACCCTGCACAAATCTTTTCATCGATAAGACATTCAAAACTGGTTAAAATTTTAAGCATTGACCAGAGACATACAGTACTTGCTATTTAACTTTGCAATCAGCTGTGTCATGAATGTAACTGTATGCTTAGTATGTACCATGTATGCTACTGCAGCCGCATACCTGATTTGATACAAGGCCCAACAGGACACAGGGCTCTCTACATGGTGTGCATAAACATAAGCACTGGGTTTATCAGTGCCCCCCTGTGCAAAGCTTTTTGAGAGCACTAGTTCTTACTCCTGGTTGAATATTTGGTAATAATGATGGACAGTGAAACCCAACATTAAACCTTAAGGATTTTATTAAAATAAGTCACGCTCAAGCTGCTAAGTGCAAAAAATGCACTTTTCATACAGTAGCTACAGAAACATGATGATGAGTATTTTTTCTACTTTCATTGAGCTAATTTTTCCACCTACAACTAACCTATTTTTTTCAAACCCTTTAATTGCCAATTCTTTGTCATGATGCCACAATGTTTTTCAATGAAAAAAAAAAAAACTCAAAAAGAACTACTTTCAATACACTGTATGCAAAGTATTTTTTAGTGTTGAATTATTTCAGTCTGGGATATATCAAGTAGCAGCAACATTGATTTTTATGCATTATTATTTTTTTTTGTGTTTAGCATGTTTGTTCTCCATATGTCAAAAATGTTCAAAATGATGCCATCTGGTGGAGAATAGTAAAAATGATCTATTCTGAGGCAAAAGCCCAGATTGACACCTATATTGTATGTAATAAAATGCATGCATTATGCTTTAATGGAAGTGAGATTAAAAAAAAAGCAGTTAAATGGGTTTCAGTGGTGCATTTTTAGCTCAACAACTGGAAATAAGAAAACAAATAAAAATACAAAATCTTGCCAAAATTCATGCCATATACTTGAAAACAAAATTATCAAACACGGAGAATGAAAAGTGGGTGAAATGTGCACAAGCTCCCCTAAGGGTTTAAGTCATTCCAGGTACAACTGTTTCAGTCTTAAGGCCTTTGGACTCTAAGCTGGCATGGCAGATGGATTTCTTTTACACATCCATCTGGAAAACCACTCATAGACAGCGTTTGGGAAAGGGCAGAGCCTTTGAAAAAAACTTGGAGGGTGATTGGACAAACTGTTCTGTCTGTCATATCTTTACGGGCCAATCAGAGCAACAAAACATGTGACGTAGCCGCTACCAACCTGCGCCCCTACCGAAGGAGTAAACTCCGTATAGAACTGCATGAAACATGAACCATGGCGACTGTAGACATGTCAGTACATGACTTTTGTCATTTTTGAAAAGAAAACAACTCAATGCTGTTCTTTGTTCTTCTTTCAACGAAAATATGTCATCAAGTTTTGATAAAACTGGTGCTTTACCAGCATCCACACTAATGTCTTCCGCCATAATTGCACTGGTCTCTTGTCGCTGCTTGCTTACGTCATGACCCCGCTGCACCCGAAAGTACTGCACCTCGTCGCTGATTGGTCATGTCACTTTCTAACCCAGATGGTTTAGGTTTTTCTATATTTGATTTAAATCTCTTGTGATGTCAGATATCTGATATGCTGATAATTACAAATTAATTTTAGCAGATATAGATTAGTCCAGACTACTTTGTTCATACGACAATATTTACAGCTGATTGTAGGCAGAATTTAAAGCCAAAATATTGGCAGAAATTTGCATATATCTTTATACCAATAGATTCACTTTTTAGGCTTATATCTGTTGAAATTGATGTCATGCCGATAATACTGTGCATCCTTAGTAAAGTGATCATGGACACATCAATACCTGAAAATTTTAATTAAAGAATAACATAAGCATCCTGGAAAGGCAATAATGCCTTGTCATTTTTTTCAAACCTATGCTGTTCTACTTTTTAGATTCTAAAGTGCAAAACATGTTCAAAAGTGTTGGTAGAGCCTTGCATTGTCAGCTACCTTATGGTATCAAACCAAGGTCTTTATTTCTCATATTCTCATCTCAAAGGGCTTAAAGAAAGCTTAGCCTGAGTACTACAATAAGAAAAACTACAGACATTTTATTTTCTATGTTCCAACAGTCAGCACAAAATATATAATTTGAAAAAAAAACATGTTGTTAATTTATGGGGGCTGGAAATTGAAAGTGAGACTAGGTCTTGTATGAAGAGGGTCTTGAAAAAGATTTAATACCAAATATTTTTGTATTTACCTTGTGACAGCATGGAATGAGCCAGTGTGAGTCATCTTTACTTTTTTTTTCTCTTCACAGTATGAAACTCTGCCACGTTCTACTAACTTTTGCAGTGGCCAGCAGACTCAGTGTTCAAGGTTTCAGTACCTGATACTTTGTAGCTTACTACAGATGTGAAAAACATCTGAAAATAACAGACTCAGTTTGGAACCTTACATTGTTTCGAGGTTGCTTTAATAGCTCTATGGATTTAAGAAAATAAACTCAACCCAATACTTTTTTTTTTTCCTTAAAATTTTCTGAAGGCAAAATGGGAGTGGGCCTGATTTTGCTACCAGTTAATGATCACTTATAACTTCTCTATGATTTTTAATGTCTTGGTATGTACAAACTGGATATTTGGTTTCTCAGCATTCCTTTGTAATAATTTTCAGGAAAAAAATCCAAGCAACTCTTGCAGAAGTTCAGGTTTAATGTCCTTAAGTCCTTGACCCCGAGTGCTTCATGCTTCTCAATGTTTCAGCATCTTATTTTCGTGGGTGACCTCCAATTTTTACATACTCAGTCCACTCGCAAAGCACATCGTGGAGCACATCGCTCCCTTTCTTGTCAATTTTTGAAATTCCACTGCAGGCGCTGAGATCCATCTCTAGTTTGTCCCAGAAGCACCACTAGGCTCTGCTCCACTTAAATGTGAGAAGTTTATTTCCAGCACATTGACCTAAACAGCTAACCTGACAAACCTCCCATTGACTGTGTTTGGGAAACACATTTTATTCATTCTAAAACCTGGACTATCAGAAAGAGCTCTCATTATTATCCAATGCCGCTGGTTAACATACATTAAATCATAATAAAACTAAAGTAGTGGCAGAGAAAGGTTAAGGAGCTCAGTCACACAGTTGAGGAACTGAGCCAAGATGCAAACCCTCTTAGGATTGATCCCAAATCGGGGATAATCAATTCAACTCCAATTGAATTCACATCAAGCAGAGGGGAGAGGCATTTCAACAGAGCAGCAGAGGCGTTCTCCTTCTTCACCATTGATGGTGCGTTTGACACACATTTGTCATGTTGGGACCTTGTGGAGAAATCCAAACGATTATTCAGTAAAAATCCATATCTCTCTGTTCCCTGGATGCTTCTGCAAAATCTCAGCTCTCATTTCTTTTCCTGTCACTCCTGGTCAGCTGGGCTTTGTCCTGGCTGCAGTGCAGAGTCACTGGGGTATTATGTATTTATGATGACTGTACAGACTGTGTGGACTGAACACACATAACCACAGTCATCTCCCCCATGATAAACCCCCATGCTGTTCCATTGATCCACTAATCTAGCGGGGGGGGGGGGGCAAGACTCTCATTTAGTTAAAATCATTACCCCTACCACAAGATAGAGAGATGCAGGGATTTAAGGAAAAAAGAGGCAAGCATTGTGGGAAAAGGGGGGGGGAGGGGGCAAGTGAGCTGACTAAAAAAAATCAAAGCAGAAGTAATCAAGAAAAGGACAAAGCTAAATCAGCTTTAGCACATTATTCTGCACAGGGCATCACTGTCTGTCTGTCTGTCTGTAAATTCCTCTGTCCACGCACACAAAAATACACAAACACAACACACACACTGCAGAGATGAGTGTTTTGCAGGGGGAAGTCTTCGCAGCGGTCGATAGCACTTGGCGAGTGATCTATCGACAGAGCAGGAGCGTGTGAGAGATGAGTTCAATATACTTCAATTTAGCTCCACTTGCTTTAATTACTTCCACCCTGTGTGTGTGTGTGTGCTCCCTGAGGCTGAGTGCTGTTAGACTACTCGTGAAGGCTGATAATAAAAATACAGCTTTAGCCCTTATTGAAATTAGGGTCTGCAGAGTATTTAGGAGGCTCCTGAGGGCTGGGACTTTATTTTTATTTGATTCATTTATTTGTAAACATGTCTATTTGATACTTTTATGTGATAGATGTATATTCTTGGAAACATTTTTGCAGCCACTATATTTTTCCAGTGATGATAAGTCAGAGGACTAAGCTGACATCAGTGTTACTTTTGAGAGCTATTTTAAATTCATTCTCCTTTAAATTAAAATATTATTTTGTTTTAGTTACATTTTTTTTTTCTAAGATTTATTTTTGGGCCTTTTCATGCCCTTATCTGATAGAGGAAGGACAGTGGATAGACCTGGAAACTGGGAAGAGAGTTGGGAGAGACATGGGGTAAATGACCTCAGGCTGGATTCGAACCCGGACCGCCCACGCACATGGGCAACGCCCCAAACCACCCGACCACCTGCGCTCCCGTTTTAGTCACAGTTAAGTCTTTTTTTTTTAATAGCTTTAGTCAAGTTTGGTTGATGGAAATTATATAAAATAGTCATTTTATTTTAGTCTTTACTTTAGTCACAACGGTTATTCTCTTGAAAGAGATGTAATCAGCCACATTGTAAAATTAACATAAATGTAATATACTCATATTAATGCACTATCAATACTTTAATTGATTTAAATACAATGGTGAAAATACTGGTATAAAAGGTGTGGCTGTTAAATAATGAGCCTGTGCTTATGAGGATAAAACCACGTGGTTAACAGTCACACTGAGTGTTATATATTAAAGACTGGGTATTCACACACAGCCGTTTTTAGTTTCAAATAAGTGACATCTTTAGTTCACTGCTAGATTCTGATTAAAGTGAACATGTTTTTGCTAAGGCATCAGAAAATGAGTAGCTTAACAGTTTTGTAACTTCAGTGAATGCTCTGGGCACCCTTGCACATCAAAAACTTATAAAAACATTAGACAAATTGAACAAATCATTTGAAGGGCTCAGTATAACAATGATAGCACACACAATCTCCATAGATAAAGAGACAGTTCGGCAAAGTTTGCATGAAAATTTGAACGTGACAAAAGTGTGGGCCAAGCAAATTTGTGGAGGCATTTTGGAACAAATTGAAGCAAAAGGAGTGCGCTGAACATTTTCCAACTCCTTAAAGTGTATCAAACATGGCACAAATAAGAGGAAATCAAAAAGATGCTAAACAAAAAAGCAACACTGGGCGTGCCGGTAGTCGAGTGGTTAGGGCGCACACCATGTACGCAGGCAACCCAGGTTCGAATCCGGCCCGTGGCACTATTTCCTACATGTCTCTCCCCGCTCTCCTCCCTGTTTCCAACTCTATCCACTGTCCTATCTAATGAAGGCAAAAAAGGCCAAAAATAAATCTTTAAAAAAAAAAAAAAGCAACACTGAAATTAAAAGTCTAATATCTCCTGATATGAAATGATAAATACTTTGCTTGTTTCTTCAGCCGTTTCTCTCGCCTGTTCTGCCTCTCTCCTTCACTTGCTTTGTTTTTTCTGATATTGATGATTCTGCTCTTAAAAAGTGAATTTTGTCTGTGAATCCATATCATCGAGTGGACATGTCCTCTGTTAACCACAGCAATGATTTTACACCAGTAAGGTCGAGATCCACAGGGGAAAAATTTGCATGTCTTAATCCCTTCTTTTCTAACCGTTTTAGTTTTGTTCCTGAAATATCTGCAGAAAGGATCCAAGCATTTTATCTAAGCACACATGTGCACACAAATACCTAAATTATTTATGCTTTTGCTGTATAACCAAAAACAGATTGAAAATCAGAGAAATGTGTTTATAGGGTCATAAAAAGCAAAGTGCAAAAGTCTTTGTAGCTTGTTGAACAGTATTTTAAGTATATATCCCAGGTTGCTCACTGGCGTACTGTGGTCTGGATCAGGACTGAGGTGCTGTTATATCCGGACCTTTGTGTTACGTTATTCTGACTATCACTCTTATCTCAACCTGTGCTTCTTTTTCACATTAACAGTAATGTATTTTGATTCACACAGCTTCTCTCATCTTAATGGTGGTGACATATGACACTACTCAGCCAATCAGATGCTTTACTCAGAAGAGGAACAGCTAGTGAAGATGCTGGATGAGGGAGCAGCTGCAGACACACACAAAAAAGGCGGGAAAGTGTCCGAAACTCAGCAGAGAAAATTAGTTAAAGATTAGAGACACTGTGTTTTGAAATAAAAAGATGACAAGGAAAAGAGATGTTTTAATCAAAAATGGACAGACTGTCATATGTTTATGTCATATGTTTCTACAAAAGCCAACACGCCTCATATGTTTTAATACATTTGCTTTGATTAAATGTGGTAAAGTCAAACATTGCTACGAGTCAAAGCACACATCTTTAAAAAAGCACACTGACATCTGATCTGAGGAAGCAGAAAATAAACTACCACAGAGCCTAAAATGATCACTCCATGCTAATACAGCTCTCATGAAGTTGTTTTGGCTTAACATCAACATTTAAATTGCTTTGTGACTCCGGGGTTTTCTGATACAGACCTGATTTTGTCTCAGATTCAAAATGGGTGATCATTCCGCTCATAAAACATGAGAAAAGTATGAGAGTGGGAGAAGGGAAAGAGAGAAAAGCACATGTTAAAGCTGTTTAATTTTTTTATATTTAGATCTTTTATTTAAAATTGGCTTTGAAAATTAATTCCTCAAAAACTAGAGAAGGGGAAACCATCACTTCTTTGATTACATTTTTTCTAAAATTCAACCTTGAATTTGTATAAGGCCATTTTTAAGAGCCACTTTTTTTTATTTAAATAGCCCACAATGCTTTTATTAGTGCTGTTTTATTGTGTATATTCCCGACCTTTGCTTCAGGAAATTTTGTCAAGCCAGACCTCAGAGGATTTTAATTGATGACCCCTGGTATGTATCAATGATTTCACCTATTGTTGTTAAGATTAAAAAAAAATATTGATTTGAAGTTGACCACGTTTAAGTTATTTGTACATAAAACTTAATAACATAAAAGTGCTAAACTGATCATGTAAAACATTATTCTGTTAAATGATATATTTGTCTGTGTTTTAGCATATTTGATTGCAGATAAATGCAACATTGACTCTTAGTTCATCATATCTGCACTCAAAAATGTGTAAGAGTGCTCTCAAGTGTATACTTAAGATTTTGAGTCTTAGCTAAGAACAAATTACAGATAAAATGTTTTTGGTGAATATCAAAATCTTCCTAAAACTGCCTAGGTTTGGTAAACACATTTCTTCTAGAGAAAAGTTGGCGAATGAGGCCTAATGTCATTATTATTTGTTCTAGGCTGTGAATGTGTTTCTGCTGTTTGGATGGGTGTCTCTGGGACTTATGGTACTTTTGTAGCCAGCCTCAAGTGGACACTCAGTGAACTGCACTTTTAGTATTTCCTTTAATGGCTTCATTTTTCCACATTTGGCACTTTTAAATAAATATTTTAAGTCCAGTGAGACGTCAGTATCCCATTTAGATTTCAAGTTAGTGAAAAAGCTCTTGCCTGGATGCACGTCGTCTTTCTTGATGGCTTTCTTTCCTCATTCTTCTTTTAACCTTAAACAAGCAGAGGCCAAATTGTAAAAACTAATGAAAGGAAATGAACTAAAACCCAAAAGCTGCCCCACAGAGAATGTTCTGCCTCTAAGGTGGTTATTCTGCTTGAGTTCATTGGTACAATGAGCATTTCCCGAACAGGTGGGTAAAAGAAAAACCTGCTTTTGTAGGGATCACATAGTCAGGTTTGTTCTTTTTGGCAAACAAACATTACCAGGCCTCAACAGGCACTTTCAGATGATTAAATAAACTTTCATAAAGGTAAAAACTGTTTGGAGCCATTAATAATACTTATTCATGCACAGTCCTTTCTCAATGATCTATGGCTTATTATGTTTCAGCAACTTAAAAGACGTTATTTACCTGCTTATGGTTGTAAAGCTAAAAATCTTAATACAACAACTATTGTAAGCTAACAAATAAAAGGGATCTAAATGATTATCCTCAAGAGACAAGCAGATGTTTTTCTTTAAAAAATAAGAACTTTTCATGCACTTTTATTCCCTGAAGTGTATAATTTGTGGTTTGTAGATATGAGCTGAAGACAGTAGTTAGCTGGGTATTTGACATGGAATCTGCACGCTTACTTCTGCTCGACAACATGTTCTCCTGCTTCAGAACCGTTGATGATGACAGGGTTGAAAATATGTGCACTGGTCGGCGTGAATCTTTCATCTGTAATATGTCGGTTCACACCGTCTCATTGAAACAAGCACAGAGAAAACAGCAGCAGGGTGTGGAGACCAACATCAGGTACACTCACTCCACCTCAGCTCATGATGTGGTTTGTTGTATCTCCTGGGTTGATTTTTACACTTATTTGACTAATGTCTTCTAAATAAACCCCCTTTACATAATAGTAATGTATTTGGATCAATGTTCAATATTTTAACATTGAACACACCTATTTAGCTTTTTAGAAATGCTTGATTTATAATGACTGATTCTTTTACCAGTGTAGGAAAAGGAAACAATCTTAATATCAACCAGTGTTGTTGAAGTTCAGTTATCAACAACCGAAAAGCCCACTTTAAACATTTACCCTCCTTCTAGCTCTGTTCACACTTGCTGAAAAGAGAATTGCGACACTTTTTAATCTTGCTGCAACTTATTTAAAAAGTTCATGAACGATTCAACAGATCTAGGGCTGCACCCCATGAATTTTGTTATTGATTAATCTATCAACTATTAATCAGTTAATGTGTTGATTATTTTGGGATTGAATCCAGCTGAGTTTTTTTAGGTGGCCACAAACTTTACAAATAAATTTCAAAAGCTTATATAAGCATCATCATAAGCACCATCTCTGTCTCACAACTGTGCTAGTCATACTTGGATAACATAATCCTGAAAATAAAATTATATAATTAACCAGGAAACAGTCAGGAATCTAGATGGCCATAGGAGGAAGCATAACACCGAAAACATGAAGCATAAAGTTTAAATGGATGTCAGATATGGAGGACCAACTTGTAGAAAGGGTTGGATTTAGACTGAAATCGTTAATGCAGTGGATTTACCAATAAGCTAACAGTTAGCAACATTTGGCTTGTTTACTCTAAAGTATGGTGAATGGTGAATAAATAAATCTGTTGGTAGTATCAGCACTGCCACTACCTGGAGCTTGTGTATAAAGACACTTGACAACCCTGCTGGTGTTTTGCTGTCCAAGCTTCAGTGGGTTTAGGGGCTCCTTTGCTGAGTGCTTATCATTTCTGACCAGCACAAGTGTTTTTACCTCAAATCTAAGAACAGAATCGGTTAACTCTGTGTAATTCAGTTGCTGGCTGCAGCTCCCAAATGCAGTATTTTGATGTCTTTAGTTACTGAAACAGCATGTTGTCGCAAATTGCATGTCAGTTAAGCCTAATGACATCAGAGTTTAAAAGGTGAAGTCATTTGTTGGTTTGAAAGCTGATGAGTTCACAACTGTGTAATATGTCTAAGAATTCGCTTTTTTTTTTTTTTTTTGTCTGAATTCACCACAGCTGACTCACTGCTGCAGCACCATTAATCTCACACCCTGAGAGCCGATGACGGATGAGCACCTCTTATGTGTGTGCACTTATGAGTGTATTGGCGACTGCAGGAAGCACACCTGTGTACCAGCAGAGATCACTGACTTCTTCACCTGCCTAGAGGAAAACAAAACACACATAAACATGCACTTCATGACACATATGTGGCTTAAGCACTATCACACAGAAAGATTATTTATCACTAGGGGACCTTTGGTCATTTATAATAATCACAGATGACTTCTGTGTTTTTATCCTGTGTGAAGAAACTATGTCTGCATTTTGTGAAGTAAAAAGGTCAAATTATCTAACAAAGTTCAGCACAGCCCATGGGCCTGGTAGCATTTACAAAAATAAACTTGGTAAAAATGAAACATACTGTTATAATTAGGTCTATCTAGATTAGTGTTAATCACCTGAATGTGTAAAATAGTTTTACTTTTCTTCACTCAAAAAAATCCTTGTATTCTTACATACAGTTGAAACCAGAAGTTCACATAGACTGTATAAAAAAATACATACAACCTTTTTTTCTTACCGTCTGGCATTAAATGAGACTAAACTTATCTTGTTCTAGGTCAAATAGGATTACAAAAATTGTTTCTATTTGCTTAATGCCAGAATAAAGAGAGGGAGTATTTTTATTTCTTTCTACAAAGTTAGAAGATTATATACATTTCCTTTGTATTTGCCTTAAAACTGTGTAACTAAGGTCAAATGTTGTTCTTCCCCAAGCTTCTCACAAGAGTTTGCTGTAATTTTAGCCCATTCCTTCTGACAGAACTGGTGTAACTGACTCCGCTTTGTAGTCCGCCTTGCTCCCACATGCCTCTTTATCTCTGCCCACAAATTTTCTATGGGATTGAGATCAGGGCTTTGTGATGGCCACTCCAAAACATTGACTTTGCTGTCCTTAAGCCACGTTGTAACTAATTTGGCAGTATGCTTACGGTCACTGTTCATTTGGAAGACCCATTTGAACCCAAGCTTTAACCTCCTGGCTGATGTCTTGAGATGTTGCTTCACTATTTCTAAATAATGTTCTTTCCTCACAAAGTCATATATTTTGAGAAGCACACCAGTCCGTTTTTGCAGCAAAACACCCTCACAACATGATGCTACCACCTGCACACTTCACAGTTGTGATGATGTTCTCTTGCAAGCTAACCCTCGTTTTCCTAAAAAAATGATGGTCATTATGGCCAAACAGTTGAATTTTAGTTTCATCAGACCTCTGAAAATTAAGGCCTTTTTCCCTGTTGTTATTTTTTGGAAACTGTAATCTGGCATATTAATGTTGCTTTTGGAGTAATGGCTTCTTCTCGTTGAGTGGCCTTTCAGTCCACGTCAGTACAGGACTCATTTCACTGTGGATAATGACACTTTCCTACCATCCTCAGCCAGCATCTTCACAAGGTCTTGCTTTTGTTCTATTGTTTATATGCACATTTCACACCAAAGCATGTTCACGTCTGGGACACAGAACCCATCTTGTTCCTGAATGGTATGATGTATGGACATTCCCATTGTGTTTATACTCCTGTGGATGTCCACAATTCTTTCCCTGACATCTTGGCTGATTTCTTTGGATTCTCCCATGATGTCATACAAGTAAGCCGTGTGTTTGAGTTGTGACTTAAAATACATCAACAGGTTTGCCTCCAATGAACTCAAATGTTGTCAGTTAACCTGTCAGAAGCTCCGCAGCCGTGAAATCATCATCGTCTGAGCTTTCCCAAATCATTTAAAGTTATAAAAATCTTTGTTTATGTAAACTTCTGACTTTGAAGAGGGTAATAAAAATTATCAGAGAAATTCTCTCTCATTATTCTGGCATTTAGCAAATACAAATAATTTTGGTTATCCTAACTGACCTAAAACAAAAAAGGTTTTGTCTGTTTAATGTCAGACAGTGACAAAGAAAAGTGTTTTGTCTTTTTATCCAGTGTATGTAAACTTCTGGTTTTAACAGTAGCAAAAGTCCCGTTCATGGACTCCACCATCTTGATTTTTGCATCCTGCATGCTTCTAAAGTACCACAGAAGAGACCAGAATCTGTCTGTTAGTTAATGAAGGAGCCTCTTGTGCTTCAGCGCCTCCACATGTGGAGGTCAGTATTACTGCCTTTATACTGTAGCTACATCCAAGCTAAATGCTGCACCAGTGGCAGCCACTGCTATCGGCTTCCAGTACAATCCAAACCCCGGCCATAGCCTCCACCTCATTCTCCTAAAATGATGCTGATTGGCCAGGTCTGTTCTCAGACCAGACACAAATGTTTCAGTTTGGAGTTGACAAGACGGATCTGCCCGATGACAGACATGGAAGTGGGCCCAGTCATTCGCTTTTCAAGGTTAAAATCAGAACCTAAGCATAAGAATTCATATTGGTAATTTTGTGTCAAGCTTCATTAGAAAGATCACATGAGTGTTGAAGAGTTGAACTGATCCATAAAAGAAAAGGATGCATTTTTTTCTCTTTTCCTCATCTTTTGCTCTGGTTGTTTTTGCATGGACCATTTCCTGCTGGATCCAACAGTGGAGATCTAACCAGTCAATGGAAACCCCCACAGAGGATAGACAGAGAGGGAAGATAGGGGGTGGAGGCAGGACATCACACACAAGTCTTCACAGATCAGTCAGACAGCCCTCTAGTCAGGAGAACCCCTGGCTTACCTTCACACAGATTTACAGATCACACACACAAACACACACAGAAGTTGCTCTGACACGAATCCACGCCGTCACTTTGACTCACATAAACATGCCTCCCCCTCCCTGAAAACACTTCAAAGGAAGATTGTAACCTGACAGGCCAACAACACTCGAACCCACATACTGATTTTTCTTATTCTCTTCTCAAAAACCCACCTGTTTCTTACAGACCTTTACCTCTTTCTCTCCATGTCTCACACACACTGTGAGTCCGATCCTATGCTGGTACTCAGGCGATGTCCGTGTGATGTTCTCTCGACCACATCTTACACTGTGTACCCTTATCTTTGGATTATACACACACTGAACCCTGTCCTAACTGGAAACAGTGTAACCATGTTCCTGCAGGTACAACTGTCCAGATGTGAACAACAGCGCTCTGTAATCTTATCTGAAACATGTTGCCGAGCAGATGAGCCTGTATGCTGGCAGCAACCTGCACATGGCAGTAACTCCTTGATGTAAAATGCAGCTGGGGACATGAAACAATTTGATACAAATTTGACAGAACCGGAGTTTCCCCAGTGCCAGAAAAAGCATGGGCCAGATGTTAAGGGCTACAGTCAGGTTTGGGGCATCACTATCAGCCTACACAGGGGCCATGCAGGTGTCAGTCATAGTAGGTAAAAGTACAAGACTACTGTATTCAAGAATAAGTAGTTACTTTGGTTAAAACTTACCTAAGAAGTAATAGGTACTTATGAAACTCAAGGGTGTTGTACAGTAAATATGATCTTTTATTAATGTGCAATAACAAGAGAACATAGATTTCCAACCAGGTGGGTAAAGACACGCCTTTAAGAAGTAAAAGGGAACATCTGTTTCTGGCTGTAATGTGGAATCGTTCTGTCACTAAGTACTACTCACTGTTGTGTAATTGAAGCCAAACAACTGCAGTTTCATGTCATTGTCAGAAAGCCAGAAACTCCTTGTTTGGACCTTTAGTTTTTATTTTTTTCATATCAGAAATGAATGCTTTTTAAATGAAGTTAAGTACAATACTTCCCACAAAATATACTTAAGTGAAAGTACAATTATTGATTCTTTCAGTCCAGACCTTTCACCAAGAGAAAGAAAAACTTTGGAAAATGATAACACAAAAAAAACAGCAAAGAAGACCCAGGACTGTTGAGCAGCTAGAATCCTACGTCAGACAAGAATGGTACAACATTCCTCTCCCAAAACTCCGCAACTACTCTCCTCTCTTCACAGACGTCTACAGACTGTTGAAAGAAGAGGGGAGGTTACACAATGGTAAACATTGCCCTGTCCCTACTTTTTGAGATGTTTTGCTGCCATCAAATCCAAAATGAGCTCATAGATTTCATGAAATGTTAAAATGTTTCAGTTTAAACATCTGATATATTTTTATATGTTTATTCTGAATAAAATATGGGTGCATGAGATTTGCCAATCATTTGCATTGCATTTGGTTTATTGTCCCAACTTTTCTTGGAATTGGGGTTGTGGTTACTTTCCACCCCTGGTCATTGTAAGAAGTATAAGCATTGTATCTCACTTATAACTACCCCTACAGGGTCTTTTGGGGCATTTAGCCTTTGCTAAGTAGAACAAAGGTAACTAAACAGATCAGGAGGTTAAATTCCTACAAGGCCACCAGGTAATTCTAGTCTAGGGCTTAAGGAGGGCGAAAGTAATTCAAAAGATTGACAGGGGACTGAGCTTTGTAAGTAAATTATCCACACTCACTTTTCTTTCCTTGCTCACAGCAGCCCTAATCTGAAAGTCTTGAATAAACTGTTTATCCAACACAAACACACGTGTTTGTTTAAAAAAAATACATAAGAAGTAGTGGCTAACTGCTCGAGGCACTGAAACTGAGATTTTGTTTCCTTTACTCTGCATAGAGGTATAACTGGCTATAATCAGTGGTCTCAGCTGCAGCTCCTAAACTCAAATTTTGCAAGCTAAATTGACAATTAGCATATTTTCTTGTAGCTAGTTAGCTGAATATTGTTAGACACCAGTCAAACAAAAAGTTCTTTGGCAATGGAGGCATTTAGGTTTGCACTTTGCACAGAGCTAATAACTTCATTCGGCAAAGATATTTAAGTTTGTAAGTTTAAGTTAATATGACAGCTCAGCAGTGTGGTTCAGGAAGTAAAAACCCCATTCTCTCAACAGCAGATCTGATTAATAGTAGGGGTGTGAGTATTTGTATTTGGGTACGGTGCACGTAGTCACAAGTCAAAGCAGAATTATTTCCATTTATGGTTTGAATGGTCAAATGGCAATCACAGATGACAGTATTACTGCCAATCAAGGGAGAGGGGTCTGGCTGTAGGATGTACATTTCTGATGGACACTCCCACATACGTTCATCTGAGGCCCCGTCCCCACGGAAACAAATTCAGGTGTATACGCAAAAGTTTTATGTCGGATCGGCATTTCATCCACATGGAAACGGTGTTTCAGGTAACTGTAAACGATACTTTTTGTAAACGGGTCCCAGAGTGCATAAATCTGTAAATGACTACCGTTTCATCTCTGTGTGGACACTTTTCGCATCTTTCTTGAAACAATTACTTCACACATAGCGTATCTCCCTTAAGATGCCTGCACGGGTCCGACCAAAACATTAATGATGGACTACAAGGTTGTGTTTGTGCTGCAGAAGCTACTAAGCTTGTTATGGCTTTTACAGCAAAATCTGATGCTCCTTTACCACCACTGCGAAATGCATAAATCATATGTTCTTAAATCCAACGCGGAGAACACCCAGAAGGACGACTAGATGAAAGTTTGTGTCAGTTTTCGGTGGTCTTCTTTTTCTCCTTTGGTGCATTTCTGTGGCAGCGTTACAGTGTCACATACAGGCTTGGCATATGCATTACAGCTTTTTCAGTCGTTTCAGTGGATCCTGAAAAAAACTCCGTCTTTATGGAAAACTTTTTCAAAACGAAACGGCAATATATTGTTTTCGTCTCCGTGTGGACGGAGACTGAGACACTGTATACCTCAGTATGAAAGTGCTGTTAGAATTTTTTTTTAAATTAAACTTCATTCTAAAACAAAGTCTGGCAGTTACATTTATGAAATAATCACATTGCAAACATTAGGCAAAATTTCTTAACTAAAAACTGAGAAAAAGATCAGAGGTGTATTCTGAAATTAAATCACGTTTATACCATTTTATAACCACTCATACAAACCATGGCTCACTTTAGTTTTAGATAAAAATAACATAGCTATACTTGCAACGTAATTAACGTTACCATTGCAATGTTATGTTAACCAAATGTAGCTAAAGCTAATGTAGCTGCAAAGAGAATGCAGTAACATAGTTTGTGTAGCTTACATAGCTTATGTAGCTGCTTTCTGAGGCTAGCTTTAGCTACAGAGCTATGTAGGCTACACTTGCTACCTAAGAATGTTTTAATGGAGAACAAGCTTTTTCCTGTAAGCAGACTGTTTATTCTGCTTCATCGAGCGCTTTATAATCAGGTTTTTCAGGTCAGGTTTTTAACTTTTAGATTTTTGTTATCCATTTCCACACAACTAATGCTAACCTGAAGTTTGATCCAATTTTATTTCCAAAGTTTTAGCATGTATTTCTTTTTTTAAATAGACAGCATCTCAGATGAACAGTCCGTCAGAGATGGAATGTCTGCAGCCAGACTGACTTGAGTCTTGGTGGCAGTAACGCTCATAACTGTTTGCTGACCGCTTTTAAATGACCAATGTAGAAGAGTAAGAAACAGCATAACAAAACACAAAGAAGAAAAGTAAACTACAGGTGCAGTAGCACAGGAGCAACTGGAGCGATAAAACCTGCCAGCTCAGCTGTAAATGTAGAGAAGGTCGAGGACATTAGCAATGCTAATACACTTTCTAGGTCGTACGTGGATATACAGAAGTATAGAACAGTGGCTACAAGTGTGTGTTTACATGAGTTGTTCTGCCATCCTTCACAGATGAACACGAGTCCTAACTTTCTACATGACACCTTAACTAATGTCCTCTTTACTTAACCATGAAAACCTTCAATATGATGTTCATGAACAGCTATGTGACAGGCTGACGGTGTCATGGTCTACTACATAAAAAATAGATACCTTAAAAGGTCTCTTATAAACACAGTCTCATTATCATGCATGAGTTTGATTATTCTCAGGAGATAAAAGAAAATTAATGTCTGCTGCTTTTTACTTGGCATCTTTTTTTAATCTTAGTTTAAATAATCTTAAAATAAATGAATAAAAATAGCTACACTAAGCATTTTCCCACCATGAACTACAATGTTTCACACAAATAGTGCATTCCATTTAATCTCAGAGCTCAGAAATTCCCATTTGACGTCATCAAAAATGTACCCTGGACTCGTAATACTGACTCGTAAAGTTGGAACAACCTGCAGTACTACCAGACTCTAATGCTGTGTTCCATTTACCTGGGATGTCTAAGAAGGGAATGGCGTCACAACCGTGTTGTATGCGTCCCATTTGCTCCAAGCTGGGGGTTTTATTACAAAGGCAAATTTTTGATGACATCAGCTCAGAATTTCAGAGTTCCAGGATTAAATGGAAAGCACCATTAATTGATCAAGGATGGCACCAATCTCCCAAAACACATATTTTTAAGGTTAGTTTACTAATGTGTGACGCCCAGGTAAATCTTATGTTTGGTCAACGTTGTATATAAATAACCTTGATCGTATTCATTATACAAACATCGGCCTGATGTGCAGAGGAGGAACCCCCCCCCCCCAGGTGATGTGAGGCCCTACGCATCGTGCATGGTCTATGGATAGGGAGGGGCCGGCCTATTACTACTTTCTCACGAATAAGTGATTTCAAATTCATTTGTTCAGTGAATCTGTGTGTTTTATTTTTTGTACTATAAATGAATCATAAAATGATATAAAAAATCAATCATAGCTACTTACAGTATTAGACAATTTTGTAGGGGTATCCAGTCAACTCTTGTCGCTTAGATCAAGAGGAACCTTTTTTTTCCAATAAAATCAACATCATCATGTCTGAATAGAAACAGAAACATCAGCATCTCCAGGACAGCTTTAAAAAGACTACTAGATGTGGGCTGAAATGGGTCTGGATGTTATATTTTTCTTAGTTGGTCCTATGTTGTTTAGAATGAACTTGGAGTCTCAACACACAGTTATGGCATTACACTTGTGTTTATGTTGTTACTCTAAAAAAACTATTATTTAACATGAAAGTCTCTTCATCCTTGTCTTTGGCTGCCTTACTACATAGTTTTCTCTTTGGCATTACTCTTTTTCTCCCCTCTGCTTGATTGACATCTAGTCCGTTCAGTCTCAGGTGTTGTAAGATCTCTGAGTGACTCATCAAAGACAGCCGGATGAAGAGAGCGATAAAGGGATGATGAAGAAAAGGATAAAAGAGTGAAGCGGTGCACTCAGCCTGCCAGTCACTTGTGTAATTGCAGTGTCTGTCAGAGGAAGCGTGTGCTGTCTCTTCACACCAATGACTTCATGTTATTTTTCTCCTCCTTTCCCATTACTCCCATCACTGTCTATCTCTATTAGCTGAGACATACGCCCAACCATTTGTCACTCTCCTCTTATGCCTGGCTTTTCTAATGCCTCACTCTAACTTTTTTTTTAACTTTTGATACGTTGTTTTGCAAAATAGGTGATGATAAATTCCAGTCTGGAACCCGGTGCTATCATTGGAAACAGTCTCTTACTTTACTTTGACAAATTTTAACAGTCCAAGCTTTTGCGACCCGTCATTCTGGCAATTTTTCTGCTGATAGTACTGACGCAATTTGCAACCCTGCTATCTACAACCCCAATTCCAGAAAAAATGTGGGTGCTTTGTAAAATAAAAATAAAACAGAATGCATTGATTTGAAAAGCTCTTAAACCATTTTATTATTTACAATAGAACATTAACAACATATGAGGTGTTGAACTGAGAAATTTTAACATTTCTTAAAAATATTTGCTAATTTTGAATTTGATGGCAGCAACACATCTCAAAAAAGTAGGGATGGGACAACATAAGGCTGGAAAAGTAAATGGTACTAATGAAAAAACAACCCATCTACAATTTATAGTATCAAAATAATCTGGAGAAATATCTGTGCAATGGACAAGATCGATGGTCAGTGTTGGATGCCTGTGATCTTTGGGCCTTCAGCATTAAAAACAAGCATAGTTCTGTCCTTGAAATCCCTGCATGGGCTCAAGAACACTTCCTGTCAGTCAACACAGTTATCCGTGCCATCCACACAGGAAGTTGTATCATGCAAAGAACAAGCCATACGTGAACATTAACCAGAAAAACTGCTATAGGCAAGAGCTCATTTAAAATGGACAGAGGCAACATGGAAACCTGTTCTGTGGCCAAAAGAATCAAAATTTGATTGTTTTTTTGTTTTTTGGAAACAAGGATGCAGAGTCTCATGCAGACTAAAGAGGAGAGGGACCATCCAGCTTATCAGCACACAGCTCAAAAGCCTGCATCTTTGATGTATGTGGCTGCATTAATGGCTATGGCGGCAGCTTACACGTCTGGAAATGCACTATTAATGCAGAGACGTGTATTAAAGTTTTAGAGCGACACATGCGCCCAGCCAGGCAACATCTCTTTTAGGGATGGCCTTGCATATTTCAGCAAGATGATGCTAAACCACTGCATCCATCACAACAGCATGACTTCACAGTAGGAGAGTCCTGGTGCTGAACTGGTCTACCTTCAGGCAAGACCTTTCACTAGTAGAAAACGTTTGGTGCATCGTAACATAAAAAAACAGCAAAGAAGACCCAGGACTGTTGAGCAGGTACAATCCAATGTCAAACAAGTATGGGACAACATTCCTCTCCAACAACTCCAGCAACTAATCTTCTCACTTCCCAGATTTTTACAGACTGTTGTAAAAAGAAAAGGGAAGGCTACACAATGATGGGATTTTTTTTAGATGTGTTGCTGCCATCAAATTCAAAAGAGCTAATATTTTTCATGAAATACTAAAATGTCTCAGTATAAAAATCTGATATGTTGAATAGAATATGGGTTTACCAAATTTGTAAATCCTTTGGTTCTATTTTATTTACATATTACAAAGTGCCCCAACTTTTTTTGGTTGCATTGTTATTGGATATTATTGGAGCTGTAAGCTATGATGCTAGCATATGTTCCTGAAACATCTACCCCCTCAACAAGGCAGCCTTAACTTAGTCAATATCAGCTTTTCTGAATAGGTCTAGATGTAGTCACATATCAGCAGAGTACCAGTATTTTACTACTCCGTAAACTAATCGAGGATTGTTTTGAGAACTGCACATCAGATGCTGTAGTGTTAACTGTCAAATCATTAAAAATGTAAAATGCCAATTATCTCAGAATTTCTGTTGTTAATCGCGAAATTTTGACATAAAAATGATCATTCCCTTCAATACAAAAAAAAAATCATATTAAATTTGCAGTGCAAGTCAAAAGAAATGTTTTAAGTTGGTTATTTATTTATTTATTTTAGAATTTTTCAGCCCTATTGTTATCTACCCATGTTTTATTTGTTACAATAAATGGTTTCTTGCTCTTTTTTCGATAAACGCTCAAGATTACAGATTTGAAAATTCCATATTAAATGTCAATTGCAATTTTGGAATTAATCACAATTGGATAATTAAGCAACAAACTAGGGCTGAACTATTTGGGAAAATCTGTCATAATATAGTTTGTTCTATGGATAATCTAGAGTTTTACTATCTTGATATCTTCTAAACTTTTCAGTTTTAGTCCTACCGCCTTGTGTCCTTGTCACAGTTTCAGCATTTCCTTGATTTAGCTATCTCTTTTAATTTACTATTTTTTTTGTTATTGAAGTTTTTAATTTGTCATATACAGTGTTATCAAAATGAACTTTAATTGACAACTTGAGAATCTCGAGTCTCTAGATTATTTCTCAGTCTGTCTTGTAAATTGCTGGTATTGACCTACAGTCATTATATGGGTGCAGCCATCTTTTCTGGTTGCTGTAACTGTGGTGTCTCCTGTTACCTGCTGACTGTGACAGCAGCAGAGATGGCTGGATTAAAAATGTTGGCTGTAATTTCATAAGTCTAACTTGAGTTAAAAATGATCTGATTCTGGCAGCTTTACCAGCAGCTAACATTTTTAATGCAATCATCTACTGGTACATGTAGCTTTAACTTAACTATGCTTGCAAGAAGACCACTAAAAATGAGATTACTTTAGAAAACATCTTGGGATGCACAATATTGGATTTTTGCCGATATCTGAGATGCTGATGTTTACAGATTGATTCTAGCTGATAGCAGAATGGATACTAATATTTAACTTAAGTTTACTAATTTATTATTATGTATGGGCAAAATTTACAGTCAATATATGGTGATATTCACAGCCAAAATATCAACTGTAAATATCCTTGGTAACTAAAAAAAAGCTAAATACTGGCAGATATCAAAATTTCTATCTGCTGATACTGATACCAGACCAATATCATGCATTCCAAGACACCTCTAAAGATCACTCAAAAACAACTGGAAATATTTTTTGACAATTTGTCCTTTTAAAGAATATAACTGGTCTGAAAAAAGCTTTGTGCTTTCACTTCATGACTTCTGGAGCAGATCAGAAGTCGACTAATTCTCTGTTATATCCTGTAACTGGTTGCAAACATGCTCATTCAAACCTGCTTATATATTAGAATGGGTTACCACCACCGTAATGGCGGCTTGTCGACTTCCTTGTCTTTCCCTTGTTCTGTCTGTGTTGAAGATTTCGGCACTAATTACTGACCTGTTTAAACCCAACTTAAACCTTAACCTTGATAATCAATGTAATATTGTATTAAGTTGCACAGTGTTGAATATCAAATGTTAGAATCTGTAGTCTTGAGGAAATTGTTTTCAAAATAATGAATTCTGACCAAAAATATTGAAGATTGTATTTCAAAAATCTGCTGAATGGTTTAAAATTGTTCGAATGCATAAAGACTGCATGCATTGCAACTTATTTAATTTTCGTTTTTCACTTTAAACGGCAACTTTTGCTTTCTCCACATTTTTAAGGTAGCCTCTTCTGTTGACTTGAAATAAAATAACTCGACTTAAAATTTTGTTTCCATGTTTGTCAAAAGTCTTACATATTATGTGTTCCCTATGCTTCGTGTGTTTTTGTCTAATAAATGTTGGAGATGTTGCTGAGAATATATGGCTTCTGTTGTGATTGTTCGATAATGTTGGTTAATTCCTGTTATTTCCTGTTTTATTATTGACTGACAAGGAGCCCTTACAGAATTTTGACCAGCGGGACTAGATTTGGGTGACTTTTTGAGGTCCAAAAATTAAATCCACATCAGTAACTCTGCCATTGAATGTTTTTTTTTTTTTTTTTACACATTTTTAATCCATTTTAAATCTTTTAATTTTAAAAGGAGATGTTCCATTTAAATAATGAATTCATTTATTTAACATATCTTTTTCTGGAAATTAGAAATGTCATTTTCATAATGTCATACACTGTGCAAAGAGATGAGATTTGAAATGCTAATTTAATCATTTTGAGTCAAAAATGCACATTTTTCCTTTGTGTAAGAGGGCTTCCATGTTTTAATTATAAAATCTTATTCATTGTTTTGTCTAAGTGTTTCTTTATAGGTACTTACATGAATATAGATCACTGAACTATTCATTAAAATCAATTTTATGTGATTGTTTGTGCTTTTTATTCTGACAATTCACACACTCCTAGTCTATTTGTATTGCCTTATAGCAGACTTGCCTCTTGCAATATGGCAACGACATCAACGTACAGCCAGTCAGTCATTGAGGCATCTACGTATGTTATGTCTATGATCATGGATTAGTGATTATCAAAGCTGTCTACTTGTGTGCCAGTCACATTAACTCATCAGGGATTTAAGTGTAAATTATACATCTTAGCCTGAGTCTATTCAAAAATATATTTCCACTACTTAAAAATTTTGATGTAATCATTTTCCACGATTTTGTGTATTTTCAACTTGTTCCGTGTCATAGTGTAGCTGCTTTGGTAGCCACTGAGCCGTCAAATATGTTGTTGTTTATCGATGTCCTAATGTCTTTTATTACTTTCAGTCATTCTTTTAGATGCTGAACAGTTGATAAGAGAGTGAGCGATCATTTTTCATTAGATTCCTACGTTTGTTAGTGACTACAGTCTCGATGCACCCCTTGCTCCTATTTTTTCTGCATTCATATCTAGGGGTAAGGTGTTCCAACTTTTGTTGAAATGGAGGGGTAGAGTGAACTGGTAGGGCTACATAACCCTTCAAACAGATATTTTCCAGAAGCAAAGTCTGAAATTAGTGACGTTTGGAAATCTCCCAAAATGCCTTGGTAATTATCAGCAAGAAGGCAGCTCATTGGCTGAGTGAAGTGTACAAATGTTTGGACTTTCCTTGTTAAGATTTGAACATTATGACGGTAATCTTATTTAAATGTTTTGATGTTTCAATGCATGATGGTGTTTTTTTCCCCCCAAAAAAGCATTTCAAAAATTCCCATGTATAAACATTGTAGTGTTCATTTACATAAATACCATCAACAGCTACCAATGACTTATCAGGAGTTTGAAAGGTTGTCCCATTTCTCAGAATGAGATTCAACCACAACCCTCGTACCTGGGCACTAAGGGGCAGGAAGCAGAAATGGGACTGAGCCTATATCAGCATTTCAGCTTCCAGTTATCAGAGAAATGATTGCTGAATAAATGTGTTTTAAGGCACAACACAAATGTGATACCTCCTTAAACACGCTGCAAAAAAAGCAAACAGCACTGCATAATGACACAATAAAAAATCTGTCACGGTCTGTTAAGATTTTTTTATTTTATCTCATACCTGTAAAAATATATTCTCAAAATAAATAAATATATGAAATAAATATAGAGTATGTCCTAGCAACAGAAACTTATAAATAAGAATAAAATCTGTCCACAGGTGTGTAAAGGTGTCTCTGTCCGTCAGTCTGCTGGAACAACAGAATTCCTTCACAGGGTTCTAGAACACGTCTCTAGAGTTCCAATGGTATTCCACAACAGAAGTCCTCATAAAAAATCTTTCACTGAATCTTTTCTTCTTCTCTTGTTCCTCATGCAGCTTGTAGAAAAAGTCACCTTTTCTGAGCAGCATCGTCTTTGGAGCGGTTTCAAAGGAATTCCATCCGCTACTCCAACTTTCATGACTCTCTTATCTCTTAAACCTGATTCCCCAAACAGACATGTCCGCCTTCCAGTGCATAAAACTACCTTTATGTGTAAACCAGCCACTCTGTGTTGGTGATAATGTGTTTTTAAATAATCATTTACTTAGCAGCCAAATTGAATTATATTAAAAGACCAACTGAAAATAGCTGGCTTGACTCAGCATGTGTAGAAATAACAAGCAGCCTGGTTTAACTTGTACCCTTTGTTCCCACTCTCTGTCTGCTTGTACATGCACTTTGGGCTTGCAGATATTTGGACTCAGTAAGTAGCAAAATAATCTGTTGGCCACCATGGCCTCTGCATAGGACAATAATAGGGGAAAGGTAGCATCTCCTTCCATAATGGGGCCTTCACATCTCTCCTTGGAGATCTGTGTTTGCATTTAGCCAAACTCCACAGTCTGTTTTCCAGAGGGTCCCTTCCTTCCTCTATGCCACCACTGAGGAGTGATTTGGTGCACATCCTGTTCCCTCTAGTCCAACAAGAGCTTCGCACTCCCAAAGAAGGAGTCGTATTATGTGCACTTGGGCTGCTTTTGAGCTCACACTGGCTTTGACTGAGTCAAGGTTTGGTCCCTTTAGTCTCAGCTCTGTCCAAGGATGTCTCTGTACAGCTCTGGTACTCTCTCAGGGTCTACAGGCCTCGGTAGAAAGTGAGTGAACCTTTGATGTCTCCTCGACCTTGTTCCATCTCTGGAAGTCCCATCTTTGTTCAGAGCAACAAAGTAAAATGCACCTTTTTCTCCATGTCGGTAAATGTTTGACGAGTAAGTGTTGTACCAGTTCTCTTCAAACTGTTCCCTAAAAACACACTCTGCTGACAGCTTCTCCTGCAGAAAAAAAAAGAGAGACAATTGGTGTTCCCTGCTAACCAAGGGTTACATGCTGGAAAAATACTATACTGGACTGTATGTATGCCAACTTACTGATCCATAAAGTTCCCCCCTGCTGTTCATGGCGAGGTAAAGACCACTGTCCACGCCTCTGATGCTAACCAGTCCTACAGCCAGACTGATGAACTCCAAAATACCTGCAAAAAGATATTATAGCACATATTACAACACTAATACAATAATAAAGTAGACACTTTTATTGAAGGGTGCTATAAGGAACTTTTGGTTTGTTTTGATCCTGGCGCCCCCTGCAGATGAGGTGGCATATGTTCTCCCTTTACTGATCTTGTCTGTCTTTAAGCAGTATTCTAACACAAATAAAGAAAAGAAAGAAACATAATCCTACTTTCTTGTCAGTGCCTACATTGTGCTGCAGTTCTGACGCCTACCCTGCAGCAGTGGTTACAGGCATCACTCTGATCACATAGAAATGTTCAGCCTTGTCTATAATAGTCTTGTTTGCTGTTGTGGCTGTCCTAGTGTCATCAGTCTGTTTCAAAACCAGATAGGATTTCTGAAGTGTTAACTACTTTAATTAAGCATACACAACCTTGTAGATCCAAGATTGTCCACATTATTTCCATCGAAGGCCACATACAGAAGAATAAAAGGGTGGTCCAGCCACCTTGATATCCTTAATCTTTAGTGTATTAAAAAAACAATCCATTATACTTTGTTGCTGGAAGGCAATCCTTGTGATGTGATTTTTTAGTCAGATCTTGAGATGGGCTTGATAGCAGAGCAAATGATTCCCATTTGTGCTGCTATTTGCTGCTGTTATCCTTTTATTTTTGTAGTCATCAGAGCATTATCAATCAGGATATCTTTATCCTTTTCATTGTCAATTTCATCATGAAAGAGTATATGTCAACGAATTTCTCATGTCAAAACGTTTGTTTATAGAATCAACATGGCAGCACAATCTTGTGTCAAGACTAAGAAGTTTGTCGATCTGAAGCTTCATGTTCTAATGAGGGCCATTTTTCATTTTATTTCTAGAATTGATTGCAGGCCAATTAAAATGATCCACAAGTCAAAGTTGGCCCCTGGACCATAGTTTGGAAGGCCCTGTCGTAGACTCATCTGACAACACCAATAAAAAAGAAGTTTAGAATATCTCCATAGAGCAGCATTTGCCCTCACTTTTTGGTGATGGTGACCCACTTTTTACACAGCACAAGCCATTGCGACCCAACAACTTTGTTTTCCAAATGCCATTTCTTATCAGTTCTGCCTACTGTGCTGTCTTGGGCTGGTTCGTAGAGCTGATGGCTGGTGCTAGCCTGTAAAGCACTCTCTGCTTTACAAGCCTGAAAGAAGCCACTTTACTCCAGCCACTTGGTCTAGAACAATGTATCTTTTTTATTAGCCAAGCATCGATAACTGTGATTTTAGCTCTTTTGCCATGCAGTGGCTGGCCTTGTTTTGTGTTTTATTATGGTGGAGAGGTGAGTATTGCAGGGTGGAGCCCCCCATTTGGCTATAATGTGTACTAGATACATAAATGGCATTATTTGGCATATTAATACTGCAGCAAATAAATTCTGAAAACTCAAAAAAAAAAAAAAAAAAAAATCTACTATGACCAGACCGCAGGTCACAACCCAAACTTTGGAAATGAGGGCATGCCCACTTCTAAATCCTCTCCTTGGATGGCAAAGGCAACAACAAAGTAATGAAATACAAGTCTTTGGGCCAGCGGTGATCATAAAATCTGCTCTTCTTTTGTTGTTAATTTTGTACTGGTCCTTAATTCCTTAAACAGCAGGAGAAGTGATAATGTGCAAATAATAGAGGCCCATTTTAGGTGAGCTAAACATGCAAAATAGTCTTAGATGTCTTTGTTTATTAAACAGGGTGGATATCCTTTGTTTTTCCACCATGTCCTTTACATTACGCTACATTTGAGACTGTGATACCAAAATGTACCTGAACTAAATAGCTATGTATATCCATTGCTGACTTAATCAAGCAAGAGCATCTGGAATGGCCCCAGGCAAGAAGTTACATTCAAGCCTCAAATGGAATAAATCAGCTGATGGAGGAGCAACAGCCTCTCAGCCCTAAGAAAAATCACCATGCTGCAGCTGTTGATCTTCATACCCCAAGATAAACTGGTACAAAGGGAGAAATTTCAGTCCAATGATCTGAGTCACTGTTCAAATATACAATCATTTGGGGAAAAAAGGCCTATTTTGCAAAGCTACTCAAACTGAGGTTGGAAAATTTTGAGGTATGATTAAAATCTAATGGTACCCCAGTAGATTTATATGTAGTATATCATTATTAGTTAATTAGGGTTGTATTTAATTTTTAACTCCTGTTGAGTATTGTGGGTATGATCCTGTGGTATCATCGTTTTATCATGACTACGTGGGTTTCCCTGTGAGTGGAAGTGATGCAACTCTGTGTGAAATACACTTTGCATTCATTTTTGCCTTTAAATCAAATAAATGTACTTTTCACATAAAGACATTGTAACTAACGTATGTTTTTTAGACTACCCGTCTTATGGCAATACTACTAGAAATGATAAGCTGATAATGAGGTAAATAGCAAGTTTATTCCAGGACTGGTCTGTACCGAATCTGCTGTGGTCCTTCCTGGTGCCCTGCACAGTGCCATCAGGTCGGATCTCCAGGTGAAACCCGGTCCTGCAGTAGAGCTGCCGCCGTCTCAGGATCCCCTTTAGATGACTGAGGTCCGCTAGGCTCCGGGACAGCCTTTCCGCGGACACCAGGTGCTCCTGCTGCTGCCCCTGTACCCCCATCATAAGTCCGCCCACAGAGTTGTAGTCCACCGCCCCGGCTGGGGTGAGCACGAAATGAGAGCCTACGGGAGCCGGAGCGGCACCAGCGGAGCCAAAGCTGTCCAGAAATCCGTTGACGAAGCTCCCAACCTCCGTCGCTGCCCCCATCACAGAAAATAAAAAAAACAGATCCGGATAACAGCTCGGGAGATCCAAGTGATGAACAAAATGTCTCAGTGCGATTGATAAAGCGGAGAAATGGAAAAGTTGGACGTGCGAGCAGAGAAAATGCCCAATTCGTGCGCGTTTTTGCGCAGTCACCAGCTGCGTTAATTAAACTGACACTTGATTGAGATCAAAGTCCCGTTTTGTCACGATGTGTGCAGGTATCTCCAGTTCAGAAGCCAGTACCCCCTCTTCTCATCTCACTGCTATTTATCCCTCCTCTCTCTCTCTCTAGCTCTCTGCGCGCTCCCTCACTCTCCTCTTCCCTTCGGGATACTCCCCTTTGCTCCGGAGCACTCCGGGTTTTCCTCTCTCTCTCTCTCTCTACCACATTTCACCTCAGCTTATTTCTGCGGTACCCTCCTATTTCTTCTATCTTCTAACAGCTGCATGCAGCACAGTATGGGCCAGTTTTACACTGCACACTTCGCGTCTATCACACAACAATATTCCCTCTTTATAGAAATTCACCTCAAGTTGCCTTTTTATGCTAATGCGCCCTGATCTTCCCCCTTTATCGCTCTTTTCTGATCCCTTTTGAAAGTGCGCCCTCATCCCACAGCTCGTCGTGCTCTTCCTCATCTTTGATGTTCAGTTTTAGTGCAGAGAGCGCAGGGACTTGGAGAAGAAATAAAAAAACACTGATAAAAAGGAGTCTGAGAGGCGGAATTCCCCTTGCTTCTTACAGAGCAGTAAGATCACATAGATGCAAAATTTGGACACCTCGGTAGCGGCCACTTGCACATTGAACAGTGATTGTGTGTGTGTGTGTGCAGCGGCAACTTGTGTGTGCATTGGACATATAAAGAAAGTGAGAGTGTGTGTGTCCCAAACATCGTGAAAGTGATATTGCCATGATACCCTTAACGCTTACGGCCCCACGCCCCCATCTCCAAACGAGTCAGGTGCGGCAGCAGAGACACACAGAGAGGAAAGCCCCCATTTGCGTAATTTTCGCACTCGGGTGTTGATTTATTGCCCCTGTTTTATGTAACCCAGCCGCGCGTTTACTGCACCACCACAGACAGACACACACAACCACACACACGCACCCACACACACACCTGTGCAAACGACATCACTTGACTGTCAATCCCCTCATTGATCTTCCCGCAATGCTTTGAACAGTTCAGGGAGCCCACAGCCTATATCCTTAATTGTGGTCTTTAAAGACGAATCAAAGACGCAGATGCTTCAAAGCGGCGGGATCTTGTAAGGGGATCAGGTAATAACAACCAGAAGAAGGGAATATACCTGTTTGAACTTCAAGCTCGGATAATACCCAACACTTGACTTTTAAAGGGCTTGTAGTAGCTGTTAATCTTTTCTTAAACAGACTGACTTTGTTATGCATATGCAGCTTTTTATCGATCATGACTTTGAACATTGATCATGTGTGATACTATGAAGGTCTCATTTCAAATGACGGTTATTCTCAGTTTGCCTGCTGCTGTTTTAAAGCAATTACAATAAAGACTGACTATTCTATTCTATTCTATTCCATTCTATTCTATTCTTCATGTGATGGTGCAAACATAATAATCGTTGTTTTCTGTTTGCATTTATTAATGCTCCAGCCAATTGGATTGTTAACAAATGCAATAGCAAATATAGGGCTACAGCAAAGCTTTTGATGACGTTTCGCTCAGCTGACGTTTATAAACTAATTCAACCTCCCAATGTCTTTACATCCTCTTTGCAGGACTAAAGGGTCAAACAGCAGTTTACATGTTAGATTTAAACGTTCTTTTACCCAAACAGTGGCACGAGGGGCCATGTTCCAGCCTATATGACATTGATTTTGGCAGCTATACAGACCTGCGCTCGCGCGCAGCTGCCCCCTCCCCTGGGAGCCGCGTTGATAAATGAGTTGAAGGTGCAGAGGTGTTTGTGTGTGCGCGTGTGCGTGTGTGGTCGCTGCACGCAGGTCATTTTCTAGGCCTACTTATATCCATTTCTACTGAGTGACAGGAAGACAGAGGCATTGTGGAGCAGCTTTAAGGTTTTTAATATCATTTTATTTGTGCTAATCTGATTGCACAGTGTACAGCTATTGTGCGCGGACTCTGCTTTTGTTCACGTCAGCCTCAGACAGAATGCGTTTCTACGTGTGTGGCGTGCGTCCTCCTTCCTCTGGCTTCATTAGTATTTATGACCGGCCGGGAAAAAAACTTTTTCTTAAAGGAGACTGGATCAATAGGAATAGCCCTCGGCCTGATCAGATCCTGATATATTGGATATCGACCCGTCCACAATGGACATGTCAACTGCAACGCCACATTTCCAAGCATCCTTGCAAGCTGCAAAAGGGGTTCCCATGGTCACATGGTCTGCTCTAACATGTATTTTCTAGAGGTTTACTGCTTTGTTTTTAATAGAGGGAGGCCAAGCATGCAGCCACCCTAACAGTCATGGAGGCCCCAAGGCTTCTCTACCCCTCACCCAACCTCCCCCCCACCCACACATACACACACAAAGAAATTACAACCTAATCGAATGCCTGGATAATGGAATAACTGAATAAGTAGCCTGGAGGTTATTAATGCAAGTGGATCCAAACTGAGGTCCATGAAACTCCAGGGGTCCAAAGCAGGACTCATAAGACCCCCTGAATTTGTTAAATTTAATTATGAATAACACATTTAGATACAACTGTTGTCACCCATATACCACATAGGAAAAAGACGTGTATTATTCTGCCTATGACTTAGGATGTCATGCTGTTCCACCTAACTTAAAAACCAGTCATTCCTGCACAATTTGATTTCATCATTCATGTATTTCTGATCCGTTCTTTTTTACAATGCAAACCACAGACTAGTGCCACTCTAGGTCCATAAAAGTAGAATTATGTTATGTTTGTCACATAATAAGTCTATTGATTGTAAATTATAAAGATTGATTAGGAAAATAAAGAGGGAAATGCAAATGAAAATAACCCTATTGTGAAACTTTTTCTTGTTTTTTTTTCAACCACCTTATATCAGTGTTGGCTCTTTAGAATATTTAAACAAAAAATAAATAAATAACCGCTTGTGTTTCATATTCTGTTTTAAAACCATAAATCCAAATTACCCAAAGTTACAATGCCCAGGTCATCCACTGTGACAAAACCTAACTGGAGGCTGACCCCCACACTCCAATTAAACTGTCCAACTATTTTCATGCTTCTGAAGCCCACAGTGTGCATGTATAATGTTGATTTACCTGGAGCTCTGTGAAATGAATATGTACAAGGAATGGGGCAGTGATTTGGTCATTTGAGGTGCTATCAAACTCACAAGAATTCAATGATGGGAGTTTTTTGTTTTCTACATTTAGGTTGTAATTTTGCCTTAACAAACCATCTCCATGTGCGTCAGTCAACTTTGAAATAATCATCAAAATAGTCAAACTTATTTGGGATCATAAGCAAAATTTAAAATCAAACGAAAACATTAAAGGCTTTATAATTAGCCTTTTAAAGCATTTATTTGTTACCACTAGGTCTTGATATTCATTGTTTGATCTGTTCTCAACTTTTGGCTAAATGGAGCTTACAGGTCACAGTGATCCACCATGCTTCATGTGTGAACAGGTGACAGGCCCATGTATTAGACTTCACTCCTTTCTTCTCCAAGCATCAAAGTCAGAGGAAAAGCCCCATCAGGTTAACATTAGTCCTACATGTAAAGACTTAAATGAAGAGTTCATCTTTGATATTCGTTTGATATCTGCTCTCCGTTTGCTGCTTTGATCCTGCACTTCTCATTGGAAATTTGATACCACACTGACCCTTAGTGAAAAGAAGAGGATTGACAGATGTTTATCATCAACACTTTTAATTTCCACCATGTAAATGGAGATGGCTTTCAAGATCTTCCAAGATAATTTGTTGTGAGATATTTGAGGTAATAGAAAGAGGTATATATTACTGTTTTTGACTTCAGTTTGCCAGATTTGTCAATTTCTTTTGAGATCTGCACAAGGTCTTATTAATAATTCTTGGATGGGTCTTTACTTTGTTGTAACCGATTAAAGTAAGAAAGAACAGCCTCCCAACTTAGTTCTAAAAAGAAACAATGTGAAAATATAGCTTGAACTGCAACACATAGAGGAATACTTGCTTTTAAAAATATCATTGTGTATTTGAGTAACTCTAATACTTTTAGTTACCCTATTAGCAAACATTTTCTTCTTTTAGTAGGTCGAATTCAGGTTGACTGGCCCAGTTAAATATGATGAAAATGTATAATCTTATGGATATGGCGTCATGTAGGTGTGTTGGGCAAGCATCAACAAAGAGGCTGACTGTGTAATTCTTTAGGAGAGGAAAATGAAATGTTCATCTTCAGGTCATAAAGTTGTCTGCACTGATGAACTGCTCAAACTTTTGATGCATCTTAAATGTCTGTACTAATACAACAAAACCAGTCAAAAGAATGTTTACTCAGTGTGTATTCATTTTGGCATTAGGCTGTACTGTCACATCCAACCAATTGTGGTTTGGCTAGAAAACATTATTTTGATTGATTGGAACAGTGCTAAAATGCTTATGCTGTAAAGAAAATGATTAACCTTTTAATAGGAGACATTTGTGTGTCCTCTGCATGCTCCAAATCAGAGTTTCCCAACATCTTTGACCCCTAAAGAGTCATTAAAATATGACTGGCGTCAGGGATTTGGCCTTTTTGCTTGCCGTAGGCCAGATGTTTTTTTTTTTTCTGGAACCTAAGGATGCCCGGAAAATTCCCGCTTTTGCCCATTTTTAACAAATGCAGCAATCAGGCCTTACTCCAGTAACACATTTCTAGTTTGAAGAACTGTTTGGCTGATGAAGGTCTAACACCAAAACACTACGAGTATATTACATTTTGATTTTTTTCTTTTGAACTATTTGAAGCAAATAAATGTCAAAAGATGCTTCTTTCACCACCACGTAGGAGGGGAAGATTTACTTTTGTCCGCAAATACATTCATGTCGTTTGGAGCTTATAGGTCACTTAAGCTAATAGTCGGGATATTTTCCTGTTTCGCTGGTTGAATTTAGTCCTGTGTTTAGGTAAGGCTACATACTCGCACAGTGAATAACTGAATAACTTACCCTTACTTGGTAAAGTAGCTACCACATCCCCTCCACTCTGTCCTGGGAATGCTGTCAGCATCAGCACTGCTCACACATCTCGCGGTAACGACAAGAAACGCGATATTTCAGCGCTCCCCGCAAAGTTCTAACCAAAGCAGCACAGCGGCAGCAGCAGCGACCAAAACAGCAGCAATGGCCGCTTTCCGCAGAGTGGCAGCGCTGGCCGGTAAGCTTAACTTCTGGGCGGCGGCGAGAAACGAGCTCGCCGTTGGTAGGAAGACCGGTGAAAGAAGAGCTCGGAGGTGTCTGGCTGTCGGTACGTGTCTTGTAGCGGGAGGCGCAGTGGCACTTTACTTTTACAACGATATCATGACCGCCAGAGGCAGGAAGAGGATGAGGTGTCACAGCATCAACGGTCTGCTCCCGTCCATCCCGACCGTTGAAGCCAAGGAGAAGGTAGGAGGCTGCGTTTGACTACGGCTCTGCTTTTTAATGTTCCAACGAGGATTAAGTGACAAATAGAGGCTTAGTGGACTTATTGCAGATAAATTGTCGTCCCACATGGGCCTTCTGTGTGTAAAACAGTAAAGAAGAAACGACAGAACACTGTCAGAGGGCGCTGAGTATTTTCCACATCTTTTCCTTACTGAACTCAGAACCCGTAAAAGCAGTTTTAGGCCTGCTTCTGTTTTGTAGCCATGACTGGGCAGGCTATTTATGAGCTTGGTCGGATAAAATGTGTCATTCATTCCCAGCTCGCTTGGTGGAAACACTTCGCTCACTGTTTGGCTTGACTGCAGGACGGTGTGCGCGCGCAGATGCAGGAATGGCGCTCTCCGCTCGAGCTGGTGCTGAAATGACAGCCCGGATGTCGGTCAGTCAGTCAGTCAAGACACACAGCTGCGTGCCCACATCTGTCCAGAGTAACTGCAGGCACATTTGAATTTCAAAGCTAAAATTAAGTGCAACCATTGTGACTGTAGCAATAATTGTTTTCTCACATTATGCCTGATCAGTGATTAGTTGGTAGTTTCATCTTAAGTCACTTTAGAAAGGTAATAAGATCGCATTTTTCATGACATAACAACGTGTGCAGCACACTTCATTTAAAAACAATGCAAACAAATCTAGAAGGCTTATTTGGCCAGAGACCTTTCTTAAAATCATTACAACGCCTTTTATGGCGTACAATTCAGTTTTAACTCATACATATCATTGTAACCTATAAATCTGTGAAATCAATTCGAAGGACAAATAACATCTAAACTAGAACCACAACTGAGAGTGTTTACTGTTATTATAATAAGTAGGCATTAGTTGTATACACACTTTCAAAAGCTATATTGGTTTAACAGGATAGACAGTAGTAGAAACAGCAACAGTTTTTGGAACAAAAGCCTAAAATATTTATACCTGATACTTACAGCCATTTTATCGTTTGTTAATAATGATAGAAATTTTCATATCAGCTTATACTGAAAATTAACTTCTTAAGCCAATCACTGCCAATACCCATATCATGCCGACAATATAGTGCATGCCTATTTTCAACTAGTTAGAGATTTGTAATTAGAGATCTTTTTCAAGCTTTCCCCTGTTTTGTCTCCATCATGGAATAATTTTAGATTATGATCAGTCAATGAGAGAGAGCTGTCAGTTTGCAAAAAAACAACAACAAAGCCCCCCCCCCCAAAAAAAAAAAAAAAAAACATTGTCACAAGCAGTTGGAGATCCCGGAAAAAATGCACAGGGCCATGTTAAAGTTGCTGATTTAGATTTTTTTTTTTTTTTCTTGACAAAACTACCAACTTAAAAAATGACTACTTGACGCTCCCAGACAAGTGGATATAGCTAGTTAAGATCAGTAGAGCCACCCTGAGTAAGATCTTTTCTCCTTGATCCCAGTCAAACTTGACTGTTGTTGGGTATCTGCAGAGTCTTGTCTTATGTATTTGATCAGCTCCTGTGGGCACATTAAGGTGGAAATGGAAAAAGCTAGAAATGTATTTAATGTGATGTACATGCCTATTTAATATGTATTTGGGGCAGTGGAACAACAGCTGTTTTGGAAGCCCATTGTGATGACCTGATACTGTGGTTTACTTTTTATTTTTTCCGTAACGGAGACAGCCTAGAACTTGTGGTTCATAATCCCATCAGTAAGGTCAAGTATGTTGATTGTTTCTATAAAGTTAGATTGAAGTTTATATGAGATGCTGCGATGAAGGGAGCGTGTTGCCACTCACTTTATTAGCATGAGAGTCCATAGGAAGAGCAATAGCCACATGACTGTGGAACAGGATATTTCCAGTGGGAAAAGGAGAAAGAGCAGCCATCTGTTTCTCAGCTAATTTATTATGAAGGAAATCTGAATAATTAGGTTTAGAGTAATCATGAGAGCTCACCTGCAGGAGAACAAACCAGCAGGTAAACGAAGGTTTCACCTGAAAAGAAGATTACAGTTAAATCTAAAAAATACTATTATCAAGTGGGCTTTACTTTTCATCCCTTGTTATCTTGTTTTCCTGTTTTTAACCCTTAGAGCTCACGCAGCACGGATCCATGCCACAGGCACATCCTTTATAAATTACTTGGTAACGTCATAGACGCTAACTTGGTTTTTCCTATGAAAGCTCTTCGTTGTGCCTGTCTAATCATGTTCTCCAGAACTTCGGAACTTCGGTGACTTTTCAGGGTGTTTGGAGATTAAATTCACAGCGTTACATCCGATAATAAGCTCCTTTTCTTCCATCTGTAATCCATTTTTGATCATGTACTTTGGCTTTCTTCAGTGGGCAGTGCCATTTTTGTTGACATGCAATGCATTGTGGGAGTTGTAGTTGGCCAGTTGCATCTCTACTGCTTAGAGGAGTGGCACAAATGAATCTAACTGCAAAAAAATGCATGGACTTTTTCTTTGTATATATGTGGATATTTTGAAAACTGTTAGTCATGGTATGTTTATTTCTTCACTGTTTTGTCCCCAAGAGATGGGAGAACAAGTCTGTGCAAAGAAAAGGCTTAGTCACTATTGTTAACTGTGTGTTTTCAATAAGAATCGGTGAGTTTCAAATTCTGATTTATTTTTTTCTTTTGTCTTTAGAGTCCTATATCTTTTTTTAAAATTCAAGTGACATTACTGTGTTAGATATATTCTTAAATGATGTTTTATAAGCTTTTTAAGGCAAAAAGTCCAGACAAGGCATGATGGTGAAAAAAATAGCTGTGAGCTCTAATGGTTAATATGGATCTATGGAATTTGTTACATGGAACTACTTGATTTGAGCCTAAAGGTTTCAAAAGTACAGGATGGACAAGACTAAATTTAGCTTGGGTTAACAAGCCTTCAGAAAGTAATTTGGTCCTTATTCTGTATGGCCATGCTATATATAGAATGACTTTATGTCTGTTTGGCCACTGAGCACCAGTGACTGCATATGTGATGGCGATGGCATAAACAGAGTTCAGTTACTTAGCTCATTTTGTTTATAGACCTAACACAATTTAAAGTTTGAGGATGAACAACTTTACAAATTTCAGCCTTTAAAAAACACTTTAAAGTGTAAGAAATGATGATGAATAAATTAAAGACTTTAGCCTGAGTAGGTCCATTAAGCTTAACTCCACAAACTTCTTTGTTCTTACAAATGCGCCCAATATTGGCTACTGATACATGCAGATTTTTCTTGCCAAAATATCAGCCCTAAATATGGGCAGAAATGCTCATATCTGTATCACCGATAACTCACTTTTTAAGGTAATATCTGCCAATACTGGTATCATACCAATAATACTGTGACATACATCCCTAATTTTCGCTGACATTCAGCTCAAGTTTTGTTTTATGACAATAAAGAAAACTTCTTATTCACCGCTTTGAAATTGTTAGGGCAGAAAATGTTTGTGACCCTTCTAGTTGCTGGTTGAATCTGCTGGGACCTTTTCTGGACAGTGGCCACTAGATTTCACTGAATTTAAATAACTAAACTTGACAGCAGACAGGACAAAAAAAAGAACTGAAATTTGGAGAGTTAAAATCTAAAGGAATTCAGGCAGTGGACCAAAAGCTGCCACCTTGAATGGCGAGCGCTGTGCTGCCTGAGGGGAAATCACTGGAGCATCTGCTCTGCAGCCAAGAAAACAAGACTAGACGACAGTAACAAGTCTAGCTGGGCCCACACAGCATTGAAACTGTAAAAGAGCACAGTGTACCAAAGACAGTCCGATTTGAAAGGACTACAGTTTCATTCCTTTTTACACCAAGAAGCTTCCATTACATACATCAGGTTGTACAGCATGCATGTGCACTGAGCTGCCTTTGCAGAACTTCGTAATCTTCATTCATTAGTGCGAGTTGGAGCCATGGGCATCTTTGCTCTTTCACTTGATTACAGTGCATTCCTATGAAGCTGAGTGCTCATCTCCTATTCATGCCTTCAAAAGCCCCCTTGGTGAAAGCAGCATCAAAGCTTTATGAATGAATCTGTGTGTGCTCATTAGCATGTTAGCTGAGCTGAGCAGGAACATCGGTGCACTGGGCCCCGCAGCCAAACAGGTTTAAATTTGGAAACCTCTCCACTAATTACACAGCTCCATACTGCACTATCTGTTGGCTTAGCAGCTTTCCTACACTGCAGCAAATCAGGCTGAAGCCCCGGCTCCTTACAGAGAGAGACAGAGACAGAGGGGGAGACGCTAATTAAGTAGAAAAGTGACAAAGTATTCATGTGTTTTTTTTCTTGTGTGTTCGCACATGCCCCTGTGTTCTAGCTATGAATTGTGCCAGAGGTACTTTCTCTTTATAATCTCAGAGAGCTAAATTGAGACAGTCGAAGCCAAAAATAGACCATTTCCTCATTACTGAGGTTCAAAAGCAGTGAAGAGGCAATTCCACTTGAAATTCAGTGTGAGAGGGAAGAGAGTTTGACTGTAAAGGAGGCCAGAGTTAAGGGAATCACATTCACATAGAATGAAATTGGGATTATTTTAAAGCTGCAACTCACACTTGTTTTTTATGATCAATTATTAGGTTGACTATTCATGTGATTAAATGATTATTCTTTTGGTCTATCAAAGTTTTAAATTGAAGAAAAATGAGGATGTATATTTCCCAAAGCCAAACATGATATCCTTCACTCTTTTGACATCTAAAGCATATTCAGTTCAGTGTCAAAGAGGAGTAGAAGCTGTCTTGTTGATGTAGATTTGTTACTTTTTTCTAAAAGCTTTGAATGATTTTGATTGAAAAAGACTGAAATGGAGAGAAACACTGTAACAATGGCAGCTGATTTTGCATTTGTGATGAAGAGGCTGCATTTTTTGACAAATGATGAGCGTTGGGTCTTTATAACAATATGTCCAAGAGAACGGTCTTGGCCTGCCCTCTTTGTGAAAGGCATGGAGATAACTTTGGTTATGAATTGGCACTATGCAAACAGTCACTGATTGATTGATTGATTGTTTGACTGATTTCTTAATTACACACATCTATTTGAAGAGCATTATAAATTACTGTACACCTCTCAATAAAACCTAGTACCCTTGCTTCCCTATGCTGCTTTGCTAAAGCTACTGTAGACAATGTTGAGAACAGAAGCATCCTCTACTTGAAAAAGTACTTGATAACTCCATATATAAATCACAGCAAACATTATTTACAGAAATATGTCCTGTCCAAATGGTATTTTTGTGCACACTGGGTAATACTGATAACTGCAAATTGCTTTCTTTCTAATCAGTCTTTGCAATTACACTGCACACTGCACTCCGGTCAGCCTCCGCTCTGCTCCACTTGAGTTATGGGCCAGATCTATTTTCAGCACCAGCCACTGCTAAAACGCATCAGTCCACATAGGGACAATCAACCCAAACAGCTAGAAAAACTTGCAAAGCATCCGGTCAACTTCAACATAAAACACAATGCATTGATCCCTGATAGTAAGTCATCACTATATCAACTATATCATATATATCATCAGAGGTGGAAAAGTACCAGACCATATTACTCAAGTAAAAGTACTGTTACTTTAGTTAAAATGTACTTAAGTAGTTGAAAAGTGCTGCTCTATAGATCTACTCGAGTAAAAGTAAAAAGGAAGTTATAAGTTTACTCAGAGTATTGAGTACTGAGTGGCTCCTTGTGATCCTCAAAGGATGTTGAAGGTAAAATATGATCTTTCTTTAATGTGCAATATAAATGAAAGGATATGGGTCTCTAACAAGGTTGTTTATTGTAAGGTGTTACTTAACCTAAAGTGAAATGCAACAGGATAAAATGTGGGATAATTCTCTGGATTTATGCTTCTGACTGTCATGTGTTATGGAAGTTAGATTTGTAACCATTTTCTTCTTGTTGGCAGAAAGCTTAGATGTCCTCATTTTGTTTTTTTTATTGAGTTTTTTTACTCAGTACTTTATGCTTTTTGAAATATAATTAAGTACAATACTTTCCTCAAAATATACTTAAGTAAAAGTAAAATGACAAGTAATGATTTTAAAAAGCACTTAAAATGTACAAGTACACAAAAAAGCCACTTAATTACAGTAACTTGAGTAAATGTAATGAGTTACTTTCCAGACCTGTCTATCATATACCACAGGGGTTTTCAAAGTGTGGGAGAGTGAGCCTCCCCTAAGAGAAAATTATTCATTCAGTGGACCCCCATAAAACCCCAAAAAGATTCAGACTGAAAAAAAAATATATATATATTGTCAAACTTTAACAATTTTTAACAATATATTTTTGATACTTTGGTCTGCAAATGTTCTTAAACATCTGTCTTTCCCAGGCAATCAGTTGTTTGGCTTCAGTAATAAATGTATTGCCAATACTACCTGATTGTTATGCGCTTCGCTCTTATTTAGTGGGAACCTAATAAGTTTTCATCTGTACAGTTGATGCAGGATTGCATAACAGCAGACCATCCTCCACTTTCTGCCTTTCTTGGTACTTGCTTTTGATCAGTGCTGGTGCACTGATCAGTGAGCGAAATTCCTTTAACTTCCTGTTAAAAATTCCCCTAGTTTGGTCACTAGACTTTTTGCTCAGTCTTAAGATGACCCCAAGATTTACACAGCCTCATGCTGTCAATAGCTTGGATCTTTGCAAATTAAAAACTGTGACTTGAGCATCACCAGGATCAATGCAGGAAAATCCTAACTTGAAAAGTTGACTCTATAGCATAGTCCCTATAGTAACTGTAAGTCTATCCATTTTGCTCCATGCACAGCAGAATTTAGATCACCTTTTCTCTGGTTTCTGGTTCCGCGTCTCCCCTGAAGTTCTGTGGCGCCCCCCAGGAGAGGCCCGCCTCACACTTTGAAAACCGCTGTAAATATCCCTTTCTGTGGCACGAGCTACAGTTCATCTGTTGATTAGTGGGTCACAGAGCTACTATGGCACCACTGATGAAAAAAAGTCAACTTCTGATGTAGAAAACCACAGAATTTTACATGTAACACTTCTTTTGTAGAAAACATAGACCTTTAAACGTCATAATGTACTCAACCATGGTGGAATACAGGATACAGAACGCTCTAGAGCGCAGCTCAGGAGTAGTACGTGGATTATAGTCAGAACACCATAATCATGCCATTTTTTTCTGGAAACGGCCTGAATGGTAGTGGATTTATTTTCAAACATGACCATGACTCTAAGCAGAATGCTAATGCAGTGAAATAATTTCTGTGGGGAAAAACAACTGATAAATGATAAAAAAAATACAGATAGTGCTGTAAGTAGCTAGATAGTTTGGGATCATAGGGACAGGGAAATAAATAAAAAACTGCAGAAATGTGAAAATAATATTTAAAAAAATGATTAAAGATTACTTAAGAAATCTAAAAGACTTTCTCTAGACGTGCTCAAGATGCACTAAGTATGGAAGTCACAAAGAGCCAACTTTTGCCTGTGGAAGACATCTTTATTTTACTTTTATTTTGACACTTTGTAAATTATGAAAAAAATTAGTGATAAAATGGATTATCATTAAACTCTAAACAAAAAGGCGAATGATGGCCCAAGACTTTTGTATTTTGTATGTACTTTTGTATTGCTGTGTATGTCTGGCTCTATATAAAGCAGTTGAGCGTATTGTTTTTTTCTTTTATCTGCAGGCACGTTCCTTTGACTTTGAGGAGGGGGACGTGTACATGTCATCCCATGAACATCGCTTCCGCATGTTCAGCTCAGTAGAGTATGAAGGGCAGCTGTACATGACTCCGCAGAACTTCATTGAGTCAGTCACCATGAGCGAACCAAGAAGTAAGTCACATATTTAAAATGAGCTCTTGTCGATTGATATCATTCCGATTAAAGTTTATTCAACAAGTCTGAGAATTGTTGCTTTGATAGAAATTAAATTTTCTTATTGAATAATTTCAGTTAAGTAACACTTGAAGTTCATTTTGACTGGTTTTCATCTGGTAATAACATGCTACTGACAACTTAAATTCCATCGAGAATCAAGCACTTATAGATCACAGGGATCACAGAACACATGCATGTTGATTGGATGGAAATAACTGTTTAAATTTCCATCTTAGAGTTTGAATGATTTCAGTTACATTTTAACATCAATAAGTGTCATAATTAAATGTGATATTTTTAGCTTCCTGGTATTGATGTCTGATAAAGTTGCAGATCTTTTTTATTAAAACAAAGTTTAGTTCATTTGTTTAGTTGATAGGGGGCATGCAAAACAGAGCTGCTGAGCCAGAGTTAGCTATGAAGCTAATTTACATCTGTAGTCCCTGGGCAGGAAGATGTAATAACTACACAATACAAATGATAAAAACGAACATGCTAGCGTTCAAAACAATACAAGCTCAACAACAGTTCACCACTTAAAAACAACATACTTAAAACTGCATTTAATTGTCTGTAAGATTGATGCATTCAGAGGTTTACATGATAGTTTTTCTTAGTCTTAGAACACTTTGAAGTCCTATTTTTAAACAGGTCTTTGCCATTTCTGTCAGCCTGCTGCCAGTAGTAACAGATTAGACTGGCCAGCCAGCCTCAAAGCAGATGGCTTTACAGCTATTGTTTAGTCTGAGGTTCAAGTTAGTCACACGCACGCACGCACCCACACATGTACACACCTGCCACACTTCCTTACTTGTCCACATTTCTGTTTTTTATGCTTTTTCTGAACAACTAAACTATCTACAACTAAAACTTTTAAGTGTCTCATTGCTATCAGAAATGAAGTTATCAGAAATATCTGTGAAAAAATCTCTACCGTCAGTGTTTTGTGATTGTTGCGTGCAAACTGTGCACCTGTATGCTTATGTTTACATCAACCCTGGCCCAGTGACATACGATACAGCCACACATAACCTCTCAGCAGCCGACATCCTCTAATGCTGCCTTTGAAGTTGAATTAGATGAACTTTGTTGTATAAAACAGAACAAAAGTAGTATGTGCTTTTACTGGGACATTCCACCTACTACAAAGACAAGCACAGGGCACTTTAGACGCTACAAATGGGCCTGTGATGATGACAGTGTATATACAGCGAGTGTGTCTGCACGTTTTAGTGTGTGTGTGTGCCTTTTGTGACTGTACCAAGCACATTAAGACCCATTTCTACATCATACAGATGCTATCTGACCAAGCCCACCCAAACTCTCTCTTCTCCTGTTCCCCTTCTTCTCTGCTCTTTTGTCTCGTTCCTGGCAGACAAGCGGCCCTGGAGGTCCCTGACCAAACAGGTGGGAGACACAAGCTGAATGCTTATGTTGCTGCCATCTGTTACATGTTACATCTGTAGCAGTCCTTTGAAACCCTGCAACATGAACTCATGATTTTGCAACACCTGATGAAGACTTGTTTAAGGTTTACTAAATGTTTTGCTTGTAGAATTGGTGTATTATTGTGATCATCATCATCAGAACAGAAGATCATAAGTAAAGGACCTCTGTCCTGAGTTTATTAACCACTTGAGTGGTTCAGAGTTGCTGCTGGGTTGCCAGGTCAAGTCAGGTCACTTATTGCTTAGTCATATTTTAAGAATGTAGTTTAACTCTTTCACAAACATTTTTGGATGTTTATGACTTAAATAGATATGAATCTAGAAGAATTTAACAGATCTGTTTATTTTGCAATACACGTCACTGTTTTTTTTAAATGTTCCCTAAAAAAATAAATATGGGTCAACAAATAAGCTGGTATGAAACCCTTTTTTTGTTTCCACAAAGTGATCTGATTGGACGAGGGTCGTTTTGTGGGTGCTGATAAAAAATTACATAAATGTGGTTTTAACCTTTGGTTTTTAATGCTCACATAATGGTAAAATATAGCAATTGAACACAATGAAGTATTTTGATAAACAGTGTGTGGGATTGTTGAATTCTTTCCTCCTTCTCCATCTCCTGGCATGTTCTCTGTTTCTCTCTATTTCATTGGTTGAAGTTTAAAGGTTTGTTGGTTTGCTGTGCACATCATTAAGGTTGCTCTAAACCATGTTTTTTGTACATATTGGTCAGGAGCTGGAGAAAATTCTCACGGAGACTCCCCCAGTATGGAGAGGATCCTCGAAGCTGTTCCGCAACCTGAGAGAACGAGGTTTGACAGAGTACACACACATACACCACTCCCGCCTCCACCACCACCATCACCACCCCACCCCCCCCCCCCCCCCCGGTAATAAACATGACACAATCAACATCTACAAAATATACTCAGAAAAAGCTTTTGCAAATGCACCTTGATTACTTTTGCCAGCACTAACACTACAAACACATTTAGCACATTTTTGAATCCAATTTTAATGCTCTTTGAGGGAGTAACTAGCAGTCACCAATTTTAAAGAAACACAAAATACTTGTACCCCAATGAAAGGATACGTGCTCAGTGAATAGACCTCAGTCTCTATTGTGTCCCCATGCATTGCTGATAAGTCAGCCAAATACAGATTAAGAAAATGAAACTGAGACTTTTTAGCTCTAAACTGTCTGTCATGACATAAATGATGTTGTTTCTTTGGTAACATCTTACAGTACCAACTTCCTCAATCTTCTTTCAAGTTGCTTTATTTACATTTGAGACTGCTCCGCATGCTGAAATTTCTGTGCTCTTGTTGGTAAACATCACTGACATTATCGAACAAATCATGGGACGCAGGACAAAAATCAAACATGCTCAACTTTCTGTTGGGGGGTCGTGAGGAGTGTCCTTGATTGTTGTTATTTTGACACTGGACATGAGATGAATCAACAGAATTTTTGGGCCAATGGGTCCTAAAACTCAACAGCTGAAGGTGGGGTTATAATCGTGTTGAAAACAGGTAGACTAACCCAGCCTTTAAGCAGACCCATGATCTGTATATGAGATCTTCAGAAAGCACACCCATGCTAACACTAGGGATGGGTGATGTGGACTAAAAAATTTATCACGATATTTTGCTGTATTTATTGTGATAACGATATAAATCACGATAAAAAATAGCACCATTCAACACAACCTTTTTGGCTAGGTAAAATGTATCCAATTGGCTGCTTAACTACACCAGCTACATATAAATAAAGATATATAAATATATTTATTTAAATAGATATCTATTCATTTAGGGATAATTTAGTAAAAAAAACTATGTTGCCTCTACATTTAAGAGATTCAAAGAGAAATTTAGTTGGAAATAGTACAAAGAATGTTCCAACTTCACACATTATTAAACATTTCAGTATTAGCATTAAAAATTGACCCTAAATTAGAAGTATTACATTACTGTTTCACCTCCATATGGCCCATCCTGGATATGTCCTGTTTGCCTCTATCTCTAGTGTTTAAATCTAAAATGCAGTCTGATATCCTCTTTTAAGTTTGGAGGTTCCTTCAGTGGAGCAGAGCTGCCAGGCTCCACCATGTTTGCTTTTACAGAGATAAGTCATTTACTGCAAGTCCAAGTTGAAAGTCTTGTTGTGAAATTAATAAAAATAAGTAAATTTGATACATTTTTTTAACTAAGTTTGATTAAGTCCTTGATGTATAATTACACTGAAGCTTATAGTGTGGTAGTAGTAGTAATAGTCACATTTTCAGATATAATACATACGGTGTGGTGCTTTAATGTTTATCTGTCCCTCCATCATACACTTCTGTCTGTCTGTCTGCTGTCTGTGAGGTGTCTACATTAGACACACACCTATGCACCTAACAGACAGAACCCACAGCGCTGATAAAAATAAGCATGCGTCATGTTATCTATCATATTATGTACATTCTATGTTGTTGTAAATGTTACAATATGCAAACTTTATAGAAAATCTACATGAGATGCGAGTTTACTACTCATATCTTTCTAAATATTACACAAAGCGCTCCGTTATTTCCTTGTATAAACAGTGGGGCCGTGCGTAATTTCCACTGCTGTGAAACGGAGGAATAGGGGATCATAAAATAAAGCACACTGTGCAAATTACCGTTGTCTGCTCCACGTCTGATTTCCTCTAACCAAACCATTTCTAGATAACGGAGGTAGCTCCTCGTTCAGCAACAAACTCATCCTCTGTTTTAACTCCACCTTCGGCAATGTTTGTTACGTTTCTGCACGTGAGTTACGAGTGCGTCACAGTTGATGACATGTATGCGCGACGATCAGAGACATATATGCCATCAACCATAGTATATCGTTATTATTGTTGAATGCCATTTTCTCATCGTGGAAAGTTTTTTTTCGCGGTATATCACAAACGATAGGATATCGCCTATTCCTAGCTAACACCCTATCACATGACCCCTCAAGGGCCTCCCACTTAGCTATATTGACAGATGGAATAAAAAGCACATTGAAGGATAGCGGATCAGTCAGTAAAAGTTTAAAGTTTGAAATGCTTTGTGGTTTACTTTGCTCCATAAATACACTCATGATACTGATGAAGAATTTAAAAGTGATAGACTGATATTGTTGGTTCTCATTTCTCTTCCTTTTGTATATGTGTAATATAGCTTACCTGCTGGTGTGTGACTAAATAGTGCTTGTGAAAATGTGTGTGTGTCACTGCAGGTGTCTCTAATCCGGGGTTGGAGTCGTGCTGTCCCTCCTTACAGCCAAACAACCTGCTAAAATAACTAAAAATAAAACCTCTCCTTTCCTCTCCTTCATATGTAATAATCAGCTTGAAAGTGAGAGAGATGGAAAGCTCCTCTTTAATAGTGTACATAATTACACATACAGGGAATGTTACTCATAGCACTCCATTTCTCCCCCTACCAAGACAATGTTTTCTGTTTGTGATAAGTATGTGGATGTAGGTCTGTGTTACATTTAAACATCAGTCATCACATCATTATGCATCATTTAAAAAAAAACACATTTAAAAGGAGTCAGAAGATGATGTGATACTGACAGATTAAAGGAAGTGTAATTAGAATAGAGAAAAAGCAAGAAAGGAAAAAAGAGGGGATGCACTTTATTGGATTTTTGCTGATATGCAAATATTTCCAAACTTAATTCAGCTGATACTGATATACAGTGCTTAACAAATTTATTAGACCACCCTAACCCTAACCAGAGTAAGGTTTATGTCACAGCTGCCCTAAATTAACAGCATTGGTAATTACCAAAATCATTTTTTATGTTTTTGCAATAGTTAATACACCAATATGTAGAACCGAAATTATATTTTTAATGCTAAAATATAATTAGTATAATTCTTATCCATGAATTTTCAAATTTACTGATTTACAAAAAAAAACTGAAAAAATAGTAAAGCACATTATTATTTCTTGATTAATATGTCAAATTAGTTTTAGTGGTTGAATGTTATGCTTAATTTCTGACTTCTCAGAGAAGACCAGTGAGCCGGCTCAAACTTGGGTGAATTCAGTTTGAAATCCCTCATTCCTGTTCAAAATGGTAAAACGTGGAGAGCTCACTGAAAATGAAAGAGTCCGCATTAAAGCACTTCATGATGCTAGATGGTCTCTGAGACAAATATGACAGGTGGTCTAATAAATTTGTTAAGCACTGTATACACTCCCCTTTTTTACAGTAATAAACACCATCAAACTCTGTCTCTGATGCAAAGAGAGGCTGAGTCAAGCAGAGCCGAGAGAGGAGCAGGGAAGTGGACGGTCTGATAGTTTGTTTTATGTTTGGGGCTTTAATCAAAATGTTGAGGGCTCACAGTGGGCCCTCTTAAGTTGTTGCGCTCTAGGCGACCACCTTTACCTGATAGAACAGTTGAATATTTTACCAATTTTAAGGATATGCAGTTTACTGCTTATATGTACAGCTGATATTTCAAATGTAAATATCATCTGCAATATTTAAATTTTAGGTAAATATCCGTCATGCTGATAATATTGTGCATCCCTAAAGCAAGAATACAGAAAAGGCTAAAATTACAAGAGAAATAAAAAAGAGCAGGGACACAAAGAAAAGACAGAGCATGATAGTAAGCCTGTCCTGAGTCCTCAAGAGGAAGACATTGTATTTATATACACTGCATGTCTATTCAGAGTATTGTTGGCATATTTCCAAGACCACACACACAATCACATAGACATGTATTCACTGTCTGCATGCAGTAGTTCCTCTCTATGTGCTCTTGTTCATTTTTATTACCTTTAACCCACTCATTTCTTTTACAGGTTCGCTTACAGTGTGTACCTTGTATAATGTTAATAATTTGTATGTGTATTTAACTGGATGTGTGTGTATTTGACTGGATGTGTGTGTTTTTGCGTGTGTTTGTGTGTCTGCTGATGTCAGTACATGCTCGTCTGTTCATGCCATGATGAGCGAGGACAGTTAAAATCCACAGGATGGCTTTGGATTTCTGAGAATGACAAAGGAATGCACACAGCTGCCAAACACTGTTGACTATATGTGTGTGTGTGGGTGTGTGGGTGTGTGTGTGTGTGTGTTTAAAATCAGTTGTATTTATGATTACAGAAGAATAAATGTGTGTAATTTAGATGTCCAGTGTGGTGTTACTTAATAATACTGTGATTAGAAAAGTGCTCATATACATAATACAGCCCCACTTCCAAATAAGTTGGGGTGCTGTATAAAATGTAAATAAAACAGAACGCAATGATTTGCAATCACATGAACCCATGTTTTATTCACAATAGACACAACATGGACTCAGTGTACCATGTTGCCTTGCATTATGCCTCTGGTCTTGGTTTTCACACCCATCATGGTGTTTTGTATGAGAAATGTGTTTTTTTTTTTTTTCAACTAATACAAGCAATAAATCATTCTATATTATAACCAATACATTCAGTTAAACTCAGGTCAGACTGACTCATATTTCAAATTTGAAATGAATTGTTGTATTCTCATTTTGGTTAAGAAAAGATATCACTGGCGTCGGGCCAAAACCTTGTATCTCCAAAATCTCCAATTTTCAAGGAACGAAAAAAAAACCTCTGTATCTTTCAAATAATTTCACACTGACTGGTCATAGTCAGCATTGTTTTGATTCTTTATATTGCTTTAAATTTGTTAAAACCTACCGACAGATGTAAAGGTGGCCAATAGCACTGATTTATAAAAAAGAATTGGTTGGGGCTACCAACAGGCTATAGCTACAGCCCCAACAAGTGGTGGGCGGGGCTTGGATGAATTGACTTTCTACTGAGTTGAAGTGACACAGTTGGATCAACACTGTCAAATAACTTAAACCCTGAAGACCCCATAACTAAAGATGGGCCAAAATTACACTTTGAGAGTGAAAATCAACCCTGGAATGTTTAACCATAGATATAAACACTCCAGTTTTTGCTGTGTAGTTGAAATGTTCATCAGTTTGTTATACAGCATTTATTGCTGAGAGTGTGTTAGTGTAAGCATGTAGCATGTATCTGAGAAACCTGAGTGGTGTCAAAATGTATCTCCTGCTCTTTGCAGAGAGCTTGGGCTTCAAGCTGAAAAGAGAATTCGGTTCCAAATCAGCTCCTCTACACAAAGCAGCCGAGCATCAGGAAAACACTAAGCTCACAGTGGCCTTAACTGGTGTCATGTTCACCTACACACACACACACAGGCATGGGGAAGCAGTCTCCCGTAACACTCAAGCGAGTCACCCTGAACTATCTGAGCGATCAGACAGAAAGCGAAACAGAGGGAGAGAGGGATGAGATGGAGCTACAAAGATTCCTAAATGGGCCCGAGGCAAGAAAGGATCATCTCCTGAAACATTTTTCACTCGCTTATCCAAACACGCACACATCCAGCCCCGCCAGCCGGTGTCTTTACTTTGGGCACTTGGGGTGTAGAAAAGAAACGGTGTGTGGCCAAATGGCTGTTGGCGGCTCAGCTCAGAAAGACACATTTTAAGATGCTATCTTCATGAAAGGAAGGATTATGTGTGTGAGTGTGTGTCAGGAGGCCCTTGCATTTTGAACATCTGTAAACATTGTGTGTGTAGGGAGGTGTGTTCAATGTGACCTTTTCTTTAACTCCCTCTGTCTCTGTCTTATTACAGGCATCATCTCATACACAGAGTATCTGTTCCTGCTCTGCATCCTGACAAGTGAGTCAGTTTAGTGTCTCTACTCAGCCTTCACTTTATCCCCACTTCTACCTTTTTATTCTGTGTTTCTAGCTTCACTTGGACAGTCTCAAGACAAACAATGTTAGCTAAGGTACATGACAGAAAGCAAACCTAGGCCCACCCAGATTTTAACAAGAGGCAATTATAACTGCTGGGTTTCCCCTTCCCCTTGGGGTAACACAGAAGTTAAGAGAAGACGTAGAGTAAGAAAAGAATACCTCTACTTAAACTCTCAACACTTAAATCGAGACAGGAATGCAAGGTCATTACAGTTTTCACTTTTCATTAGTTTTTATTAGTGATGCAAGATACTGGATTTTTGCCAATATCTGATATGTTGTAATTTGCAAAATATACTGTATTCATAATCAGCATCGTCTTGGTATCAACAGTAGTAAGTTTAAAGGAGAATTATGTGTATTGTCAGAAATGTCCATTTCTGCTGATATTTTGGCAAAAACAATCTGCCTATATCAGCTGTAACTATTGAATGTACAAGCAAATAAGTAAGTGAAGTTTTAGGCTAGACCAACAAACCTACATCAGCTGAAGTGTGTTTCTTCATCTATCATCATCCTTACACTTTGAAGTATGTTTTAACTACTGAACTTTGTAAATTTGTTCAATGGCAAACTTAAATTTGTTCATCCTCAATGTTGTTATCTACATGGGTATCAGCTAAATATTGGCATTTCAGGTATTGGGAAAAAAAAACAAAAAGTTATATATATATATTCTTTGTTTTACTTGTTTAAAAAAATGTTCATGTCTGCCCCTCTCCTATTTTAAAAATGCCTATAACAATGCCAGATTTGTCTTTTTTTAAGTGCTTTAATCCATGTGTAACTGCAAAATAAATACATAAAACCAAAGAGAGAGAGAGATTTTCAGCAAACTAAAGAGGAGAAAAATTACTTTTCGTCCACATCAAAGGACAGGTTATCTGTGTTCATTTTGACAGCTATTTAAAATGTAGTTTAATTTCAAATGTAAATGTTCCTTAGTTATAGTCTAATTTTAGACAAAAACAAAAATATATTTTTTCAGTTCTGGTCAATAAAAAGCCCTCTTGTTTTAGTCTTTTCTCCTTCTTAAATTAATGTTACTATAAAACACACAACTCTCTCAGCTCTGCTTGTGTTTTGACAAATCATGTGTTCGATAGAGAAGTATACACATTTTAGTGTATGTGTGATGTTGTATCAATCATCACGGAAGATTCATCTTTATAGCTGCTTGATCAATTTAAATGTTAAATTCATGAATATTTTTTAAAGAACTTTGATTACTTTATTTTTGACAAAGTAGTTAAAAAACAAAGTGCTTTACATAGTAGCACCTCCTTTGTGTTTATGAGTTTCAGTGATTATTATAAATGAAAGGCTTTATAGATAGCAAAATGTTCAGTTGAAATGTCTGCATTTGCTGTGGTTATAAACATCCATGTACTAGTAATCTGAAATTGGTAGATCACCAAATACATGTGATCAATAAGAATCAGGTCGAGTGATTTAAAGAATATGAATGTTACCTGATTTATCTGTACTTCTCCAGCCTGCTTGTGACACTTTAGTGCTATTTCTGGATTTAGAAATTGCCTTTAACACACAAGCAAGCACACTCAGTCACTCCATGTGCTCTACTCTCTGTCCTCCAGAGCCCCACGCTGGCTTTAAGATTGCTTTCAATATGTTTGATGCAGACGGCAACCAGATGGTGGACAAGAGGGAGTTCTTGGTGGTGAGTCTCTGATACTGAGAAAAAATAAATCCTGCCATTATTTCTCAGTGAAGGAAATTCTTAATGAAGATATTGACAAGGTCAGATACTGGTGCGGATGTAACGATCTTAGCTCCTATTCTGTACCAGTGTTGGGTGGCGTTACTTTTGAAACTTACTCGTTAGATTACTGTGGTACATACTGAGAAAAGTAACTCTTTACGTTACTGCGTTACCTATTTCTAAAACTAACGCGTTAGAGTACTTTTGCGTTACTAAATATTAACACCCTTAAGCCACTTGTTCCACTCTGGTTGTAAAAATGACAGATAAAGGCCGCACGTCTGCATTTGAATGTGCAGACTCTAATGCCAATGTAGAGCCTAATTTACAGCCCATAATCTGTGCAGCCTGAGAACACCACTAACAGACAGGAAAACTTTTACAGCTCTTTAACATGCTCACAATCTGACAACAAGCTGAGCAGAAGCAGACAGAAACACTCAAATACTGTGCGTAATAAGCGCATAAATGGAACAGCTGCACAGCCGATTCAATAAAAGCAAACGGAGCTTTTAAACTTACGTTTCACCTCGATGCTGTTCTTGTCCCTTTTATCCAAAAATCCATCATAATGGGGATAATTCCACAGTGTCATGCTTTCCTCTGTTATCTCATTGGCTCAACAAGCTAACAATGCACGTGTAATGGTACAGAATGTGTACCTTCTGCTGGTATGGCTTTAAGTGCCAACCTGACAACAGCAGGAGAGAAGGACAAACAAGTGCTTCAAGGAGCCTGCTTTTTTCTTTCTCTCTTTTTGAAGCCATGGGAAAGAGAGGAAATTTGGGATTTTTCTTTCAGTAACAGATTACTTGTATGAAAATGTAAAATGTAAATGTAAAGGGATTACTTGAAAAAAACTAATGCGTTATGTTACTCATTACAACAAAAAAGTAATCTGAGTACTCTAACGGATTATTTTGTACCGCGTTACCCCCAACACTGTTCTGTACCATGTTAGTTGCTACTGCAGAGTATTCTTTTGTACTTCTAATTTTTGCTTTGTTTGAATGCATAAACAATTGGTGCTACTTTCCTGGGTCTTTGAGAGCAGGAAAGAAAATGATGACCACTTACTCAACAGACTAAGTGTAATTAATGACACCAAAAGATTCCTTTCTGATGTGATTCAGTATTGATTTGTGACCATGTGGCATTTCAAAAGTAAAACTACTCTCTTAATCATGTTGGAAAAGGCCACTACTTGAATCAAAGACCAGCCTCATAGACTGAACCAGCCCGACAGACAAAATGATGTTGTAACTAAACTTAAAAACTTCAACAAAAAAATTGATGATGAGATCCTGGTTTGATCTCTTGTCACAGCTTCAAGAGATCTTCAGGAAGAAAAACGAGAAGAAAGGGCGGAAAGGAGATGCTGAGAAGTCGGCACAGTTGGTAAGAAAGCTGGTAACAAAGGAAAAGGGTTTGTTTATATACGAGGAGAGGCACTTATGTATGAATGATAAATGCAACTATTCAGCTAAAAGATAAGGATTTTTATAGCCATGGACATCAGCTCTTCAGCTGTTATCAGTGTGGTACATTTCAAATACAAAGATGCAAAATATTTGGAGGCCAACAGTTACATGTTAACATAAATCTTAAGTTACTCCTCTTTCTAAACAGCATTTTAATACAGCCACAAGTATAATGTGGCACAACATCTCTTCTATTTTAGATAAATGTGTGAAGAGATTGTTGTGCCAAACTGTGCTTGTGAATGTATAAAAAATGACACATCATCATCCAAGCTAATCATCATGTGTATAAAACAGGTTGAAAGTAAGTTTAAACCCTTCATGTATACTATGTGAGTGCATGCAGCCACATAGAATCAGTTATTATGAAGTAATTTCTCATCAGAGTTTAATGTGAAGTTAACCCTGTTGTGTATTTGTTTGATCAGATACACTCCTTAAAGATTTTGTCTTTTTCAACTCCTCTGTGATGACTATGCAACACGGAGCACCTTCCTTTTTTGACTGAATCATTCAAATACACAGCTTTCCACATTATTATGCAAATTTCATTTTTCTCTTATTTTCCTAAATGACAGTCAGAATATTTTTTTTAAGTCATCAGCCGCTAGAACATAATTCATATGTTTTTGAACAAACTTCATACTGATAACCAATATTTTTTTTTTTAATGAAAACCTCAAAAGGCACTGTTCCACATTATTAAGCACAACAGAGTTTTAAAAGATTTTATAGGTTGTGAAGAACTGAAAATGGTCATTCATTGAATTTGCAGCATTAGGAGGTCATATTTACTGAAATCAAAAGCTATTTCAATCAAAAACATCTTAACAGGCAAAGTTACATGTTAACATGTAGATAAAGGGATAAGTTTTTTATTTGGGATGCCATGATTGACTGGTAACCAATCATTATCTGCCGATTTTCATTAAAAATGCGTGTAGATTGGAAATAACGCTTGTTATCACAGATCACCAAAACTGATCACCTGTGGTTAATAGTAAAAGTATCTACAGATGAGAGAAGTTCTGAGTAGTTATGTAACTGAAATTGGCAGTCGATAAGTATGAAGCACTTAAGCATTGTGGACAAAATTAAACCAAAACACAACATCTTTGACTGTCAGCTAGAGAAAAATTCCATCAGCTTGTGTGCTGCTTCTGTCGCTACAGCAGGACAGACATAATCGTTCTCCATTTAAAGCAGTTGTAGTAAGATCTCCAAAATTTTGTTGTGAGTCCTGCTGTTTGAAAATAATAAACTGTGAATAAAATGTTTAAACACATTAAACATTTTACTCACAGTTTTGTCCAATAAAACATTGATTTGAAGGAGCCTAATGAAACTGTTTCATTGTAATTTGAATTCTTAGAGATTTGTTATTATCTGTTTAAAGCCATAAAGAGCTGTTATTCTTGGATCATTAATGAATAGTTAGTGGCTCAAATATTTGCCTCCTCTTGTCAGTGAATAACACAACCCTTTGTTAAAATAATTGCAGTCTTGCAAACTAAAAATGCACTTTTATTCCCACACTAGAATGTATTATCACTTATTTAAAAAGATTTAATGAGCTTATATGTTAATGACTTAACCCTCATAGTATAAAACCTTACAATTAAATCTTCTCATGAAGTGATAGTTTGTGCATTTATTTCTCTAAGGCAACTCTAAGTCCTGCAGATCTTTCCTGCTAAAGGTATCATTACGGTAGATATGATAAGTGATTTAAAATGAAAACAAATCAAAATGAGACAGATTTGTCATTTTTCTGCTTACAGTTATGCAAATCATCGCCACTGGGAAGATCAGTGTTGTGATGCACAGTGTTGTTGTAGAATGTAATCACAGCCGTGTTGAAAATGACACATCCCTCTGCAGAGTGTATCCACAACCTCTTTCCTTGCATGTACTAACATGTTTTTACCTTCTCTCTTCTTTCCCTCTAAATGCATGCTCTGTGCTGCTCTCTCTCTCTCTCTCTCTCATGTCTCTCTCTGTGTGTTAGAGTATGCAGCTCTATGGATATCAGGTTGCCCCCATGAACAGCGTATGTATCCAAAACCATAATCCTTTAGCCTCCTCTCTGCTCGTCTTTAGATGGGTAAAGAAATGGGTTGAAGGATGAACAGGGAGCTTTAGATGTTAACACAGGCTATATGACCAAAAATGGCAGCACAGCTCACAATTTTATATGATAGCAGTGGAAACTTCCATGCAACGGTATTAAATGGGTGGAAGACAGATAATTGATTAACAACAGTTCTTTGTAAAATGATGCTATTTTGATATTGTAAAAATGGTCTCTTCTTGTCTTGTTATGGAGGCTGCCATAGGTTGTGAGTTCAGTCATTCAAACTTACCTCCCTAACATGAAACCCCTCACACAAGGCATTTCCAGTGAGTTGAGACAGCATTGCTCAGCACCTAACTCTGCATCCTCCTTCTTGAGTAGGAGTACTCTGATCAATCAAAGCGGCACCTCATAAGGTGTATTTACTTAACAGAAAACCAATGTTTTGTCTTTATTCAGAAATATTTTATAATGAGGGAGAAATGGACTCAAAGTGCACTTCCATGTTTGCGCTGAGGCGGTACAAGAGCGCTTGCGCATCTATGGATCCCAGAGCCCAAGTGCATTCTGGGACTTCCAGCTCGGACACCGAAGTGCACCTTTTAGTGCGGTTGTCCCTCATTAAGAGAAATTTTAAATGAAAACAAAACGTCAGATTTCTATTTAGTTAATGTGCCTTGTGAAGTGCTATTTTTATTGTGCAGAGTCCTTAATTCAGAACAAGAAGTAAACAGCAAAGCTGGGCAGCGCTGGTCTGTACTGCTTCACATTGTATTATTAGTTTGGTTGAGAGCCCCCTAACAGAGTACTGTGCGTTTAACTCCTGGATAATTTATGTTTAAAGAACACACAAATGTAAAGTGACTTTCTTTAGTTGTTTGAAGTGTCTTTCTTATCTAACAGTGGTGACAAAATTTAGAAGTCGCATTTCCTGGTTGCTGTTTTTGAAATTTTAGACAGAACTTGCTAGCCTTTTTCATCTGAGTTAGATCCTTATACCAAGCTAGCAAGAAAGCACAGAAGAATTTCTTGAAAATGATCTGTTTTTCAATTTTTTAAGGGTTTTTCAATCTTTCATGTCCTAAAAAAACTCACTGCCAATGACGGCCAAATGACAGTTATTTGAATTGTAAAATAAGGCGATGTAGTGGATTGGAGGAACTGGAACTAGCATTATTTTTATTTTCAGGCACGTTTTGAAAAAAAGCTCATCTTACTTGCAGTACACAACATGCTGGTTAGTCAACAAATCAAGCAAAAATTTTTTTTTTTCTTTTTAAAAATTATTTTTTTCAAGGCCTGTTAGATGTACAACCCAAATTCCAAAAAGTTGGGGCACTTACTAAAATGTAAGTAAAAACAGAATGTAATCATTTACAAATCTCATAAACCCATATTTATTCCCAATAGAACATAATCAATACACCAGATGTTGTAACAGACATTTTACCATTTCATGAAAAATTATTAGCTAAATTGGAATTTGATGGCGGCAACACATCTCAGAAAAGTAGGGAAGGGGCCATGTTTACCATTGTGTAGCATCTCCTGTTCTTTAAACAACAGTCTGTAAGTATCTGGGAAGTAAGGAGACCAGTAATGGAGTTTTGGAGAGGAATGTTGTCCCATCTTTGTTTTTTCTTGTTTAACTTTAGCTGCTAAACAGTCCTGGGTCTTCATCGCTGTTTTTTAGGGGCACTCTGCAGATGAAATATGAAGGCCTTCTCTGAAAGACATGTTTTCTGGATGGGAGCATATGTTGCTCTTAAACCTTCCCAGATGTAAAAGCTACCCACACCTTAAGCAAAAATGCAACCCCAATCAATCAGCGATGCAGGTTTTTGAACTGTGCAATGATAACAAACTGGATGGTCCCTCTACTCTTTAGTCCACATCTCACAGCGTTTGTGGTTTTCAGAAACACTCGAATTTGGATTCATCTGACCACGGAACAGTTTTCCATTCACCTTAGTCCATTTTAAATGAGTTTTGGCCCAGAGAGGAAAGCTGCATTTCTGGATCATGTACACAAATGGCTTCTTTTTTGCATGACACAGCTTTGACTTGCAATTGTGGATGGCACAGCAAACAGTGTTGACAGACACTGATTTTTGGAAGTGTTCCCGAGCCCATGTACACTGTAAATTCTAATAAGTTAAGTTTACTTAAAAGATTTTAGGAAACCGATAACCTTGGGAAAAGTAAGTAAAAGAACTTAATTGTGTCACGTAGAGTGAAATTATTATATCTGAGTAAGCTGTACTTCTTTTAAAGTTGTGAGCACTGAAAGTATCTCAGTATAGTTAACTTCAAATCAAGCTATTACAACTAAAATTCTTTGAGTCAAATTAACTTAATATATTCCACCAAACAAGTGGGCATTACTTGACATTAGTAATAAACTACACTTAGTGTATCTAAGTGTAATCCACTTCAATAGAGTTGACAGAAACTCAATGAAGATAAGTCACATGGACTTCAAAAAATTAAATCATATTGAAAAGATTACAAACAAAAGCTTTACACTTAGCGGAATCAACGGCAACCTTCCGTAGTGATTTCCTGCACAGAATCATGCCAATTTTTAATGCAGTGCCCCCTGAAGGCTTGAAGATCACAATCATCCAGTGTTGACCTTAGGCCTTGTCCCTTGCACAGTTTTCTCCATATTCTTTGAATCTTTTGATGATATGATGTACTGTAAATGATAGGATATTCAAGGTCTTCGCAGTTTTACATTGAGGGACATTTTTCCAAAGTTGTTCCACAATTTTTGTAGGTGCAGTTCAGTCAGGACCACATTGTCAAGAAACACGTAGTGTTTGTGGAAAGAATCAAGCATTAACAGCACATGCTCCTGCCCTTCTGGTGCATACAATGAAAGCCTGAGGCAGGGAGAGAAGCAGCGAAAAACCCCAGAGCAGAGCAGAGCAGGCATCAATGACAATAGAATGACATTGATTAAGTCAGATGCAGCATAATGGAGGAGCGAGGGTGGATGAGGGCTGAGAAAGCAAAAAGCTCATTTTGAGCTGACATTTTTCATGAAATGGTAAAAAGTTTCATTATAATACTTTTTTCGAATTGGGGTTGTAAATGTCAGTAGCACTGGGATCCTCAGCAGGCTTTGTTTTTATTTCCCCATCTCCCACTTTTGTTCCTTGACCTGGCCTTTAGAGAGCCTTCACCCTATAACACAGTCCACGTGACTCTCTGTTCTGAGGAACATGTCCACAGTAGACTCCCTAAAAGGATGTATGGACAGAATAAATAGGAGGGAAGGAGAAGGAGTTCCTAATGACAGTGTCCATCTGTCCATTCAGTTGAGTGATTGATTGAGGGATGATGACACAGTGAAGGATGAATGGAGAGATAGGGAGCAGTAGAAGAGTTATAGATTTAAGGGGTCGGAAGAGATGAACTCCTACAAAAAGAGAGTAATGTGATTTAGAAAGACTCGGAGCAATCAGATGCTGATGATATTAAGCTGGTTTAGCATACGTGTTGTTTGGCAGGGTGTCTGTTGATGGAAAGTTTTACTGATGAAAGAACTATTTAGGAAGTTGGCTATGGGTTGCCCCAGCTATGCGTAAGTTAAAATGTAGCCTAGTTCAAACGTAAGTTCTTACTTACGACTGAGTTTATGCTCTGCTATTATTTAACGTGTAAGCTAAAGATACAGACTGAAGAAAAAATAGGTCTTTACACACCCTAGTAGGTGTAAAGACTTACATAAAATATGGCTGTTATGGTGATAGCTTTGAAAGGTGGGATGATTCCAAGGATGACAAGGAATTTTCTGGCTGTTTGATGTCAGCAGTGCATTTTCTGTAATCAATTACACAATTGTTTTTCATGAGCAAAGATCATTTCTGCCATCCACCATTAAATTATGTGGTGTTATTTCTGATTTTACCACTCATATCAGTGCTTTTGTGTCCGGGCTCTAGCTTAAGGGTGTAGGGCTAATCACCCAAGCAAAATGCTTAGTCATATTTTGCAAGGCTTCACTGTCAGTGCTGTTTGAGAAATAACGGCAATCAGCAGAAGTTAATTTCAGCATTTAGCCTGTTTAAAGACAATTTGGCACATGTTACAGCACTATTACAAACAGTGTTAAAAATGCTTTCAATGATTGGTCAAAAGAAGCAAAAACATCATAGCTGTGTAATTGCTCTGGTTAGTTTGGACATGAAGTTCTCCTAGTCAAGATCAGTCTTACGTCTCCTTGGTGCAATCAAACAACCAAAGCTATAAATTAACTGCTTTCAATGAAGAGTTTAGTGTGGACATTACGCCATAACTCAAGACATGACTTACACAAAGCTGGTGCAACATGCAGCTGGATGCCTTCAGAAAGCTGCTTCTGCTGTTTGAGCACATTGACATTTACATTCTGATAGAGTAAACAGGACTTATCCTCTTAAGCTGTTTTCACACATGCACTCCTGCCCTTTCTGAGTTCCTCCCTTTCAGACAGGGAGCTAGGAGTCTGAAGAGTCAAGATATGACATAAAATGGTCACAATGGCAGATGTGTCAGAGCCAGACACTATGATAATACTAAAGCAGATGCTTTAATGGTTTTCGTTAATTAATGTGTCATTGGACGTATTCACAGACCATGGTGGGTAGCAGAAAAATATAATGCCTGTTCCAATTACTCGTTAGGAGTTTTCCTTATTTTATGCCGTGGCAGTGGTGACACATTAGCTTGCCTTGATTTCCCCTAGAAATTTAGCTCTGGGGCTGGCAGAAAAAATCAAAATAAAGTCTGAATTAAAACTCTGGCTGATTGTGTTCACACATGCACCTCACCCAGAGAATTTAGTGTATTTTATGAATGAGTGAAGGCAGCATTGTATTCTAAAATTACTATCTTTTTCATCTTGTTATATGGAAATTTGATTTCATTTCATATTAAAATGAGTCTGATTTAAACTTAACACATGGCATATGAGACACTTTACTTTGAAGTCCCTTTTTGGCCCAAACTCCCCTTTTAAAGCCCTTCCTCAGTTGTGTTTTTTTTTTTTTTTTCATTCAGATGTGGTATAATTTAGCATAAATGTCATGCAATGAAGGATAGCAGACTCTATTTTTCTCTATCTCTCTACCCCCCTCTCCCTCTCTCTCTGTGCTCAATACACACACACACACACACTCTTACAGCCCTTGTCCTGTCAGGGTTGTGATGGATAGCTGCATTGTCACTGTGAAGTTAAGAGCGGTGCAGGGTCATGTTAAAATGGCTGCTGCAGCTTCTCCCTAGAGAGCAGGGCAAGGTGGGTGGTCACAACAGCACCCGGGTTGTGTATCATAAAGACAGAATACGCACTGACTGAACACGCTCTTTTTTAAGCATCTAGACAACAGCAGTATGTAACGTGGGTTCACTAACATTGAAGTTCAAGAACAAAAACCTCAGTTTGGAAGGACAAATGTTTATTTTTGCTTGGGACATTGCTTGCATGTTTTAGTTTTTCATTGAATTTTACCTTTGTCATTGATTTAACTGAAATGCAAAGAAACAAGTCTTCGATGAAGTGGTTTTAAGGTATGGGGTCAGCAAAACAACTGAAGTCTATTAAATGCAGTATATCACTGAAAGGATCTTGGAACAACAGTTGCTTTTATGCTTTTGTTAGGTAACAATTAACCATTGGTATAGATTGCATTGATATATTAAGTATAAAGCTAAAAAATGCGACAGATCTTCAAATTCTTAACCCAAAATGAGAAATCTCTGGGTAGAAATATGTTGATTTCAATACCTAATCACCACCAACATACCTATGCAATTCAGATAGTCTGCAGGAGTTTCCATTTATGTTTTGGTAATAAAAAGCAGTTATCAAGTTTATTATGTAATTTTTCTTTCTTTTTTTTTTCTCTCATTTTCACTTTTGTTTTGTTTTCAATTTTAATTTAGTATTTGTTATTTTTTATTGCTGGTTTGTTTAGTTTCTATTTCAGTTTTCGTTTTCTTCAGTGATACCTGCTAGGGTTGAGACCCCAAAGGGCCAGAAAAAGTACACATTATACAATTTTCAGAAATATATTCTAATAGGCAACACATCACGCCTTATTTTATTTATTCATATTTGTTGTTTGAATACAACTCGAACCTAAATTAACCATTGTTTGAAGTCTTCTTCAGTCAGATCAGGCTATTTAAACACCCAGGTTTGGGTGTTTAAATATGAATCACTATGCACATGCTAAAGACAACAACTAAGAGTATTTTGTCCCTGATTTAATTTATTTTAGTTTTTTAAGCACACAAAAAATAGTAACAAGATTTCAGACTGTGAAGAGATTTTATTTTTAATAACAATTATTATCAGAATTTTTGTAGATAATTGCAATAATTCTCCCTTTTTGCATTTTAAAATTCCACTATTTTGCATTCAGAAGTGTTTTTGTGTCATTTTTTATTTTTCTTCTGTCCTTACTTAAGGGTAAATGACTTCCTGTTTGGATAAAGACCTGCTTTTATAGGTAGATAACCAACGAAAATAACACAACATGCAGATGTCTTTTGACTTTACCCCTGAGCTGTCTGTGGGATTTTAAAGTGAAATGAGACATTAAGGAGCAGTGGTAGAATTGTTATATCACTGTTGCAATGGCTTAACCAAATTGAGCTGAAGGGGACAATAAAGTATGTGATTAATTGTGATTTTAGAAAATTAATGCACCAAACATGGACCTTGATTAATTTGTATTAATGCAATTAATCTTGGCAACCCTAGTTATTTTGAAGCCTTGTTTAGATTTTAATTTGAGTTAAAGATTTTTATTTTTCAGTTTTTGCTTCAGTGAACTTTAATAACCTTTTTTTTGCTTTTATCTTTAACTTAATCTTCAATGCTGTATCTCACTTTTTCCTAAGTTTTTGTTTTTCTGCTTAGGGCTTTATCACAGTTGTGCTAAAAAAAATGTTAAGTCAAACATCACAAATTTGATGGCATTTAATTGAGTTTATATCTTTAGATTCTAAACTTTTATTTTATTTCCTTTTCCATAATTCTTTCTGACCTTTTCACCTAATAAACAAAGTTTTCTCAACGTACGCTTAGAAACTATTGACACTGCTTACACTGAAAAATAGTTTGGCTTGTTCTGTTTGGGTTAGGGTTAGGGTTAAAATGAACTGACGAGGCATTTTACACAGCTACAGAGGTGCGGTATGGCTTCATAGTAATAGAATTGATAGATAAACATTGATTGTGGAACCTGGTTTTTGAATATACATTGTCTGTACTGGAAATAAGAGTGAATATAAGTATTCTGCAATTCCTTTTTTGATTCTGTTTATTAGTTGAAAATTAGAGACCAATGACGTTTACTTCCTGAAGTATGTGAGTCGGAGGGGAACTGACCCTGGCCCTGCTTGACCCTACAGGTGCTAAAAAAAGACAGTCAGGAGTTTGTGGCGAGGAGTTACTGGGACGTTCTGAGGCGAGGCGCCAGTCAAGTCCTCTTTTCGGACCTGGCGGAGGTACATAGACCCAGCTGTCCTCTGTTACTGCATCCTTCCATATTTCATCCTTCACCTCTACTCCTTAGGCCCCTGTGTAGTTAATGTTGATCCTTTTAGTAGCCCTGTAGATTTAGAATAATGTTGCTGCATCAAGCTTGGCCAGAAAAAGACCTGAAATTACTAAAAATTAGATAATTACTTTACATGTTAGCTGAAATGATTTATTCTGTGATTTACAATGCAAGCTTACTGATCTGCTAAATTCTAACAATCTCAAGAGGATTTATCGAAGAATTTGTTAATTAAAGACCACACCACACAAATGTGAGTGTCTTTATTCTGGTTTGGCTTGATACTGTTTAATTACTTAGATTGTCCTGTCTCTCTGTCTTGTACCTTTCATAAACTATATCATATATAATATAGGCTACTTATTCGTCACAGTCCTATATTATGGTAGTAGGAAACTGACATCCATCAATCCATTTTTCATTTCCTTTCCTCATGTGAAGCCATTTCTATTTGAATGAGCCCTTCTTTCACAAAACAGTTTCTCCATCAAATTCAACTCCTCTTAAACTCAGAACAAGGCTCCTGTGAGGTGACTTCATTGTTTTATTGTGTCACTCTTGTTCCAAATAAAAATGGAGCTTCTTTCTTTATATTTGTTCTTAGTAAATACCATCTGTACAGGATGATATCTTGCTGCTATCACAGTATTAATTCTTTCATGTTAATTAATAGATATTGTAATGTTCAATAACCTGTTTGTTTCTCACCTGCCCTCCTCGGTCTCTTCATTGTGCTTTTGTATGTGGATCTGTGCCTTGTTATCTGTGCTGTGTTGTGGCTAGTGTTGTAGCTTTGCTGTCAAGTTGTTGTTACACCACAAAACACTCTACAACTCTGGTATGATGATAACAAGGGTGACTGCAGAGCACATATAAAAACCTAATCATTGTAGCACAACACACACAAATGATTCTGATCAAATGCATGTTTGTTTTTAAGTGTAGCCACAGGATTTTACCTCTGCATACTTAAATAAGTCATCAGATTAAAGCCACTGTAAGGATTTTTAACAGGTTCAAAACAGACTGAATTTAATAGTGATGTCTCTATATGAGCTGCAAGTTATATTTTGGAATAACTTTAACCTTTGACATGTGGTAGGTGTCAGAAAATACCATTTAAAGCTTTGGCTCTTATCTGGTGGGTTGGGACCCAAAAGTGGATTGTGTGACCCAATTTCAATGGGCCATGGATGTGTGCCTGGAAAAAATGTGGCAAAAAAGAATCAATAATGTGCTTTTATTTTGAAGAAAAAATATATTTTGCTCCATCTTAGGTCAAAACTGCAGCATTTGGTAAACTTGAGTCACAATTTGTCATTAAGGAGTTGCTGGTGGTCCTGAAGGGTTCTGAAGGATTTTTTTCAGAAAACTACCAGTGCACATTCAGGACAAGATCAGGAAAACTTAAACCATACCATGTTTTCCAAAGGAGTCAGCAAAGTCCCCACAAACAAAAAGTAAAGAAAGTTTTCTTTTTCCTTCCACATTCTTTCTACAAGTGTAAACCAGTATGAAATGTTGAGACACATGCTGTCATTACCAGTGCTGCTACCATTGTCACATATTGCATGTGACCTGAAGTAGTGGAAAAGTCACCCTATTCTTTGTGTTGTCATGTGTATAGCTAAAATGTGCTAGGTAATGTAGTGATGCAGATCAGGCTAGCAAAAACTTCAAAAGACTTCTCAATTAAAGACAACAACTGACCAGGAGGTGGTCCCAAGGCTGTGGGTCTAATACAACTATTATACTAACTTTAGCTTGCTAATATAAACACATAAAGTCTGACTAACCATTGAGGCACATCATGACTCATGGACAAGCGGGTTGAGTTAAAACAGGAAACATGGCTTCATTGTTTATTTCACCAAATAATTGTAAACTTACCATTGAGACAAATTATTTTCTTCAACAAATTTGATGTTCAGCCAAGCTGCTCTGGGCTCTAGTTCTCTCTGCTGTAAGGAGGGAAATATAGAAGTGTGACATGAAAGGAGTCAGAGCGCCCTCTACTGGATAAATAATAGAACACAGACATCATGTCTAACTAAAACTAAGTCATACTTCCTGCACTCTATTAGTGAAAATACAATACACAGCTTTCTATTGGCTGATTAACGATTATTTTTAATAGGCTATAATCGGTCTTAAAAATGTAGGTGACATAGTAATTCACCACAGTTTAACTTTTAGCACGGATTTAATAGAAATGAAGACTACTGGCTTACAGCTATGGATCTTGCTCTGTATGCATTGTGGTTATTGAAGTAAATGCTAACATGTTCATGGTAGCAATTCTGTCATGCTGATGTTGAGCAAGTTGAACAATTACTGCTCAAATTATAAGTTAGTGTGACAGAGTGGAGACTTGGAAATCAGCATGTAGTAAAAGAGGTTGATTAGAAAATAACAAGTTTTGCAAATACTCAGTCATACTCAGTAAAATCAAACATTTGACCATTTTTTGCATAATAGAAAATCTACTTTATTACCTCCACCAAGGAGGTTATGTGATTGTCAGGGTTTGTTAGTTTGTTTGTTAGCAACAAAACTCAAAAAGTTGTGGGCGGATTTTGATGAAATTTTCAGGAAATGTCACAAATGGCATAAGGGAGAACTGAATAGATTTTGGGAGTGATCTGGATCACCGTCTGGATCCAGGAACTTTTTAAAGGATTCTTTACTATTGGGAGATAGGTCTAATGGTGGAGGTCTGTGCTCTCCGAGTGCATTTCTAGTTTAATATCTTAAGCAGCTAGTTTATTTGTAACCCAAATTGTTTTTTCTTTTATATTTGAAACAGGGCTTTATGCTAGTAATGCTTATCAAATGCTTATCAGAACTTACAGTGCTAGCAGGCTAGCTGACTAATGACAGCCTTTGAGCTGTGGTGGCAGCGGAAGCTGAGGTGGAGGTAATAACAGTGGAGTGTAATGGGGCTGACCTTGTATTTACGTCGAACAGTCTTTAATCTGCCGGGATGTCAGACGGACAGAACAGATGAATCAGACAGAGGAGGGAGGGCTGGTAAAACTAAAAGGGAGAAAAAAAGGATGTTATAAGTGTGAGGGATTAATAAATCATACTTAAACATAAACATATAAGAAAATCGTTTAGAGAAGCAAGATCCTGGAGTTGTAACAGCTCAATAAGAACCAGATCAGATAAGCAGTAAACCTAAGAAGGGGAGCTAAAAAATGGGGAAAGATAAAATCAGTGACAACAAACAGGTGAGAGAGGCCCATAGAAGATGACACAGGTCAGCAGAGAGAACAAATGTCAAGCAACAAAGTGGGTGGGGAGAGAAGGAGTTCGGGAAATACATTTAGGGGAAAAGAGTGAAGCAGGTTGTATTTAGAGAGAGATGTGTTTACTCAACAGATTAGTCACCATTATACTCTCTTTGCTTTTGTCTGGAGAAGGAGGGACTGACTGACAGGTTGAGGAGGAGGGAGAGAGGTAAAGAGCAAGACACCTTTCGTGTTTGTCAAGTGAAGGAGGTAACGACGGGTTGTGTGAGGAGAAAGGAAATCAGAGAAATCAGAGCAGGGGAAGAAAGAAGAGATAGAGAGGGAAAGAAAAACAAAGAGACAGGCAGGTCGTGGGAAGGTAAAGACAAGGTTCCTGTTTTTACCCTTAAAGGTGTGAGTGACTGACAGCCTGACTGACCTGACTAAAGAGCGACAATGAGTTCTTCCTCTGAGGTATTACTCACAGAGAGGGAGGGGGAGGAAGACCATTTAGTGTTTACATCAGTAATTACTGTTTTTACCTGCAGCCTTGTGATCAAAGTCTGTTAAAGCTCTCTCTCACACACATACAGATGGACAAACAGACACACCAGGTGTTGGCTCGTGCCTGGTGGGCGTGGCTAATATTACGTCTTTCTGGGGATGATGAGCTCACAGTGCTGCTGCCACACTTCCAGGAACAATGATGAGCTCGTAATGATTAGTTTAGTATGACGTCTACCTAAAGTTGCACTGACAGGAGTCTTAGAGGAGTTCATAATGAAGCAGATTTTTTTATTTATAATAAAAATTAATAATAATAAAGACTTCTAGGTTTGATAGTAGGCGTAGCCTACTTTACTGTCTGTTTAATTTGATTAGGAGAATCCATTGCAGTATAATCAGAAAACAACATTTCAGACTACACTTTACAGTTTTAAGGTTGTCAAAATTGTAATCTCAGTTATTTTAAAAATGAACAATAGTACAATAGAACTAAAACAAAAGTACAACTGTATTGAACAAGGCCAAAGTTTTTTAAATAATAAACTTCATCTATTCCTCATAAGAGAAGGGCTTAGGGGGTATTTTAGGTGGGTAGCAGATGTGAATAGAAAAAAAATGTAACAAAAAGTAAATAATGTGCTTTTATTTTGAAGGATGTCTGTTTGATCCATCGCATCTTTGGGTCCATCATAATTTTTAACTGCCTTTTTTTCCTTGAAACATTTGATTATGATTGAAAATGTTAAGAAACTTGGGTAACATGTTGTTAAGGAGTTGGTCATAGGTACTGATGCTAGACTAGTGGAGAACCGGAGAAAATTATATAGTAAACAGAGATTTGACAGATCTGATCCAGTATCAGTTCTGGGTCCAAAATTTACATGATTCTTTTTACCGGACGTCGGACTGACAATGCTGATACAAGTCACTGATCCAAATTCTGGAGTTTTTGCTTGAACGCTCTGGTAGCATGCATTGTGTTGCAATTTACACACAAGGCATAAACAATGCAATACAAAAAATTATATGTGACAGACAACAGCTCAGTCTGAGTCCACTCGTCATCAGTTTTCTCTCCAACACTAAAGATCAGTCTATAACAACACAAGCGTCACCTGTTTGTTCCAGTGTGATTAATGTAAAGCACAGAAATGAGGTAAAAGGTGTGTTCTCACCCCTCTAAGCTTAATGTCTGTAATAACAGCAACATGAAGCGAGTATACTTGCTTTCCAAATCATCTCTAACTGCCTGTCTGGGGCTTTAATAAGAGCTACAGTGTAACCTTAAACAAAATACGTCTAAGAATACTGATTATGATTAAAAGTACCTGAATCAATATGGTGTCGTATTGGAAACATATTGGCACTGAAAAAAGGAGACTGGTGCATCACTTGTCATGACCAACTCCAGGTTTGACAAAAATGTATTTAACTCTGTTTCACATCATATTTTGACTCATGTTTTAACTATTAACATGGAGGAAGCAGAATTTATGACCTATGCTGCAGCCAGTCAGCAGGGGTAGCTCCAAATATTTTTACTTCACACTTGGGCAGCTGTTTTCTGTCCATCTTAATAAACAGTCTATGCTCTGTACTTGAATCACTTTAATTCTATTTCTAATTTTTAGAAAAATGAATTACCAAACCAGACTGAGAGCAACAGAAAATCACAGGAAAGAAAAACAACATAATAAACAGATAAAACATGCTGTAATGTTGAAAGGAGGCATGAGAATTAGAGACACACCACCTGGATGCTGTCTAGAGGTATGAACAGATCATGTGTCATAAAGACGTGAGTGCTGTGTCACTTTTAAGATAAAAGACCCAAAGTATGTTTGTCCTGTTTGTCAGAAATTAAAGGTATAATGAAAAGATCCTCAAATGAGTGAGACACAGAAAACAAGACACTGACACAAGAAGCTGGTAACTGTTTCAGTGCGTCTGGATGTAATTTTGTCCTTAATCAGAGACCAGACTGCAGAATGAATCAGAAACCATCCTAAATGATGGTGATCCCAAAACAGAATGAGGGCATTTTATCTCTTTGCTAAATCCACTACAATTAGAGGGACTACAGAGTTTTTTTCACTGAATGTAGCATCAATTTACTCATTAATCATCATGGTGTTTCCCATCTGATTTTTTTCTACTTTTACTGATCATTACATTTGTCTTGGCTTGTTTCTTACACTCCTCAAGATGTCTGAAAAGTATAAATCTGAGACTATCTGAAAAAGGTAATACTGTTAGCATTAAGAGTTTATCAAAATATGTACACTAACCTTTGATTGGGGGCATTAGTTAAATGTTTCTAATCAGGCTGTCAAATGATAAATAACTAATTGCTATTAATCTCTGAATTTCTGTGGTCAATCACGATTAATTGCATCCTTTGTATCCCTTTTTAATTTCACTATTTTGCATTTAAAACTGTGTAAGGTTATTAAGGATGTTTCTATTGTCTTAAGGTTAACTGACTTCCCATTGGATACAGCCCAGGTTTTATAGGTAGATTGTACATTACAATCTGCTCTTAACCACAGCAAAAAACGGACTTGTTACAAATTTGAGAGGAAATAAGGGAACAGTAAAAAGGTAGATGTTTGATAACAGAGGATGCAGATTACTTCTGACTTCTCCACTGAGCTGTCTGTGAGGTTTTTTAAGTGAAATGAGACTTTTAGGAGCTGTGGGGTTCTTATTTTGCATCGCTGTGGGAGACACTGCAGTGGCTTAACCTAAGTGTGTTAAAAAGGACAATAAAGCATGCAATTATCGTGATAAACATAAATAATACACTAGTTGTGGATCTTTGTTAATCACAATTAATGGGATTAATCTTGACAGCCCTAGTTTTAAAGCTATGGGACAAAATGCCATGTATTTTTACACTTAAAGAACAAATGGTTGTTTTTGCATCCTTACACACATTATGTGTTTTTCAGTCTTTGTCATTTTCTCATTCTTGAGTGAATGAATACACATTTATGTCACCAAAACCTCAGAACAACTGCAGCATCCGTCAAAGATGTGAAACTGTATTGTTTTCTCCCACTCCTTTTTTTTTTTTTTAACTTTTGTAAATCTGTGTCGTCTTGTCTGACATTTTCTTATCACCCCACTTTGGATTTTAGGATTTTACTCTTGAGGTAGAACCACGAATGGCATCGTGGTTTTGATGACAATGATGGTGATGATGATGATGGAAATGGCCTTAATGCTCTTCCTCCTTAATATGACATTAGATTCCAACCAATCTGATGTCTGCACTTCCTTCAGCATGGCCTTTGATTGGAAAGGGAGGTGGCTGAGGAGGGCATGGCAGGAAGAAGGAGAAAAGATGGGCGTTATATGACTCCTTTATGCTGACACACCGCAGAAATAGAAGCACCTTTTTCTGATGTAGATATATTAGTGTGCAAAACACAATAAAACAGTGAAATACAAACTCGGTAAGAGTTTTCTTAAAGACTCGTTAAACTTTACAGTGTCCCCTTGTTTGAGATTTAGAGAAACAGATTAATGCAGGAGTAAAAACAAACATCCCAAAGCCAAACAGACTCTTTGGATAGATAATATTCACAGTTAATTTAGAAAAAAAAAAAATAAGATAAACTACAGAAGCCCTGAGTGGACAGGCATCCTAACGTTTTATTTGCTTTATTCTCTCTCCATGTTTAATTTCTGGTTGTTTTCCTCCTATCTCAGTAAAGCCTATTCTTATCTCTGTTTTGTGCTTTTCAGCTCTGGATATACAAGATAAGACGAAATCTTGAGAAAACAACCAGATTTACCAATAATCATGGAAATATGGATTTATTTGTACATGTATTGATGTATGTCTACTTAAGGCTTCCAAAATAAACCAAAGAACGATGAAAAAAAAAACCAAAATAATCCCTCCCTTGACGGAAAAAGGTGGAATCGGCCTACATTCACTGCATTTGTGCTTACGTGGGTTTCATTTTTGTGCTGCTGTTTGTGACATGAGGTTCTGTCGAGGTGTGTCGATGTGGCATTGGCAGAGAAATGCATGGGACGTGGTGGCTTTAATGTGTTTCTGACAGCTAACTGTTGTGACTGTCTTTCTGTCTCAGTCTTAGATTTTTACATGTATTCTTTCCCTCTTCTCTCTATCCATTGTCTCTTTGGACAACACTGTGTCCTCCATCTTTTTATCTTCTTGCTGACCCCCATTCCCGCTCTCCTAATATTTGCATGACTGCTTTTTATTTTGTCTCAGCAAGCTCAGCACTCCTTGTGTCTTCATTGGAAGTATCGGTCTGTGTTTCATGCTGCTGCAACAAAACTTTTTTGCCAGTCTAGGCAGCATTGGAAGCATAGCTGAAAATAGACAAAGACCTGTATATTTGACCCTAGCAAATCATTTAAACTGTTTATTTTTTACATTTATATCCCCCTGAAGCACTGAAATAGTCCCACCAGGTTTAATCCTGTCATTTAAGTGTTCATGTATGAGACCGGCCTGCTATTTTTCTGTATGAAGTGTTTTTTACTGCCTAGACTGGTATGTGTGATGACATGATGGCTGTCTGAGCTCATTCGTTTGGTCGACAGCGTTATGATGCTTTTCTGGCTTCCTGCTAAGCCTGGCACCATGGTCGCCATGCTGGATTGATGATGGATTTGTCTCACCCACTGCTTCTCCTCTTATCACAATGCTTGATTTTTATTGATTGTTAACTCATTTATGCTAATTCCTCCCTCTTTGATGATTCATAGCGAGCAGATGAGAGCATCACCATCGACACCACCCTGTTGGTGCATTTCTTTGGCAAGAAAGGGAAAGCAGAGCTTACATTTGATGACTACTACAGGTAGTAAAAAATATACAATAGAGAGCCTCAAATATTTCATTGATGACTTAAATTATTACCCATACCATAAAATGATAAGATTTTTTAAACCTTTGTAAAATGTCTGTCTTACATCCTTTGCTGTTTTCAGGTTTATGGATAACCTTCAAACAGAAGTGCTTGAAATAGAGTTTCTGACCTACTCTAAAGGAATGACCACCATCAGTGAAGAAGACTTTGCCAAAATCCTGTTGCGCTTCACCAACGTGGAGAACATCAGTGCCTACCTGGAGAATGTTCGCCAGTGTATACCTGATGAAAAGGTAACACATAAAACACTGACACAGGCCTTTAACTGGAAAATAGCACACAGAAAATATGAGATCAGTACAAAAGCCTGACAACAAACTTTTATCTCAGGCTCAGCATCTTTACAATGTAATGTAGAAAGAGTCACGTTTTTAGCAAGAAGTAAACATATGCAGCCAAAAAAAAGGTCTACAACCAAAGACTCTATAAGCAAGGACATGTCTCAGTGACATCACTTATTGGTGTTATGAAGCCGAGTGATGGTGGTCACCATATTGGCAATACTGAATGCTCTTAAGGCCTTTGCTCACTGAGGCTGTTTTTTTGTCCAAATTTTTCACGTATTTAAAAGGAAAATTGAACTCATGTTTTATGTTTGCACAGGGACGCAACACCTCAACACCTGGTTATATTTTCTGTGAAATTTATTCAGAGTCCAAGCCATTTAAATGGATGATTGATGATTCAAAACAGCGCCTGCGCACTCACTCACCCACCACCCCCCTTCACTCTCTCTGTCTCTCGCACCAAAACCTCACTTTAAACACTGGGATTTGCCCATGGATTATATGGATCTCAACCATTTAAATATAACAGATAGAGGCATAAGTTTGTTCTTACAACCACCTAACAGAGACTGAATTAAAAGTTGCTGTCCAACTTGGCACAGCTGTGACGTAAGATCTGGTGCTGTATGAGGATCTCCGTGAGGATGGTTGGATCAAGTGGGATTATAAAAGAGTAACAGAGCCACAGGCTCATCCTCACTACTTATGTGAGCTGCAGTCCAAAAAATTTTTCCATGTTCTATGATTTTTTGCAGTGAATACACAGAAAACGCAATGGACTCAGTATGCAGGGTTTGAGTGTGTATCTTTTTTTCAGGTCTGTGACCCAAGAAGCACTGGGAGTAAATCAATTTATTGATGGAAGTACGTCTGACTTCACTGGGTGGCAAGATGTCCCCTTTCAGCTAGTTACTATCAGAGCTTCCTCTAGTAAACTTATTATGCCACTTTCCAAAGAGCTGAAGGACAAGTTTGCTAGCAGCACACTGGATGTACTGTATGTGTATGAAAACACTGACATCTTTACAGCTCTGTAAGTGTTGTACTCTGTACTATGTTGATACTTTAACCTCATTTTTATCTGTATTTTCCATTTTAACTCAAAGCCTGGTGCACATTTTACCAAGCATATACAGAAAGCCAGTTTGGGTCAGATTAAGGTACACAAAAGACTGACTTGAATCCCAACTACATATTTACATGTGTTTTAAATGTGAATTAAAATAAATCAACTTTCTAGTATTGTGTTAGAAGATTTTTGGTGCATTGTTATGCAGATATGTTCAAACTCATTTTAGCCAATACTGATGCTGACGCTGATTTAAACATGACATTTTTTTGGCTGTAAAAAAAATACCAAGTCTCTCCTCTACTAGAATTGACTGGTTATTCTTGATGTAGCAATCTATTTCACTTTGAAAAAAAGATAAAACAAGGCAAGCATCAAGTGATTCGACAATCATCAAAACTGATTTTTCACATATTCACCAACATATTAATGACGTTTTAAAAGTTAATAATCATCTCATTTAACAAGGTTGAAGTCCATACATAAAGTATGGGATGTCTGTTTATGATGACTCCAGTCACAAGATGTGAGTGAGTCTCAACAGACACTCAAATGCACCTAAAATTTTAACATGCTAATTATTATTCTAAGGTAACTTATTTGTAGGTATAACTCACTGGGAATGGCTCTCAATACTTGTAGTTTGGACAAGCAACATCATTGGTTTTCAGATTTTAAAAGAATTTAAAAAAACATACAGAACTGGGTTTTTCCGTACTGGGGTTTTGATCTCCATCCTTCATGAGAATGCCTTAGTTTTTTTAGATTCAGCCTCTTGTGGACAAACAAGGAACTTCAGGTTTTACGCTTCTGCATTGGCTTCTTTTTTCAATGCCGCTTGATTAGACCACTTTTGCAGTTTATTACAGAGATGATTTTGCATTAATATATTTTATTCTGATAACAGCAGAGAGCTCTCATAATCATTTGTGTGTCTGTTTGATTTCCTCCCCCTGTTCTATGGGGTTGCTGCTCTGCCTTCCAGCCATCAAGAGCATTTGCAATTTCCCACCACTGTCTCCGCCCAAGGCTGTTGTGGCTCTCCACACCTCAATGCTCCACTGCTTCACTTGACCACACACACACACACACACACCCACACCCACACACACACACGCACAGTTGACAGCAGCACTTCAAGCTGCACGTGAATGTGAATATCTATCTATCTATCTATCTATCTATCTATCTATCTATCTATCTATCTATCTGTCTGTCTGTCTGTCTGTCTGTCTGTCTGTCTGTCTATTCAGAATTCAGACCCCCTTATTCAATTTTTTGATGCAGCAGCCTGATGCTACAGTCGTTTGAAATATTTTTTCTCATGAATCTGCACTCAGTACTCCATCATGACAAAGTGAAAACAGAATTTTTGGAACTTTATCTTTGCAAATTTATTAAAAAGAAAAAACTGAAATATCACATTGACATAAATACTCAGGCCCATTGCTCAGTACTTAGTTGAAGCATCCTTGGCATTATTACAGCATTAAGTCTTCTTGGATACGATGCAACAAGCTTTGCACACCCAGATTGAGGGATTTTCTGCCATTGTTTGCAAGTCCTCTCAGGCTCAGTCAGGTTGGATGTCGACCGTTGGTGGACAGCTATTAAGGGTTCCAGTCAGGGCTTTCTTTAAACCCTGACAAGTCTCCCAGTCCCTGCTGCTGAAAAACATTCCCACAGCATGATGCTGCCACCATCATGCTTCACTTGATGGGATGGCATTGGGCAGGTGATAAGTGGTGCCCTGTTTTTCTTGGCATAACATTTAGAATTGAGGCCAAACCTTTAAATCAGGTGTTTTTTTTTGCAAACTTTAAGCGGGCTTTCATGTGTTTTGCACTGAGGAGAGACTTCAGTGAGGGCTGCAGTGATGGTTGTCATTTTCCACACAGGATCTCTGGAGCTCAGTCAGAGTGACCATCAGGTTTAATAAATTTGCAAAAAAGACTAAATTCTGTTTTCATTTTGTCATGATGGGTACTGAGTGCAGATTAATGGGAGAAAAAATGAACTTAAACGATAGTGGCTTTAGGCTACAACATAACTAAATTGAAAGGAAAAACACTGTATCTATATCCATCCATCCATCCATCCATCCATCCATCCACCTTTCTATTGACATGTAGTCCAAAGTCCAACACTGTTTCTATCCCCCGTTCTTTCCTTTTCATGCCTTGGAAGAAGCAGGTTGGTTTTCTGCCTCGTATGACATACGGCCTGCAGTTACAATCCGTCAGTCTATCTTGCTTTTCAGTTACATCCCCACCTTTTTTTGCTAGGTCAAAGACACGGCTACCTGGTTATTTTTGTATTTATCTTCATTAATCTGCATTTATTTTGTGAATGAAAACAGAGTGCATTCCCTTTGTTATTAATCTTGTTGTTAAAGTTAAGTTAAAGTTTTATGTTGATTATTCACAGCAGAGAGCATGCAGCAGTCACAGCTCCTTGTTGAATGGCTTTAGCACCTTAACTGTATGCAGATATACCAGGGTTATGATCCTGCCATTAATGGACTTTAATGTCATTAATGGGACTTCTAGATTGAATCTCACAGCTGTTGTTTAATAGTATTAGTTGCATACAGTTACGTTTTTGTGATTTTGGTTAATTTTTCAGACAGCAGAGTGGATGGGCCTCCTGGAATGCCTTATGCACGTCTGTCAAGGTCCCTATGGATGGCAGTCTGCACTGAAACACTCATTTCTCTTATATTTACTCCTTTGGCTTGGTCAACCTCACACATTTTTTTCTGGTATTATAGGGAATCACGTTTGATGAATTCAGGTCCTTCTTCCAGTTCCTCAACAACCTCGAAGATTTTGCCATAGCCATGCAGATGTACAACTTTGCTTCTCGCCCTATTGGACAAGGTAAAAGAGGACAGTTGTGCTAAAAAGGATTGCTTACACACATTGAATTGTATTATCTTGCAACAAGTCGGTGTAATAATGAAAATACATTTTATTCTCTCTTCTAGATGAGTTTGCAAGAGCGGTGTATGTAGCCACAGGGCTGAATCTCACACGCCACCTTGTAAACACCATCTTTAAGATCTTTGATGTTGATCATGATGACCAGCTCTCCTACAAAGAGTTCATTGGGATAATGAAAGACCGGCTGCACAGGGGAGCAAGGGTAAGACATCCAAACAACAGAACTCCCCCTGATAAGGTCAAATATAGTCGGGCGCTGCAAGGAGGGCATGCAGAAGAGTAGGACTTTTTTAATCAAACTGGGAACATCAGTGTCTGCAACAGAGGACACAAAGATGGAATTAGTGATAGGATCATGTAGGACTTAGAAATCTTTATTTAAGGTCATAAGTGTAAAACTCATAGTGAACAGTCACATTATACATTACTGAATTTTAAAATTATTGAAACGTGAACAAAACTCCATGATTTTTAGGTCAATTAAACCAGTTGTGTAATCCTAAATACTTTCCTTTCTCATGCCATGAGTGCCCGGTTAAAATAGACTTTGGTTCTGGGTTGATGATTGTTTTAAATGGTAAATGTTGTCAAAAAGTGCTGAAAAAAACATGCCCCTCTTTAAATCAAGACAGAACAATATTGATTTTGCTTTAATTCTGACATGAGCATTAAAGTTTGAGAGTTTGTAAAAGGGGTTTTGTTGAGTCAAAGACAGGGGTGAAATTAACTGCCTGGGCAATAGTAAACAGGCAAGTTGTACAGCAAAAGTTTCTTTTTAATAGTTTTGAAACACACAAATGCTATTTTTTTGTTTCTGCTGTTGTTGAAAAGCTCCAGTGATAGAGGAATTTAATGATCTTCAATAAATGCACAGCATGTTGGTAAGATAAAGGATACCTTGAGTAGTAAGGAAGAACATTCACACATTTCTGCATATACTGTGGTCTACATTGACTACAGTATATGTTTGCAGTGGTATTGTGCAAGATGATTTATAGTTCAGACTTTTCCACCTGCAATCATTGCTTTTTATGTCTTTAGATGGATAGATACTGTATTAATCCAGGGGGAAATTCACTTGAAAAGAAAAACATTCCCGTCATATTTTTGATCATGAAAGTTCAAAAGTATTGTGAAATCTTGGATTGTCTCGTTCTCGTAAGCCAAATCTCGTCTCTTCATACTCCTACATTGAACTGAACTGGAAACCACCTTTTAAACGCTGAAGATGTTTTTTTTTTTTTAACAAAAATGAATGCTGCCATCTAATGGGTAAATTATGGTTCCTATCAATATTTAATTGTCAGCTCTTTTAAGAATGTGTTCATTTATGTGAAATGTTTTATATTTATCTATTTTGACTGAGATTTATTGAAATGTACTCCAGAAAGGAGTGGGAGGAAGTGTGCTTTTGTTTTTTTCCACCCCTTTTCCATATGCATTGATTGTTACTGTCCCGCTTCCTTATAGATATCAATCTCACAATCGGTATCTCCTTAACCTGATCCAATCCATAGTCTGAATTGCCAATAATTTTAGTCTTACCAACTAACAATGCATTTATAGCAATCAATTATATGATTTTATGTTATTATAGTTCATGACTTTAAGTATCTTTATCAAATATATATTTATTGATTAATTAATTATTGATTAATTAATATTTGTGTCGGTAAACATGCACACTCACATAAGCAACAACACATACTTCCAACTTTGTGTTGTTATTTACAAAAAGTGAAAAGCTGAAGTAAGAAGAACAATAAAATAAACATTAAACACCCAATGACAGTCAAAACACCTTCATACCTGTGCCTTGTCAAAATCATCTCTTTGTACCTCTTTTTAAACTGTATTATTCATGGACATTGCTTGATTTCCACATTTGGACTGTTCTGTAGTTTCACCCCCATAAACAGAAATAGAATTTACAGAGACTTAAGAAAATCTCCCAATAAACATCAGATAGAAGTTATTAAATGTTTGAAGTGAATTTAATTAGACTGCCTAACATTACTCTTTTTTTATATCCTAGTGACCTTAATCACACAAAAATAATTTTGCAGTTTCTGTTGAAGTGAAGGGAGTTTGTCCCAAAGCCTGCTGCTTAATTTAATCCCTCCACCCTCCAACAGAGGGAGCTTCTTTTATGATATCAGAAGGAGTTTACTAAAATTGGAGTGAAAGTGACAAGGGAGCAGTTTGATAAAGGACCCTTATATCTGATGTTACACAAACACCACTAACACCTCACAACAGTGAACCTGAAAGTTGTTCTGTTTATGACTCTTTGAACTCTGGAAACTATTTGGCCTCACAGTCTTGGCTTACTAACATTTTCTTCTCTTCTATCTCTTTTTTCTCTGTCTCTCCTTACTTTACTTGCTACCACACCTATTTGTGCTCCACCCTGTACTATGTCTTCCCCTGACACCTACCTCTTCTTGCCACGATGTCTCTTCACCGACCTCTCAGGGTTATAAAGCTGTGGAGCGTGCCACCTCTTTTAGGTCCTGTTTGAAGAAGGAGCTTGCAAGCAGATAAGTATCATTAATATCAAAAAGCTGGGTTACAATAATGATTTTTATTTTTATTTATTTATTTATTTTATATTTCACACCTTGAGTTAGTACTGAAGATAGTTTGAGTAACCTTAGTAAAAGAGCTATGCATGCATAATGAAAATATTTTTGCAATCAGCCAAAAGTAGCCCTTTCAGACTGGCAGGGCTCCGTGCCGGTTCTAGTTCCTGAACCCAAATTTGAACCGGCCGGAGCGTTCAGGAAAAAACTGGTTCTGAACCTGAAAAGTTGGTTCTCAGCTGGAACCAAAAATAGTTGGTTCTTTCTTGGGAACAATGACATCTTCAGTGGGCATAACACATTCTAGGTTGTGAAGATGAGCAGAAAAAAAAGAAAAATTTGTCTGCTGGGGAGACTAAATGTTTGGTTGTGATCTGAGCATTGACAGAACTCCAGGTGAAGCTGGAGAGTAGTACAAGGAAGAGCATGTTATATGCCGAACTTGTGGAAGAGATGGCAAAGGCTGGGTTCACCTGAACACCAGACCAAATAATTGATTTACTCAAAGAACTGAAGAAGGAATACTAGGACTGCATGAAAGACTTGGGCAAAAGTGGAGCAGGACATGGTAATGCATGTCCATCATGTCCTCCCACTTTGGTTCTACTTAAACTGGTGTCAACATGGGCTGGTTTGCTAGAAAGCACCAAGGTTCTGGGTCTCCAGAACGGAACCAGTGCCAGAACCAGAACCGTGTCTGTCTGAAAACACTCAAGGTTGCACTACACATCTCTGACGTCTCTGACATCTCTGGATCATCTATCCTACCTTTAATAAACAAACTCAGGGTCTGCTCAATGTGTATGTTTTCATCCTCAAACAGAAGATCAGCCTGAACGGTCATTTTATACTTTATTTTTTGCACTGTAGCTCTAGTATATATAGTATTAGTATTTAAAAAATGACTGTGCCTTTCTTTGCTCCTTGTTCACCAGGTGAAGGGCCGACACCACACCACCTTCTCTGGCTGTGTTCGCTCAGAGGCCAGAAAACAAGTACACCAGCTCTGGAGGAGGTACAGGGAGAATCCATAGAAGAGGAAAAAATGTGAAGGAATACAGAAATTAAGTATCAAGGAAGATTAATTGAATGGAATAAAACAAACTGAGCAAATAACTGTGTGTCTTCAAGAGCCGATCTCCAGTGGACTTTGCAAATAATAACTACCGGCATGACCGCTCACAGCTGACTGACACCCTGTGTGCTGATCTTGGCAACAATATTCCTGATTTTCTGTTGGTCATTTTGATTTGATGCCAGTTATACCCACTATAATTTACAGTATGTTAAAACAAAATAGGATTCAATTACAGCATTATTCTCTATGCATGACACTTCGAGAGCAGTCAGGTCTGCGACTTATTTTATAAACAAGCTGTGTGTGACTTTTTTGTAAAAACAGACAATTGTTACTGCTGCACTACAAAGTGTTAAAATTGAAACCACAATCATAACCACAGTCGTGGTCTAACTGTTATATTAAAACACAACAAGATCTTTGTGATAATTATAAAATCCATATGAATTCAACAACACAGAAAAAACATTACATAAAGAGAAAAATCCCTGCTTACTTAACCGTCTTCATCTAATTTTAGCCAACACTATTATTTATATTATTCTGTTAACTGAACTTTGAATATATTACACCTGGATAAAGCAGCATGAGACAGATTGCTTTAGTTCAATATTTATTATGAATATTTACTTGAAATGCTGGCTATTTAGTGTGAGCATCTAAACTAATTACTATATGCAGTATATATATATCATAGTTGTCCGCTGAGGTGCCTTGTATTTGTTCTCTGTCTTATTTGAGAATTGTATAGAAACCAGACTTCTGGAAAATAATTCAGCCCTGTATTACTGTTTAAATGCAACAAATCAGAAAAAATATGCATTAATTATACAAATTGAACTATGTTTTGTCGTAAATGTAATACTTTCTGAACCATTCCAATAGTTTAAAAGTCTTCCTGTAAAATATGGATTGCTTGGTGTGTTGTGTACCTGCTAAGTTATTTCTAATAATGCACATTTTTGACTCGTGCTCCCAGTCTTCCAAGTGTTTGTCACATTCTTGGAAATATATTATCATGCATGAATAAAGTTTTATTATAAAGACACGTGCAATCGGTGGCATTCACTACGCATGCGCAACGAATGTCCTTTCAGTTACCACTTCTACCATCAACGGAGGCTGCCACTACAGGAGATCAAGTTTAGTATAAACTCTCATCCTTATTTCAGGGTTCAACAGGCTGTTTGCGGCTGTCACGTGGGTAAGTTCTGACAATGTTGTTACATTGAAAGTCTGAATAAAGAGTTAGTCCACAACCTGAAAGTTTTTGGGTGAAGTGACTACTTTCCGTAGTTAGCATGTTAAAGCTGATTCCTAAGTTAGCTACCAGACGGCGAGGGTGTTGCATATTGTCACCAGTTTATCCTCTCAATCTTAACATTTTACATTCAACAATGCGTTTTTAAAGTTACATCGCCTGGAGTTCATGGAGCTTTTGATGTGAAGATACTTTGATAACCTCGCCTGGCTTTGTTTTGTAACATATCTAAATAATATCTGTGGAAATGGTTAACTTCTGTAACGTTCGGTAATTCTGCTCTTTTCACTGCGTCTTAGGAAACTCATTTTACTTGCTTATTTTACTATCGTAATACGAGGGCAATTTAATGTTATTCAGTACTTGTACGTGTTTATCCTCGTCGGCAGTGCTTGGTTGTGAGTGAAATGCCGCCCCCCTGTGTGAAAGTGCAAAAACTCAAGACGAGGTAGTTTGGTTAACGTCAACCATATGACTAACATTTAGGTTCTTTTGAAGCAAGTTTATAAACAACCGTAAATTTACAGACTAGGCTCAGTGCGCTTAAAAGAATTTATCTGTGACCATCCATAATAACAGCGGAGGTTTTATCCACGCTGACGTCGTGAACAGCTTTAATATTCGAGACGAGATGGCGGTTGAAGCGTATGCGGAACCTTACATTTGCATGCAGGTTTTCTGTCAGGAGCGTTATAAACAACGCACCCTAAAGCCTGAGTCTTTAGAAAATTCTACATTTTATCACAATAAAATGGTAGCCATCGTGTTGTCGGGAAATGTCCAAACAGCTCAGTTATTTGTCAAACGTAAGGCTCGAAAAAGAAACTAATCTATCAATATATCGTCATAAAAGTACAAAGCAAACATGACTCGGACCGCAAAGCATTGTGGGGTTTCTGTAATCTACATAGAATAAGCGGCCAAAGCCGTGCGGAAGCTAAAAGTGATGATATCTTTGTATATTCGTGTTATATTCAGTGCACTGTTAATTTTTTTATTCATCATTCAGTTACTTGCGGCTGTAGAGAGAACCCTGACTGAGAATGCTTTCTCCACACATCACCTCCGTTTTCACTGCAGTTAGTAAGTTAAGACTATACTTTCAGGGATCATTTCTATAGTTTCTAACTTGAGAAATGTGTTTCTAAAGTGTTTGGTCTCGCTAACCACGATGATGAGTTCTGATATTCCTTTCTGAGCGTGAAGCGGACGGAGAATTATGATTCACTTCATATGTTCTCTGTCATTGATGATCGTTCTGTGCTTCTTTATGGAGCACTGAGGAAGGGAATATGGTCAGAGTGGTGACTTACATGTCCAAAAGTAACAAGCCATCCAAGAGTGTAAAGTACTGCTCATGAAAATTGATAAATGTTTCTGATAGAGTAGAAGCAGTAAGCGTAGATAGTGATGTGTGCACACTGTGTCTAAAACATAACTACAAACATAGGCACTGTAGTGTTGTCCATACACCAAATGACTATGACTAAACTTTAGAAAGACTAACATCTGACACCCACTGATGGTGCAATTAGGCTTCATGAAGCATTGAAGCTTTCCAGCAAATCAGTTCAGAAAAGGATCCATTTCTCAAGGCTTCATGTGCAACACAAAACCACCTGCAGGCCAAAGTGTGTAAAACAGGCAACTGTGATCTTAACTAGGGGTGTGTATTGTCAAGAATCTGGCAATACAATACGTGTCGCGATACAGGGGTGCTGATATCGATATATATTGCGATACTATGAGCAAGGTGATATATTGTGATATTATATATATATATATATATATATATATATATATATATATATATATATATATATGTATATATATGTATATATATACATATATATATATATATATATGGCAAGCAGTTTTAACATTTAAAAGTTAAGTTTGACTCTCCAGAATTAACATTGCAGATATCTGTGATTCAATTTTGCCTGGTCAAAAACAACATTTCAGATATCCACAAATACATTCTGCCTATCCACAATTGTCATTACAGATATCTACTACGTCATTTTGACTAGGCGAAATTACGTCACTCTTGCCATTCATGTGTATGGGGTTTCTCATTACAGATATCTACAACGTCATTTCGGATATCCACAATGTGAATTACGGTTATCTGCAAATGAATTGTAGATATCTGTAATTCTAATTCAAGATATCTCTAATTACATTTTGACTAGGCAGAATTACAATTACAGATATCTTTAATTCACATCAATTCTATACAGTTCAAGATATCTACATGTCCCTTTTTGGATATCTTAAATTTTGACTAGGCAAGATTAAATTGTAGATATTTGTAAATGTAAGTATAACTAGTCAAAATGGAATTGTAGATATCTACAATTGAATTATAGATATCTTGAAATGAATTTTGATTACATATATTCAAAATTGGAGATATCTGTAAATGTAATTCTGCCTAGTCAAAATGTAATTAGAGATATCTTGAATTAGAATTTTGACTAGGCGAAATAAAAAATTACAACAAATTTGGCCTGCCTCCCATTTTGGGTGGGAGCGGAGCGGGCTTTTGTTCAAATCATCAAATCTATGGAAATCCGCTCGCCATACATGTCACATTGTAAGCCTACCTGTGTGAGCCAACGCCATGACTGCTTCTTTCTTCCTCCATTTATAGAAACAAGGAAATAAACCCACTTCTTGTTTGATTATGGTGGGGAGGGGGAGAAAAATGACGGATTTCTGGATATCCAAAATAGAGCAGCGTCATGATGTCTGAGATATCTTTAATTCACATTCTGCCTAGGTGAAATTGAATTACAGATATCTATAACTGGCATTAGAGATGTGTGACGAGTTGAATGACGTTTTTGGTAATGTCATTGCAGATATCTTTAATTAATTTCACCTAGCTAAGGCCTGGCTAAGGCACGGCGCTGATGGCATGACATGTTACGTCTGCCAAAAGCATTGCGCTGTCTCAGCGCAGCAACTTGCTGGTGGGTTTGTGAGGCAGCCGTCTACAAGCTACAGGCTGGATTGCCTTAAACGCCACGAAATGAGAGGCACTCATAAAGCGGCAGAGGAGAAAGAGAAACAACTTAAAGAAGGTAGCACTTTACAAAGCTATACTTAGTGGGTTACTTAAAGACATGACATTAAAATTAAAATGTTTTAAAAAGTTAATAATAATAATACTTTACAGGGAAAACACTGCAGCGTGCCATAGCCGCACAAGTGGATATGGAGCACAGGGCTCTTGAAGGCTGCTTCAAAATAATTTATGAATGTCTGAAGCAAAAATGGCCCCATCACACCAGCTATGAGCCCATTATAAATCTATGCAAGCGACTGGGCTGTGCTTATTTTAATGGTTTAAATGTAAGTCTGCAGCTAAACATGGAAAACTAAACATCTCCAAATTACTGTCAGTTAGGTTAATCTAATCACTTTTCTGCCCCTAGGTCAGTGACAACACCAAATACACAAGCAGCCACATAATCAATGAAATGGTACAGATCATCGGTGAAGTTTTGGATGACCACCTGGTGGCTGAGTTGTCAAAATCCCCAGTGTGGGGATTAATGGTTGATGAGACCACAGACATCTCTGTCACCAAACAACTGGGTCTTATTGTGAGGTGAGACTACTCTTTACAAATAAACAATCAAACTAAACAATAATAATAATATATATATATATATATATAAAAACATATTTAAATTATTTTGACCATAAATATTTACTTCTATAGTTTTTTGGGACCAGATGAACTGGGAAACACCACAGTGAAAACTAAAGTGATCCACTTGGGTCAAATGTCCAGTGGTGATGCTGCAACTTTATATGACACTATACTCAGAGTCATAAGAGATGAAAAGAGGCTCCCCACCAACAAGCTGGCCTCTTTCGCCAGTGATTGTGTCCCAGTAATGACTGGTGGGTTGTCTCTATTGCTTCTAATAATTGACAGCTGGAATCTGGAAAAGGTGCAGCAGCAGTAGTTTCATTGGTTAAAATTATTTTCAAAATTCAGTTCATTTTCATCAGACATTCTTCATCCTTGCATTGGACAATTTACCAATGCATAGTAGGGCTGAACCATTTATCATATGTCTATCGCAATGGCGGAGTGTGCATGCGTTATCGTCACATCACAAGAACGTGCTGCTTCTGTGCTTTTGGAATTGAGCCAAAAAGCAAATTTTCTTGTTTCCGTGAAGAATGTGCATCAGCCCACCTGAAATCAAAATCAGAAGCCAGAGGGGTGAGCTGTGCAGCAGTGTCGGGGCTGTGTCCGAAACCACTCACTCATTCCCTACTCCCTATCCTCTATATAGTGGGCTACACATAGTGGACTATATAGTGCACTCACTTAAAGAAAACGGTTTCGGACACTACTCTGGCTGCAGGCAATGATGCCATTGCCGTCTCACAATTAAAGCGTTAAGCAACAACGGCTCGTAGATTTCCATGACAATGACTCAGGATCTGGTTCTGGTTCTGGCACTGGTTCCTTTCTGGAGACTCAGGACTTTGGTGCTTTCTGGCAAACCAGCCCGTTTTCACACCAGTTGAAGTAGAACCAAAGTGGGAGGACATGATGGACATGTATTACCACGTCCTTCTCCACTTTGCCCAAGTCTTTTATGCAGTCCTGGTAGTTTCTTTAGTAAATCAATTATTTGGTCTGGTGTTCAGGTGAACCCAGCTTTTGCCATCTCTTTCTCAAGTTCGACATATATTGTGTTCATCCTTGTACTACTCTCCAGCTTCACCTGGAATTCTGTCGATGCTCAGATCACAACCAAACATTTTGTCTCCCCAACAGACAACTTTTACTTTTTTTTCTGCTCATCTTCACAACCTAGAATGTGATTGCCCACTGATGATGTCACGGTTCCTAAGAAGGAACCAACTATTTTTGGTTCCAACTTTTCCGTTTCAGAACCAGTTTTTTCCCCTTATGAATGTGCTGACTGGTTCAAATTTAGGTTCAGGGACCAGAACTGGCACAGGGCCCTGCCAGTCTGAAAGGCCTAACTGTGATATTAGAAATCCAAGTATGACGTAAAGACCAAATAAGATTTTTTTTTTTTACTAAAATATAAATGTATGTAGAAGGCACTTCAGTCATCTGATTTTATTAATTTGTTTTTTAAATTAAAATTGATTGGCCACATTATTAGGTACACCTTGCAGAACTGCCTTCATTCTTCATGGAATAGTTCAACAAGGTGCTCAAAACATTTCTCAGAAATTTATATTGACATGACAGCAACACATAGTTGCTGTAGATTTGTCAGCTGAGTTGCTGCCTTGATTGGCTAAAATTAGCTATTTATGTTAACAAGTAATTGAACATGTACCTAATACAGTGGCCGGTGACTGTATGTGGCAGAGAGAAAACGGTCACAATGTCTGTTTTTTTTCCATTGTCCCTAAGCCCTAGTGCATGGTTTTTATTCTTTACTTTTGTCATCCTTACTTGTGTTAAAATATTACCATCTGAAAATATGGCCCCCGCTTTGAACACATACTCACATAATGAGGATCTAGCATAATGCATTAAAATGATACCAAGTAGAGTACCTGCAATATGTTATGAGTAAGAGTACAAGTACTTTGGCTTAGTATTGGCAGCGATACCTGATACTGGTATCCATGTCTGTACACCCCTAGTAAATGCTATTTCGGGACTGAAACATAAACAATACCCCTCAGCCAATTAATAACAAAGACCCTTATTCCCACACACTTATAAGTAAGTGGAGTATGTAATGTCGGCTTATAAGCTAGAACATACATGAGCACTTCTGATAGTAGTAACTAAATTTATTTTGAATTGATCACACATCAGTGTTTATTCAATACTCTGAAAATAAATAAATAAATAAATAAAAAAACAGAACCACCATTAATGTCTTATGATGGTCATGCAAACTTTTCTCAAACCTAACACTCATTTACACAAAAAGGTAAGCACATTTCTATTTTTCAATCACAAGAAAGGGGATTTGGTCACAAAGTTGTAGAAATACTATCCATAAAATGAGTTCTAGTTGACAACTTAAAAAAAGCAAGTGCCTTTTTTTCTGTATCTATTCTCCTCCTTCTCTATGTGAATGTGTTTGAAATCTCGTTTTTTAGAGCCTGTTTCCTGTAGAGCACGTTGCTTTCTTTTTGAGTTTTACAGATAAGGAAGTGAATCATTATAGAAACAGTAAGGGGGTGTCCCATTTTGTCCTGAAAGCAGTAGAAAGTCCAGTGAAGTCCTGAATTTTCTAAAAATGCCCTAAATCATTGACAGTGAGTCCTATTTCAAAATGAAACAGAAGGAGGCATTACAGGCTTCTATAAATCTATAATTTGTATTTTTGATAGTATAAATTAGGAAACCTCACAGAGTGATACAAAGGGGAAATAAGCATTGAAGTTACAGTACAATTACAACAAACTACAAAGTGGACCAGCACATTATAGCAAATCCTATTTTTTGATTTCCTAAAAGCTAACATTTTCACACCTTTCTTTTACTAATGTGTCATTTTACTTAGGTCATAATTATCCCAGACAAGCTCTTTAGTCAGTACAAAATGTATATAAAATTTAGGTAGTAAGTTGCCCTCATGAAGAGGCTGATCTCATGGTTGAAATGTTAAGATTTTTTTCCTAAATGTTTCAGTCACTGTCAATCCTGAATGCCAGAAAAACTCTGAATGTAATTATTTTGGTACATTAAGTGTGTTCTGCAGTGGTCCAGTTTATTCAATGTTATTTCTTGTATAAAAGATAAGTATAAGTAGCCTATAATGTATTAAATCTGTTTGTGACACGAATCCCAAAGCATTGTTGGTTTTCTTAAATCAAAATGAGATTAAACAAAGAGCTTTAGTAGCATTTAAGGTGATTGTGGCACTGTTTTATTAAAGTTACAGTTTGTTTTCTGTTCTTAAATAATCCCTGACACGTGCAACAGCAGAGAGAAACCCAGGGGGACAATGATTTACATACACAAGACCCACATTACCCACATTAGGACTATATACTAGAATAAATCATTTCTATCATTTCTAACTTGAGAACTGTGTTTCCAAAGTAATTGCTCTTGCTTACCACAAGGATGAGATGTGATTTTTAATTCTTTATATATGTTGTGAAACGACAGTCATGATTGAGTTAACATGCCCTCTGTTGTTGATGATTTGATGCTTTTACATGATGTGAGTCATAAACAGCTGTAGAATCAGTTCAATCATCCATGGCCAGAGTTAAGTGTGTTTTGGGTTTGGAGCAAAGGAGTGTCTTAAATCAGCTGAGTATTATTGATCAGTTAAAATGAAACAAGTAGTAGTCATTAATTCAAAAGGAAAACACAAACTGGTCAAATATACAGAAATTCAAAACATGTACTGTTTTTGTAAATAATTAATGAAAGACAAATATGGTGAGCCATTTAATCAAATAACTACAGATACTACAGACACACCGCTTTCCACATTATTAGGCAAATGACTTTTTTCTCTTTTTTTCCTTCTGACATCCTGCAAGGAAATTCAAGCAGAAACTCGCCAAAAACTCACAAGTTCAATGGATGCAAGAATAGTGACGGTGATATCAAAAAAGGGCTCCTATGTTAACATGTAACTTTGCCTGTTAAGATGTTTTTGTTTGAAATAGCTTTTCATTTCAGTAAATATGGCCTCCTAATGCTGCAAATTCAATAAATGACCATTTTCAGTTCTTTAAACCTATAAAATCGTTTAAAACTCTGTTTTATTGATTAATAATGTGGAACAGTGCATTTTGAGCATTTTATAAAAAAAAAGGTTATTATGAAGTTTGTTCAAAAACAATTGAATTATGCTCTTACGACTGACGACTTGAAAAATATTCTGTCATTTGCATTAACATTTAGGAAAATAAGAGAAAAATGTCATTTGCATAATAATGTGGAAAGCAGTATACAAACAGTAAGAGGACTTTTTAAACTAACTCCATCCTGATGCTGAATCTTTCAACTGTGGGGTATAATATATACCAGTGGCTCTCAAATGGTGTGGCAAGGCACACTAGTGTGCCTTAAGGCAAGTCTTGGTGTGCCATGGAAATTTGTACCATACGTTATTACTACAACTTTATAAACAGGCCTGCCAGCAGATCTGGCTAGACTCCTGAAACCCCCCTAAAGAATGGGCCCTCCCCAGCTGTGATTTATTGATGATATCAGTGTATGTGTGTTGGATCAGTAGCATTGATGCTATGATCCTGGCTAACAGTTACCTCATTAAGAGCTAAAAAGCATAAGAAGCTATTACTGGGTTGAGATTGGTGATGAAAGTATTCATGCTATTTTTAACCAAGTAAACCAGTTTTTCTACCCACTTTTGCCTCTTCCTTTGACAACTAAAACCATGTTGCTGCCTTTTAGCATTTTTGCCACTTCTTATCACTACTTTGGACCCATTTTTTCCACTTTTTGGAATGTTTGGCCACATTTAACCCATTTTTGCCACCTTTTGTCCACTTCTGCCACCCCCAGTTAGGCTGGGCGCCAGAAACCTCTCCCCTTTATCCCCCCTCATGGGCTACCTTGACTGTTATATTATTTAAAAAGTCTACTTTGTAGTAATATGAATATGGTGTGCCTTGAGATTTTGGCTTAAACTCAGGTGTGCCTTGGGTGAAAAAAGTTTTAAAACCACTGATCTATACAGTACATTTACATTTTTGAAAGGGCTGTTGCTGCACTAAGACTTTTTCAAGATGGAACAATATAATAGTACAGTCAACACTAAAATCAAAAAAACACACTAAGATAAAAAAAAAAAAAAAACACAAAAGGTCTCCAAGATACTTATGGGAATATTTATTTTTTTAATAAATGGTCTCTATTTGTCAATCAATAAGATTTTGTTTGATTTTTATTCAACAAAATGCCCCCGGTTCAAACATGCACATTATAAATAAAAAGACTTAATAAAAACCAGTAACTAATAAACTTGAGATTGAGAACGCTGTCATGAATTTGTGGGAACAAACATGGGATGGAAAGTGGTATTAAATATTTAAATCCTAAAGACAATTACAAATATTGTCGAAATAAATAAAATAAGCACAAGATAATCAGTGAAAATAAAAAGATTATTTGAAGACAATCCAGTAGAAAAAATAAATGCTAAAAAATGAAAAATGATGAAGAAACCAGTAAAACACAATGATAATACACTGGAAAATGTCCCAAATCACAAAACATAGGAATAAAATCATTTGAGAGGAAACAAGAATGAACTGAATGGCTATAATAACTGTTAGTTAACACAGTCTTATAAGATTAAGATTTAGTGTGGACATAACGTCTGTGTATGCAATAATGGAAATGTCAGTATTATCGTTTTATTATGAAAATGTGAAAACAGGAAATTGCGCGTTACGTATATGTCTAAACTGACGTCATACGTAAATAAGTTGATCAAGCTTCTCCTGTTTTGTCGGAAGGTGGTTGTTTTTCTTAAGACATAATTTCCAGGAGCCCATTTACACTGATGGCACTGCTCCAGTCTCGCAGAAACAATCGAGGTTAACACGGATTAATATTTGTCCCAGACACAGAGGCGTTAACACCTGACAGTGAAACCAGTCTGAAAGGGAGCCTCGTGTGAACTACAAACCAAAGCGCTGTCGCCCAACAGCTAACAGGAGTTAGCATCAGATCTTCACGCCGTGTACGGTCTAGTCTCACTTTCTCTTCCATTTCGTCTGGTATCGGTTCTTGGACTCTGTCAAAAACTTCAGTCGGTGGCTTCGCCAGGAGAGGATGAACTGGCTTTTCCCCTCGTCCAAAGGCTCCGGACCGCTCCCTCCTCTCAACAGCCTCCATCAACAAAGACAGCGGCAGATCGAGTCGCTCAAAGCCGCTCATCCTAGGTATAAAAAGACCCTGTTGCTTCTTATTTACCTGTTAAATACGACATTATATCGCCTAACTCAGGGAGCAGTAACTCCAATGACTCGTGGCCACGTAAAAGACATTTTACTGGAGCATGTGTGCTTAGCTCATGTTTTCTTTGTCAAGTTATGTTAAATTACATATGTCAAGCTAGTTTAAGTAAACCTCATGTTTTGCACTGTAAAAGAGAAAGAAAAGGAAGTCACACGATTTTCATGAGCCATCTACGGCTGCTGAGATGCATGCTAATGTGGCTAATGTTTGCTAACCAAATGCTAGCTAGATGTGATTTGCCCACTGTGCTGTTAGCTGGCTAGCTAAGCAAATGACATTCTCAGCGTCTATTTATAGGGCTGTTGACACGAGTTGTAGCCGGCCTGCCTTGTCCTGTGATCGCTCCAGTTTTTTGCCAGGCCACCTTGTCACGCGTTTATTTGAAGGAGTAGTCTGCTAGCGTTAATTAGATGTGGAGATTAAAGTATTAGCCTTTGTTTACCTAGAAGCTTGGTCATCTCCGACACTGTTCTGTTTTTAATTTCTAGACAACCAGATATAAACATTGCAAGATAAACAGTTTACAGAGTGTGTTATAAAGTGATGGGATTCAGTAGTGATGGTGAGGAAACTGTGCGTTTGGATTCATGGGAAAGCACAGGTCAGAGGGGATAGCATTTATGTGCTGTAGTAATTGCTACTATCATGGGCCAAAAGCATTGCAGGGTTTTTTTGTTTGTTTGTTTGTTTTGTTTTTCTTTCTTTAAACTGACTGGGAATATAGTACCGACACTTTTAGAACAAGTTTAAGGGGTTGGTGTGAGGATGAGTAGTTTTTAAATTAAACTCATGCAAATCATATATTGGGGATGAATAATTCTTGTGAGGCATACTGTGCAGCAAGGTTAAGCAACTGACATAAATTCTGGGAAAATATAAAACTGTCATCCCTCAATAAATATTTTTGCTTCCAAGATCAACCTTTATACAAGATGGCAGTAAACATTAACCTTGCAAAGCAGATGGATACGCCTGTTTCCTTGTTTTTCACTGGTGAATCCATCTTGCAAAGCTCCCATCTGAACCGTTTGGGCCCGGTTAGAAATTGACAGGACCAATCGGCGACAAGGGGCAGTATTTCGGGCGCATCAGAGTCGTGACGTAAACAAGCAGCAGCAAGAGCTGGTGCAGTTATGGAGGAAGAGATTAGTGTGGATGCTGCTAAAGCACCAGTTTTATCAGAACTTGACAACATTTCTTCATTAGAAGAAGAACAAAGAACAGCAGTGAGTTGTTTTCTTGTCAAAAATGGCAAAAGTCGAGTCCTTAAGGTCGCCATATATTGCGTTATTCTTAACTAGCTGCGCACGCGCAGCTCAATAGCAGCTACGTCACGTGTTTTGTTGCTCTTATTGGCCCGTAGAGATGTGACAGAACATTCATCCAATCACACTTCGAGTTTTTTTCAAATCCTCTGCCATTTCTCAAACGTTTCCTATTGAAGCTTTCCCAGATGGATGTGTGAAACACATCCATCTGACTTGACAGGTTAAGTAAACATTGGGATATTGTAGAAATGGCATAAAGTAATCGGACTTAAATACGATTATCACTTTCATAAACAAAAACATGGTGATATTAAAAAAAAATTTATAGAAATAATGATATATAATAACAATGAATGAACAAACTGATCTAATTTATATCACACAGAAAACATGAAGACAATGTAAAGGAATCCGGCCCTTAACGTAGGCAGAAACTCTGGACCTGAAAACTTGTCCTCAAAAAGATGAGTTGGATTTGTTTCCCTATCTCCATTGTCAGAGGTCCTGCCCTTTCTTGATTCAAATGGATATTGAGGGAAAAGTGAAATCGATGAGTGCAGCGCTGTTCCAAAAGTTGAATGGTTTTCAAATGAGAGTGCTTTAAGCGCAGCAACAAAAACAGCTAATGCTGAGGGCATGTTTAATGCTGGACTACATTGGTTCTGAATTAGGGATGCACCGAAAATTCGGCCACCGAAGATTTTTGGCCAAAAATTACCCAAAAGTGCATTTTTGTTTTTTGGCTGAAAGACTTTTATCGCTGAAACTCGACGTTGTGATGATGCAAGCAAAAACTGCGTCCAGCATGCGCTTGGATCAGTGGTTCTCAAACAGTGGTACGCGTATGTGAAGGCACTCCAGGGGGTACACGAGATTTTGAAATACATGCCGACTATTTAAGAAAAATAGCGCCTTTCTTTGCACGTCAGGAGCGACGCAATTTTGCAAGTATATTACATACATTCTAAAATCACATTCATGCTGCGAACATCTACGGTGTGTTTTCTCTGTCCTCTGATAAACAGTGATATTTATTGGAGCAGAAGATAAAAGGAGGTTTGTCCCTCTATGTCCTTCACTCCATGTGTAGCACGGCACTTTTACGCACAGCCAGGAGGTCAGTGCCGTTTTATTTCACTGTTTCATTCACTGTGCCAGCCAAGTTTGTAAGAGGAGGGACTGACTTTTGATTCACTCTATATCAAATATGATCAATAAGAGTGGGGTGCAGCTGAGGCTCATGGTGAGAGGTGTTAACTCTCTCCACAGCACACAGATTGGCTCACCTGTTTGTGTTCCAGACTGGTCAGAGGAGTGATTTAGCTGGTTGATCTGGTGCATTTATAAGTCGTATGTCTGAGGTCAGAGGAGACTGTTGTCGTAGTTATGTAGTTATGCGTAGCCCTCTGACATGTTCGATTTTATGCGAAATTCCGTATGTGTACAAGGTGACTGATGATTCAAAACAGTTCCCGCTGCTTCCACCTCGCTTGCTCACCACTGAAACCTCACTTTAAACACCAGAGTTTGCTCATTTATCATGTGGATATCAACCATGGAAGTATAACAAAAAAGAGTTGGGTGAATGATGATTCCGATCAGCGCCTGTTGCCTTATTCTCTCTCGCTCGCTCACCCCCACCCGACCCTACTCGCTCTCACTCTCGCTCTGAAACCTCTCTCTTTAACACTGTAGTTTCCATGATATCAGTCATGGAAATCTAACAGATAAAGGCATACGTTTGTAGCCTACTCACAGGTCATAACAGCGACAGAATTAAAAAGTTGTTCTCCCTCTCTCCAACTTGTCTTAGCGCTGTAAAGCATGACCATGTGCTGTACGAAGCTCTCTGTCAGGATGGATCCAGCAGGATTTTAAGGGAGTGACAGACAACAAAAAAGTCCAGCGCAACCTCTGGTTTGTGCTTATGTGCAAACATGTAATATCGACTACTGGTTGTAATCACACACCCAAGCATCCACTCTTTCATTAAAAACAGACGCGCCCAGTTCAGCAGAGAGTGACACAGACCCTCGGATGTGACCCCTCTGAAACCATACACACACACAGCCACACCCTCCTAGTGTCATGGCGGTGAATTGCAGAGCCACAGCAGCTTCTAGTGGTGGGAAACTCACTGCAGTTAAAAAGAGCATTATAGACCAGGATTTCAAGCTTGTGTTTATAATATAATATAGGTAAACCGTTAACTTACTTGTAAATCTCACGCCAGCTAATTTGATAAACGAATTTACCTGTTAACCGTGCACATCCCTACCCTGAAGTGTTTCATATCACTGAGCTGAGCCTGTGGAAGCACAGGCAACATCAGGGTTAACTGTTACCAATTATGACAAACTGTATCGAACCAAACTTGAGCACTTGGTGGAAACGAACCACATGTGAGCGTTGTCTGACTCTGCTTATCAAGGCTTCTGACCAGGGCTTTTTAACCATGTCTGCCTCTGTTCCCATGTGAGCTTTTTAATCTTTTTGGCTAAATGTGTCACTACTTACAGGAGACAAAAGTAGTTTAAGAAATATTTTTTTATTCACAGTTTGAATGGCTGGCAATAAACAGTATAAAACATGGAAAAGCATTAATAGAGCTTCTTTGTACAAAAATCTCTTCCTGCCCCCATTTGGAGTACTTTGCTGTGATGTGTCTTCATGCAAAGAACCTATAGAGAGATGTCTTATTCTTCTGTCCTTCAGAAGTTCTTGCCTCTTAGCAGTTGTCTTCAAGTTTAAACTCAGTGTAGTTGTCCACTGGACAGGTCCTACAAGGTATCAGTGCATAGACATGGGAAAATGTTCAAAAGTTTCTATTAACGCATGCACAATTTACATCACGAAAATGGCAGTGCTTTAGGATGTGTTTGTAGTTCTGTAAGATTTCAATGGAAATGTAATTGATAGACCTCTTTGTGTGAATTTATCTCTCTCGTTACAATCACACAGAAGCTTCATAAACATACATAGAAAAATAATTATCCCTTTTCTAACAGCACTCATTGTGACCTTAGATTTAATCTAACAATCTTGCCATTCCTGCATTTCAACAGTCTTGCAGAGATCCAGAAGGATGTGGAGTACAGAATACCATTCACAGTCAACAACTCCACCATCAGTGTTAACATGTGAGTACATCTTTGCACCTTTAGTCACTGGCTTCACAGACACTGTGTGCTTCAGTTCCAGATCTGAAAGACTGTAACAAACACCAAAGGCCTAAAGGCAAATTTACGATTACATTTAGAGTGAAAACAGGAAAAACCACACAAAGCACTGAGCAATCAGCAAACATACTCCCGCTCCAAACATTTAACTATTCAAATGTTGTTTGCATGTTTGTAAGAGCACAGTCGAAAACTTTCCAATAATTTCAAACAATTTTGCAAAGACTTCTGATTATATTACTTGAAGTCCCTATAAAGTGAAATCCAAACTTGGTGTCTTAACACACAAGATATGTATAAGGTTGCTGTAAACATGTAGAAACACAAAGTTCTGCAGTGCTTAACAAATTTATTAGACCACCCTAACCAAAGTAAGGTTTATGCCACAGCTGCCCTAAATTAACAGCATTGGTAATTACCAAAATCATTTTTTACGTTTCTGCAATGGTTAATACACCAATATGTAGAAGCTCTTTAACCCAAATGATATTTTTAATGCTAAAATATAATTATTATTGTTATCCATGAATTTTCAAACTTACTGATTTAAAAAGACATAAAAAAAATATTAAAGCACATTAATATTTCTTGATTGATATGTCAAATTATAGTTATTTACTTGCATTCCTGAGCAGAAAAATGAGTTTTAGTGGTTGAATGTTATGCTTGATTAATTTCTGACTTCTCAGAGAAGCCCAGTGAGCCGGCTCAAATTTGGGTGAATTCAGTTTGAAATTCCTCATTCCTGTTCAAAATGGTAAAATGTGGAGAGTTCACTGAAAATGAAAGAGTCCGCATTAAAGCACTTCATGATGCTGGATGGTCTCTGAGACAAATATGACAGGTAGTCTGATAAATTAGTTAAGCACTGTATGTGTGACTGAGTTTTGATTTAGACCGTTAGAAAGTTGTTCACCTGTTTGCCTGCTTGGTCTTATTTGAGCGGGTCAAATATAGGAGCCCATGACATCACCAGTCTTGATGGGGAATTACCCAGCCCCCTTAACTCTACAGCTATACAAAATCACTCAGCAGTTCATCTCAGTCTGTTACCTGATGTCACTGCCTTCATTGAAAGTTAACAGTCAGCTACATGCTGTGTTTTTATTCACTGTGAGGTAAATTTCCAAAATCTATCAGCAACAGTGTCCTACAGGTAATTAAAAGTTTCATAACAGTGAGATTTGTGCCAGAAAACTGTAAATTATAACCCAGATTCAGTCTCTCTGCTTCAACCAACATTCCCACACCATCCTAGAGCAGAGTTTACTGCCTCATTTTTATGATTTTGAAGCTAAATTTTCTAAACTTAAAAGATGTTTTTCATGACTGAAATTTGGTGTAGTGATTCATAACACAGGGATCCATCATACAATCAAAAATAAAGATTTTTAAATCGCTTTACAGGGACTTAAAGAAGCCTCAGAGATTGTAGGACTGGAACTTATACTTAAAATTCTGATACTTAAATTCCTGAAAGCTAAACTTGTCGCATTCTTTTCCCTTCTCCTGCAGCCTACTACCTCCTCAGTTCCCCCAAGAGAAGCCGGTGGTCAGTGTCTACCCTCCTGTTGGTCATCATCTAATTGATAGTAATAATGGCACCATGGTCACCAGCCCCCTCATCACTAATGTAAGTCATCCAGACTGTTGAAATAGATTGACAGAGGGCTTTTTTGACTTTGCTTTTGTAGAACTTCTTTTTTATTGAAAGTCAGTAATATAACCACATTGAGTGCTGTATTTTGGCACCAGCAAGGGTTAGCCAGCTTTATTTTGACCAATGGCACAGTAAAATGATCCTTTTTTCTTTGTATTAACCCTTGTTTTGTAGCTAAAATCCAACCACATGATGCCTTTGACTGTTCCAAAGAAAAATAAGACAAATCATCGGGGCACAATTTTTGAGGCAGTAGTATGAAAAGTATAAAAGGATTTGTCTTTTCTTTATAGCTGTTTCCAAAGAGATCAAACTTTACAGCAGAATTATACTGCATTATGCTTTAACAGCTGAGCAGGAGGCTTTCAGGCACATTACAATAAACAAAAATGGCAGCCACTCCAAACACAGCCTGTCACTGGGTCCTAAGTCCAGATTCTGTTTGATCAAGAGAACCAAGGTTAACATGTTTCATAGAATTTGTTCTTTTGAACATTTGTGGTGCTGCTGTCATCAATATGCAGGTTTTTGATTTAGTTCTTCTGGTTTGTCGTCTCTCCTATGTGTACTAATTTTGCTTATTGTATGTTTCAGTTTGGGATGCACTCAGATCTCGGCAAAGTAATTCAGAGTTTGCTGGACGAGTTCTGGAAAAGTCCTCCTGCATTGATACCCTCTGGCCCTTCTGGCTTTCCATAGTGAGTCCCTTGTTAAAGTCATGGACTTGACTCTCGTTACTTTCACTTTGCTCTTGCATTGATTTGGGCTGTGAAATAATATTAAATCATTGTGTTTTAACTGTGGCACAGAATATATTTGTTATAAGACATTTGGTGTAATTGAATGTCATTTTGACACCTTGATTTATAAATGAATTTAAGTTTGATAAGATTTTCTTTAAATTGTGTCTTTGTTCTTTCTTTTAGCAAAGTAATCTCTCCCCTCATGTTTACCTTAGCAGTATGTACAAGCAATCAGGCGTGGCTCCTTACCCCACTCAGGCGTATCACTATCCTCGCCATGTGGGCCCCTCTCACACGCCACCTGCTGGTCCAGGCCCAGCACCATCTCCAACTCCCATGCCTCACTCAGGGGTTGACAGCACCCATGGGCCCCCGAGAGCTCCAGCACCTTATGGCCTGATTTCTGACCTCCCACAGGTACTCTTACAACTGGCAGCATCAATTTTTTACAAACAAACTAAATGTGACCCACACTGCTTTTCATGAGCTATTTGAGTGGAGCTGCCCTCAACTCCAGTGCTTTGTAAAGAAAATATCATATTGAGCAAGAACAGTTTTCAGAACATCTGGTTCACATTTCTACATGAAACATGACAATTTAAAGAAAGTCAGGTTAACATCTGCAAAGATCACTCTGAATATTTCAGTCCAGAATAGGAAGGGGTGGTAATGAAGCAATCCTATATCCCAGGGTTAACCCTTTGTATGGGATATGTAGCTGAGGTTTAAAGGTACTTGTATTTTGCAAATCCATTCTTGGAGTGAGACTGATTGTTATCAGATAAAAGGAATGAAATAGATTTATTTAGCGATTAATGTACTGTCTGTGTGTTTCAGGCTGGACTCAATGGACACATGTACAAGATGCCTGAGATCCCTGAATCGTTTCCTGAACTCAATGACTTAAAGTAAAGCAGTCCTAAGTTTTTTCAACCAAAGATTTTCTTCATATGCCAGAGAGATCCTCGCTTTTACCTATGCAGTGCATGATGGTTATTGTGCATGCCATGTGTAAATTTAGACCATGGACTGTGCACACTCAAGAAATAACGCCACACTGTTGCTAGATGCAGTATACACATGAGCGTAGGTGTAGAGACAGAGGGGATGTGGCAGTTATCACTGCAGTAGGAACAACAATAGTAGAAAGTTCTGAAGACTATGATCCTCATGTCTGCAATGAGTCATTTCTACTGCACAGTGAAAAACATGCTTGCAAAAACTGCTTGCAGCAGAGTGGTACAGGAAAAAAAGAGGAACATGATTGCCATTTTCTTCTTTTAGGAGCAAAGCATACCATCTACGTTGGCACTGCTTGTGCTTCTTTATTTTTTTGCTGTGATCTCAGAATTAACATAATTGTAACCTTATCGAGTGTCACCATGTCTTTTGAACATCAGGTATTTAGTAACAAATGGCCTGAGCTTTCTCGTCTACATCTTAGATACTTTCCTCTGGTGATATGGCAGGTGTATTGACAAGCATGTGAACAATTACCTTCATAACTCAGCTAGCTGTGTATAAAAACACAAGGTCAAAAAGCAAGGATATCTCTGGTCTTTTATTTTGGTATTTGTACTGATTTTTTCTTATGTTTGTCCACCTATTGCTTCTCATCTGTACATGTCCCTCTCCTTCTCTGTTCTCCATCCAAGTTTGACGCAGCTGTCTAGCATGTCTGAAAACGAGGATCTGTTACTGGAATTCTTTGTGAGTTTGCCACAACTCAAACAGGTCGCCAGTGATAAAGAGGAGCTGGTCAACAGCATAGTGGACATGGCAAGTAAGTCCCTTTATTCACCCAGTGCTGAGGGTCACATTGGTCCTTCGTCAAAGATCTTAAATTTTAGTAGGTTTACAAGGATGAAGATTTAGGAAGTCTCTGTTTTACACTCATAGAAAAAAACCTTCAGATGGAGCCACAGCTGGAAGCAAAAAGACAAGAAATGCTTTACAAGGTCTGTAATTTCATCCTGTCCTCCCTGCTCCTGTTGTGTATCTGTCAGCACACAACAAACACATTCATACTCCTGTAAAACAGCTCATAATGTGCTTTTTTGATGTGTTGATAGTATGAACAGCTGACTCAGATGAAGTCTGCCTTTGAGACAAGAATGCAGAGACAGCATGAGCTCAGTGAGGTGAGAGGCTATACCTGTTACTCAGGGGGTTTCTAAGTTAAAAGATACCAGCTTAATCCTTTCTTTTAAAATCTACAAAAATCCTATATTCTCTAGTTTTTACTTCTGTGTCTTCAATCTCCACTAGAGCTGCAGCCTAAGTGCCCTGCAGGCTCGGTTAAAAGTTGCGGCCCATCAAGCAGAGGAGGAGTCAGAGGTGACGGCTGAAAGTTTCTTGGAGGGACGCACAGACATTGATGAATTTCTGACCAGCTTCATGGAGAAGAGAACGGTGAGGGATTAAGTGGCCTTTTAGGCCTCTTTAAAGAGCCCTATAAATGTGGCATTCAACGAGGAAATTTGTATTGAATGTTTTTTTTGTTTTTGCACAGCTTTGTCATAGCAGAAGGGCCAAAGAGGAAAAGTTACAACACTCCATCAACACACATGGGCCGTTTCCTACCAGCCACTAGGACACAAGGTAGAAAACAAACAAACAAACATACACACATTACTTAAGCCTTGATTTCTTTCCATTGCCATCCATGATAATCTGCCAGTTTTCACAGTTGTTTGGAGTTCCCACAGACTCTGTCGTGTCTGTATCCAGTTCTGTTGTCTTGCCAACTTTACACCAATTTAGTTCTGTTTTTCTGTGTGTATGTGCTTGTTCACGTTACAGTTAACAGACTTCTATACTTCAGATCTTTCTGTCCAACGTTAACAAGCCTATTCCCTTACTTTGGTGAAATTTTTAGTTTAAATAATTTCACTTTAACATTTAGGTTAGGTTTTCTCACTAGGAGATCTTTATTTTTCATGTAAAAGGCAAAATCAACAGAATTCTGTCATGTAATCTACATTTTAAATGAAACTGCTTATTTTAAAATTACCATGTAAAAATAACAAATACAAGTTAACTAGAAAGCAAACATTATGATGGAAATGGCCTTTTCTAAACTAATAATCCATTCTTTGTTATTCTGAATTATGAACTGAATTTCACCAAATAGAATTGCATAAAAATTCACCTGAATTTAGTGCATTGAGTGTTGGATGCTCAAAGTGTTGTTGGGAGGATCCAGTTCTTGAACCTCAGGGCTACAAAGTTGCCACCTAAACATTTAAACAAACCACCATTTTGACAGGCCTTCTTTGGAAGAAAAGCATTGAATCCCATGAACTGTTCATTAAATCAGGAAATTTGGACTGGACCAGTTGACAAAGAAATCTCAAATACCTTTCATTTTGACTGTTTTGACTGTTTACCATGCAGAACACTGGTATTCTTCTACCCAGTTCAGTCTTAAAAAGGTTTCCAAAAGTCTTCAATTAGATTTTTAAAAGTATGTAGGAAGCATGTTGTTTATTCTTCTAACGTCTTGTTTTTTTCTCAGGTTTTTTTTGTCTCTCAGCCTACTGCTGCCAACTTAAAGGATAAAGACATCTGAGGTGATGACAAGCACACTGAGTCAACCAGGGGCACTTTGTAGGAAAAGAAAACATTGATGGCAATGAGGAGATCTGAGCCCAGTCTTTAAAAATGCTGAAGTTGGATTCTGTGAGAGCAAAATGGAGAAGCTAAAGACACACCACAGGAGGCTAACACTGGGAGAAAGTGTGACACATATCAGTTTTTCCAACTTTCACATTTTGGATCATTTCTTTTGCACATGCCGTTTGTCCAGTTTTGACTTCACAGTGATGACAAAAATTGGTTTCTTTTAAGAATTTATGTCGTGTTGCTCAACCAGAGCAAAAATTGCACCAGATCTGACTGGTTGGTGATGTGAACACATTTGGAAAAGTGAGGTAGTAAGTGTTACTTTGATGTAACTTTTGAGGCTCTAATGTTGGTGTCTGTACTTTCACCTATGAGATCATTGTCAAATCATGCATAACCATCCTTGAAAGATTCATTCATAGGGGAAAAATAGAACAACTTACATCAAAATTCATCTGTTTACATTGGAAAGGCTTTCCACGACATTTACATCGAAACTCCTCTACATCATTTTTCAGAAGTCAAGATTCCCAACAATAAAAGAGGCAAGAACAGAACAAGGAGGTGATTTTTTTCATTCAAATTCTTTATTGGAAGGTGTTTTTTTTCTGTTGGTGGGTTTCTGTAAAGCACTGGTTCCCAACCTAGGGTTCCAGGCCCCTTAAGGGGTTGTTAAAGATTTCAGGGGGGGTGCAAGGCTTTGTCCATTTTGAGGTTGTCAAAAATTAGGTGTGCATATTAAGTAAAATCAATGTAATACACTTACTGGATGGTTTACATAAAGGTCTTTTGGTAGTGACAGATGTGTATGGGCCTGTATTTTATCACTGAAAAAACTAAAGCTGACCCTAATCTTTGACAGCAATGCATTTTTCTTGCCCATTTTGGTCCTGGGGGCTTCATCTTTTATGATACAAGTAGGGGGTGCTTCAAGGAAAAGGTTGGGAACCACTGCTCTAAAGTACTGTCTGAAAGAGCCTCAGGTTTCAGGGTGTTTGCACAAAAACTGAGTTGTTCAAATTCACCCAGACAGCATTCTTGTTTTCATACAATTGTTAAACCCATAATAAAATTATCTACTATCTGTTTAAGTCAGTCAACATAACCAAAATTACAAAGCCCAGTAACTTTTTGATTTTTCATATTGCTTTGATAGATTTGTAAGTGATCCCATTTTCACGAGGTTACCAAAAAGTATTGTTGACCAGTTAAACAAGCAAAATTGGATGAAAATGGAATCAGAATACCGTAAAACAGTTAAAACGGTTTGATCTGACTATTAAATTGTGTGCCCTTTACATGAATCTGTGTCGTGTGAACACACTGAGGATGATGAGCACCGTTGTGATTTTCTGACACTGTTTGAGCTTGAAATTTATGATGATGGAGCGCCTCAAGATTTTTGACCATGTTGAGAATTATTAGGTTAAATGCTGCAGTAAAACTCGAGGACATTGGATACTGTATTTAATGTTAATAATAGGCTATATTGTAATCAAAAACTCAGCCACCTTGTATTATATATTATTTAATTTGTTAGAATAATAAAGCATTTAGAATAAATATTGTTGGCCTCATTTTTCCACTATACATTGGACTGTTTCTGAAGATGAAAACGTACTGGAATACTGGATACAATGTTGTAGTTTTTAAAATCTCATATTATGTAAATGCTGTAAATGCTATCCCTCCAATGAATTTTCTTAATCATAACTTTTTTTCCTCAAACTTGAGCATGCACATGTTCACAGCAGAGGCTCTCATCCTCACACGGTTGAAGCAGAAATTGTCATACAAAGCAGGTGTTTTTCTGTTATGAAATATTAAAGCAGTACAACAGAAACCTCCAGGCCCAAACCGAAAAACACTAACACAAAAGAGGGCTTAACTCTGCTCTGCTGTACAACAACTGAGAGAAACAATGTGATTACTAATCACTGGCAGCTGTGACTGGCCAAAGTTCATCTTTGCTAATGTTTACATGACATTGCCTCTTTGTGGACGATTAATGGCTAATGTTTTAGAAATGTTTCATCAAATCGAAGTAATACACCTTTAAAGGTGGGCATCCATCTACTTATTGTACATTTCAATAGATTAAAAGTGGACAAGACATGTATTTACCTGCTTTCAATGATGGAAAGTAACTAATTACATTTACTAAAGTTACTGTAATTTAGTAGGTTTTTGTGTACTTTTACTTAAGGGTAGTTTTTTTTTTAAATCATTTTACTTTTATTTAGATATATTTTGGGAGAAGTTTTGTACCTGACTACCATTGAAACGGCATCTGTTCTTGAGTAAAATAACATGAAATTAAATTACAAAAAGAGGTATGAGCTTCCTGTCAACTGTGTGATACTTGCCAGTTCTTGGTCTTCTAAGGGGATCAGGAGCATAGTATAAGGAAAGAAAGTGGTATGATAATAAATGAAAATGGTTTGCATTAAATAATTTGGTTGGAGTTTAATTTCTCTTGTTTTTTATTTCACGGAGGAAAAACTAATTAAAGTTATTAAAGTTAGGCCAGATATTTATTCAATGTATTTATTGAATTGCAATCCTACATCATATAAATATTGGTACATTTAAGGTGAGTGCACCATGTATTTAGTTATTTATTTATTGACTTTATTTTCAGTCCAAATGTTGTTAAATAAAGGTGGGTAAAAAATGTATGCATTTGTTTACTTGCTTACAAACTTGCCGGTACTTCCGATTGAATGTAGTACACAAGTAGTAAACTTGGGTGGAGACCTTTTTTTTCTAATAAACTTTATTTTTTACTTTTATATTAATTATAGTACATTCTTTCATGCTTTCTTACGTCATATAAATTTAGGTACACACCTGAATTTGGGAGGGATGTTTATATGTTAATTTATTTGTGTTTATTGCCTGATTTCTAAATTCCTGTACATTTAGACTAAAGAACATTAAAGGTTTGCGAGACATTTGTAAGAACTTAGTTCCTTTCTCTGTTCCGATGCAACAGAGGGCGCAGTGTCGCCTACATGCCTGTGATACCAACTACCGGAAACGGGCTGTGGAACGAAGAAGAAACACGGAAGTACAGTGGAGGCGCGTATTGTGAGAGAGGAATAACACCCGTTGTGTGAAAGTAATTTAATTTTAAAAGTCCAGTTTTCTTATATTTTCGATTAACAGCAGCACAAACAGAAGGTAATCAAAAAGAACCACTTTCTTACAAAACCTAAGTATGTTTGCATGTGAGAGGTTGACGTACAGTGCAGTTTATTGGACAAGTAAGTGTAGTGTAATGTAAATTTCGCCTTAACGCGTGTTCAGTTTTAAATATCAAAGGTATATATATATATATATATATATATATATATATTTTTTTTTTTTTTTTTTTTTTACGTTGATCAATCGACGTTTTAACGAAAGTAAAAGCCAGCGCCTTAGTCTTCTGCTTCCATTGTTGTATCCATGGTTACAGTGTCATGATCATAACCATGGGAACTACTTCAGTCTGGCGGTTTTACGGACGAACCAACATGAAAGCATCGATTCAGTAAACATCAGATTAATTTTTTGGTTTTGAAAGCAGTAACAGATGCTTCAATGACGAAGTCTCTTCCTGTTTTTTTCTGTGCTGTTGTTAGGTGACACTGCTTTATTAGACCAGCGGTATCTTTAATGTTTAAAGACTATGTGAGCATATGTGTTCTGTGTTTGTAGGTCAGTTTAGACTGAGTCATGTCACGACAGATGGGAGACAGCCATCGCAGATTTCTACAGACCATGATGGCCTGTGGCATTGTTGATGAACCAGGGGCACGGAGGCTTTTTCAATATTGCTGTCAGACCCACAATGGTAAATGCTTATTCAGTCTAAATAATCTGATTTTATGATTATAGATTAACCCCTAGAACAACTCTTTGTCAGGTAAAAAAAAATAAAGTCATCATTTAGAAACTGCATTTTGTATTTACTTGGGTTGTCTTTGTGAGATATTAAAATTGATTTGATGATCTGAAATATTTCAGTGTGATAAATAAGCAAAAAAATCAGGAATCAGAAAGGGGGCAATACTTTTTCACAGCATTGTATCTGCCAAAGCTACCATATTTCCCTTTGTTTCGTTCCCCAGCACAGCACACCCCTGACCAACTGGATGATTTTATTGAAACCATCAACTCCAAGCTGCAGCCCCTGTTCATGCAGATTAGGAAGGGGATTTCTGAAGACACTGGCCAGCAGTTCTATGCCCTGGTTAGTGGGTGTTACTTATGTACTGGGCCTGTATTGTCACGCCTGTGTCTTTTCTTGGTTACTATTTTAAGAATATTAATCTGAGTTTCTTTAGCCCCTATTCAACTGCATGTTCTGCAGTCACATATACATGAAAACTGAATTTACTGCATGAAAACAAATGGTCATAAAATTTGCTTTCTTCAGCTGGTAATATGGTGTTAATTACTGGTAATCACATTTATGTTGTTAAAATGTTTAATGTTGTAAAACAGGGTCAAAGTAAACTTTTAAAAATTTATCATATTTAATAAAAATCATGTCCCAAAATATGTCTGAATAATAGGCAGTTTGCTGATGATATCATGGCACAGCAAAGAACTCCAGAGAGGTGCAGGAACTGTTTTTTGCATAGAGAAGCACTGTCAAAATGCCTAAAATTTGTGCTTTTTAACCCAGTGTCAACCCTTCCAACTGGAAAAAAATGCTGAGGTTTCCATCAAGCGGTCTGGTTTGGTTCAGTATAGTATGGTTGCCATGAATTTGCACAGTAAACCCTGGTTTTGATTGTGTTTCCACAGCTGATGTGTGTTGTCTCGCTCGTATGATGGGTAGAGATCTGGAGCATTTGGCTCAGCTTAGTAATAAGAGCTGGTCCTTTGGCTCCCAAACAGCTCTTCACTGGCACTAGTTAACCAAAAAATAAAACAAAGCAAACTGCTAATCAAATGGAAGCCAGTTTCTGTGGTCCACATAAAAGAGTAGCTTCATCAATAAGGCTCATTTGTGAACAACACATCATTATGCTCTGTGTCCACAGGGGGTTTTTCTTTTTCTTTCTTTTCCTTTTTGCACTGGCAACACTCAGGACCAAGCACAATAATACCCTTTCACACACATTTCAGATTCACAATTTGCCCAATGGAAGCTGAAAATTGTTTAAAATTCGGTTGGATATTTTAAAATTACTATGTGACTACTGTAACTACTGAGACGTGAGAAAGTCTGTATGAAAAGTAAATTACGCTCCCTAACAGTATTGTCATAACAATTTTATTTTATTTTTTTACCCTGTCTAGGTAAACATGGCTGTGACTGATATCACCAGGATGTCTTCAGATTATGCCGACAATGAGCTCGAGCTGTTTGGAAAAACAGTGAGTTAACATTACTGATGGATATCATGTAGATTAGTGTGGGCCGGGGCCCTGAAAGATTTTCAGGTCTCAAATTAGGCTGCAACATACTGAAGTTTGAGAAATGCTGTTTTAGATTAACAATCTATAGATCCTCTTCATCAAAAAAACTTAAACAATGCAGTCCTTACATATGCTTTTATTTTTTCAGATCTCTGATAGAAATCCCCTCTTGAAACACTAACTGACTGCCATGCTCTAAGTCGTCCCGTTAGCATCACTGTTTAAGGATGCTTTAAAGATTTTTAGTACTGTGAAAATACAACATTTATCTTTGGACATAAGATAGGATACCACAAGTAACTTCTAAGCAGTTGGTAGTAGAGGGCAGAGAGAAAATAGCAGCAGTAATTAGGATGTTCAGCTGTAACATCCCAGCCTGAATTTTGTCATGACTGACTAGAGTTTTTCTGATCCAGATTGACCTGATAGTGAGCTCTGACAATGGTAGAGTGTCCTCTACTGACATTTTAAACAGTGCTGACACCCTGGCCACCAAAAAGCTGAAGAAGAGTGAGACAGAGCACCTCCTGAACCGACTTGTGCAAGACAAATGGCTGAATGAGGTAAAATACAACATTTCGGTCTTCATCTGAAATAAATTGTTACATATGTGTGGACAGCAAGTCACATTTTTAACACGTCTTGAGCCCGGTGTTGACACCATGTAAGGTCAGGCATTCTGTGTAAAGTTAAGCCTGCTGTGATAGTGACTTCACTTAACTTTAACGATATCAGCACAATATCAATCATATTAAAATGTCAACAAGAAAGGAAATTGGAGCTAATTGTTCAAAGTCCAACTATTCCTTCAACAAAAGCATTATTTATCAACTGTTTCCAGTACTTATGAACTGCCTGAATGATATGTGATCCACGTTTACATCTCAGAGCTGCTCTACTCAGCCTGTAGCTCCTGAGCTGTGTGGCACTAGCTGTGGCTGTTACCTCAAAAACATTTCCTCTAAACCACTCTGGGGTTGAGGGATAATATATAATGGGCTCAAATCTGTAAAATCATTTCTGAAGCTCCTTTATTACAATTTAAGTCTAATAATTGTATTTTGGTTACCATTAGTTAATTGTGTAGATTTTATAATTGTTGATACTTGGAGTCCATGCACTTCTCTCTCTTTTCATCATACACTGTATTAGTCCCAGAAGCAGATTGTTCTCAGGGAGCATTCTCTGATTGAGGCTCTTGAAATAATTTTTGTCAATGTGACGTCTGTGCTTGTCATGGACTGTCCAGAACAAAAGCTGTGTTCAAGCATAGGGATGTTCACAAATGTACTTACCAGAACACCCCAGGTAAAGATTGATTATCAACTTTGTTGTTGTATCATCTGAACTACCGTGGACATTCAGGTGAAGAGAGGCAGAGCTGTAGACTGATCACCACCTGGTGCTGGGTAGACCCATGCTCAAAAAATCAATATGGCAATATATTATCTCATGCACCTTGCCCGATGCATGAATCAATATAGATTTTACAGAATCGATATGGCTGTGGATGCTGTGTTGGCAGTTTTGAAATAGACATCCCTCATGGTGCAGTTAACAACAAAGCCAGCAGTTGTAACAGGGCATGACACAGCATGCCTCCTGATCAAAACAAGGTGATACCCAGACCAGTAACATGAGTAGTGTTCATCTACAGCCAACAGGCTAAAAGCAAAGATTCTAGACGTTTTTGGGTTTCTTTAAACACCAAAAAGTCAGGAGATGGATATGAGTCATGCAAGTTGCAAGAAGGTAAATCATTGCAGGAACAACAGTCTTCATCGACACATGACACCAGGAATATTAGCGGTTAGCAACACTCACCAGACTAGTCTGTGTCATTCAACCAGCACTGAATGACGCTGTTATGTCAAAGTTTCCCATCACAAGCAGCACTTAATGCTTTAGTTGTAAAGACATGAGCCGGACAGCGTCGCTAATATCAACTGCTTCAGACAGCTGCTTCAGATAGTGTTAGTAACTTTGTTTAATCCCCACTCATCCATTCATTAAAGAAACTGCGGTGCCGTTTATTTAGAAGTAAGGCAAAAAATAGTGTTCACTACAGCGTACAGTTGAGCCAACTTGTTTTTTTTTTGTCTATTTTTAACAAAAACTTGCTAAATAACCCAACCTAGCGTCCCAAGGTGTATCGTGATTAAATGGCCAACACTCACTGAAATCACTGGAGGCTAATACCACTAGTGCTAAGTATCTTATACAGCCCAACTTCAAAATGCCGGAACATCCCTTTAATAGAAATAAAACACAACCAAAACAGGCAGTCATGGATCATTTGTAAAAATGTGTTTTAAAGCCCTTTGAATCCTGCTCTGCTCTCAGTTTATTGACCAGATGTCTCTCGCTTTGGTAACAAACAACATTCTCCAGTTTAGTGGCTCTTATTTGTTGTTTAATTGATCTCTGTTCTTCGGTTTAGAAAAGGGGGGAGTACACTTTATCCACCAGATGTATTATAGAGATGGAGCCGTACATCCGCACAATGTACCAGGACCAGGTCAAAGTGTGCCACATCTGTCGCAACATCGCTATCCAGGTGAATGTTTCCTGTCACTATTTTACTCCTGTAATAAATCCATAAAAGAACTCTGTCATCAACAATACCAGGTAGAACTCTTTTCTTAAATAAAAGGTGTATTATCATAAAACATGCTCATTTTAATACTTGCTACTGCTAAGAAGATTGTCTTTACCAGCAAAAATGCATGTTTGTTTTGGCTGTGAAAGTAAAAACTAGATATATCTTGAAACAATTATTTAATTCAACTTTCAAAACTCTTAAAAACTGTCTCAAAATCAGCACCAGTATAAATCCAGTCTGATGAAGAAAATTACTAATCGACACATGAACTTGTTCTGAGGGAATCACATGATTATAAATGGTCTAGATATCAGTTGTTTAATATTTTAATAATATGACTTAGAAAGAGATACAGAAAGTTTTTTAAGTGACAATACTGTTCCTTTTGTTTTCTCATTGCTTCAGGTCTTTCAGTTTCATATTGTGTGTATTGTTAGGTTGTTTATGGTGTTTTCCTCATAATGCTGGTGGTTAATTTTTATAAGTTTTTCTTACTTTAGCTTTCTTCTGACAAAATGCTTTATATCTTTCCTATAGGAGTTTCTCACAGTGTTTAATTAATCTTTTGTGTATTTTTTAACAGAGCCAAATTTGTGAGAATCCTATATGTGGGATAAAAATACACTACCATTGTGTGGCCCGATACTTTAAAGGAAGAGCAGAGCCGCGCTGTCCAGCCTGTGAGGACTTTTGGCCACATGAAATCCCTGGTATTCATTCTTTCTGACTCATTTTTTATTATACATTTGGCTCTTTAAACTGTTTGATGTATTAAACTTACTTCATTAATGAGTGTTTTAACAGATATTTATATGAGGAACAAGTGACAAGAAAAAAGGCAACACAGTGTTTGTAAGTCTGACATATTCTTTGTTGTTTGTTTCAGAAGTCAGACGGTCTCACTCTTAGTCCAGAAGAGGAAATCTGCAGGAAATTTTCTTTTGACTGCAAAATATTTAACTATGTTTTTGACTAAACTGTTAGTGAAACAAAGCTGTACATATTAAAGTTTTTTATTTTTATCTTTCAAAAACCTATGAGAAGGCATCTGATGCTGTAAGGTTAATATGTTCACAGTATATGTCAGCAACTTGTTTGTTCCCACCCTTTGTTCTTTTGTTGACTCTGTTGTTCCCTTTTATCAGCCAAATGCCTCTATATTCTTGAGAACATAAGAAACCTAAAATTTGTTTTAGGCTACATTTGCTGACATATTTTGTTTTATGCACATTCAGCAATGCTTGTATCTGTCTTTTTCTTATTCTAATAAAATTCCTCAGAGGAGATTACTTAGTTTTTAAGATGTCAAATCCACTGTCACACATTTCCCCACCAATCTGAGCAGTCTGCTGGCAGACAGACACAGAAAATTGTGTCTTATCCTCAGTAGGAACATTCAGGGTCCCTTAGACCAGGCTGAACCAATATTAACATTCATTTGTGGCCATGTTGATTAACCCCTGGAACCCAAGCCAGTTTTTGCTATTTTTTAGTCTGCCTGTATTTTTTATGCAAAAATACATGTAGAATCTCAACCCTTTTAAGGATAATCAAGTTATCGGCATCTTGTTTTTCAGGATACATGTGCTACAAGGATGTCACATGAATGTATCAAAAGTTATATGACCAGAAAGACCAGTAAAAAATAACAAGGAAATTTAATCTCATTGAACTTCATGCAAATCACACCCAGCTCAACAATGAACAAGCCTTTTCACATCTGCATTTAGTTCCAGGCCTTGTCTATTAAAAATATAACAATTTGCTAACAAACACAAAACAGAAACTATCACTATCATTTTTCTCCAATTCAGATTTGGTGTGCATGTAGTATTCCAGTATTCCTTTGCTTACACGTAGTGAAACATTGACACACTTTTATCCACAAGGTTGTTCAGTCTTCCTTCTTCATATCCTCTGACTTACATCAGTCAGGAACTTACAATCTTTGGTCTTGGGATCTTTTCTGTTTGTTGGAGCTTGGAAAAAAGTATTCAAGTTTGCTCTTTCATTCCTTTGCCTGGCATTAATTACAAAAGACTTAAAACTAAATTATCTGTTCTCATTGCTTTTAAGAGGAATTTAAATGACTTGGAGGCAGATACTTTGCAGATGCTTTGATTCATTTACAAATGCGGTCAATTTTGGCAAATATTTGTTGTTTAAACGTGTTTTTTTCTTGTCACTTAACCCATTTAGACTATGTTTCTTGTATTATGTTTGCTGCGTATGACTGCAGCTCTTTGTCTGATTATTTATGTACTTACATTTGATTCCCAGTAGTTGTTGCCACAGTGACATCTATTCTTCCTGGGGTCAACATAAGAAGCCAGACAAAATCAATCAAATACACAAAGATTAGTAAAAGATAAGTAAAGATAAGTAAGGTTGATACATTGTTTTTTACAGCCCCAATTCCAAAAGAATGGGGTGCTGTTTTAATTGATTTGATTTGCAAATCTCATAAAAACACATTCACAATGAGTACAATAATATATTATGTTAATTATATTAATTCATTCTTTGTGATCTGAACCAGATATAGTGGCTATTTATTCATTATAGACATAATATGTAAACTGTTTGTACCTGTCTGAAGTACACTCTTAGTAACGTGAATTTGAATCTCCACAAGATCTATCCAGATTTAATAAAGGTTGCATAAAAATACTTAGAAAATGCATTTAATTCTTCAACTATAAAGACAAACATGGGCCTGCTTAAGTTTCTAAACCTCAGAGGATGCAATATTTCTTTAACCTAAATGTGTGTCAAAATACTAGGTTGATACATTTTTGTACGCAGGGATCTTATTCGCTACACTTTATGCAAACATTCAAGTGTCAATTTTTCTACAGTAGTTTGCAAAAAATCCAGCTTTCCTTATTTTTGTATATTGCTGATGTTGAGCCAAAACCTCATATCTCCATTTTTTCTATATGTATTAGTGCTATTGGTCCCCCTTTACATTTGCTAGTGGGTTTTAACCAGTTTTTATAGCAATAAAAAGTGTCAAAAAGATGCTGACTATGACCGTTCAGCATTTTTAAAAATCTCTTGTTAAGTGGTGATTATGGAAATAGGAGATTTTTGCCCGACACCAGCAAATGCATGTCTTATTTAAAAAAAAAAACCTTTTATACAACAGCTTTGATTGCAATTAGATGTTTTTCAGGATTGTTCAGCCTTAGTTTAATCCAGCAAAAATTATGGACATTATAATATAGAATGATTTATTGCTTGTTTGTTGAGAAATCTGCATAAGAAGGGGAAATTAAAGATATTTGCATATTAAATCACAATGCTGAGCAAAAAAGGCAATTAGATTATTTTCCCACATTGCTCAGTCCTACCCATGTGACTGAGTCTTTGGTGATAAATTTCAATTTTATTCTTACTGATTGCCTCATGACTTTATTTAGTGTCCTGTTTAAGCAACAGAACAATAGTTTGAGCAAAAATTAAATGCAAATCTGACAAGAAAATACAAATCAGGTCCAGAAATACATTTGAACATTTTTTTCTAATAGATTACTGTTGAATGTTTCTCTAAGAAAGGCTACGTGCAGAAGTTCATGCTTTAAAAGTAAAATTATACTGGAACAAAGCTGGCTGTAATTCTCTTCATATCTGATCTGTCTTATCTTTTTTTATGACGTTTTTATTGGAAATTACATAACAGCAGAAAAAAAGCCCTCCAGTTAAAGATGACATAAAATGTTTTTATTTTTAGAATCTGCAAAATTAAATATTCAGTTTTCTGCTATACAATTCAATAAAAAGCCAAACAACATTTTTAAAGCAACATATATTTCAATTATTGCATGACAAATTACTATGATTTCATTTTTAAGAATTTGCTTTAGTTTTAGTAAACATTTTAGCTCTTGCTCTCATGCATGCATTTATCCTGAGGATAACATGCTGAGAGAGAAAGCACAAAGAGAAATGACCAAAGCAAACATTGTCAGTGAAGTCACATGTAAAATAATCTGATCTGGGATTTATTGCCTAACACTCCTTTGCATGTAAATGATAAAATTATTTCTGCATGCATATTTAACGTGTTACATGCTGTGAAAAAAGCCAGTTAAATTATAGTAGCCAGAGAGGAGTACTGTTTGAGTATCTGAAGTGTAACAATAAACTTGATCGCTTTTCTAAACCAGGGATAGAACAAAGCGTAGATGAGGGGGTTCAAACAAGAATTAAAGTACAGTAGCCAGGACACGATGGCCCATGATGAAGCACTGTTTGATATATCTTGTCCTGAAAGAGAGGGGTAGTAATACGGACAGAAACTTAACAAAAACACCAGTATGACCACACCCAGAGTCCTGGCTGCTTTTTTCTCTGATTTCTTTGCAGTGATTCTGACATTCCTGACCGCAGCTGCTCTAACATGATTCTGCATGGCCCGAGCTTGAGACACTGCTACAATAAACACCCTCATGTACAGGACAATGATAACCAAACAGGGGCCAATAAAGGTGAACACGAGGTCCACTGTTCCTGAGACATAGTTAATCACCACCACACACTCCCCGAAGCAGGAGTTATACCTGTCCGGCTGTCTGAGATGGTCCTTTAAAATGAGCCCATTGTAGAGAAATGAGCAGGCCCAGCACAGACACACAGACAGCTTCACCCGTCTGTGCGTGACTTGGTTGGAGTACTGCAAAGGATAACAAATAGCAACATAGCGATCAATTGAAATAAGCACCATGTTCCCCACAGATGCTGAGGTAAGAGTGAAACCCACAATGTAAGACAGAGCACACATGAGATTTCCCAGCAGCCAGCAGGTTTCTATGAACCGCACTGTCTCCACTGGCATCACCAGCAGCCCAACGAGGAGGTCTGAGATGGCCAGGGAGAGCAGGAGCAGGTTAGTTGGGGTGTGAAGCTGTCTAAAGTGGGAGATGGAGATGATAACTAGCAGGTTGAGAATAACAGTGAGGGCGGCAGTAAAGGAGAGCAGAGTGTAGAGGAAGATAGCCTCAGAGTAAGGGCGCATTAAACCCCTACAAGACAAGTTCAGGAGCTGAGGGTAGCAGAGCTCAGCTCCCTGCAGGTCATCCATCATCCAACACAGGAGAAGTAGCGTCTGAGCACAGTCAGCTTTCTGAGTGCCAGATATATTACAGGTTACTTTTCTCAAAAGGTACAGCTCAGCTCCCTAGTCATCCTCTTCATCACCGTCTACTGTAGACCAACTGGCAGGTGTAGTCTGTTTTTTTTCTTTTTAGCTGTCATCCATCTGATATCCCCTCCTCTTCCTACCATCTCCCTTGATCATTCTCTTACTGTCTAATCCCAGTGTTACATGATTCAACAAATTAGACTGATGCAACTGATGGAAAAAGTTTCTAAACAAAGGTTACTTTTGTCTGCTTAAAGTTTGTCATAAGATGTTCATTGACTGCCCTTTTTACATGAGAGAGACGTCTAGTTGACACATAATTGTGTGATTTAAATGAGAAATATGAAAGGTATTTACCTCCTTGGATGTTTTACCTTTTGATTTATTTTATAAATCAATCATGATCATTATAATTTTGCTTTTTGACAAAATAAACTACAATAAACCTCTAATGTCAAGGTGAAAACAGATTTCTACTAAGTAATGTCCATCTGATAAAAATATGTAACTTAAAATAAGCATAAATACTCACCCCCTTCAAGTCAGTATTTAGTAGATGCACGTTTGGCCGCAATCACAGCCCTGAGTTTGTGTGGATAGGCTTGCACATCTAGACACTGCAATTCTTCTTTGCAAAACTGCTCAAGCTCTGTCAGGTTGCTCTGGGATCTTGCATGAACAGTCCTTTTCAAGTCCAGGTACAAATTCTCTATTGAATTAAGGTCTATGCTTTGACTTGGCCACTCCAGAACATTCACCTTGTTTTCTTTAACCCATTTCTGTGTAGCTTTTGCTGTGTGCTTCAGGTCATTGTCTTGCTAGAAAATAAATCCTCTCCCAAGCCTTATTTCTCTTGCAGATTGAAAAGAATTGTCCCCAAGGATTTTCCTATATTTTAAAGCATTCATTTACCCTCTGCCTTTAGAAGCCTTCCGGGGAAGCACCCCTACAGCTTGATGCTGCCACCAATGTGCTTCACAGTGGGAATGGTGTGTTTGAGATGATGTGCAGTGTTGGTGTCTGCCAAGCATTGTGTCTAGTCTGATGGCATTAAAGTACTATTTTGGTCTCATCTGACTAAAGAACTTTCTCCCACTTCATGATGGAGTCTCACTCATTCTTTCTGAAGAACTCTAGTCAAGATTTAATCTGATTTTTCTTCAACAGTGGCTTTCTCTTTGCCACTCTCCCATAAAGCTTTGACTGGTGAAGAACCTGGGCAACCGTTGTATGCAGAGTTTCTCCCATCTCAGCTGCTGAAGCTTCCCTCAGAGTAGTCATAGGTGTCTTGGTGAACTCTCTCACTAGTCTCATTCTTGTACACTCAGTTTGTGACGACGGCCTGATCTGGGCAGATTTACACATGTGCCATATTCCTTCCATTTCTTGATGATGGATTGAAATAAAGGGATTTTTGGTGCCTAGAATTTCTCTGAATCCATAGCCTGACTAATACTTTCCAGTAACCTTTTCTGTGAGTAGCGTGGGGTGTTCTTTTGTCTTCATGATGTAATGGTAGCAAGAAGTACTGATTAACCAGTGACTGGATCTTTAAGACATAGGCGTCTTTATACAACATTCACTTGTGACACATTTACTGCATGCAGGTGATCCCCATTTCACTAATTGTGAGACTACAAGCACCAGTTTGACCTCTGTTGAATTAGATCAGTGCCTTTGAAGGAGGTGAATAGGTCAATTGGCATTACTTAGTAGGAATATGTGTTCACTTTGACAAATTATGTTAACCATGATTCATTTATAAAAGCAATAAAATGAAAACATCCAAGGGACTGAATACTTTTCTTATAGAAACTGTATAAAAATGCTCATGGGTCAATGACGTGACACATGTTTTAAAGTAGCCAAAAGTTTTAATAATATCTAAAAGGAGTGAATATTATTAAGATTCATACTAATCCCTTTCACTTATGCCCCTTTTACTGCCCTAATCTAAATTTTCAGGTTTCAATCAACTTTGAGAGAATGATCAGGCAGTTTAGGCAAAAATGTCAATGTGGTGTAACCAAAAAAAAACTGGTACAAAAAAATTCAACTTTAAAAAAAAAAAAAAAAAGATGAAAATCCAAACTAAACCCTCTATAAACTAGTCTAGCATAATTTTACACTAGTACTGTTGAATATTAGATAAATGTCTTGAACAGTTCTTGTTTTGTGTATTTTTGATAGTTTGGGGAATTTTTGGAGTCCGGTTGACTTCCTAAAATGTCAGCATGGTGTAACCACCATTCAAGGGGCCATTTTGCTAATATTTTTCAAAAAGACATTTTCAAAAGAAATGATGTCACAGAGATGAACATCTGATGGTCATAACTGGTACATCTCAAGGTCGGTATCTCTTATCAAAAGCTGATATAATTGGACATTTCTAGGGCTTGTTAAGGAATGTCAATGATCAGATGTCAAATAATATGACCCAAGAAAAGCGTCTATATTTCATGATCTTTGTAAAAAAAAAATAAAAATAAAAATAAAATTAAAAAAATATATATATTTTTTTTTTTTCTTTTTTTTTTTACATTAAAAGTTCTCTTTGACATCTTTATACCAAAACCATGAGCTTCCATAGGTGTCTGTGATAATGCCTGTTAAATTTGATTTTAGAGTGAAATGTCAAATGGTGTGACCGGTTACACCATTTGACACCTTTTACAAAATTCATATTTTATCAATAATCAGAACTTTGTGATGCTGATTAAAGATGCAGTAAGAAGAAACTTGCTGCTTAAAACTATTTTCCAGAGTTAATCACTTAATATTTTTAGATATGGGATTTATTCACAACTTTATGTGATTTCTGTTAGACTAAGATAAAATGATTTTATTGAGTAACCTTTATGTTTAGGAAATGTTTGGTATTAACTCTTCATTCCTTGAAGGAAATGAGAGGGTGTCTCTGACTGAAAGAAGCAGGGAGCAAGGCCCTGACTGTTGGTTTTCCTTACACACCAAACAGCAGTTTGGAGTAATGCTGAGGAATGCTGATCTGAGTGGTGTTCTGCTAGACTTCTCTGCTAGCTGTCCACTGCCCATACTAACGCTATATTTGACCATACTAGTCCAGAGACTGATGATAGAGTATGTAGCTGTCTTATCAGATCTGCCCCCGTACGTCTTGGAGACTGAGGTGAAGAAGGGAGAAGGGCCGTTAGCTGATCACCACCAGTTGGATCAGATGGTGGAGTAGGCCATCAGACAGACCTGGTAATCCTAAACAGGTTGTGAAAGTGAACTGTGAACTTCAGGTGGGGGTCTGTGCCTAGAAGGATTTTCAGTTCCCATCCATAAGAAGTTTGGTGCTACCTGGGGGAGGTTGGGGACATGGAGTCCAAGTAGTCCATATTTAAAGCTTACATATTGGGAGTGGTTGCATCAAGAAGACCATTGGTGCCTGTCATTATAGCAGCCTGAAAACCCACTGGTGGAGGTCATCAGGCTGAAGAGGGAGGCCTTCTGGGCTTGGCTAACTCTGGGGTCTCTGAAAGCAGCAGACAGGATGTAATGGCTTTGGGGCCGTGGATTGGCAGTTGTAGTAACAAAAAGCCTGTTGTGTGATTAATTTTATTGGGAGAACTTTTAGGGTTCTCCAAGGATGTTCTGAAAATCTGATTGTCCGAGAGAACATGTTCTCAGCAGGAGTGGAGAAGTGCTGGTGTGGACTGTTGACCCAAAGATCACTTTGAGGAACTCCTTAGTATACCTGGAGAAGTCCTACAGTCATGTCCCTCAAGGGATCATGTGGGGAGTACCTTGGGAATATGAACCCTGGGGCTGTTGCTGTGAGCCATCCTGTCTCTCAGAGTAAAAGTTATGGCTGTGTCTGAAATCACTCCGTATTCACTATATAGTGCACTACCTATATAGTGAAAACACCATATTGTGTCGGTGTCCAAATTCTGAGTGAGAATTGTTATTCACTACATAGTACACTCATTCTGTCCCACAATGCATTGTGAAATGTAGTGAATAGCCGATGGTCACTAGCCCAGCAAATATTAACCATCATGCATCATGGTTGCTGCTCTTAAACCACGTGGCAACCTCCAGTCCTAAAAAAATGAAGCCCATGTGGAATTGCAAAAAATTGCTATACCGCAAGTGTCCACTTGAGGCTGGCTGCAGGAACACAGGATGTTCCATCTGCACACATGTTAAACAGTCGATTTTGACACACAAAATAAACTGGTTTACAGCCTGGTTCAAAACACCAAACGTGTCTCATTAGCTAGTGTCTTATTGTGCTCCCTCTGTACGGGGGGTGAATTTTTTTGTACCACGATCATTTGGATTATATTTACGATGAAAGCTGAGTGGCGCGTCTCATTTGATTGACAGATAGCTCGGCAGGCAGAGGCTCCATTTCTGTCAACCGGAATGCTAGCTAGCAGGCTGACAGGAAGTCGCACTTAGCGGGCGGGCCATTAGGTTGATCCAAAGTTCGGTTGAGACCGCGATTTCAATATGGAAGCCTCCACAAATGGGCTTCAAGAGCTGTTTTAGCCTGCCTATTGTAAGCAGACAACTGACATCACACAAGGTTTGTCCAATTCTTTCTACAGTCTATGTCTTAAACATGACGGACAAATGAGAGGAGCACAGGAACACAAATAAAGACTTTTTTTATACTTTTGTATTTGTTGGTTTTAACCAAAATATTTAATCTGTAAGAAAATGTTAAGGATATAAAATGAAGTAGCCTTTTCCCCTGTGTGGATTACAAGACATGAGACCATCATCTTTGTGCAGAAGTAAGTTATAATACACACAAAAACTCTACTTTTTCGCACTACAGTCACAAAACTTTTCTTCTCTAAGTATTTATATTTTTGTGAAAATATCTTTCGTTCTGTATCAGTTTTCAGTGAAATTCTGTCTTTAATTTCGATCCTCAGCCGTTGTCATAGAAATCTACGAGCCGTTGTTGCTAAACATTTTAATTTTGAGACAGCGATGACGTGATCGCCTGCGGCTGGAGTAGTGTCCGAAATCATTTTTGTGTTTGTAGTTGAGTCCACTAGTCCACTCTATGCTGCTCACTATGGAGTGGATAGGGAGTAGTGAATGAGTGAGTGGTTTCAGACAGCCTGTCTACATCCTCGGTACAATGTCAGACATGTTCCTGGTGCATGTTGGCCCTGCCAGGGCTGTCCCATGTCAGTGATTCTGTATGTGATTTTCCCTGATCACACCAAAAGATGTGAGTTCAGTCCAATATCTCAGTAAATGAATAAACAATTATATAAAATCAGTTCAGGTGATCTTTTTGAATATGCTGTGTGATGTCAGTATCAAATTCTTAAACAAACATGGCTTTTAACCATAGAACAACAACATGGTCAGGTGGTGTAACCACTGTTTTTCATCAAAATATTAAAATATACAGAAAATGAATTTAGCATAGAAAAACTATGCTATTACAAGGGGATCAAGTGGTTTTAAACCTTTTTTGCAAAATTTGCCACCAGTTATTTAGAATATGGAGATATTTTAGGCACATATCCCCAATTCAGTATTACCAAAACACATTAAATTTGAATTTAAGGTTCTTGGATAAAATCTATTTTTGCATGATATTTGAGGATGAGTTACTTGTTTATATGAGCACCTCTGAAAACACCATAGGTATTTAAAATATGAAATAATGGTAATTATTTTATGGTTACACCATTTGACATATTCAGCTCATTTTAGTCTAACTTTCTGACAAAAAATGTAAAAACTGTATTCTAAAGTACCTGAAACCATTACATTCTGACAAACCAAATGAATGCTTTAAAAACTAGTTTTTGGGAAATCTTATTTTTTTCATCTTGCCAAACCTTGTTTGTCACTGACCCGCATACAATTTTCAGAAACAAGATACATTAGATTAAAAATAAGGTCAGATTTATCTTAAGCCATCATAAGTACATTGTATATCTCTGTTGCTTTTTTACACAATGGTGATTTGGTCAAAGGCAATAATATGTCATATATATTAGCTGTAAATATCACCAGAAATGTTCAAATCTGCTGATACCAGATTTAACTTTTAACACTGATATCTGCGGACATAGGTACCATGCCGATAATATTTTGCATCCCTCGTATTGGAGGGATTATATTTCTCCTTATGTGATCTGGGATGCCTGAGTACTCTTTGGATTAGTTGGAAAATGTAACTAGACACTTATACCTCAGCCTGTTTTACACCAAGTCCTGTATCATCAGCAGAACTCTGCTCTGAGAGTACTGACTCAGTATCTACCCTGTCCCTCTGAACTCTGAGACTCACAGACTTGTGCAGAAGGGAATTAATTTTCCAAATTTGTAATAGTAGACATAAACTGAGCTTTTGTGTTTTAATGGGTACGTCTTGTACTAGCAGCATGGGTGCTTTATAAAGTCTGATTACACAATACAGAGAGCGAGTTCATCTGCATGAGCCAGGAGTCAGAGCACAGTGCCGGTTCAGATTAACATAAAAAGCTTTATTATTTCACAGTTAACACAATCAGAGAAGAATCTGGCTTCACTGACATGTAATGCAGCTCTAAGACTTTCAATAGTTTCTAAATAAACAGTATTATTGTGCCCCTGTTTACCAGTCCTACATTTTGTGACTCATCTATCTACATTGTGACTGTGGTGCTCTTTCTGTGCTCATCTTTTCATTACCAGCTATGAAGTCTGACAAAACCATGTAACATATATTTGATAGAACTCAGCATTATTTCAGTCTTTTTCTGAGCACCTTGTGGGGGTTCATGTGTTGTGCTTTGGTTTTTCACTTTATCAAACAGCAGAAAGTAGAAATTACTTTCTGTACTGGATGCGCCTTGTGTGCTTTTCTCAAACATGTTGATTTTCTCCCAGTTTTTCAGGACACTACAAACAGGTAAATAGACGATTTTTACTGCAGCCGTGGTCATGACCTTGCATGTGTGGAGGGGAGACAGTTGCATCATGTTTTGATGCTGAAGTGTATTCATTAACACCTTTGTGTGGAATCCACCTGTGGTTTTATGTGTTATCACCATATGTGTCCCCCTGGTCCACAACACAGTTTTCATTTTCATGTTTGTTTGTCATGTTGAAACTAATGTGCTCTCTGAGGAGCTGAGGACGGTTGTAACTCTTGAAAACTTTCTCTACATTGTTCTCAGATTTGAAATAGAACATTTATATGAACAAATTACTTTAAAATGGTAAATGTGGATTTTTATGTTTGAGTTCCTGCAGTCTCAGCAGGTTTGACTGTTTTTTGCTTTTGATTATTTAAAAGTTTGCTTTACAAATGTGAAAGTAAATACAGTAATATAATTTGAAAAGTTGTACTCCAATAGCAAAGACTACTTTTATCATTTTTTCCTTCACCATATTGGTAATGGTACAAATCTTTTCCTTGTTTTAGGGGCTGTCAAGCAATAATGTGTTAGTGGTAATGCACTAAGGAACTTTTTTTAAAAATCAGAATTAATCACAATCCCTTCAATCATTTTTAGTATTCACATCCTTTACTCACTGTAAAATAAACGGAGTTGAGCTTACTCAAAAAAAGGGTCAAAAAATGGCATCAAAATTAATGTACTGCCTAGAAGAATTTTTTGTAGTTACATGATTCCTTTATGTCCTCCTCCAAGGTACTGGGATAGTATTATTGTTAAAAATTTTTATGGAAAGGCAGATGCCCTAAAACAAAATTTGCTAATTTACAAAGAAAAAAGGAGTAAGGGGGGGCTTTCTGTACCTGACTTTCAGTTATACATCCAAGCTCTTACCCTTCATCCAATTCTGAATTTGTTTGAAGATAATCTTTCAACTCCATGGATAATATTGAGAAAGATTTGGTGGCTGCAGTTTCTCTAAAAGACATTTTATTTGCACAATGTTCAATTAAAAAACTGCAGGAATAAGGATGGCCCAATAATAAGTCATGCAATTAAAAATGTTAAGAATATGAAAATATATATATATATATAAATCTAACTGGCACACAAACACTGTTAAAATCTGGTGGAAAACATTTTGTTTCACAACAATGGTACAATCTGGGGGTTTACTGTTAAGGAGATATTATGAATAGTTTAGGATTAAGAAGTTTAAGAAGATTAAGAAACTTTCAGGGCTTTCTATAAGACATGTGTCCATGATTTCCGCCTCTTTTGCCTGAGGAGACTCCGATCAATAAACATCTGCAGTAAGAGGCTGCAGATGTTTTATCAGTCTGTGGTGGCAAGTCTTCTGTTTTATGCTGCAGTCTGCTGGGGAGGCAGTGTAAAACACAAGGATGCAAGGCGTCTAAACAAACTGGTTAAAAAAGCTGGCTCTGTGGTCAGAATCAAATTGAATTCATTGGAGGATGAGGTGGAGAGACACGCACTGAGCAAGGTGGAGGCTATTCTGAGAAACATGGATCATCCACTTCATATCTCCCTCAATGAGCAAAGAAACAACGGTGGTGGACAGCTCCTATCCCTGCGCTGCAGGACAGAAAGATTTAGAAAATCTTTCATACCATCAGCAATTAGACTGTACAATTCTAAAGTAAACAGATGAAACTCCCAGACGATTGATTTTCCCTTCGGGAATAAATAACATTCTTGTATTGTATTGTATTGTATTGTATTGTATTATGATTTATAGCACACTTTAAGGGCAAACACAGTCTTCCTTAGCTATTACATCAAAATGGAACAGAGACTGCCCTGAATCATCTGTCAACTGGGTTAAAGTTTGGCAAAATTTATCTTGTATATCGCAAAATCTAAATTATAAACTAACAAACTTATATACTTTATCTATCAGACTTATTTACAGTACCGTCAAGTCATAACTTTACAGTTTTAAGTGCAAAACTTGTTAAAAAATGTTTTTTAAGTGTTCAAAACTGGTTTAACATTCATTATTTTAAGTGCCGTATGGTATTTTTAAATCAATTATTTCAAGTGATCAAAACAGAGAATCAAATGTTAATATGAATTTGCAGTACTTAAGCTAAACCATGTACTTTGAATGTGCAACACTTCTAATTCAATTATTTATTTAAAACTGTAAAATCCTGATAGGACTCAAAATATTCTAGATAACCTATTAGTTTAAAAGATTTCAGTAAAGATAGTACTTAAAGATATTCTAAATTACTATTTCTCTTAAGGTAGGCCATCTTAAGCCACCATGTGAGAAAAGGATTTTACTAACCCAAGTAGTAGTGTTAACTTAAAACTAAAAATGAGTTCATCAACTCAGAAGCACAGTTTAAATAGCTGTTTTGAATTTTTCAACAACCTTTTACTGTTCACTCTTAAAGTGCAAAGAAAACAGTTACAAGTTCTTAATACTTAATTTATTTTAAAAAAAAGTAAAATTAAATAAATGAGTTCTTTAGCTTTTATGGTTTTTGGCTTTTATAAGTAACTTGTTTATGATAAGTGTTTATAACAGGTCACAAAAAAATTAAGTTCAACTCAGTGTTTCTGAGTAAGTTGGAGGTTAGTGTTGTGCAGCAATTACAGCCTCAAGTCTTTTTGAATATGAAGCAACAAGCATTGCACACCTGGATTGTGGGGTTGTCTGCCTTTCTTCTTTGCCAATCCTCTCAAGCTCAGTCAGTTTGGATGTGGACTGTTAGTGGACAGCCATTTTCAGGTCTCCCCAGAGATGTCCGATACAGTTCAAGTCATGGCTCTGGCTGGGCCACTCAAGGACATTCACAGAGCTGTCCCTAAGCCACTCCTGCGTTGTCTTGGCTGTGTTCTTAGGGTCATTGTCATGAGGTCCTGAGCGCTGCAGGGCAGCTTTTCATTGAGGGTATCTCTGTATTTAGCTCCATTCACCTTTCCCTGAACCCTGACCAGTCTCCCCGTCCCTGCTACTGAAAAACATCCCCACAGCATGATGCTGCCATGTCAGCATCATGCTTCACTGTTGGGATGGTATTGGGCAGGTGATGAGCAGTGCCTGGTTCCCTCCACACATGACATTTAGAATTGAGGCCCAACAGTTTAATCTTGGTTTCATCAGACCTGAGAATGTTGTTCCTCAAGTCATAGAGGTGCTTTTTTTTTTTTTTTTTTTTTGCAAACTTTAAGCAGGCTTTCATGTCTTTTGCGCTGAGGAGAGGCTTCCGTCTCGCCACTCTGCCATAAGCCCAGATAAGTGGAGGGATGCAGTGATAGTTGTCCTTTTGGAATTTGTCCCATCTCCACACAGGATCTGAGCTCAGACAGAGTGACCATCAGGTTCTTAGTCTCCTCTCTTATTAGAGCCCTTCTCCCTGATTGCTCAGTTTAGCCAGGCAGCCAGTTCTTGTGAGAGTCCTGGCTGTGCCGAACTTCTCCAGTCGAGAATTACAGAGACCCCTGTGCTCTTGGGAACCTTCAGTGCAGAACTTTTTGTAGCCTTCAGATCTGTGCATTGCAACAATCCTGTCTCTGAGCTCTGCAGGTAGTTCCTTTGACCTCATGGCTCAGTTTTTGCTCTGATATGCACTGTCAGCTGTGAGGCCTTCTGTAGAGAGGTGTGTGTGCCTTTCCAAATCATGTCCAATAAATTTAATTTACCACAGGTGGACCCCAGTCAAGGTGTAGAAACATCTCAGCATTGTTTGAGAGAGATGGAGGCACCAGAGCTAAATTTCAACAGTTGTTGCAAAGGGTCTGAATGCTTATGTCAATGTGATAGATCGGTTTTTAATTGTTTTATAAATTTGCAAAAAAAATTATTAAATTCTGTTTTCACTTTGTCATTGTGATACTGAGTGTAGATTACTCAGTGAGAAAAATTGTAATTCCACTGACTGTAGCATCAGGATGCAACATAACAAAACTGAAAAAAGAGAAAGGGGTCTGATTACTTTCTGAATACACTGTAGGTCTGTTTAGGGCTTCTTTACATGACGACTTTTTGTAGATATGCATAAATACCTTTATTGTTAAGTTCATTCAAAATTGTATCATAAGCTCAATAATTATGGAAGAAACTGCTCACTGCTGCATCCTCGCTTATCTAACAAGATTGGTCCGTTCAAAAATATTCCAAGAGACAACAGACTTTGTGAGTTGTGTGATTCAGCTGAAGTGTAAAGTGAGTCACATTTTCTTTTGCATTGTACAAAATGTGATGATATAAGAGAGTTACTGCTTCATGAAATGGCTTTTCAAAACCCTGAAATACCGCAGTGGACTGATTGGCAAAAACTGGAACGCATTTTTGTCTCAAAAGCATGGAAAAGAAGAAAACGATAAACCAAAGAAATAAACCTAGCTTCTGGTTGTACCTTTTGTTATTTATGTGCGGTTGGATATCTGATCACAGCAAGATGTGAAGCTGAAACTCATGGCGTGATCTGTAGTTGTTCATGACCCCACGTGCCACAGTCTGTTTCAGAAAAATCATCCTCCACTGGAGATGTTATGAGACTGTTTCACCACTAGAGGATGCTGTTGATAAAGCAGTATGAATGTTTTCTGCTCAGTGCTTTAAGCTTAGGGACAACTTTTTTTGCACGCTGTGCCTCAGAATCTCCTCAAAACAGATGTGATCTAAACCATGAAGACCATGTAAAGACATTGTGGGTTAACATTAAGATACTTCATATTATTATCAATAGCCACTTTACCTGCATTTCTTTGATACCATCCAGATAATACAATAATAGTACATCATTCTGAGTGTCATGTCCTGGATTCAGTAATAAAAAGATATGTTAATATATTGTAGATTAAGAAAATGGTGATGATAAAAAAATATGTCAGAGCAAGGATCATCTGATATGAATGTTTATAGTTTTGATCAGAAAGTAAACAAAATGATGTATTTTAGTTGTTGCTGTTGTAACTACATAATACATACACAGTTTTTTTTACATTGCACACAGCATGTGATGTATTTATTCAAAGAAGTCCATCAGGTGTCTTATTTATCTCTACAGAATGACAACTTAATATCCCGCCTGAACAGTATAAAAACACAAATGCCTTCATTTTCTTCAGTATAGGTGAAGTTTAGATCATGGTATGGGTGCTGAAAAGAAAGAGTTTTAAACTCACAGGACTCAGAGGTTTTGAAGGTTATGTTTCTCTAAAGGAAGAAAAGTTTTCCATTAGAAGATGAAGAAACAGACTGTCTCCAGGACTGGATGGTCGAGTCGAGTGCAGGGACTCAGTGTGAGAAGGTCTTAGGTCAACCTTTGGCAGATCTGAGAGCTGCAGTGTCTCCATATCAAGGCTGAAAACCTTATACAGAATCCGGCTTCTTTTAATCTAATGCTGATTTTCAAAGATGTGGTTTAGACTTAATTTGAGTATTACTTTGGAGTTTGTTTAGACATTTTTTTGGTTTACTGCTAAATCCTGCATTGTGCTGCATGTTTACAGGCCAAGGACAGGGTGGTGTAATAACCAGAGGTGGAAGAGTCAAAGACTATTGTACTTAAGTAATAGTACAGCTGCTTTGGTCAATAAATCTACTCAAGTAAAGACTCCAATATTTTTATAGACTTATTTTACATCACTGTGCTGCAGGGAGAGGCTGACATAAAAGTGTGTTGAAACACACTAAAGCATGTGATTAATCATGATTAAAAAAATAGTGCACTTATTATGGACCTTGAATAATTGCAGTTAGCTTAGTTAATCTTGACAGCTCTAGTTAAAGTCATTCATTAAAAGTTTACTCAAAGTACAGAGTAGCTTTTGACACCCATGGATCTAAGAATATGAAAAATTGCGGCCATCATATTTAAATATTTTTAATAAAATTTCTGCATTTTTGGACTTTAAATGGAACAAAAATGTGATGGGATGGGAGTGAAGGGATAGAAACATATCCTTCAAAATAAAAGCCCTTTTTGCTTTTTTTTTCTAGGCACACATCTGCAACCTTCTGAAAATGGCTTCATGAACCATGTTTGGGTCCTGACCCACCAATTGAGAACCAAAGGTCTGGGTAAAGCCAAACCTATAGATTTAAGTGAAATCCAACAGCTTTTTTAAGATGTAATGTGGAGTCATTTATTTTTTTGCTATGAGCTACTGACCACTGTGAAGCAAAAATAAGCTTAAATTTTTTGTTTTATTTTTTTACTCATGGGCGATCAAAAAAATATGCAGTGAGGTAAAATACTTCCTCTGAAATATACGCATGTAAAGGAAAATTGCTAATTTTAAAACTACTCAGAAAGTACAAGTAAAAGCTACACCGTCACAGTCATTTGAGTAGATGTAATAACTAACTTTCCACCTCTGTTAATAACACTGAAACTATGGCAAATGAATCTGCCTACTTTTATTTTAAAAATAATAATTATTTTGTCCAAGAAAACTTGCTTAATATCAGGGTTGCTATATATAATGAACCAAATAAAAAAAAAACAGCTACCTCTATAGCAGACAACTGAAACAGCATGATTTCAAAGATTTATCCATCAGAAATATTAAGTCTGGTTATGTTAGAGTTAGATGAGGATTTGTGACAGAAACACTTTAAATCAATCACAGTTGTGAGAAAATCTGAGGCATGAGTATGCATTGGTGAAATAATGGCAAACATTAAAGTCTGTTTGTCTTTTTCTCTAACCACATCATTAACGCTCTGCCCCAAATAAAAAATAAAATACAGCAAGAAACTGTGAAGTCATCTGTCGTCATGTTCACAAACTCCAGTGAGAATTAAACCACTTTATGACTAAAAGGTTGCTCTTGTTGATATTATTTTTTTTTTTATGACTTAAGGAGTTAAGTCCATTTTTAAATCAGTGAGCAGCTCTGATTATTTGTAAATTGTCTGTGTGTGTGTGTTTATCTAAATAAGACAAATACAGGTTTTTGTCCATATATAAAAAACTGACTTCACTACAACCACATTGAAACAGAATAGTTTTAGTGCTGCCTTGCCATGAGACCAGAGATCCATTACTTATAAAACACAGTGCTGAAATAAATGAGAGCTAAACAAAATAATGTCACTATCTACTCCAAAACTATGTAATGATTTTAGATCATGGCCTCATTCATTTAATACTTTGTGTTTGACAAATGTGACCAAATGAATAAATAAACTTGCCCATTTAACCAGGGTTTTGGTTAAAATGTAAACAAGTATGTTCAGTTTAACAGATGAATAACATAATTATTTAAATGTGTCAGTGATTTAGAATCACACACTTGTGTACACAAACATGCCCATGCATTAGCTCGCCTGACTCCCCCTGTTTCTCTTCCCTCACCCGCTCCCTAATTGATTCTCATTTTAATTATGTTGACCCAGACTCCGTCTCTCTTCTTCTCTGACAACAAAAACCAGTGCAGGCCGGCAGTCTGCCTCTCACACTGTGAGGATGACACCTCCGTCTCCTCACAGAGGAACCCGTCCAGGATCCACTTTGATGTCACTCCCCCGCAAAGAAAAGGTCAAAATAATAAATGTAGGCCCAATTGATGGGTTGGCAGGGGGGCGTGGGGGGGTTTGAGAACTGATTTTTGGACGAGTGCTTCCCTAAAGGCATAATGAATTCATACAGTCAGAGTCAGCCACAGAGGAAAACAGCAGGAGTCCTTTTCCCACTCATCCTCCAACTCGTCACTCTCTCTCTCTCCCTCTCTCTCTCTCTCTCTCTCTCTCTCTCAGTCTCACACATATGTACATGTATAAGACTCAAAAGTTAAATCATTCACTTACATCTGAAATACACACAGAAATACACACATGTTTGAATACATCTGAATACTTCTCAGATCATCCACATCAATTAGTTCTCATATAAGGTATCTGCTAGTAGCCAAAGCAGCTAAACTACAACATGCCTGCTAGCCTCCTGTCTAGCATTACAAGCCAGAGTCTTCTGGTCATGTTCTGAGAATAACCTTATTTTAAGTAATAGATAACATCCCTAGCCCAACAAAACTCATAACAAATACATCACAGCCATTTGAATCAAATTGACATTGATGCTGATGTCAAGAAATGTGAATTTTATCAACAAGTATCTCTAAAAATTCCAAGCAGCTCATGATTGAATGTTTCACCTAACTGTAGTTTGGGTTTCAGTAATGATGGAAGAACATCTAAAGCCTTTACTCACAATTAAACAGGCAAAAATTACATAAAAAAATGAGAGCTGCCAGCATTAAGGCATTTATCCTACTTAATTAGGGATTATACTTCTATATATCTCATATTTCAGTTGAAAAAACTCACACACAGCTCAGTGGACAAGTCAAAAGCTATCTGCACCTTGTGTTAACAAGGGATCAAGTATTTACTTTTCTCCTGTTTCATTTTCAATCCATACCAAGGTTTTTTTTTTCAAATTATTATTTTCTATCTACTTAAAGTTCCTAATTTTCTTTCAACTTAAAAGCAGATCTCTATCCAAATAGGAAGTCAGTTACCCTTATTTTGATACGCACGAACACAAATCATTTCAAACATCTAAAATGAGACAAACATTTTTTTAAAATGCAAAACTATGAAATTTCAAAATGAAGTGATTCATGGTGATTCACTAAAGAAATTCTGATATTAACCGCCATTAAAAATAATAATAATTTGACAGCCCTATTAAAAATATTTTCTTTAAAAGTGGTCAGTATGCTGCTTATGACAAAATATGTCTGTATCTATCCTCAAAAGCATAAGAAAAACTTAAAAAAGTCCTGATAATACAAACTGGCCTCTTTTAGAAAGTAACTGTTACATGTTTGAAGCAGGAGTAAGTCAACTTTTCTCATAAGATTTTGTATGCTTTATAGTTTTGTTTAACTTTCATTTTTACAGTTTTGTCTGTGCTAGAGCACTTAAAACAATACCGATGAAATACTAATGAAAGCATTTAAAGAATTATAAAACTGTGGGGAAAATGGTAAACATGTTATTCATGCTATATAACACTCTAGTTTTATGTTAAGTAGATAAGGATCTAACAGAGTCATTGGTCAAATGCAGCTTGTGCAGCTTTATGTATCACGGTGAATAATATAAGATATGATAACACACATGAGGTAATTCATAACAGGTCTTTTCAGGTTAAGAAGCCATTTATGACATGTTCTACATAGGGCAGTCAGCATTAATGCATTAATCCAGATTAATGAGAAACTATATTTATTCGTTCAAAATCCGTCAAAAACAGAATTTAAAATGGAATTTAGGCAAAATATAGGAAAAACAAAATGTGACAATAAAGTGAGATAAATTGCGATTGACCAAAGAAATTTCAAAATGATTAATACATTCAATAGTTTGAAAGCTTCAATATTAATTTTGTTGACTTAACTATGGCTTAAAATTAGGGCTGTCAACAGCAATCAAGTTAATTGCAATTTATTAAGTTTCACAATTACTGTGATCATTTTTAAAATCTCAGTCAATCTCATGCTTTATTGTCCCTTTCAGCACACTTTGGTTAATCCCTGCCAGCTTCTTCCTGCAGCCACAGTGATTTAAAATAAGTTTACCACTGCTCCTTAATGTCTCATTTCACTTAAAAAACAAACAAACCCTTATATACAGCTCAGTGGACATGTCAGAAGTCATCTGCATCTTTAAAACGATCTCTTCTTTTTCAATCCATTACAAATTCCTTTGTCCATAGTTAAGCTCATGTTAAAATCTTTCATCTATCTATCCTATAAAAACAGGTCTGGATCCAAACAGGATATCATCAATCCTCAGTGAAAGACGGTAGAAAAATCTAAATCACAAAAAAATGAATAAGAATAAAAATGCAAAATAATGGAATTTTATAATGTTATAAAAGGGGGGCGATTAATCGCAGTCAACTACAGAAAATGTGCAATTAATTGCAATTTTAAAAATGTAATCTTTTGACAGCCCTACTGAAAATGTCAGTCGACTACCTTTTCTCAATGAGGAAGATGATACCCATCTGTGATATTTCTCTACAGAGGCCAAATCCATCAAAACAACAAATATCTGTATAGCTCTTCTGCCTCTCAGCTGTAGAAAGCAGGACCCCAGGTTTGGAAGAGTGCACAGAACACTAGCGTAAGAGAATAAACCCTTTGAGGGTTAAAATTAAAGACAGAAAGGCCATCACTTTCTTCTGCCTAAAACTAGAAAGGGTAAATGAATAAAACTAATGAACATTTTAATGCTAAGACTAAAATAGCAATCAAAAAAGAACGCTACAGCTGTTGGTCTGAAAATAAATAAACACCTCGGTCTACTAAAAAAAAAACCCACTTAAAATGCAGTGTAGAAATGAAAAGGTTTAATCTTTTTAAGAAAATTTAAGACTTAAATTGATAGATTAAAACATAGTTGATGAAATAAACCAAAATATAAAAATTAGGGCTATCAAGATTAATTGAGCTAATCTTGATTAATCAAAATTAGTGCAATCATTTTTTTCATTTGCGATTAATCTCGTGCTTTTAACACACTTTAACTCATTGTAACGTCTCCCTGCAGCTACAGTGGTGTAAAATTAGTCAACCACTGCCCCTAATGTCTGATTTCAAGATCCATAACAAATTCATTTTTATGTGGTTAAGTTCATGTTATGATTGATCTACCAATAAAAAAAGCATGTCTATATCCAAACAGAAAGTCAATTACCATTAGCAAGACAGGAGGAAAATCCAAAAAGTACGAAAAACAGAGTTCAAAATTGTGGAGTTTTAAAATGCTATAAAACGGATGAGATTAATCGTGAGCAACCACAGGTATTAAGAGATAAATCGCGATTAAAATGTTTAATCTTTTGGCACTTCAAAATTCTCAGAAACAGGAAGTTGTTGCCCTCGTGATTTATTTTATTTTGCCATCCATTATTATCAGTCAACCTTACATTAGGTTCAAATAGATATGATTCTTAAATACATTCCATGATATATTAAAAGTTAAATTGTTCACCAACATTAACCCCATCCCCTCTTTGCGCAGACGCATTTCGACATATTCGCAGTTTAACTGTGTTTTTTTTGTTCAGATTCTTGGTGTTTTTCCACTCTCAGAACAAACCTTAAGGCCCTTTCTCACCGCACTGATGACAAACACTCAAACAAACCGAGATATGATTATTTCCCACTGACAAAACGCAATATCCTCACCAGCCACAGTCCCCTGTCCTCAGACTGAGCTGCCAGTTTCCTCCGGAGGCTGAATTACATGCGCAGTCCTGCCGTGAATCACACATCACCACGGCAACCGGCGTTCACACCGAGGCTCCGTCAGCGTCAGTGTTACCCTGTACCGAGCACCGACGACCAGAGGAGAGCACAGAAAACCACTGTAAGTTTAAATTATCTTCTATTTAATCATATTAATAACAGTCGTCTGGTTAATTGTGTGTTTGGACGATGCGGCTGTGGTTATGGCAGCCCGTACCACTGCGGTATTTCCCTACAACACGGAGACTCTTTCATGTGACGTGACTTACGTTCAGTTGTTTATTCAGGTGATTAATTAATGTACTTTCAGGATTTAATGAAGCTAAATATCTTTGTTTGGGTGTTGCATTGAGCTGTGTACATCTATGTCAGACTAAGATATGTTGTAATTTAAGCTAGGCTACTTCCACCTTACATAAAAGGTACAGCTGGGCTAATCAAGTATCCATCAACTAGTTAGACACGACTATAACTCTAAAACTAGCCTCATCCTGTAAGGATGTAGTGTAAAAATCACGCATGAACCATACCCTGTGTGTACTGTAGAAATAATTTTAATATATGACATAGCTTTTTATTGTTTTGTTTGTTTATTTGCCCATTTTCTGTTTAATGTGCGGTGTGATTTCAGCTTGTTCAGGCTGTATAAGTTGTCGCAGCAGTCTTCAATGCAGCAAGTTCAGATATGCATGATCAGTGAAGCCTGAAGAACTTGAGAGGCTCAGGCATAAACAGCCCGCTCTCATTCATTACACAGCATCTCTTCACCTCACCATAAGAAATCAGCAAGTCCTTGTTAAAAAATGTCCTAGTTGATGATGAAATCGTGTTGTCAGTTATTCTTTTACAATAGAAAAATGTACACATTTACAGCTTCCATTTGATGAATGTGTTTGGCCAGGGTGTGAAAACAGTATGTGTGACAGCAACAACCGGCTCATTTGTTAATCACAGATTCAGGATGATTCATGGTACCCACACTTCACTCACACTAAGAGGAGGAAACATGGTGGTCAGCACAGATTACCGCTTCAGCCACCCACTCACCAAATACATCAGTAGACTACTACGCACTGTATTAACACTTTAAAAAGTGTCTGAAAAGTACCACAACTTGACCAAACAGCTACTTTATTTCATAGGACAAGTATACACACTTGTCCACCCTCCAATAGGAGGGGAGAATCTTTTAAAATTTGCAGATAAACTTCTGCACACTGTCTTAACAGTACAAAAATATGGATAACATAAGTTTATAAACACTCACCTCTGTTCTTTAACAATTTCAGTAGTGTGCAGCAATTTCAATGAAGAAATCACCCAATATTCACTCATACCCCCCTGCTGTACACAATAGAGAAGTTGACTGTCTTAACTGCCCCATAAGTGTTTTAGCCAGTTTTATTTTTTTATCTACATTTTGGTAATGAAAAAAAATTCAACTGGATGTACTTACTGATGTGGAGAAAAGCTCATTTATACTTCTACAGAACAGAACAAGAGAAAGAAAACCCAGAGCAGAGCAAATAGTCAATAAATGCTTTCAGACACTACGCTGTCCTTTAAGATTACAATAAACAGTAGTGGAATTCAAAAATATTGATACACTAAAATATGGCAATATTTCAGAGTGAAATAATGATACTTTATGAATATCTTTTAACTGAACATTAACTTGTAAGTCTGGTAGTTTTGTGATGTTATCCAACCTCTGATCGCTAGTTGGCATTAGATATTCAGCTGTTTGTCTCTTCCCTTTTCTCCCCTTTTTAGACAACGAGATCACATGACCCTCCTTGCCTGAGAGAGCTTTACATCTGGGCATAACCAGCAGAGCGTCTTTTGCTGCATTTAAGGAATATGGACTTATTTTGGCTTCCAAAACATTGAACACAGTACAGACTTAGAGAAGAGTCAGGTCATTTGTAAGATATGCCATGCCAGAGGGAAATAACACAGTTAGTGTTAATTTCTACTGTAGATGTACCTGTAGCTAAGGTCTGGTTGGGCATTTCTGATTTCAGCTATTTGAAAAGTGTCACAGGTGCTTCATAAGGGTCCAAAGTGAGAAAATCTTATTTTAGATACATTTTTCTGTGGTTGAAAAAAATGATGTGTACATGCATCCTTTAGAAGAGATGGAAAATAAAAAGCCAGATGCCACAGCATCACCATTTAGTGATAACTTTGACTATCCTAAGTTATTACCCCCCGTTTCACATATCTATAGCATGGGGTATGTCTCACATCCATCTGGGAAACAGCACATTGAAGGTGTGGAGGGAGGAAATATATAACGTAGTGGGCATGGACAGCTCTTGACATAGTAAACTATTAGTGGAGCCAGTTAGTGAAAACACTGATATTGAGGCTGGTAAGGAGAAGAGTTAAAACTTCCTTTCGGCTCAGAAAAGCTTTTAGTGCTGTCCAAATCTAGTTAAACTTATGCTGTAGCTACATCGCAGCAAATCACTACACTGGTCAACATTGTTGTTCACTGGTTTGCAGTACAATCAAAGCCCGCCCATAGCTACCGCCTTGTTCTCCTGACGACACTGATTGGTCCATTCTCAGACCAGGCACAGATTGGGGCTTTGCAAGATGGATCTGTTTGATCACAGAAACAGAATCTGACCAATCCACTAAAAGCTATGAGTTGGGTTTCCAAGACTTTTTTATCCAGACAGGCATTGGTACCTTTAGATATTTACAAGTATTATTATAAATGTTTGTCATTCTGGCATTGTGAAAATTCTGATCCAAAAGGTCAAATATCCAAATTGAATTATGTTTGAGTGTTTTTGCAGAGTTACTCAATCAAAAAAAGAACACAATATTCAACCATAAAAGCCCAACATTACAGTTGTAGCTTTCGACTTTGCCCTTTCTTCTTTTGCAGATCCTCTTTTAACAGTAGATGGGCCAAATGGCCTTTCTCAATGATCCTGTATCTCCTTCTCAAAGACGCATTTCCTGTTCATAAGGGATCACACTCTGCAGCCCTTGGCCTCCTGCTGTGTGTATCATCATTGTGAGTCACTGGCGTCAGTGGGGCCCGTGGGGTCCTTGGCTGAGGAGAGGTGTTGTGTTGCACTGTGTGAATAAGATAAGTGGATCCTCACTCCTTCTCTCCACATATTGGATGATCATTTGATTGAGGACAGAAAATAGAATCAGTTTTAGAGCAGAGGCGTTCAGCACCACATTGGTGCCGCATGAGATCAACACTTGGATTACAACATTAGAGATAAGAGCTAGAGGACAAGATGGCTCTGAGATATGAGATAAATCATGCAGCAGTTATGAAACATGTTCCCTCCAGGCTGTTGGGTTGGATAAACAGAAGGAAAACAGCTTCTGAATGTAAAAGATTGCATTCATTAAGTCTAAAGTCATTAATATGACAACTGTTAGCAACATAATTCTAATACACTTATCCAGTTGCACCGTTGTTGAAGGTATAAGTTGAGGTTTTTAAATCCGTTCATTCAGTGTCTTGCTGAGAGTTGGATAACAAAGGTAACTAATGTTCTGTTCTGTGAAATACTGAGAGCAACTGTTACGCTTAGCTTAGCCTAAAGACTGGAAACAGGTAAACAGCTAGTCTAGCTCTATCTAAAAATAGCACAAAAAGTAGAGAAATGTGTGTTTGGTTGATTATTTCTTTGTTGTAACACTGTTTCTTAAATCTCATACTATTGGAAAGCCTGTTTATTTCCTTTTTTAATGGTGCCACAGTTGTAAGGAACATGGTTTTGTGGGCTGAGCAGCAGAGCTGAGTATGTGGGTTGCGCCCATGAAACATTTGCCGGATCTTCTCTGCCAGTGCCAAACAGCTTATTTTGCTGCGTATGACTCTTGTTTTGAGTTTCTGGTACCCCCAGGTGCTGACAGTCTGGTGCCTGGTTGGCACCTGTTACGCTCAGCGAGTGAGTCCAGATTCTACCTACAGTTGGATTGTAAGGTCAAAGTGTGGAGAAGATGCAGAGAACACTATGCTGATTGCTGCACCGATAGAGTAACATCTTTTGGTGGAGGCAGTGTGATGGCGTGGGATGGCAGCTCCCTCACTGGAAAAAAAGATTGAAGAAAATCTTAATGCAGAGAGATATCGAGATGAGATTATGCAATCAGTGGCAATCCCATACCTCCACCGTCTGGGACTGAACTCTATCCTCAAAGATGACAACGCTCGCCCCACTCTAGACTGCCTCTAGAATTTGGGAGTGGAGAGAATAGAATGACTTTCTAGCAGTCCTGACGTCAACCCCACTGAACACTTGAGAGATCAGCTTGGGCGTGCTGTTTGTGCCAGAGTGACCAACACAACCACATTGGCTGTCTTGTGACAAATGCTGGTTGAAGAATTGGGTGCCATCCCACAAAAGTGTGTGACCAGGCTGGTGACCAGCATGAAGAGGAGGTGCCAGGCTGTTGTGGCTTTATATTGTTCTGCCACACACTACTGAGGCTTCTTTTTTGTTAAATAAAGAAATTGTAAAATTGCCAATATGTCTTGTGTTTTGGCACATTCAACACTCCTCCCCGTTCAGTGTGCACCATAACTTAATTTCAGATGTCATTAAAAACACTAAGAAAAATCTTGATAAAGTCAGTCATGAACATATGAAAAATGAAGAAACATTTCTATAATTACATTTTATTATATGTTAGCAAGGAATAAGAGATGTAATTGGCTTTTATTGTTTCTGACAATTTTTACACATCATTAAATATTAAAGCATATTTATATATGCTGGTTATTATTATGTTCATTGGATTAAAAATCAGTTTTAATTGGGTTAAATCTTTGTTTGGCTGATTAAACTAAGTATTACTATTTCCATTTCAATCAGGAATTATAACTGTTGAATTGAGAACATCCTGCAATTTTTAACAATTTGGCCCTTTGGCACTGAGACAAAAAATAATTTAGCTCTCTCACTTATCGAGGTTGCCCATCTCTGATTTATAAGTATAATTTGACCAAACAGGCAAACAAGATTAAGACTTTTGCAGAGCGGTTAAGACTACACTCTTAGTGAAGCTGTTGTTCAGCACATTGGTCTTTTGATATAAATACTAAATTAACCTGCAAGTGTAAAGACAAGACAATCAAAAATAGATGAGGTTCAGCAGGTACACTAAGCACAAGCTTCTGCTGATGGTAATATGGTGATAAGGTACTGTAAACTAAAACTGTGTTAAAAACAGTGTTTTTATTCTGATGATGATGTTGATTCCTAGGTTATTACATTTCAACCTAAACAGGGCAATAACTCAGGTTTCAAGGCAATGCTCCACATAATTGCTGAGTTATTTCACTCAAACAGCACCAATACTAAATTGTAATTTTATAAGACTAAAGTCATTTCTCATTGCAGCTGGAATGTCTGAACATAATTCTCCAATCTGTTTATTAAGATTATCATTCCAAATCCTAGTTTTGGATCAAAAGCAATGAACTTGACATCTCAAAATATTTTCTTACAGGGACAGAAAACCTTTTACACCATTCTTTTTTGGTTTGGTTTTATATTACTTCTGTCCTGTTCTCCTCATCACACTGTCGTTCTCATTGTATTTCCTGCCCTCGATTTGAGCTACAGAAGTACTACTGTCACATTTGGTTACACAGCACACAGTGTGAGTCACTCTGACCTGAGCTGCCTGTTTTTGCTCTGCAGATCTGTTCAGGCATTTTCAGGCAGCGGAGCAGCCATGGTGAAGCTGGGCAGCAATCTGTCTGATAAGCTGGAGAAGCAGCCGTCCGCTGATGACGGCTTTGATAACATCCCTCTCATTACACCCCTGGAGGTCAGTCAGCTCCAGCAGTCATTTGCGGACAAGGTATGTACGTCCTGTAGGACTTCTGTTGTTCTGTTTATGTTCCTGTGTTTGTTTTTCTCCAGATGACTTTATTTCTAAGATACAAGCCAACCACAACAAACCATGCATTACAGCATTATAAAACAGCAAACAGATCACAGTATTGTTGGCGTACTGACATTTCAGATGCTGAGCTTAATGTATTTTCCACCCTCACCTGGTATCCTATGTTAAAACCTTGACATCAGCCCATGCTATGCAAGTACCTTTAATTCATAATGCAAGGAGAAAGCCCACACAATCACATTTAGGCTGCATGATACGCTCAGCTGCACAGGATGTTCCACAGAATAATTAGATGTTGCTCAAACAAAACTACTTTGTTTCTCCCATTTGTGCTCACAGACAACAATTTAAGCTGGCTGCTTTTGCAGATATGCTGATAAATTTTAGACATGCAAAGTACAACCCATTCCAAAAAAGTTGGGGGTGCTGTGTAACATATAAATAAAAACATGCAATGAGTTGCAAATCTCATACACCCATTTTTATTTACAATAGAAGAAAAACAACATATATAATTTTAAATCTGTGGAATTTTACCATTTCATTGAAAAATTTAGCTCATTTTGAATTTGATGGTAGCAACACATCTCAAAAAAGTAGGGGTGGGACAACAAAAGGCTGGAAAAAAGTGGTACTGATGAAAAACCACCAGTTAAGTTAATAAGCAACAGGCCAGTAACATGACTGGGTATAAAAGGAGCATTTTAGAGAGGAAGAGTCTCTCCAAAGTAAAGATGGACAGACATTCACAATCTGTGAAAAAGCTATGTCTAAAATTGTGGAACAATTTCAGAAAAATGTTCCTCAATGTAAAATTTTGAAGATTTTAAATGTTTAACCAATACTAAATATCATCAAAAGATTCACAGAATCTGGAGTAATGTCTGTGAGCAATGACATGTGATCCTTTGAGTCCTAAGGGTCACTGCATTAAAAACAGGCATGAGTCTGTAATCGAAATCACTGCATAAGTTCAGGAACACTTCCAGAAATCACTGTCTGTCAATACAGTTGCCATACCATCCACAAATGCACGTCTTCTCTGTGCCAAAGCTCATTTATAATGGACTGAGGCAAAATTGAAAAATGTTCTGTGGTCAGATGAATGACGGTGTTTCCTGTGGACTAAAGAGGAGGAGGACCATCCAGCTTGCTACAAGCACACAGTTCAAAAGCCTGCATCTCTGATGGGGTAGGGTTGTACCAGTACTTATGGCACGGGCAGCTTACACATCTGGAAAGGAACTATCAATGCTGAAAGGTATATAGAGGTTTTAGAGTAACATATGCTCCCATCCAGACGTCTTTATCAGGGCCTTGCATGTTTCAGTGAGACAATGCTAAACCACATACCACATCCAGCAGAACAGTATGGCCTCACAGTTGAAGAGTCTGTATGCTGAGCTGGCTTGCCTGCTGTCCGGACCTTTCACCAATAAGAAACATTTGGTACATTGAAAAACAGGAAAGCCAAGAAGACCCTGGACTGGTGAGCAAGTAGAATCCTGCATCAGACAAGAATGGGACAATGTTAGTCTCCCAAAACTCCACCAACTGGTCTCCTTACTTCCTAGATGTTTACAGACTGTTGTTAAAAGAAGAGGGGATGCTAAACAATGTTATACATGACCTTGTCCCTACTTTTCTGAGATGTGTTGCTGCCATCATCTTCAAAATGAGCTGATATTTTCATGAAATGGTAAAATGTCTCAGTTTCAACATCTGACTTGTTGTTTATGTTCAACTGTGAATAAAATATGGATTTATGAGATTTGCAGACCCTTGCATTCTGTTTTAATTTACTTTTTTCACAGCACCCAAACTTTTTTGGAATTGGGGTTGTAAAATTTGTAGCTGATACAACTGGTAAACTCATGCTGAACTCTTGAGGGTACATTCACCATAAGCAAAGTAAAATAAATCATAATTAACAAGAAGCGTTCAGTTTTTGTTCAAAGAATTGTTGCAACAACAGTGCATTGTTTCTGATGCAGGTCATTGTGAAGACGTCAACACAGTATCAGCTGCAACAGAAGAAGAAGCTGTATGTGCCCAGCATTAAGAAGCTGAATATCAACTTCTACAGTGATGTTTCAGATAAAGCAAAGGTACAACATACTGTATAGATTCATTGTTGCAAACTATTTTAAGTCCAACGGATATGATATTTGGCCTTTCTCGTTACTGCCTCTAATGATGTCATGATGTTTTCAGCCATTCCTTTTTTTAAATATACAGTGCTTAACAAATTTATTAGACCATCTGTCATATTTGTCTCAGAGATCATCCAGCATCATGAAGTGCTTTAATGCCGACTCTTTCATTTTCAGTCAGCTCTCACGTTTTACAATTTTGAACAGGAATGAGGAATTTTATACTGAATTCATCTTTTTATACCCAAATTTGAGCTGGCTCACTGGGCTTCTTTGAGAAGTCAGAAATTAATCAAGCATAACATTCAACCACTAAAACTCATTTTTCTGTTCAGGAATGCAAGTAAATAACTATCATTTGACATATTTATCAAGAAATAATAATGTGCTTTACTGTTTTTTCATTTTTTTTTGTAAATCAGTAAATTTGAAAATTCATGGATAACAATAATAATTATATTTTAGCGTTAAAAATATCATTTGGGTTAAAGAGCTTCTACATATTGGTGTATTAACCATTGCAGAAACATAAGAAATTGATTTGGTAATTACCAATGCTGTTAATTTAGGGCAGCTGTGGCATAAACCTTACTTTGGGTGGTGGTCTAATAAATTTGTTAAGCACTGTATACTTGAAGAAAATTGGTCTTTGGGGACATACACAAACTCTGCATCCGGCCAAAGGAGCATGTCAGTGTACGAGTTTAATTGACAGATGTTGACAGGCTGAGGCCAAGCAGGAGGATGAGACAAGTAAAAGTAAAAAAAATAAAGCAAACAAACTTGTGGTTTAGCCTACTTGTCAACCAGTCCATTGTAAATTGCGTTTTGTTAAGCAAGCTTTAGGCAGGAAAAGACCTGGTTGAAGCTGCAAGTATATATTTACAGCTGTCAAAAGATTACAATTTTAATCGTGTGGAAGCTCAGAATTTCTGTAGGTAATCATGATTTACTGCATCCTTTTACAGTATTTTAGATATCTCTATTTTGTATCCAAAATGTTTTTTGTTTTCTGCTGTCAAACTACAGCTAGTTGTCTTTCTGTATTAATATAGACCTGCTTTTATAGGTAGACCAAAGACATGAACAAAAGAAAACAGGATACTGTGCAATGTATACACTGTATCTCGTTTTCTGACTGCTGCAGACTACCTGCGCAGGCGCGACTTTGATTTAACTTCAGATACTTCGAAATACTTTGTCTGTGTGGTGGAGGAACAGCTAGCCCACTTCTGCCTAGATTGAGCCAATTCAGCAGCTGTCTCTGCAGTGGATCAGTCTCTGAACTGACAGCAGTTTTGTACCAAAACATGCTCGTATTTAGATAAAATGTTGAACTGAGCAGCTTGATTTTTCAGCCATGAATGAAACGTGAGCATAGTTTACTGCGGAGACAGAGAATGACCATTCATGCCATGGGTTACAGAGAATTAGAGCTTGTGTGCTAAAGATGGAAAGACAGCACTCAGCAAGCTTCCTGCACTGTGGTCCATGTCTCTCAAGCCTGAAGTTTAGAAAAAAGGACTCTTCTGGTGCACTTTTCAAAGAAAAAGCTAATCTTTTTCAAGGCCTACGTTAAACTACCTGCGTTTTCACATGCTTTTATTTTGAAGTTGTTTCTGGGACAGGTATTACGTGAGTTAAATCAATTATAGGATTTCTTAGCTCTTGCTTGGAGTCCCTGCCAAACTTTCGTAGGGATTAATAGTAATTATAATCGCCTCATAGACATGATAATTTAAAATATCAAGTTATATTAAGCCTATTCATTTGAGATATCTTTCACTCCTTTCCATCCTCTCAGTGCCTTTCCTGCAGATGCTCTGTTAGCTGTAAGCACATGCTCCTAATATAAATGAGATAGATTTTGCTTTCTCCAGTTGTTGGAATGAGATAGATACCATTTCTTCTACATGATGTTGGCATTTAATAGTGTTAAGCCCAAAATAATCAACAGTGCTCTAATTTTTCTCAAATTTCAGACCTACCTTGTTTTTGTGTTGTAAAACTAGCATCACAGATGCCTGCGCAGATACGATTTAGTTATTAGAAACTGGGATACTAGTTTTTTCATGTATACAGGGATAAAGCCAGGTTTCTCAGTGCTCATGTAAACACATTATCCCGAATATGATAAAAAAACAGGAAATAGCTCATAACCAGGATACTGAAGTCCATATCAAAACAGGTAATATAGAATCACCCCAGCCCTGTAAGACAACAATATAAAATCACCAAGCTGTTCATCTCAGTACAGTCTGTCGTTAGCTGATGTCACTGCCTTCTTTGAAAGTTAACGGCCAAGTAAAATGCTGTTTTTTTGTTCATTGTGAGGTAAAATTAGCCAAATCTATCAGCCATGGTAGTCTATGGATCATGTAAAGCACAGGTATCAAACTCAAGGCCTGGGGGCCAAATCTGGCCCATGGAACAGTTAAATCCGGCCTGTGAGATTATCTGATATTTCTGTTATAACTGGCCCATCAGTATGAGGTCTGCAGATTTCCTTAAGTATAAAAATGTGAACTTACCCTCGATGATTTAAGATATCCTTGTTAAGTCACAAAATCTGAAAAAGTAAGAAGTAAAAATAATTAGATAATAAGTCAGGAATGTGGAAAAAGAAATTAATTTGTGTTTTAATTTCACATTTTCAATTTAGCATCTCACAACTAAAACTTTGGATTTTGACTTTATATTTCATACTTTGAGCATTTCAACTCATAATTTTGACTTCTCATATAATAGTTTGAGCTTTAATATTTATAATTCTAATTTTAAGTGATATTTTGACCTTATTAACCAGTTATTTTGTATTTTACCTCATATTTTCAACTCTAAGCTTTGCCTGCTTATTTTGACTTTAAATTTCATGATTACAAATTTTATTTCATATTTTGACCTCTCAAACTCATGATTTTGACTTTTTTTATAATATATTTGCCATTAAAAACAACATTATTTTTCAATTTCAATTACATGTTTTGACCTTTTTAAACTAATACATTTACTTTTCTCAGATTGTGAGCCTTTAAACTTTTCTTTTTAACTTTATAAATGTCAAAATCATTTGTCAGCCATGCTAAGTTGTTTTGTTGTTGTTGTTGCTTTTTCATATTTTCTTACCTGTAAAACAAGGTTGACAGTTTATGGTTAAAACGGTGACCATGTTAGGCCCTCAGGTTAGTCCTGAATCCAGAATCCGGCCCCTGCTGTGATTGAGTTTGACACCCCTGATTTAAAGCATCATAGCAGAGAAATTTGAGCCAGAAAAAGAATTATGTCTCTGCTCTGGCACAGAGCTAGGCAGCTGCACTCTTTTAATAGGTCACTGTAAGGTCAAGGGGTAGGCTAAGTGCTGGCGTGATTGGCTATTTTTCACTTGAAAAAGATGCAGCAGGAACAAACATCTTACCTGTGGAAGATGTGTTTTAATTAGGGGTGTAATGGTGCAGAAAAAGTTCAGTTCGGTACGTACCTCGGTTTTAAAGTCACGGTTCGGTACATTTTCAGTATGGTGATTAAAGCGGATAAATATAATTTAATTTTAATTTTTAAAAATTAAATTGTATTAAAATAAATAGGCTGAATAAATTACATTTAAATTATAGATAATGCTGCAACCTCCCTCCAAAAGTTCTTCAATGATTAAAACTATTAATAAATAAATACATTTTTTAATTACTAGGTTATTTTCATTGATACATTGACATATTTATACCCATTCTTTAAACACTAAAATTTCACAGCTAACTTGAATGCATCATCCCACAACTGCAAGTTAGCTTGTGAAGTATGCAAATTAGCGTCTTTTTGCTGATTTCAACATGGACTTCAGCACTGGATTACTTTTTTAACCATTGGAATCTACTACAAAGTTTGGAAGAACTTTTCACAGCCCATCTTGGAGGATAAAGAGTTTAAGCTGTGTGAAATCTGAGGATAACTTTACCTATGACACAGCTGCAGAGTCCCTCTCTCACTCCTCCGAGGCTGATAGCTGAAGGTGAAGTTAATATAATTCATAGAGCCAGAGCACCATTGCTATACGGGTGATTTAAATGAAGCCGCCATCACTCTCCTTCGTTTGTTTTTGTAACTGCTCCTTCTTCTGTAATCACAGTTGCTGGCAGCTTTTAGGCTCATTGCTGCCACCTGGAATGAAGTGAGAACTTACTTTTTTTTAATACTCATTCAGACGTATTCGTCGTATTACTGCGTGCACCGAACCGTGGTGGCCGTACCGCGACGGTACGGGACAAATACAAATACTGTTACACCCCTAGTTTTTATACATCCTTAACTTGTCTTTAGTCCTGGAAAAGAGTTGAAATGATTATGACAGATAATATATAAATCCAGTACAAAACAAGAGCTGTTTTTGAGATAGTTCCTTTGGACGAACAGATGTGCAAGCACTTGTTTTATGTGTGGGAACAGTGTTGTTGCTCATGATTTAATACCTTTGTTAAAATCTTTAAAATTATGCTTTATTTCAGCTCAGTGGGTAGACTATTTCAAAGAAGAATTCTACAGTTACCATTTACTGACTTGATTAGAGTCCTGATATCTGCTAACAGATTCACCAAACATAGTTAAAGCTAAACATTTAAAAATCAGCTTAAGATTGTAGTAGCTAATGAGGCTTTCGAAGCTTTCTCCAATATGAGACAATGGTGCCATTGTTCAGGTTTTTTGTCCATGATTTTAATTGTGTGGTTATATAAGAATATGATTGGTTATAGTTGTTTTTGAGGCTTAGGACCAGGAAGTAACGTAATGTGAGAGATGTAAAAAATATCATAGCATACCTATAAAGTGATAATAGGTGGCTTAATGTGCATTAGTGTGAATATTTTACATTTATTGTAATTATAAGCATTGACTGATTAAATCAGTTCAAGGAGAATAAATGTTTTGACTTAAGTGTACTGACTTTTTATCAACTAAAACTGGACTAAGATTCTTTTGAGTTTTCATCCAGTGAAAGTTGACTAAAAGTTTAAAGATTCAGAACTAAAGTGTGACTAAAACTTAAGAACAATTTCAGCTATAGGCTAAGACTAAATTTAAATAGTTGCCAAAATCAACACTGTCTAGCGCATATACAAACAAGATGTGCATTAATCTTCTAAAGAAAAAAGACCCAAATTTCCCAGCTTAGTAGTTTTTTTTCTTAACCTACGGTCTTAAAATATGTTGTGGATATGAGGAACACATTTAGGGTTTGGTTACGTTTATTTTGAAAAATTATGAAATTTTATTAGCAGTTTTGTCCTTTAACCTTTAAAAGGCTTGTTACTCAAGTGTTGAACAATGTATTTAATGTGTTTTAAATGTGTGTGGGTGTTGTTGCTCAGATCACAGGTCTGATCCTCATCACTTTGGCCTTTCTGACCAGCCTGCTCCTCCTCCTCATGTACAAAGCCATGTGGTACGACCAACTCACCTGCCCAGGGGGTTTCATCCTGAAGGTAGGCAGCACACACATGCAAACACATTACTGTATGACACACTTATATTGTCACTTATAAATACATTTCTAATATGCAGCCAAGACCTCTTTAAATTCTTTGACATCAGGTTTACTTGCAGAAGCCAGGCATGCATAAACACACATAAAGAGGGCGTCTCAGGCAGATTTATGCATGAAGTCAGGTATCTGAACAAGTGTTTACATAGTTTACTCAGAGGAAGAATATCCAGATATCTTGGCCATCATCTTCCTTCAGTTCTGCTGGGATCAACGTAGCTAATTTTAAAGTCTTGTCCTCTAACATCACAGAGATCTTAATGCATTATCCCAGCCAAAGTAGTCTGTGTGACACCCACTAAAAGGCTACTTAAAGTTCTCTTTGCAGCTGGTGTGCCATTTCTCGGCACACCCTCGCATCACTCACTTCTGGAGGATACTCTGAAGCTGGAAACACAAACTCATTATCTCCAAATGACACCTTGGAGGCATGGTGCAGCGAGCCGGCGCTGCCACGCATGTTAGTTAAAGAGGAAAATGAGAGAACGGGAGAGGGCGGGAGGGGGAACGACAGAGCCTGCTTTCTGGTCAGGCAGGGATTGGGATGCCCGCCTGTGAATCAGAGGGGTCTTTAATTAGGGCTGAGCGTGACTAAACTGTGATTAAAGGCTAAACAGTAAGGGGGGGAAACAAGGAAGAGAAGGGAGGAGGGGGGGCCTTCCGGCCATGCTTTTGAAGTTTTTCTCCCAGTTACAGTTGGTTTCAGCATTTTCCTGTTAATGCCATGTTGGAGACATAAAAAAGTGAAGATAGAGGGAGGTAGACTTACTGCTGAGCTATTCAGAGGTATGACTCTTCACTGTTAGAGCAGGAAGCGGATCCTCTAAAGAAAATAGTCATTAGGTCCAATGCTAGTTTCATTGACTAAAACTAGAACGCTGAAAATGTGCCTGTTGACAACTGAGGGAACATCATACACAGACCCAAACCCTGAGGTAATCTTGATATAACTAGAAAATATTATGGGACATTGAGTGGAGATTATCTTAGTAATTGTGTATTTTGTAGTTGGGGATTGTAGTGCTCTCTTCTGCTCAGGTACTCCACTGGGCTCAGATGCCATCCTAGAGCCATATAAAATATACATTCCTGGCATTCTTGTCTGATAAAGAAAAGTTCAAACATATGATTTGTTAAAAAGTCACTAGTATGATGTATTAATTTCTTAATAATTTTCCAACATTTTTGGAGCTGAGTACATGAAAGGAACACTTGAAACTCCTTGCACCATGTGATAGTATTTAAATGCAATGTCACTGCTTCCAGGAAGTTTCCCTGAACCTGTCCAGACCATCTCCCAAGCTGTACTCATTGCTTTTTATTAAGTTCAAACTGTGAAAAAGATTCACAAGAAAGCTCCAGAAATCAGCCACAATTTACACATCAGCGAAAATGAATAAATTAATTGATATTCCAAAAAAGTAAAATGCAAATAAAAATGAATTCAGTGATTTTCAAATCCTTTCAACCCACACAATAGAACATAAACTGCATGTGAGTTGTTCACACTGACATTTTACTGTTTCATGAAAAATATAGCACATTTTGAATTTGATTGCAGCAACACATCTCATAAAAGTAGGAATAGGGCAACAAAAGGCTGGAAAAGTAAGAGGTACTGATAAAAAACAACTGCAGGAGCATTTTGCAATTGCTGTAATTGGCAACAGGTAACATGACTGTATGCATTTTAGAGAGGCAGAGTTTCTCAGAAGTAAAGATGGGCAGAGGTTCACCAATCTGTGAAAAACTGCCTCTAAAAATTCTGGAACAATTTCAGAAAAAATGTTTCTCAATCTAAAATGACTTTGAATATCCAACCATATATAATTATTTAACTGTATCATCAAAAGACTCAGAGAATCTGGAAAAATGTGTGCAAGGGACAAGGTCAAAGGTCAGTATTGGGTGCTTGTGATCTTTGGGCCCTCAGGCAGCACTGCATTAAAAACAGGCATGATTCTGTACTGCATGGGCTCAGGAACACTTCCAGAAATCACTGTCAACACACTCCACCGTTCAGTCCACAAAGTCAAGTTAAAGCTGTATCATGCAGAGAAGAAGCCAAATGTGAACACGATCCAGTGAACACCACTGTCTTCTCTGGGCCAAAGCTCATTTAAAATGTACTGAGGCAAATGGAAAACTGTTTTGTGACCAGAGGAATCAACATTTGAAATTCTTTTTGGAAACCATGGATGCCATGTCCTATGGACTAAAGAGGACCATCCAGCTTGTTATCAGCACACAGCTCTAAAGCCTGCATCTGTGATGTTATGTGGTTGCATTAGTGTCTATGGCATGGACAGCTTACACATCTGGAAGGGAACTAGCAATGCTGAGAAGTAGATAGAGGTTTCTGATCACCATATACCTACATCCAAATAATGTCTCTTCAAGAGAGGCTTGCATTTAACAAAACAATTTGATACATGATCCATAGAAAACATTTCACACATCACCAAATGAAAAATCCAGCAAAGAAGACCCAGAACTTCTGAGCAACTAGAATCCTACATCAGACAAAAATGGGACAACATTCCTCTCCCAAACTCCACCAACTGGTCTCTTCACTTCCCAAACGTTTATAGTTGATAAAAGAAAAGGGGATGCTGCACAATGGTGAACATTGCCCCGTCCCTACTTTTTTGATGTGTTGCTGCCATCAAATTCAGAGTGAACTATTAAATGAGCTAAAATAAGCTTTTACTTCAAATGGTATCTCTTTCTACATGTGATATGTTGTTTGTGTTCTATTGTGAATAAAATATGAGTTTATGGGATTTATAAATGAAAGTTCTTTTAGTCTGTGCTGTGCCATTATGAACTTTTAACACTGTTGCACAGCAAAAAACTATAAAACATTACGGCAGCCATTATGGAGAATTTTGGAAACTATCAGTGTAACTGTTCATCATCAACACACAAATGATTTCATCTTTTTTCTCCCAAGATTCATTTAGGCAGACTCAGATTTTCCAAGCAGTGTCTGTTTTTTATTGTTTCACAACAATAAAAAAAATTAAATGCATAAGCTTCATGCATAACTCATTAAACAGAAGTCAGACTGTTTTCCATATTTCTCTTAATATCCAAAACTTAATTTCAAGAACAAATACACAGTCTTGGATGAATCACAGGCAGGCTTTTTTGTGAGTCATGAAAAGTTCAGCTCTTTTTTTCACATTTATTGCTACTGTGGTATTTTTGTCTCTTTGTCACAACAGCAGAAGCACTGCGCTCCAACCACTCTGGAGATGTACTACAGTGAGGAGCAGCAGCAGAAGGAGCCAGACATCCATAGCAGCCCTAACACGGGGCTTTACACCGCCCTCAGCCACCTCAACCAGATGAACAGGGTAGGGCCTGAGCTGCCTCCACCATGGTTACCTGTCATCAGCGCTCTGAAAGAGGCTGAGGCAGCCAAAGAAGACAGCGAGGCAGAGAGAGGAGAGCTGCATGGAGAGGAGTGAAGAGCCTGGGGATGTTAAGAGTTAGAGAGGGGGTAATGATGATGGGGAGGTAGAGCAGTGTCTGTGTGTGCTTATTCATGTTCTTTTTTTATTCTTGTAGAGCCAGTTGAACCACCTAAATGGGTGCTTGAGAACCTTAAAATGTCTATCTACTGAAAACAGACATCAGCAACCTCCAGCTTGTCATTTTGTTGATATTGAAATCATTTCCCAACTACTGGTTTGTGAGTTTGTGTATTTGTGTGCAGAGGTGGGCACAGTTCATCAGAAATTAACTCTGTTCACTGTTAATCCATTAGCAAACAGATTAACTTCCATCACAGTTAATCTGTTAATTCTGTTCAACAATAACAGAAGTTTGCTTCAGTGTTAGCACTAAAACCTGTTGAAAGTCCAACAGTCTGCCCCTGCGCTGGCAGTGTGCTGTCGAAGAAAATATACAGAATACGATGTCGTATTATTAAAACTTTTTGATCTGTGACAGAGCGCAAACATTTAGTATATTCATGCACTACACCACAAAGCAAATTCACAAAAGCCAGAGAAAAAGTAGCCCTGCAACTACTTAGTCCTTATAAAAACAGCAGGGAAATAGCCTATATATTCTGGGACAGTCTGTATGTCTTGCACCCAGCTACAGCAACAAACATCTGAGTACAGGCAATATTTTAACCCACAAAAATGAGTTTAAACAGCACATAATACAGCCATCAGAGTGAAAAAATGGCTTAATGGAGATCATGAACTGCTTTGTGACTGTGAATAATGAACCTAACTCTTTACACTGCGCCTGATATTTTAGTCAAGGTCAGCTCAGACAACACGATTTTTTCTCTTTCACACTGGCGCCATGTCAGACTCTGCGTCAAAAATCTTGTCCAGTCTTGGCCAACAGACTGGCCACACTACAAGTGTGATCCCAACCAGTCATCATATGCTGTCCTCACTTCTGTCTCTGTGACTGTGTGCAAGTTCACAGGTCAGCATGGAGAAGGGTCAGAGATTGTTAATCATAACTTCAGCAGGAGCGCTGGTTGTAATGCTAGTGGTCTTGAGCTCCTGGTTATCATTCAAATAGTAAAAGGGATGAATGTGATAGCATGTCAAGAAAATTAGCCCTATTAGCCTAGCTATGCTAAATTCGCTGTATGTATACAGAAGATCCCCAAAGGGAGAAAACGTGGGTATTTTAAAAAAGCCACCCTGGTAAATGATGACACAAGGATAGATGGAAGTTACCAGAAAATTTCTGACATACTAGTCTTGTTGAATCGTGGACATGGACACATCTTTGATTATGATACACTACAAGAGCATTTTTTTTGTTCCAGACACTCATATTTAAGCCCAACATTTGATGATGAGCTGTCACAGCATAGTCAGGCTAAAATCTGGCTCCCAGGCCTTTGAATTACTCCAGACAGTGTGGCCCTCAGCAACACAATGGAGTCACTTTCATTTATTCAACCTAGCCTGTATGAATTGCAGATTAAAAGTTTTGGGGTGAAAAATCATCTCAGAAAAAAACAAAATCGGATGACAAAAAAGACCCCTCAAAAGCAACAGGGGGGCTGCAGCACCTGGAGAACACCTACTTCCTGCAGATACACTCCAGAATAAGAATAGGTATACAGTAAATGCTAGAATACTCCATGTGGCCATCATTACTTGAGTGATGTTTCATTATTTGCGTTTTGGTCTGTGGAGGAAGTGATGAAAGCTAAGGATGTTCCTAGGTGTATAATTTCCCATCTGGTCAAACAAAAAATATTATTGTATTTAAGTGACTAGTCTAAAGTCAAAAAATACATTCTGGAAACCAACTTCACACTGCAACAATAAACAATGTCACACCGTAAAGGTTTGGAGGTGGTTTGCTGAACATTGCTTATGTTAGCAGTGTTAACACCACAAACCTTCAATTCTCTTTGCAGGTTAATGTCCTCAAAATACTTGCGTTATGCGTGAGTATAACCTAACACAGCCTCTGGAGAACTCTAGATCGAAATGCTAAACCGTGCTATTCCTATGAGATGCTACTGGTATGAAATCAGTTTTCAGTTTGTACAGAATTAAGAGCATTGTAGTAAAGAGGCAGTAGTCTTAAAAACAACTACAGTGGCTGCTAGTGGCAGATGGCTGCATTACAGTTGAGTTGGAGCATTTGACTGGTATTGTGGTCCTAAACTAATTTTAAAAAATGATTATAATTACTTTAACCAACTCTTATTCTGGTGCTGACTCCAAAAGGATCTGAATTTAGAAAAAAAATAGGCATGGTCCTTTTTTATAGAGATATCAGTGCCAATTTATACACATTGTGTCTTTGAATAGACTCTCTAAAGCTCAGGTTGAGTGTGAGAACAGAGGTGAACTCAAGTAAGAAAAATTACCAGATTACCAGAAGTTAAACATTTCAATAATCATTTCAAACGATCTCATATGTAAAATGTTTGGAAAAAGAAATGCTGATAGTTAATGGTTAATGGATTAACAGACATGCCCAGCTCTGTTTGTATGCGGTACATTTGTGTGGTTGGAGGCAGGAATGTAATTAAAGTGTTGGAGAATGTGTCTGCCTTTTACAGCGTCACTGAAACTAAACTCTACCACCTTTATTCTATGCGTGTGTCACTCATGTAAATACTACACACTGTTAATGCTTCATTTGAGTGCCTATCTGGTGTGTGCATATTTGCCTTCATGTGCTCCGTGTGTGTGAGCATGCATTTGCCTGTGAAAGTTGGAGGTGAGAGAGCAATGCACAAGCTCTTAGTGAGAAGTGAAGATAAGTTTTTAATAAGATTTCTGCAGGTTTTTCCTCATCACTTCGTCTCATCTCACATCTCTTCATTAGTTTCAGTGCAGAATAAATTAAAACAAATGTGCTCTCAGTTAAACCATCAAGACAGTGAACTATAATTGAACACTTGTTTCAAACTGACTCCACATTTCATAATCTCTAAACTGATGATTGAAGTTCTGTGTGCTTTTTCAGTTAACATTAGAAGGAGGAAAGCGTAACACTACACAAACCAAAAGTTTCTCCTGTAGAGAAGATTAATCACGACATACAAATGATTAATCACACTGCTGATGGTCTATCGTGCTTTTTTTGGGACTTAAAAGGACACCAGTGTAAATTCCAATGAACATTAACTCATACATGTAAGCTAACTGTATAAACCAGCTAACTACGCTGCATGTAAGATTTGTAACTGAATGGTGATCATGTTGATGTAAGCGTCTGTAAATTGACATGTAGTGTATATAATTGCAGGGGTATCTCATCACGATCCTCATATGAATGTATGAAGTAGCTGCTCTAATCATGCTGTAGATGTAATCAGTGCTTATTATGTTTTACCTGGAGCTCCTAGCATCTTCATATTTTGTTATTTATTTAATTAACAAAGTATTTATTTGTTTTTTGTGCCTTTTCATGGATAGTTTTGTTTTTCACTTTTGCAAGATGTAAGCCTTTTGTAAGGAAATAAAATCCATCATTCAAGATAACTGGCAAACAATGTAATATATATAATGACCCCCTTTCTTTGCTTACAGATTCCCTTTTTTTTGTCCTAACATCTGGTATGTCATTTTTGAAACAAGACTGTTCGTGTGAGTAGGACAAAGTGAGATTACAGCACAGCTTGTTCCTCTGGGCTTCAGTGCCAAACGTTTACATCAGTCCCATCTGCTCTGATGTCACTGTCTGTACAGAAATAAATGACTGAAGTGTTGAGTTCTCTCCTTTACAGCCAGCCCTGTTGATTTACATTGAAGTCCTTTAATGACCTGAATAAAAGACTCTCAAATAAAATGAGTTATTGGTGGTTGGATTTTGTTGGAAACAGTCTATTTTTTTTACTTACAGAAACTAGAGCCCTGTGGGGGACTTCTTCGTAATCCCTCTGTCGCATTCTGACCGTTATGGTCCACTCCTGCATTACATGCCATCCACTTCCACCTGCACCCACTACAGGTGTGTCACATCTCACCTGCATCCTGCACAAATTCTGATGATCTGCATTAAATATTCAGAATGACAGACAGTGCATTTTATTAAGCACAATATTGATATGTTCACTTAACACCATCCTGATTACATTTCCTCTCTGAATGATGGAAACCCTAAGAAAACAACAACATCCTTGTGTTGAGTAATGGTTTCACACATATAGAAAAAAAAAGCAGCTGGGAGTCTCCAACTGATTTCTCTCCTGGTAAAGGTGTAGTAATAGCAATGTCAAAGTAATATTTACTGACCGTATTTACGTATAATTCATTTTAAAGCCACACAGAGGTGAAATTGATTCCTGATCTTTGGAAATTTTGTACATCACAGAAACTGCAACACACGTCCATCAGTTCTCACTGACTGTAGGCCAATCTTTACTCTATTTATGCTGTGCCATTACCATCATCGTAATAAGATGCTTAATTCAGTAGAGCCAGTTGGCTTGGAAATAAGTGTTTTTCCTCAAACAACTGCATGTGACCTCAGCATGTCTACACACCAGTGTGTACGTGTAATGATAGGCCAACAACACAATAAGAAGAGCATTGAAGCTGTACCTTTGACTTCTATACAACATTTAAGTGCCCACATTTCTTTGTGGAGCTTTAACAAAGCATCACATGGCCTACCTGCCATGTGATGCTGGCTAAGGGGAGACTGACCCATATTCAGACATGTTTACGCAGCAATGGTGACTACTAAAGCTGTTGGAACGAATTTCGAGATTTGAATATAATTTGAATATTTAAAAACTCATTAATATTTGAAAGCTGAAGTTACTATTCAAGAGTGTTTTTTTTAAATACTTTTGGTAACACTTTCTGTGTCGACCTCCTATAATGCATTATAACAGCTGTTTTAAGTCATTATAAGTAGTCATAACAACTTACAACAGTGTTTCTAAGCAGCAATTATAAACTGTTGTGAAGGAATAATTTATAATGCATTGTAACTTAATGCGCCAAAAGGAGAGCGTCTTATAAATTCTGGGTTTCGTAATGCGTTATAACTCCCCAACTTTGTCCATTTATAAATGTTCATAGAAAGAAGTTATGATTTCTATAATTCTCATATTGAATAATGAGTTATTAATACGTGTAACATGCTATAGCATGACTTTGGTGGCTGTAAGTAAAGTGACAGCACTTTATGAGGTTAATAATGATCAGATCTTTTGACATATTTATAACAACCTATAAGCAGTATTTGGTGACTGTAAGTAAAGTGTAAAATAAATAAACGTCATAAACAAACAATTGCTTTATAGATAGATAGTTTATTGTCATTGCATAGTAAAACACAACAAAATTTCATTTGTCAGTCTCCTCTGTAGCAGCATACAACATGAAAAAATAGATAAATAGCTAAAAGTTAGGAACACAAAGTGCAGTCCCATGAGTCAGGTGTCCGGTCCTCTCTATACATGGTACAGCCTACTAGCTCAGCTAGCTAGTCTGGAGCCAGTTTGTGCGTCTTTTATGCACTGCTCCCCCCTCTTCCTCATCTTCGTTCATGCTGCAAAATAATGACACACGCACACTCCCACTCTGAAACACACGCTAGCATGTTGGTAGTGGTGACTTAGGGCTTCAGTCTGATGAGGGCAAAACTCTCTGGATCAGGACAGCATCAGCGCTGTTGGTGTGCACTTCAGCAGTGTGTCTCTGTGTTGCCCGTGTGAGCGCAATGTTAAAATATTATTTGGTTAATGATCCCTTTGTAACATATGTTTGTGGTGAACAAATTAATGTTAGCATCTCTGCATTGCCACTTATTGATAATGAAAGGACATAAAAGATGATAGGAACATTAAAACTAAATACAGTTCATGGGGGCAGGGAAATCCAGAGACAGATGGATACCAGGCTGTAACAGATAAATTAAAATTATTATAATAAATAATAAATTGTAGGCAGCTCTGGCAGCTGGCCTTATTTGATCTACAATGGCTCAGTCAACACAGCTGCACCTGTTCACCACGACATTTTAAAATGGTTTGGATGGGATACGAATCTTTGGTCTGAGTTATGCTTTATGGGAAACAATTGTGGGGCAAAGAGGGAAATTAATGATTATGCAACTTTTCTGGTGAAAACAGTTAAAACACAAACACCCTTTATATTCTGCAGCTTCTCTGTGGTAGAAATTGATACTTGACATAATTTATTCACAAAAAAATGAGGTTTCAAGGTTTTGGGTTTTGTATATATGAGTCAGCAAATTATGAGTGTTTTTTTATGTAAGTATGAATCTAAAAGCTATGGCTTCAAGCAGTCACTAATACGAATCTGATTTCTACGCATATGAACTTGGGTACGAGATAAAAAGCGTTCAAATGACGTCACCGGGGTCACAGGCAGGTTGTAGGGAGACAACGACTACGGGAGACTTATTTTGATAACATTACTGGCCGAAAATGCTTAACATACAATGGCATTATATTGTATTCCTGGCAAGACTTAATATTTTTTGTTGCATATAGTGTGCGGTGTTAACCGGCAGGGGGTGGGTGTGAACGTTTCACACTGAGGGCTTTCGGTCAGTAATGCTGACAGCTGAGCCCTGTGTAAAAGTTCTGTTTTAGCTGTATGCTATATAAAGATGCCTATTCTTGTGTGTAGTAGTACAGAACATTATCAGTAATGCTGCATAAACACCTGATGTCAATTTGCAATGACTTTACAACATTAGTTCAGTAATATTAACAACTGAAGCCAATTTACAATTCATTTTCACACTATTCACACTATACAGTGGTGCCGGTCTACTTTTGAGTCTGCATTATTTGCGAATTGTTTTGGCATTGTTTTATTACTGCATCGTGTACTTCTGTGCGGTCTCTTTCTGTGTCGCGAGATCCAGAAACTGATGGGCCAGCTTCCAATTCAGCTTACTGCTGAGGATATGACTGACTAAGAAGTCCCTGAGAGTTCAGCTGTGGGAGTTTGAAATAGAGGACTTCAATGAGGAGGACGTAAAACCCCTCCTGAAGGTAGTGTGGGATGTAAACATCAGCATGCAGAAGAGGGATGTGGAGTTTCAGGAAAGAAAACTCCTTGATTCTCAGAAGACATCCCTGCCACCTACAAACACCAGAAGATCCTGAGCCAGGCTCACAAATGCGTCAAGACTCTGGTGGAGCAGCTACAGGGGGCTCCAATCCAAAAACAGATGAGCCCACAAGAGGTCATCGTGGAGGTAGCACCCAAGGTCCTGCAGGCTTTTTGGGTGCCCTAAAAGGCCAGCTCCAATGAGATGCCCTCCCAGAGGCTCTCTGTGCTGGCGGTAAGTGCCACTAAGGTCGTTCTGATGGAGTCTACTCAGCTCGATCAACCATGCTCCACCAGCCCACCTTCTCCTGGCCTATGAGAGACCTCATGGTCAACTCCATCGAGGAAAAGGTAAGACAAAACATCCCAGCTGATTCTCTGAGGAGAAAGCTCCACAGCTTTTAGGAAGAGGTACTGAAAAAATAGTCACAGATATAAAATGTGAAGTGAAACATTTTTAAAATTACATCGAAGTACTTTTATTATCTAAAAAAGTTACATTAAGCAATAATTTTTAAATAGATTAAAATTATTTGTCCTCCGATGAGGGGGGGGGGGGTGATGACGGGTAAAAATAGTAACAGATATAAAATATGAAATAAAATATTTTTAAAATTAAAACAAAGTAGTGTTATTATCTAAAAAAGTAACATTAAGCAAAAATTTTTAAATAGATTAAAATTATTTGTCCTCTGATCAGGGGTGGTGGTGGGTAAAAATAATAACAGATATAAAATATGAAGTGAATTTTTTTTTTTTTAATTAAAACAAATTAGTTTAATTATTTAAAAAAGTACAATTAAACAGACACTTTTAAATATATTAAAAATTATTTGTCCTCCGATGAAGGGGGGTGGTGGCGGGTAAAAATAGTAAAAGATAAAAAAAAATGAAATAAAATATTTTTAAAATTAAATCAAAGTAGTGTTATTATCTAAAAAAGTAACATTAAGCAATAATTTTTAAATAGATTAAAATTATTTGTCCTCCGATGAGTGGGGCTGGTGGTGGGTAAAAAGAGTAATGGATATAAAAAAGGAAAGCTAAGTATTTTAAAATTTAAATAAAAGTAGTTTTATTATCTAAAACGTAACATAGTAAATTAGCAACATATTTCTTAAGTTTAATATTTTTTCAAATTAAATCAAAGTAGTTTTATTATCTAAGAATATTATTAATAATTTTGAAAAAGATGAAAATTATTTGTCGTCTGATTGAGGGGGTGGTGGCGGGTAAAAATAGTAACAGATATAAAATGTGAAGTGAAATATTCTAAAAATTAAATCAAAGTAGTTCTATTTTCTAATAAAGTAACATGAAGCAATAATTTCTAAATGGATTAAAACTATTTGTCCTCTGATCTGGGGGGGTGGAGGCAGGTAAAAATAGTAACAGATATAAAATATGAAGTGAAATATTTTTAAAATTAAATCATGTAACTTTACTATCTAAAAAAGTAGCATTAAGCAATAATTTTTAAATAGATTAAAATTATTTGTCCTCTGATCGGGGGGGTGGGGGGTGGTGGTGGCGGGTAAAAATATTAACAGATATAAAATATGAAGTTACATTTTTTAAATATTAAATCGAAGTAGTTTTATTATCTAATAATATTATCAGTAATTATTTTGATGGAATAAAGTTGTTTGTGCTCCGATGAGGGGGGGTGGTGGCGGTAAAAAGTAGTAACAGACATATATTGATTATATTTTTAAAATCAAATCAGAATAGTTTAATTATCTAAAAAACATTTCTGGGGATGGGACAATCTCAGAAAAACTCAACAATAAAAAAGTAAAATAACAGTTAGCTGGCGACATGAAAACATTCTGGACTTAGCCGTGGTGCCAGTAGGCTCCGGACTCGCTAGCTTAGCTAGTAGGCCGTACCATATACAGAGAGGACTGGACACCTGACTCATGGGTCTGCACTTTTTGTCACTTTTAGCTATTTATCTATTTTTTCATATTGTTTGCTACTACAAAGGGGACTGCCTAATGAAATTTTGTTGTGTTTTACTATGCAATGACAATAAACTATCTATCTTTAAAGCATTTGTTTGTTTATGACATATTTTTTATTTGATTCTTTTCTTACAGTCACCAAATACTGCTTATAGGTTGTTATAAATATGTCAAAAAATCTGATCATTATTAATAACCTCATTGAGTGCTGTCACTTTACTTACAGCCACCAAAGTCATGCTATAGCATGTTACACGTATTAATAACTCATTATTCAATATGAGAATCATAGAAATCATAACTTTGTATGGTGCACTGAATCAGTGTTTTATGAACATTTATAAATGGACAAAGTTGGGGAGTTATAACGCATTACGAAACCCAGAATTTATAAGACGCTCTCCTTTTGGCGCATTAAGTTACAATGCATTATAAATCATTCCTTCATAACAGCTTATAATCGCTGCTTATAAACACTGTTGTAAGTTGTTATGACTGCCTATAATGACTTATAACAGCTGTTATAATGCATTATAAATGTTATAATGCATTATAAATGTTGTTATAATGGCTCATAGAAAGTGTTACCATACTTTTGCTGTTTATAATCATCCCTCAGTCTCTCCTGTCTCTCCTTGGCCTCTGCTTCACCCATATGTAGGTGTAGGAACCGAATATTTCATCACATGACACGTGACATGATGAACAATAAAGTTTTCACACCAAAACAGAGAGGCGCAGTAATTGCTGCCATTGGGGAGGTTTGGGGATGTTGATCGCCTTCTTGATGATCTCCAAGTCTTTTGGGCAAATAATTGTGTGGACAACACAAAAGTTGAACTTTCTGGAGGGTGTGCATTCCATTACGTCTGGTGTAAAAGTACCACAACATTCCATCAAAGTGTCATACCAACAGTTAAACACAGTGGTGGCAGTGTGACGGTCTGGGGCTGACTTGTTGTAATTGATGGAACAATGAATTCTGCTCTCTAGCAGAAAATCCTGGGGGAGACTATCCAGCCATCAGTTTGTATTCTCAAGCTCAAGCACACTTGGGTTGTGCAGAAAGACAAAGATCCAAGACACAACCGCAAGTCAACCTCTAAATGGCTTCCAAAGAACAGAATGAAGGTTTTGGAGTGATGTAGTCAAAGCTCAGACTTAAATCCGAATGAGATGCTGTGGCATGGCCTCAAACAGGCCATTCATTAAAAGAAACCCTGCATGATCAGACAAGTTCATCTTGTTGATAGATATTTGTATCTCTAGTATGTAAACTGAACTAAATAAATCACTAGATATCTGCATTTGGCATAATTTGAGTTTATAAACTCACCAGGCCGCCATGTTTTGGTCGGCGCTGGCACTGTGACGTCACAGTTCCGCAGCGCTCCTTGTTGTTCCTATGCAATGACCGCTGTTTCAGACAGGCAGCCAGTGTTAGGGCATGTCAGAGAGGCTGCACGACTCACACATGGAGGATTTTAAAATTTGAGGTCTCTTCTATTTTTTTATTTGCACCACGAGCGGCTATCTGTCCATCTAGACAGGAAAATGATAAATACAGAGCCATATGTACCCTCTTGTAGCAAATATTTTTGTTCACATTGGTAGAATATGTTTGAAATCTGTTTCTTGATGAACCAGATGAAGGTTAAAATGAGTCTATTTAATAAAGTTGCTCCCCAAACTTCTACTCTTTATGGAGCTTTCTGTTTCCACACGTTAAGGTAAAGATAAACACAGAACGAAAGCACTTCCGGTTTGCGCTTTTCAAGGTAAAAGTCCACTTTAGCATTTCTTTAGAGAAACTCCCTTCATTTGTACTGCTTTTTAAAAAAAAAAAAACTCCTGGCATGCTTCAACTATACACCGAATCCAGTCACTCGTAGGGAGGTTTATGGGGCTAAAAACGTAGGAGAACGATAGAGCTTTGACAGCAGGGAGACAAAGCCAACACGCAGCAAACTAGTGCCTGGTATGAAAGCTGTTATGGCAGCAACAGCTGCAAACAGAAAAACCGTCTGAAAAACACTTGTTGTATAGCAACGGCGAGGAGCGCTGCGGCACTGTGACATCACATTACCAGTGCAGACCAAAAGGTGGCGGCCTGCAGGTGAGTTTATGAGCTCAAATTTACTCAATATGCAGATAGCCTATCTAAGATAGCTATTGAGTTTTTTAGTTCAATATACATTTAAGAGATACAAATATCTATCCAACAAGATGAACTTGTCTGATCATGCAGGGTTCCTTTTAAGAATATTGTTCACAGCCCTGTATTCAGTGATGAATGACAGTACCTATAAATTTTTACCAACTTTACAGTAATCTGGTCTTCTTTTAGCCCTTTTAGTATCATGTCAATTAACCATCCATAAAAAAAATAAATGGCCCCTATTTTTTCAATATTAGTCTACTCAAAATGTTTATGGTGTTAAATGATTAAACATGTCTTACATTTTACTGTTGATACTTAACACATTACTAACTCTACGATGTTAATATTCAGAATGCAGGGTTTTTCTTTGATGGAGTATCTCTTTAATCTTGCCCTTTGAATTTTCATTCAAAAAATCCCTACATATGAAATGAAAAATGTGGAGCTCCGTCTCTACTCAATGATCAGAATGCACAGAATTCAAAATATGACTCCTTCTTCCTCAAACTTTGAGTTTAGCAATTCAAAGCCAAGCCACATCCTCTCTCTTGACTGCTGTGAGCCTGTCTGCATCTCATTTACACTCACATATTTTCACACCATCGCTCTAAACCCAGGGATGTGTGGCTTCAAGTTTGTGTGTGTTTTCTTGTAAAAGTGTGTGACTATGAAATCATTAACCTATGTGTGTGTTTTCCAAAGTTTTTTGTGTGTTTAATGTGTATCTCAGCGCTTCCATGCCTTTTGGAGTTTGTGTCATAGTGTGGGTGTGTGTGTGTGTGTGTGTGCCCATGCCCAACTTGTTAATTATATCTACATTAGGCCCTGTTCTGCCTATAGGGTTTTTTCTTCTCCCACTGTTCTTGGGTGACATACTTTAGATGCTGTTGGCCCTGCAGCATGGAACTAAAAAAAGTGCTAAAAAGTATTTATGAGGGCATTTACAGATCCCATGCTTGGTCAAGGCATAGCATGTTGTGCCAAAAAGGCTTAGATTCAGGGCCGGGGGAAAATCACATAAAATCAGCCGAGTAGTCATGTAAAGGCGGCCAAGCCCCATTTTCCTGCTTTATAGCATCAACAGATCTGAACAGTAAAATAGCAGGTTGGCTTTTTAATTTGTCCTGACTGCCCAGGGTCCCTCCCTTCCCTTATCGGCCCCCCTCCTGATGACTGTGAGGAAAGGCTGTGCCAAGAGTCATTTAGGCTGACATCCCGTACAGTCAAGTTCCTCTGAGGCCTGATGTCACTCAAATGTTGGACAGAGGGAAGAAGACTTTATAAGGATGTTAGTCATGCCTCCCTTTATTTTTCTTCCATGTATCTGAAGCAGAATAGATAGTAGAAGTTAATGAAGCTCCATTGTTATGTCGTGAAGTATTTCAACCAAATCCAATTGAAAGAAAAATAAATAAAACTTCTGAAAGTGAAATGCTGGACTTTTTGTTCAAAATCCACCCCCAAACACTTCCATTCTTTATTTTTGGGAAAAAAAAACTCCTGGGAATTGATGTTCTTTCTGTGAGTTAGATGACAAAATAGACTCTCCACTCTCATATTTGTAAGCTAAGCAGGCTCATGCACAGCAAAAACTCATACGTTTTCAAGTGTTTTTCTAATTTAAATTTAAGAATATCTTACTACACCTATCTTGAACTACATTCACCCATTAAACAAATAAAGCACCTTATTTCAAGATATTTACAAAAATAGGGTTAAATTGCCTGTAATGAAGAAAAATTTTTCTTGAGTGTTCTAAAAGAAGAAATTATATGTCATTTTAAAACACTTAAAATTCTCTTACTATATTGGCTTTTTTAAATTCATTCTATTAATGTAGGCCTTGTTCTTTGTTTTTCTTTTCTTTTTTTTTTTTTTCAGATTACAATTTGAGCTTTTTGCCTTTATTCAGCATGTCAGCCCAACAGAGACAGGAAACAGAGAGAGGCGAGTGTATCGGACTGTTGCCTCTGCCTGCTCTACCAACTGAGCTGAACCGGCACCCATCTTTAGTTTTTACATTGTCTTTAAAAAGTATTCACCCCCTTGAATGTTTTGGCCTTTTGCTGATTTTATAAATCAATCATGGTCAATATCATTTACCTTTACTGACAGGAAAAAAAAACAAAGAAAAACTCTACATAGTAATGTCCATTAAAGACCCTGTAAAGTAAAAATAAATCTGTATTTATGTTTGTCGTATGATAGGTCACTGTGTTATGAAGCCCAGGTCAAATTTCAGTCAAATAAAGCATCTCCAAGTTGATCAAATAAAGCTTCAAATCATGAAAAACGAGGTAGTAAAATCTGCTCCAGGATGGTGTGGGCGTGTCTGTTGAATGAGCTGAAGCCATGCCCACTCAGGAGGAATATGATCCTCTCAGGTTTTAAAAATGTTACGATCTGAATGGATGAAAGCACTCACGCCATTAGCCTGTCTCTTGACCTTTTGTTGACCTAAGAAGAAGAGACAGTCTGTTTAAATCTCTAATATGATGCTTTAAATGATCCATAGACCACTGTGACAACAGACTGTACTGAGATTAACTGCTCTGTGATTTTAGATTGTGGCAAACTGTGATGAGGAGTGGCTTTTAGATAAGTTGAATGAGTTTAACAAGCCCTCATGCTGTAAACATGAGTATCTATTTTTTATTTAGAACCATGGATGAGGACACATACAGGCAGGGTAGTCTGCAGCATTAACCCCCTCACTCCCTCACTCATGGTGTCATACTTGGAAAAATACTTGCCCCTAAAAACATGAACCAATAAACAAAACATGCATAACTATAACCTTGCAATGAAACATGAACATTATAGAACGATACAAGAGTGAATTCCTTTGCACAAAATGAACCCAGAAGTCCCTGCTCCAGGTGACTGCTTCCTTCCACAATATTGTAATGTTAGATGGGCGGGGTCATTCCCTATTGTGGGCTCATGACATCGTGAGCCCACATATTGGCCCCGCCCACATGAAACCAAGCCAGGAAAGAGTTGAAACGGCCTAAATCCAGAATTCAGTCATATGTAGATCTCAGTGTTTTCACATGTTTACAGCAACCATATTCCAACATATCTAGAATGTTCAGACAAAAACTTTGGATTTCACTTTACAGGGTCTTTAAATAAAAAGATGTAATGTAAAATAAGTGACTGCATAAATATTCACTTCCTTCAAGTCAGCATTTAGTAGCTGTACCTTTGGCTGCAATCACAGCACTGAGTCTGTGTGGACAGGTCTCAATCAGGCTTGCACGTACTCACTGCAATTTTCTTCTTTTCCCATTTGCAAAACTGCTCAAGCTCTGGAGGTTGCATGGGGATCAGGTGAGAGCAGCCCTTTTCAAGTCCAGCCATAAATTCTCTATTGGGTAGAGGTCTTGGCTTTCACTCAGCACTCTCCGGAACATTCACCTTGTTGTCTTTGAACCATTTCTGTGTAGCTTCAGCTGAATGCTTTGGGTCATTGTCTTTCTGGAAAATAAATCTTCTCCCAAACCATCCTCCCAGATTTTCCTAAAATTTTTTCACAATCAATTTACCCTCTACATTTACAGGCCTTCCTGGCCTGAAAAGCATCCCCACAGCATGATGCTGCCACCATTGTGCTTCACAGTAAGGATGGTGTGTTTGTGGTGATGTGCAGTGTTTGGTGTCTGCCAAACATAGTGTCTTTGATGGCCAAAAAGTACAATTTTAGTCACATAGGAACAAGAAACTTTCTTCCACTTGACCATGAAGTCTTCCACATGCCTTTAGGTGAACTCTAGATGAAACTTAATGAGCTTTCTTCAACAGTCGCTTTCTCTTTGCCACTCTCCCATAATGCTTTGGCTGGTGAAGAACTCAGTCAACAAATGTTGTATGCAGAGTCTCTCTGTCTAAGCTGCTGAAGCTTGTATCTCCAGAGTAGCCATAGGTGCCTTTCCCTCTCTCACTGGTCTCCTCCTTGCACGATCACTAAGTTTGTGAGGATGGTCTGATCTAGGCAGATTTACACATGTGCCTTATTCTTTCCATTTGTTGATGATGGATTTAATCAATCTCTGGGGGATGTTCAGTGTCTTGGAATTTTTTATTTATCCAACTTCAGATTTATACTTTTCAATAACCTTTTCTCTGAGTTGCTTGGAGTGTGCTTTTGTCTTCATGGTGTAATGGTAGCCAGGAATACTGCTTAATACTGATTTGACCTTCCAGACACAGATGTCTTTACACTACAATCACTTGAGACACGTTCACTGCACTCAGGTGATCTCCATTTCACTAATTGTGAGACTACTAGCACCAATTGGCTGTATCTCTGTTGAATTAGGTCAGTCACTTTAAAGGGGGTCAATATTTATGCAGTCACCTATTTTACCTTACATATTTTTATTTAACTGACATTAGTTTGTAGAAATCTGTTTTCAGTTTGACATTAAATATATTTTTTGTCAAAAAAGCCTTATTATATTGACCAGAATTAATTTATAAAATCAATAAAAATTTAAAACATCAAATGAGTAAATAATTTTATAGGCACGAATACGATATCTAGTATGTGGACTTGTGGCGTAAATGTGGATTATCATAGGGATAGCGAGATATTTTTATCTGGATACACAAAGATTTGAAAGAAGACTGTAAAGAATGGTAATTTTTTCTCTCCTTTAACCATACTTAACTGTAAGAGCATCAGTTAGTTCTTTTCTCAGCACTCAGCAGAGACACTTTGTCAGGTCTAAGATGGCGCTTAAGAGCAATTTAAAGTCTTAATATTCTAAGATTTAGAAAAGACAGCAATAAAGATAAAAAAGTCATGGCAGAATGGTGGACGGAAAAGCAGAGGAAAAGAGAGAGAGAGAAACAGCAGATGAGAGGCGGCCGGGCTGGTAAGGAAAGAGAAAGCGGGAGGTGAGGGGGTTTGTGTAGAAGAAGAAGAAGAGGCAGAGGAGGCCAAGAGGCCTGGAGGTGGAGGAGGGGAAGGAGGAGGGTGAATCCAGGCTGACCCCTGTGTCTGTGTGTGTTGTTGTGTGTCTCAGTGGGTTTCCTCTGCCCTGGCGCCAGCTGGAAATGCCTCCACTAAGCAGAGGCAGTACACACATCATCCTCCATTCACCCCCATTCAGTCCCCTTTGATGAAAGTAACACTATACATGCCCAGTGCGCCTCACAGATCCTATCACGCTGCTGTTTAAAGGGCGGGTGGAGAGCTGGGGCAGCTGATCATAACTTATCGAATGTAGGTACGCACTGTCATCCAGTCTCGTTGCCCTGCGGAGCAAATAAAAAAGAAGACGATTGAGGAGCTTTTGTAATTGGACTGATGTTGTTACAGTGAAGGAGGTTTCATGAGGCACGCTGCCACCTAGAGGTCATCTCCCATGGCTGCAGAGAGGAATTTTCTCTCTTTTTGCTCATTAAGTTTGATAAACAGAATTACAGTGGATCATTTTTCTTTAAAGCTTTTAACAAGCTGATGTGGAGTTTCTTAATACCCTCCTTTTCTCTTTTTCTCAGGGCAACCATACTTTGTTGACCATACCTACTATCAGATTAGTTACAGTTGCTCCTTAAAGTTAATCCTCAAGATGACTGTTTTAAAATGACTCAATAGCCATGAAATTAGTCATTAGTTTGTTATCCTGCCGTGATGTTGCCCTCATGCAACAAAAACCTCGCCAGTAAACAATTACCCTGCCGACACAGCGAGGTAAAGGCCCAAATCTGCAGCCCAGACGTGCCATGAGGAAGAAAAACAACCGTCTGTGCTCAGATTAGCTTCAGTTTGCTTTGTTCTGGCCATTACTGAGCCGAAATATTGTCATTACTCATAGACCAAATCATTTTACGACATCCTGTGATTAAACTTCAGGCTAATAGGTTAATGAGACAAATGGAGTTTGAATGTGGGGAGTTGGTTTCTATTAGGTATGGCAGTGCAGGGAGAAGTGTACCAATTTTTTCCCTTTCCCTCTCTCCGACACACACGCAAACACAAACACAGAGCACAGACTGGTTTGATTTAGGTTTTGCGGTCCCCTCCCGCGGCAGCCTCAGACAGGCAGGGAGGACCAGTGAACTCTGCTTCAGCCTGAGCCCGGCTGTCTCTGCTAAGCTTCAAGCTGAAACCCTCCAAATTGGGTTTAATCTGTGTTTTGCTTTGCCAATTATCGACCCGCAGAGCTGCATGGCAAATGGGGATGAATGAGCTTTAGATGGAGCTGGTTGAGAGGGAGGTCACACTGTGATTAATGGTGATCTGATGAATCTATGACGCGGCCCGCTCAGATGTGGCACAGGATGAGTTATCAGAAAATGAACATCTGCAGGGATAGCACACTGTATGAAATGTAGTTTGAAAGTTTAACAATTAAAGTCAAATTGTTACTGAAACCAAAGTTGGTTTACCGTGCAGTGTATTATTTCCTCCTCAATCATCATAACTTCTAAATAATCCAGACAACAGGCCGTCATGTAAACCCAGGTCTGTGGTGTCAATACTTTATCTTCAGCATAGTCAATGGGGATCACACAATTTTCATGTCACAGGGCAATATAGAATGATGTCTTATTTCCACAATGTCCAGGTGTCATACTGTAACTTTGTAAGGCCGATGGATGTTTGTCATCAGGCAGATCCATCTTATAAAGCACTCAACTGAAACGATTGTGTCCCGTCTGAGAAAGGACCCATCCCATCAGTGCCATGCCAAGAAAACAAAGCAGTAGCTAAGGGTGGGGTTTAGTTGTACTGCAAGCCGCTAAACAATGGTGACAGAGAAACAATTAGCTCAGCTGTAGTTTAGTTTATTAGATCCCCATAGGCAACTGCTTTGTTGCAGCTATTATGGGTTCACAGTAAACCCTGATAGCTATCCAGACTCACACAAATTAAGTTCACTTTTCTTGATAATCATCTACTTGTTACTATTTTTTATCAAACAATGTTAAATATCTGGGTGAAGCAAACCATGTTGTTTGAAGTAAGGTCAACTTAAAGTAAACAAGAAACATCTAAGGGCTGGACTGCCAATTTGCTGCTTAACATCACTGTCCAGTAGGTGTTAATACCAGGTTAAAGCAACACTCAAAAAAGCAAAAGGAGAAGTTTAACAGTCTGTGCCATCTAAGCATGTGCCCGAGCCAATTTTGCCCACATTGTAAACAAAAGTGAAGAAAACACAATATTTCTGTGACTTCAATTTTTGTTGGGTTCTGTCTTCGTTTTTGAAATCATAAGGTAAAGCCTGGGAATGCAAGTTGTGTATTTTTTTTTGTCATTTTAAATAAATTGTTTGACAATCATCCCAGAGTTTTCCCAGAATGTCTTTGGACATTAGACACTTTTGCACCATAAGCGAAGTTACTGACACAGTGGCTACGTCTCACTTTTCTTACTACTATATGGGGTGCTGTCTTGAGTCTTTTTCTTAGGTCTTAGTCCGTATCCGAGACTCATGAAGAGACTGAAGAATTCCAAGCGCAGGACTGAAGAGCAAAGACTAATGTTTAACGGCCCATGAGACATTCTTCCCTCTGCAGCATCACATGAAGCAACGTCAGTTTATGATGAGGCTAATTATCAATAAGCTTTCAAGAGGCATGCACAGGGTCTGGAAAACCTTTCATACACAGCATTTGGGAAAGGGCAGAGGCTTTGAAAAAAAACTTGGAGGGTGATTGGATGATCATTCTGTCTTTCACATCTTTACAAGCCAATCAGAGCAACAAAACACATGACATAGCCACTACCAAAGGAGTAAACTCCATAGAGAACTACATAACACGAACCATGGCAACTGTAGACATGTCAGTACACAACTTTTGCCATTTTTTGTTTTTCCTTTTTAAACATGATGCAATGTCAGATGAGGACATCTGCTTTAAAGTATAAAAGGATGTGTCCCACCTTCTTTTACTTACTTTCTCCTTAATCGCATGCAATATTAGCACACAGTACTCCAGAGACCTTATTTATTGATCAGTCTTTTTCTTCTTCTACGTTCCTATATCTGCATGGGCAGTCTGTTATTGTTCCTGAGCCAAAAGCAACAGGCCTGCTGTCCGACACTAAAGCTATACCCAAGCCTCCCTGTGATGCGTCCACATAAAGGGTCAAGGGTGTGCTTGGATCACAATATTTCAAACAGGCGCTTTCAGTCGATAAGACATTTAATGCTCAAAGCATGTCTGCTTGTCACTATCCCACGTCCATTCCACAAAATTTATAGCAATGCTCTATAAACTGTGATATGTAGGAGCTAAGTAGGTCAGCATCACTTTGAATCATTGCTGATCATCTTTGTTTGGGTTGGCGTCTGTTGAATGTAGGCATGATGCCACTTGCTGTGTACGGATTTGCAAAGAATGAGATGAAACTTTGTTTTATAATGTGTTTCAACACCAAACATTTCCTTGACTGCTCATTTCATCAGGCTGATCAAGTTTCTGGTGTAATCTGCTTCATTTCTAACGTTGCAGAGCTGATGGCCAGATTCCAAGCCTGTCATCTTGCAAAACTTCAGTCTGAAACGTTTATGCCCTGGTCTGAGAACAGACCTGACCAATTAGTGTCACTTGAAGAGAAAGAAGTGGTAGCTATGGGTGGGGCTTAGTTGTAGTGGAAACAGGTAGTTATGGCTGCACAGGCATGGTGATTAGCTTGGATGTAGAAATATTATAGCAGAAGTTTTGTCCAGACTGGGCAACAAACCTCACCGAACTTTTTCTTGTCAGAAATTATATTTCTGCTCTTCTCCCTGCTTCAGCATGAGTTTGCGATAGCTACGGACGGGGTTTAGTTGTATTGCATGCTAGTATAGGGTGATTTTCAATCCTCCAAATAGGGACACTTAAATTTTATAGCAAACCCAAATGTATGAGTTCATGGCACATTCTGATTTTTTGTCAGTGCCTCAGCAGATGAAAAAGCATCTTCCAAGATCAACCAAAACAAACAACAAAAAAAAAGTAAAATTAATGCCAGTAAACGATACGAAAGGGTTGTGTTGGAGAGGTTGCAGACCTGTACTGTGACACATTTTCCTATCAGCTTTTCAGACTTATCATTACCATTACTATTTATATTGTTTTAATTGTTATTATTGTTATTAATATTATTGATAAATATCAGTATTATTATTGTTTTACCAAAGCAAAGTGGGCCTAAAAATACACTGAGGCCATTATTACTCAAATTAAAACATCCAAACACAGATATTTGTAGTCTACATGAAGAAAAAGCAGATTTGAAAAAGGTATAATCTGTCTCCAGTGTGTAGCTGTATAACTTGAGGTTCTTTGCAAAGTGGGTGCATTTTCTCATCTGAAGAAAGTTTTTCCTCTCCTGGAGCTCTGAACTAACTCCCATCATAGTATGATAGCTAATCTGCCTGACGTTGTGCAGCAGGTTCAGTCAGTACTCCAAGATTGATTGTCACATGTACTGACGAATCAGGAGTGAGCTTTGACATGCAATATGTTGACCGTGTTTTTCTGTTGGTTGAATAGCAGCTGTCTTGGCAAGCATAATGATTGACATATACAGACAAATACAGACGAAGTGTTGCAGGCATGGTGCATGTTGCAGTGTTTTAGTATTTTCTTATTTCCTTTGACTAAAATCGGGAAGGTGTTCAAAAACAGGAAATATTGGCATTTTGTTGATTTTTGTCAGGACATGGGACACAAAGCCTGAAAACGGGACTGTCCCAGGTAAATCAGGATATCTAGTCGCCCTATGCTAGTAGCAGTGACTGCCAACAGTGAAGCTATTAGCTTGGATGTAGCTTTAGCAACAGTTATATTTATTAAAACAGCTCTATTTATTTACTGGGGGGGGGGGCAACAAAAGAAAACAATAGACCAAGGTCTAATTTACAACTGAAAGTGTTGGGCTTTGTGGGGAAACTTGGGCAGACGACTCTGCAGTTTTGAACAAATTAAGTCGTATCCATCATTGCCAACATGTGCTGAAATTTAGATACATCAATGCATTGATAGGCTTCTGTATTTTTTTATGCCTTTTACTTAAAGCTGTAGTAAGAGATTTATTTTGGTGTTGTATGCCCACAAAAAAAGAAAAAAACACAGCCTGTCAGGGTCTTGTTATTGAAGCCATCTAAAAGAATAACACACTTCTGCAACGCGTCCTCACGCTGCACTCTCACTTGAGGAAAACCAGCAAGGAATGATGCTCCAGCCAATGAGGAGGCTAGTACTCGCAGCCAATCACGGCTCAGGTCAGAGGCAGCGTGCCTATTGGCCGCTGTAGTAAGTGCGCTTCCACCTCTCAGCTCAGTGAGAAGTTGATGTTGATGGTCCTTCACGACCTCCCACCAAAATCTCTCTGGAGATACAGTCAAACCAGGATGACTTTTTCTCAGCGAATCAGGGGAGTTCAGTCAACATCATGGAAAGTGACATCCCACCTTCTGACCAATCAGCTGTGGCCCAGACGGTCACAAACTTCCTGTTTCCTCCAGAACTTGCAAAATGCAGTTTTACATCTCTTTTGGTCCCAAACAAATGGCTCTAACATCATAACTAAGCATGATAAACTGATGAAACTCACACATTATAAAGGTGAATAGTAGTGCTAGATGCCATGAAAGGTTTGTTTGCCAAGGATTTTTAGCAATTACTGAAATTTCAGCATGAAAAATGGAGAAACTATTCTTGATCATAAACCCAGTGGGTGTAAAGTGGCGTCTATACTCACATATGACCATTTCTTTAGCTAGCCAAACTAAGGGTACTTTCTTGACAGATTACTTTTTATAATGTAGGATAACAGTACTTTAGTGTAGTTGGATAATGCCACAGGTCTGTGAAAAAAATAGTGAAATAGTGAAATAGTGATCCTGTGGTATATCGTTCTAATTTATAGAAACTGTTCAAGCTATAAACAGTAGAGTAGGTTTGATTTTTGGTCAGTTAGTCATCTTATAAAAATTTCTTTTCATTATATTCGTGATTTATATGAGTTTTTATAAGTGCCTTATTTCTGCTTAAATGAATTGAGATATTTAATATTTGTTATATTTTTATGTTTTCTGATGGAATCATAAAAAAGAAAAATAATCTATTTGTATAAATAAATATGTAGTCAGTTTTACTACAGTTTAGCAATTTTATGAAATTTAAATGGCATAAATTAGTTTTTTATGCTAAGCCTCATAACTATTCAAATTCACTTAGTTATTCAATATTTGTGATCATTATTGGTGTCTTAAAAAAACGTTGGTAGCAACTTTGCTTACACAGTATTCTGAAGCCAGTCATGCCAATAAAATAGGTCAGAAACTAAAGACAACCTCACCATGTTTTTTTAAATGATTTTTTTTGTATATTTAAATGACTTTTTAATGTGCAAGTAAATACTCCTTAGACTCTTTATACATGTGTTTATTTTCCATTATTAGCAACTTAATATGCATACACCTTATGGACTTTTTTTTAACCACAAACAGGCAAGGAAGCATATATGATCACTACATGACCTTTATTTTTAATATAATAATGAAAAAAATATATAGAAGTGACAATAGTAAAAAAGTATTCTGATGCCCACCAATAATAATCCAGGACTCTGAATCGTCAAGTATTTTAATGAGTGCCCTATCGAAGGTTACAAATCAGTGATAATTTTTTAAACTCACTGTCCAAATTCATGCAGCTCTGAGCTCCCTGTTGATTTTAAACTGAATGCTACATTACAAAAAGCAAACAAATGTTAGCTAACATGTCAGAGCACTAAGCCATGAGAGGACTAATATCTTAATGTTCAATATTCTGATTATAATAATTAATGTTTAAATTAGTTTAAACTTTAGCAACTCATAGCTCCCTTTTTTTTTCAGGAGTGCTGAGGTAAAATTTAGGGGTGCATAGTCTCAGATGGGACAAGATCAGGAGTCCTGTGCGTGTCAGACAGAGGTTTGAAGTAACTGTTAAACTGATGTTCTGATATATGTAGGTGTTGCTTCACTGCAAAGGCAGTTACACTGTGTTACACCTTCCTAAACACACTATCATTTCCACTCTATGTTGGACTTCTGCTAACAGGCAGCTAAAAGAAGGATTTTGCAGGATTAACATCGATTGCCGGTGCTGACAGATTGCCTAAAATCCCTCAGTGGGGCGACTCAGGGCCACATACACAGTAGCTGACTGTTAGAAAACCCCACTGAGATCCAGTTAGAGCTGACACACTGCAGCTAACTCACACTGCATAGGACCGTCTGGGCTCTCTATTAGCAAGTAGAATTACATGACTGAAACTTCCTGTGATACCTGTGGATGATACACCATTCTTTTTTAAAGGAATGAAGTCATCTAATGATTTTAGGACACTTTTCAGACTATGTGAGTTTGGCTAAACTGTGCAGCGTGGAAGCCAAATATCAGACAAGAAACTCGGTAAAGAGTTATTAACATTGCAGGAGTATTACTTGGGAAAGATTCTTTGCAACTCATAAATATAAGAATCTCTTCATAACCTCAGCATAAAAAAGATATCATATGATGTGCTTGTTGCCTCACAGTGGCCTGATTCTCATCATGTTTTCACCCCTCACTTCATTCAACAGTGGCCGTAACTGCAGAGAGAAAACAAAGAAATGCTTAAAAAATGACTATAAATTTGGAAACGATGATGAACAACTGTCAACAAATAGTGACAGTCTCTATTAAAAAACGAAGCGACCTTCTCGCCACAAGCCTCTCTGGAGGAGGACGAGGGGAAGCCAGGAATAAATTGCCTGTCTGTAGTCATTTAAATGCAACATTTAGCCGTGATTTATGTGAAGGCAGAAAAGCATTATGAGAAAACATTTTCCAAGTGCAACAGCTTGCAGCAATTTACATTATATGGGGGGAAAACCGCTGAAACAAATATTTGACTGGCCTCCATAATGAAATGGATATATTTATACACACTGAATTGAGTCAAAGGCTCTTTAACGAATGCACTGCTTCACCAAAGGAGCTCTCTGCGCACATGCAGTAAACATTTTACTGATGCTACAGGGGCCCGAATGAAAGTTATTAGTGTCATAATTCCCTCTGCGGGGCCAAGAGATACAAAGATAATCGACATGAAGAAGGAGGAGACGCTAGAGGAAAATCAACGCTGTGTTTGTATCAGGGACAAAAAGGGATTCAGAGAGTTCTTATTCAATCCTAATTTGCTTCAAGCTGAAAGAGCTTTAACTCACATTTCTGAGTTCAGGCTTTAGTCTTTAAAAGGTTTTCTACTCTGCATAAAGAAGCTGATAAGGGAAAGTTTTAGAGGCTTTGGAAGAGGAATGTTTCAGGCCTCAGTTATTAGTATTCTAATTTCAATGATGGACCAATGGCAGAGTTGAACCCACTAAGAAAATATTCAAAAATGTGTGCTTTTTCTCTGCTCTACTCTGGGTTTTAGTGTCATCAGCTGTTTGAATTCACTCTAACATCAACAACATGCAGCAGTTTTAAATGACAAAACCCCAAACATCCTACAATACCTGACAAAAATGAGCAGATGATAAGCAACCAGTGGGAGGAGCATTTACTGTCATGATGCGTTTTGGCCTGTTTAATAAACAACAGCACCAATGCTCGTTGGGTCACAGACAAACCAGAGCAATCACAATAACCACTCAAAAAACCCAGGAGAAAGAAGAAAGAGGTGTTTACAGCCTTCCTCCCTCCTTCAGGCTCTGTAAGTGGCAGACGTCAGTCATCAATGTGAACAGCACCACATTAACACATGCAACATCAGCAATCTCATCTTTTACAACACAGACACACACTGGTACACCAACTTTATATTCATTACACAGCAAAATGTCTAAATCATCATCAGATTCATCAGTCTGCTGAATAATAATGAGGACTTCACAGCAGTACAGTGGAGAATACAATCTGAACTTACCTGTTTATTTGGTTTAAACAGCCCTAGACTGATTCTTTGGTTTCATTTCTCTCTTTCTTTATCTGACCGATGCTGCTAAACTGGAACTTTTATTAGTTTTTCATGCTGTTGTTAATGTTATCACCACTATTCTTATGGTCCGACTGATGCACCGGTTTAATATGAAATTTATCAAAGGTGATCGTCTTTTCCACATTTCCTTGTACCCTCTTGCTGTGCTAAACCAGATATTAAAACTCAAGTGGGGGGCACAAAACTGCTTCATGTGTTACTTGTGACTTGGCCGAACCTTTGCTTTTAAGATGGGAATATTCCAGTGTGTGCTGTGAACACATGACATGATGCACATTTAAGATGATACTTTTTTTTAAGTTTTACAGATAAAACATGCAAAACTATCTCACCAAAGTATTAGAAAAATATATATTTTTAAAGTTTTTATTAAATATTTCTGGCACTGCTGCAGAGAGCCACTTAAAAGGGGCAAAAGAGCCATATGCTGCTTTTGAGCTGCAGAAAAGTAACAAAGAAATGGAATATGATACAATACAGTAACATAAGACAAGACCAGATACAATTAGCAACAACCCTTCCTGCCCCCCATAGAATATGATATTTTCAAAAAAAACCCAAAACAACAGGATAGGATACGAAAAGAAATAAAACAATACAATATATTACCATACGATACAGTTCTATACAACACAAGAAGACATGATACGATATGACATAATGAGCTCTGATAGGATCTCAAGCTATGAAGGGCTACACTGTTAAGGACAGTACCCCAGGCATGCCTTCAGTGTGCGAGGTCACTCGTCTTTGAACAGCGCTGCACACCCAGTTGCAGGTGGAGTGTGAAGACTGGAGATAAGCCATTCATGTAGGACTGTAATGTACTCCATTGTTGCCAAGTGGCAAAAATAATGGATAATAAAAGTTTCAATATTACTTTTTTCCCTTTAAACTTCCATTCACTGAAGTTTTTGTGCTGAAAATTAACTGCAACAAGCTTTTTTATAGTTAATATTGAACCTTCCTGTGGTTGACCTGGTATGACACCAAACAGTCAACAAACAAGCAAGCAGCAGAAAATCAGTGGTATGTCAAAGGGTGAAAGCCTGAACAACTTTACACCTCTATTGAGTCTGATGAGGTGTAAGAGTAACTTAGTTTTAAAAAAGAGGTTGTACGGTTTTAGACTAACATGTCCATGTTTTTTAAATGTTAAGTTTAAACCAACCTAGCACGCTTAATTAACTATTTTTAACATCATGTCAACACACATTTAAATGCTGTCTGCTGCTTTGTTTGCTGCTTACATAGTTAAGTGTTATAGTTCACTTTCAGTGTGATTCGTCTCAATACATCTGAGTTAACAGCTATCTTGTCCCTTGTCATGACTGCTTGAATGTACAAATGAAGCCACACACACACACTAAAAAGCGAACACACACAGCTTCAGGATTCTTCATGTGCAGGCGAGAAGACACGACTTAAACACTTTAATTAATATGTCACAGAGAAAATATTTTAATGACTTACAAATGGGGCCGAGTGCACGCTGCCCTGTGTTGTTTATGGACGGTGAGGCTGAGACTTACTGGCATGAGGCAGCACATACAGCAAATTCTTAGACATCTAAATTAGAGGGGGCCTGGAGTGTCGTGGCTTCAGATACATGTGTGTAACCCCTGTGGTCTCTAAGCCCCCTCTTTCAAATTTGCGTCTTCACTAATCAGTGCCAAATGGACATTTTTTTCCCCTCTCTCCTCTCGATACTGGCTGTAAGAGAAAGGAAGGAAGTCATTGTATTCAATGAGAGCCTTCCATTTTTATTTTTTTGTACAACTGCGTCACAGTCACCCCCTAGCTCCTCCACCCTCATCCACATAAATGCACCAGCTCTTACAATTACTGACGCTTTCATGTGTCTCAGTCTGCGGTCAGTGGGGAAGGAGGGCCAATTACTTATAATTAAGAGGTATTTGTTTTGGAGCTGCAGGGTGCTAAATTCCTCATACACATGGCACTTTTTTTCTATATTAGCATATAGGAGAAAAATCTCCATTATCAAAAGATAGTTTAAGAGTCTCAGATTGATACATAAAGTTCAGTCTCCTCTCTCATATATTCAGGTAATTATGTGCTCTAATGTGGGTTACACTGAAATGAATTTCTGTTTATTTAAGGATAACTGTCTTTTACAGGTTGAGAGAGTTTGAAGTGTCTAAACAGACATGACTGCATTTTAATCTCTTCTGCACCTTATGCCACAATAAAAGCTTTCCACGCCTCACCCAGCATATGCTAGTGATTATTAATTAGTGTGTTGCCTGCATTTTGGGCTAATAAGAGAGAGAACCAGTAAAATCTTAAGTCCTCATACTCTGGCAAATGCCTACAATTAAAGTTTACTATGTGTTTGTTTTTCAATAGGAATTTAATGTTCAGCTGATGCAACAGCTTGGCAGATGCAGGCTCAGAGCAGCTACAGTTTCTCCTGCATGATCGACAGAGCTACAGGAGGGGAGGTAACAGAGACTAAAAGTGAAGGACAATAAACCGCAGACTTCCCATCTCACTGTCTGTGAAGCTCAAAAGGTAAGCCAAAAGAGGGAACAATACTCATAAAATCATGTGGGGAAATTAACTCAACTCCAAACCAAAAACAAATGTTCAAATTGAAAAGAGCATTAAAGAGATTTTCAAGAGAAACTTGAAAATTGTCTGAGATTTTAAAGGTTTTGGCCTCAAGGAACAGAAATAAAAATGTGATACACTGTTTTTAGAACTATTATTAGGCTGTCAGCATTGATTTATTGAATGCAGCGGGGATTAAGGTCCATAATGAGTGCATTAACTTTTTAATCACATTAATTGCATGTTTTATTGTATCTTTTTGCCAACTTCAGTTAATCCACTGCAGCATCTTCCAGCAGCCACAGTGATGTCAACTTATGTCTCATTATGTCTCAAAAAACCTGCACAGTGGACAAGTCAAAAGTTGCCTTTAACTTTTGTTATCAAATATTTCACTTTAAGTGTTTTTTCAATCCATAACAAGTTCAATTTTTGTGATTAAATTCATGTCATATTCTCATTTACCCAAAAGTCAAAATTTCTTTCGACATTAAAAAGGCCAGTATCCATTCAGGAGGTCAGTTACCCTTATCCGACTACTACACAATTTCAAAATGAAACAAAACTGTTTTAAGTGTAAAGCAGTGGAATGAAAAGCAGAAAGATTAATCAAGATTAACTACAGATATTCTAAGTTTCATAGCAACTCAAAAACTTTTTTAAATGTTGGCTTCTTCTTCATCTTGATTGGTTGTTTGTGGTTAGCAAACACCTGGACAGACATATAAATACTGCAACTGCCTGCTCTTGTTCTGACATATTTGTCATGTTACTACCTGATTGTGACCCCTGAACTTTTACTGTCCAGGATGAATACAAAGACTGTTATTGCACAGTGTTCACTGTTTGATTCTTTTGCTCATGGTTCCTGTGTATTGTTGTCATTTTTTAAGGTCAAACACTTTCACACTATGAGTGAAGTTATTCACTCAGTCAGTGATTTCCCACTTGAGATGGTGATTGGTATTATTATTGAAACAGTGAAGTCAAAGAGAATGTCCTGGTTCAAGAGTTTCTCACTCTTTGTTTTATGAATGAAGACGTTCAAGCCTCTGGTTCAAGAATATGCATTAGTTGACTGATCAAAGGGGGCACAGCCATATTTTAAAGTCCATTAAACATAACTTATAGATTTAGGTCAGTCTGACTGATTCATGTTAATCTGAAGCACATTTATTTTATCCTCTTAATCTACACCTAAAACTATATGAACAGAGCAGTAAAATCCTTGATTATTGGCATGGGGTATTGGAATTTGAAAATATCGGCTAAGATTTCATTAATCTCTGATCTTTCATTAACCTTTTTATATTTGACCTGTTTATTAAAACATATTTGGACTTGCTCCAACAAATTGTAATGCATAGATGAATTCAATTTGAGTTGGAGTTTTGTAAATTTGTCATCTTTACAGGCCAATCAGAGCAACAAAACACGTGACGTAGCGGCTACTGAGCTGCGCCCCTACCGAAGGAGTATACTACATAGAGAACTGCATAACGCAAACCATGATGACTATAGACATGTCAGTACATGACTTTTGTCATTTTTGAAAAGAAAACAACTCACTGCTGTTCTTTATTCTTCTTTTAATGAAAAAATGTTGTCAAGTTCTGATGAAACTGGCGCCTTAGCAGCATCCACGCTAATGTCGTCCGCTATGATTGCACCGGCCTCTTGTTGCTGCTTGCTTACGTCATGACTCTGCCACGCCCGAAAGTACTGCTCCTCGACACTGACTGGTCCTGTCACTTTCTAACCGGGCCCAAACGGTTCAGAAGGGAGCTTTGCATATGCATCTGCTTTGCAAGGTTAACAAAAAATGTAATGTTTTGCATATTGTGTTCTGCAGGTGATGTTTCCTTCGTATGTCTGATACACATTGTTAACCAGAGTTTTCACAGGACCACATGTGCTAAAGTATTTTTTGTTCCCTCTCTCATTCTCTGTAGATAAATCTCTTGCAAGCTGCCCACTAATAGAATATCTCCTCTAAGTCATAAAGGTCATGCAAATCACCTGTGCATATCTTCAACTGATCAGACAGAGGAAGAGAAAAATTTGGAATTTATTGATTTCTGAGAAAGGGAGACATCTAAATGCAAAAAAACTGCAATACCACGAGTGTCCACTTGAGGCTGGCTGCCAGAACACTGCAAGTCTACCTGGACACCTGTTAAACAGCCAGTTTTTACACTAGAAATAAACTGGTTCACAGTCTGGTACAAAAAACCAAACATATCTCATTAAAGATTTATTTTGGGCATTTTTGTGCCTTTATTAGGTAGAGGAGGACAGTGGATAGAGTCGGAAACAGGGTCAATAGTGGGGAAGAGACAGGGGCACAGGGGGTGAATTTTTTTGTATCACAATGGTTTAGATTATATTTACGAAAAACCTCACTGCGAACTGATTGGCACGTCTCATTTGACTGACAGATAGCTCGACAGGCAGAGGCTACGTTTCTGTCGACCAGAATGCTAGCTAGCTAGCTGGCAGGAAGTCAGTTAGTGGGTTAGGCTGATCTAAAGTTCGGTTGAGACAGCGATTTCAATATGGAAGATGCTGTGGATTGGCTTCAAGAGCTGTTTGAGTCCGCCTATTGTAAGCAGACGGCTGACATCACACAGGCTTTGTCCCATTCTTTCTACAGCCTATGGTATAATGTTAACCTCTCCTGTTACTCTTAACAGTTTTTGATGCAGTTGATGCTGTCAATGTTACTCTGTATGCTATAAATTTGGGATCGTTACACATCCATAACAACCCTATATGAAATATATACGGCTTTATAATACTGATATAAGATCAGGTTCTTTCTAAGAGAAGCTGTAGGAAGCAGAGCAGAAGTGAAGAGAGCAGAGGTGTGTGCGGGCACATTTAGACTGTAGAGTTTAAATAGATAAGTTAAGTAAAATAAAAACATTTTTACACTTAACATGACATTAACTGACAGAGAAGCACTATCTATAACCTATATGAGTAAAAACTTAAACATCTCATATGCCGCCTCTATTATTTTTTTAATCAGAAAAAGGCGTACGAAAAGCTGCATGGAAAGATTAGAAAAAAAAAAAAAAAAAGATTACCACCCTAAATTACAGAGATACCAATTCACTGGATTAGAATTACCTGTGTCCTAAAATATGGTTGAATTAATTTGACTGGGAATTTTTTCTCACTGCAAACATGGCCAATTCATACGAGATTAAAAACACAGAAGCCCTGCGTGATTATTATAAATTACCAGAGTTAACTTGGTAAAACTAATCCCGTGTGAATTGGGCATAAGACTAGCAAAAAATAGCTCTTTGACAAAAAGTATGTTTTGTTTCTGTCAAGGAAACGAAAAGTAAAATGTTTATTTTTGCAGCACATGATATTTCTTCACTGTCAATAAAAGGTATGTGAGTGTTTTCATGGTTGTGTTTTAAAATAATAAAAGAATTGATAGATAAGTATTTTACATATATTTATTTCAATTTTACAGTATGCTTAATTAAATTACTTTTAAGAAAATAAATGTCTTGAATAAGAGGAAAGACTAAATTGCAAGGACTTGTTATGTTTTCAGTTTTTGTCATCTAAAATCATACTAATCCAATGCTGAAAATGACAAAAATTAGAATAATTTTAATGTAAAGACTAAGACTGAATTTAAAATAGATGACAAATTAAAACTGATGGAAATCATGCCTATCATTAAACGGAGTTTGTCTTATGAATTTATGGGCGCACAGGCAGGCAGGGGAAGCTGCCTAGAAATGATTGAAATTTTCCAAAAATCTTAAAATCCTTATCATTATCTTTCAACTAAAGTAAAATAAGACATCCGTTTTACTTTTTAAAAAATTTGGATCTGTCATATAATTTATTTCCTAAACACTGAATTTACATGTTTTGAATCAAAACTTTATGCTGTTTAAAAGTGTCCTCCTGCAAAGATATTAATGAACCTGCTGCTGCAACAAGTTGGAGGCACAAACAGGAGGTCATTTTTTTCAGTGCCTCTATCCGGGGACAATGCAGTAATTCAGCTAATTGACAGCGAAGATGTGTAACTCTCCTCAGTGACACTGCTCTGCACTATTGTGTGTCTGTGTGTGTGCGTGTCCATGCAGAGGTATTACTACCATAGGACTGTCATTTGGTCCTGCTGACATGGCAGAAAACTGTCTGGGTCACAGAGTCAGCTGGCACCAGAGCTAATGGGCCTATGTGTGCCTGCAGGTGTATTTGTGTGTATATGATGTGCACATTGTTGCATGCATGCCTGTTCAAATTAATCCATGTGTGCGTGCATGCTGATGCAGGTTTTGTATGTGAGCTTATAAATGTGTGTTGCCTGTGTGTCCGGCCTCCCAGCTCCTCTTCTCCATCTACAATGAGCCGCGCTCTGAAACGTGGAGCCGGGTGATGACAGGCCGATCGGCAGGGGACAATGCGCTGTAATTTGTGAGGGGCCTTGCAGCGAGAGGAATGATGGGTAATTAAGAGGAAGACACTGAGAGACACGGCGGGGGCTCAGTGACAGGCGACAGGCCATTGGCTGTGTGTACCGACAAGACAACAAACCCGGCTATGGTTCTCCCATAACAGGCCGGGGCACTGCTCTGTTTCATGAGTGACACACAAACACACACTCTTCACTGTCTCGCCAAATACACTACACACTGATACCTATGTTTTCAGTGTTATAACCCTGAAAATCTGACAACAAACAATCTTCTTTGAACAGAACAGCTCGGCTCATAATTTTTATAATTTGTTTCTGAAAAAATGGTTTAATCCAAAAGTGATGAGAAAAAAAATTATAACAGCAAAAAAGGCATACTGTAGGTTTTATGTGTACTTAAAACGCCTTTCATTTACAGGGCTAATTACAATTAAAAAATAGCTGACACATTGCTACCTGCTCAGGTTTTCATCAGGGCCTTTGTCAGCAATGGCTTGCTCACCTGAGGAAAGTTGCACTAAACAAGTGAGTATGAGGATCATTCTCCTTGGAAGTGTAAGCCCATTGGTTAAAAAAAAATGGAGGGGTGTCGCTTATCAAAAGAAAGTGTAAAAGATGGTGTCTGAGGAGGGAAAGAAGAATTTAAGTGGATAAAGGAAATGAATGAAAAGAAAAAAGAGGTGAAAAAACAAACAAGTCATTAAAATTAAAACAGGTTTTGAATGCAAAATAGTGGAAAATGTGGAAAAAATGAGTGATTAATCCTGATTAACTGCAGAAATTCTGACATTAATCATGATTTAAATTTTTAATTGGCTGACTGCAATAGTTCAAATATGACTGAAGATCTTATTCTAAGGGCTTGTGTCCACAGCTGGCTTTTTTAATGGATGTACCTGCAACCTAATTTTAGAGTGCTTCTCACCAGCGTTTTTTGTTGCTACATTACAAAAAAAAGAACCATGCTTTCCTTGGTGGAATATGAAACATTGATTTAAAATAGCTATGTGCCTTATATTTTCATAGTTCAGGGAAATATCACACTGGAAACATGAAGACACTGTAAAAGTATCCTGTCCTGACCCGCTGTAGATCTAAAAAACATTTCCTTGGAAAAAAGACAAGTCAGATTGGTTTCCTTTTCGCTATTATCAGAAGTCCCACTCCTTCTTTACTCTGATTGGCAGGTGGCGTTTATGAGCTCAGTGCTGTTTCAAATAGTGATGGGAATTCCAGCTCTTTTCAGCGATCAGGGTCATTTGGCTCAGGTCAAGAAAAGCCACCTCTTAAGGCTCCCATCCAGCTCTATATTTGGATATCAGTTTTGCTCATTTGACCTGTCAAATGTAGTAATATCATGACATATGACTGATATTTGTGCTGGTATTTTACTCCAAATATGCTTTTTTTTTCTTTTTTTTTTTCTTTTTAAAGATGAAAATATTGTATACTGTCTCCCCAAAACACCTTGGCTCAGATGAAATCTGCTCACTGGCTCGGCTGTAGGACATGCCTGGTATAAAACATGAATGTTACACCATCAAGCATGAGTCATGTGTGGTGTTCCTGTGGTAGGGTAGTGTGGAGAAAACATCACCCCTACTGATCAATCACAACACACGGCCACAGGCAACATGCATAAAATACTAACAGTAGTGGTAATAATGATGTTAAAAGGCTCTCATGCAGGATCCAGACCTTCTCCTTCTCGTAAAAAATCTGACTCTTTAAACCAGCTCATTGCAAACGACACATCACTAATTCCAAAAGTTGAACTGATTTCATCAGAAAGCACGTTATGTGTGACCAGTGTTTGGTGTAATGCTATCATCACATTACATCAGTCTGTAATGCAGTAGTGTAACATGTTACTTTGGCTAATTCAGTAATCACATTACAGATGCTGTAAAATAATAATCCTGTTACTTGCATTACTGTTAATCCTCCAACTATCTGTAAAACGGCAGCATGGAGTGAAGAACTCAAGCATCCCTTTTAATGTGCGCTCACAACACTCGCTATTTCACATGAATGACACATCGGCTTGAGTCCATGGAGGAGGGCATCGAAAATGGTGATATGGTTATGAACACTCCTTTGGATTTGTTGCACAAAAGGTCAAGAGCGTGACAGGGAAGTGTAAACTACGCCCCAGTCAAAAACAACTCTCCACTGCTGCAAACTCTGCATCAAATCTTTCCTGCAAAGATAGCGGTTACTGGGAAAGGGTTACTTGTTGTGAGAGGTTGTATACAATGCCTGCTAGTGGAGTGTTTAGTGTCTTTATTAAAACAAGGGCAGAGAGCAACACTGAAAACTCTCCTTAACAATAACGATGTTTTCATTCTTCTGCTGACCTGCTTCGGCATGGGTTTACAATCATTACGGGTTGTCTGGTGTATCCAGTGGTTGCTGCTGCGGTAGCCATTAACTCAGATGTAACTGTAGGAAAGCAGCAGTTTAATCAGATGTGGAACACATTTCTTTATAAAACAAGAACAAAGAGTCACACACAAAGCTTGTCTTGGCAGAGAAGATGATTTTACACGCCCCCTGAGCGGTTTTGGCATCAATTTTAGATGAAGCAGTTACAATCTTAGGCCCCGTCCACACAGACACAAATTCAGGAGTACACGCAAAAGTTTTTTGTCGTATCAGCATTTCATCCACATGGAAACAGCGTTATGGGAGGCCGTAAATGCTACTTTTTGAAACCGGGTCCCAGAGTGAACAAATCTGTAAACGCTTACCATTTCATTTCTGTATGGACAGCCAACCGTATCTTTCTTGAAACGATTACGCCACACATAATGTAGCCCACTTACGCCGCATGCGCAGTCGGACCAAAACAATAGCGGTTGTGTTTATGCTGCAGAGGCTATTGAGCTTATTATGGCTTTTACAGTGAAATCTGATGCTCCTTTACCACCACCGAGAACAGCATACACCAGATGTTCTTTAATCCACCACGGGGAACAACCAGAAGGGCAACCAGGAGAAAGTTTGTAGCAGTTTTAATCTCAAATATATATATGCAATGGATATGAGTCGACCTGGCGTGTTAGGTTTGCTGTTTCCTGTCGACAGGGCTTTTTGATTTAACTTTTAGGAACACAAAATTCAGTCAGGCATTTCAACAGGCATCCCGGATACATGCTGTCAGCCATATACTAGGTTTTGACCTAGTCTTGTTCTATGAAGGTCTGTTTTGGTCTGATTTTCAAAACTTTGCTATCATCATTTTTTATATTAAAGAGCAGAAAAAAGAGCTCTTGTGTTTATCCTCCTTAGTAAAATGAGGAATTGTGCTACTGGTATTGTTGTGTAGAATTAATAGGAGGCAGCGACTATCTTATGTTGACTTTATTTACACAACTTGACTCAACATAACACACGACAAGACAGACTTGACTGCCCACTAACTTTTTCTGGAGCACACTAAGTCCTGTCTTGTAACATCATTTCTTGTGTTGACATCACTCATGTTATGCCTTTTACTGCATGAAATAGTGACAGGTGACAAGGAATAATGAGAACTATCGGCAGCTGTGAACTGGCCCTGAAGATACAGTACCCTTTGACATTTTTGATCATAATACTAATAGAGACTTTATTCTTTAAAACACTAAATTGAATATTTTGACAGCTTTAATGCGTGATATATCCCTGGTTATCATAATTTAACTTCACCATGTTATTGTAAGTTGCATGTTTCCTTTTAAAGTAACATTTAAGATCAATGCATACTATTTATACCTTCTGTTTTTAAAAGCATTTCCATGCATATCTCAAGAATGTGCCTGTTGCACAGAACAGGCTGTGGTTGAAATAGAATACATATGAAAAGGGGCATTTATCCTTCCAGAAAATCTGCAACATTTTCTCTTTGCTTTGCATTTCTTCTCTTCCTCTGCAAACCTTTTCATCTTATTGAGGTTTCACCGCATTACTACAGGGACTTTCAACCACAGGGCCAAATCCTCAAGGTACACAGTACACAGGCCCTGTTCCCACAGACTTTCAAACACCCCTATCAGCCCATGTCTGCACATCTCTCCCTTACATCTCCCTCACAGTCTGTAAATCACCAAAGCTCACTCCTGGGCCTGCTGAATAAACGTGCCGGAGTCGCTGACTAATTGATGGCGTTACAATCTGAACTGGTTCATGGCGGTGCTAAATTGGAAACACCGGGGGAGGACGAGAGAGAGATGTTGGTAGTAAAGAGAGGGAGGAGAGAGAGGGAGCTCAGGGGATGTAGGGAGGAGACGGAGGGAGAGAGAGGAAGAGGTTTTGATGACAGAGCATGAAGAGGAGGAGAGAGGGGAGGGAGGTAAACAAGATGCTGATAAGAAAGACAGTCAAGGAGGCGGTTCGAGGAGAAACACAGCTAGACAGAGAGGAAGAGTTCTGAAATTCATCTCCGCCTGCACAAAAATACCAACACACTGAGTGGAGAAATCAGACTGAAACAAGTATTGTCTGATGAGATGCCACCCTTTCTGCAGCACCATGTTGGTTCATGTGTATTCATGAATAACACTCTTTCAAAAGAAAAATAATCTCTGAATTACTACAAGAAAATAAATTAGCCAGGTTTAGGTGTTGTTGTGGAGCAATCTTGATCATTGTTAAAAGACAGGTTGGCGATAAGGAATAGGAAACTAAAGCCCTTTTCACATTGTCAGATTTCAGTGGGATATCTAAACCTTACATCAATGAAAATTCACTGAGGACTATTGGTGGAATCAAGTTGTCCTGTTGCTATGCCTACATAAGAGGTAGAAACAGATGCATGAGGCAAAATAGTGTCATCCTGCAGCAATGCATTTGGCAAAATCAATTTCCTCATGACTGCAAATATGCCTGAAAAATAGAATCCAGGTAAAGGTCAAAACCTTTTTGTTATCACACAGTAGGTTGAAAGCCATTTGTCTTCCTAACTTTACTCTTATACAGCCCAAAACCAAGTCATGGCATTCCTTGTCCATAAAAGAAGCCTGTAACATTTTTGGTAGTCATCCCTCCTTGGAATTAAAGGCTTTGGTGACTTGACACAATTTTTTATGGCAAACTTACATGGGAATGATCACTGTTTCCAGGGCCCTTTTCACCAAAATTCACCAACACTAGACTGGAAATGGCCATCATAAACTTTATCAATTTGATTGGTAAATATTTGTTTGAGTATAAACCCCAGGGCAAAGGTTTCTTCAGTGCATCATTTAAAGAAAAAGTCAAAGAAAAAAGTCAGTTGTATCCTACAACTGGTGAGATACTGGCGGAATCATTGTACACACAATGGCCCTCATTTATCAAAGTTATGTAGAAACCAGTGCAGATTTGAATTTAGAAATCATCTTATGACAAGGTCCATGTGATTTATGAAATGTGCGTATCCAGCCAATCACAGTTTACGAATATCAGGTGTTGATAAATGTAGCAGCTGAAAATTACCCCTATACATTCCCAATTCAGCTGGCCTCGCCCCCGGAGTTTAAGATATGGATGTACATAAAGAATCCTGCTCCCCTTATTAAAGCGTCCATTTCCAGGTCAGAGAAGTAAGGAACATTAAATATTTGATGTTTTTCAGCCTGAAATGTGGCATTAAAGGGAATCAGAAACAACAGTGTTGTTGTGGACAACTGAACTCTAGCTGAAATTAGAAATATGATTTAAAGACGCATTATGTATAAAATGTATATGAAATTTTCAAAATGATTTATGTTCAGATTATAATATGATCAATGTTCCTTACATTTGAGTTTTATGTGGTCAGATCTTTAAATAGCGACATAAAAGCATGTCTTGGGTTTTAAAAGAAGCGGCATGTTTACAGGAGGCCAGCCCAAAACTTACCGACTGTGAGAAGAGCGGCTGCAATACCTCAGTTTCAGATATTATTATTAATGTTGGTTAACTGTAAGTGTCAGGTAGTGATTTGCTGGTTTACAGAAGAGATAAACTGCTTCTTCTGAGTATTTATAAACCTGGAATGTCTGGTAGCTTATAAAACAAATAATAATTTCAAACACATTATAATTTCTATTTTTAATTTCAATAGATTTCTTGCCAAACATATCAGTTGTAAATTCTTACATTTTAGGGCACTGGATGAACTCCTGTCTCTTCCAGCCTCTAGCTGTGTGTTGGTGTGCAATTACTTGCTCTGTTAATCAGGTTGCACACTGGCATTTTAAATGGCAGGCTCAAGTGGACACTTAAAGAACTACAGATTTTGCTCTTGCACTTCTTTCTTTAACACTTGAGGTTACTGCTTTGTCTCACGCTGTGAGATGCATGTGTGAATAACCAACTCAAGGCTGATTCAGCCTGGATGCAAGGCAGCTGTGTGTCATAGCCTGATTTTCATTTTAATGTGCATGTTAGTGAAAGCTTTGAGACTGCATGAAACTTAAGAATAGAGGGCTCGTCTGTTTCTGTTTTGATCTGCACGTATCTCCCTGCCAGAACGTGTTGACCATGTTTAAGCAGACATGCATGTCATCATTGGTGTAACATGTCATTGGTAAGATGAACACAGTATTTCTATTCTTTCTCTGACTTATCTAGGGATGTACCGAGAGGCAGAGTTGAACAAAGACTACCGAGACTTGACTTTGATTACATGAATGAGAAACTGGTCAAGACGACAACACTACAACATTTTAAAGGGCAGGCAACATATCAAATGGTAGTTCAGAACCAAAGTTGGTGCTTTTTAAATTGAAAGCCCGACAGCCTCTTGCACCTGCTATGTGTAGGTTATGCCTTGAATATGGCACAAAGTCACTACTAAACCCAACACTGAAACTAGTTAAGTTGTAACTCAAGTTGTGTTAATGTTTGGTTGCACTACGGAGATGTAAGGTTGATCTTAAAGGTCACATATTATGCAAAATACACTTTTTCATGCTTTTCTGACAAAAAATATGTGCCCCTGGCCTGTCCACAATCCTCCCAGGAATCAGAAAAATCCATTCCCTCCCCCCTCTCTTTCTCCACCTTTCAGAAAATGTGTGCTGAAACAAGCCGTACTCAAATTTTTCCCCTCATGATGTCATGTGGTGAGTTAGCAACACCCCCAGGTTCAGTTGGCCCTCCAAAAATCATATATTGGAGTGTTTTTTTTCAGCAGCAAACTTCACAGGCAGTTTTTGGGGACTTCTAAGACCAATATAAACTTGTCTAAAGAGGTAAAACATGTGACCTTTAAGTATTAGAGCTTAACGTCCAAACTAACCAAAGTATTGCTGCAGTTTTAACCCAGTGTTTGTTACAGCGCTGCCTTCAGACAGACTAATGGCTAAAAATAACTTACACTACCTGTGGTTTATCCTCAAACAGTGCCAAAAGTTTGCGCAAAAATATGACAAAGCGTTTTGCTTAGGTGATTAGCAGAGCCTACACTCTAGACCATTATAATATAAAGAAAAATTATAATGCTGACATTGAGGTGAAATCATCTATAAGGAGAGATAATTCAACAGTGGACTTTGGAAATGATCTCTGCTCATGGAAAACATATATACAACATATCTGAGTCATAACTTAAGCCTACTTTGAAATGTAAGTAGAGCATAAACTCTGTCATGGGTAAGAACTTCCATTCAAAGTAGCCTATGTTTGAACTTATGTATAGCTGGTGCAACACAGTGGTTTGCCATTTCTGTGAAGATGTCTTGTTCATACAACTTTTATTCTTACTTCTGCGGCTCGTTTAGGCTTTACAATGGCTATAAAATGAATCATTTCACTTGTATGTTGATTTCTTGGGCTTAAATTTATGAAGAGAGACAGGAATGTGACAGCAGACACAGCCAACACGCAGAACATAAATCTGGTATGAATTCTGAGATGTTGTGTGCCATAGCCATGACGCAGCAAACCCAGTCCAGAAGAATCCAGGAGCAGCTTGAAATTATCTAGAAATGTGCATTAAAGGTTTATGAAGAGTGAAACTCTTTTATTTTTTCTAATTTTCAGGAGTGCATGTGTGAAAATAACTTTGAAAATGCTCCTGTTGTTTGTCTCTCCCCATGTTTCTCTCTCTCCTCATTTCCTGCCATATCACTTCTGTCAGTTATGCTATACACCGAAAAAGATGGAGCCAGTCTGGAGACTATTTGTCAAAAAGCTTCATTCTCTTCTTGAAAATTTAAAGCATAGGCACACTCACTCTTGGGGACCAAGACAGAAGGAGAAAAGCAGTGATAGAGAGACAGAGCACCGGACGGGGAGGAGGAGGGTCGGGGGTCTGTCTTTGATCTCGGTGCATGTCTGCTTTGCTGTTTTCCTTCAAGGCTTCCTGGTAAGTTTCAGTAGACACCAGCCGGTCCACTCTCAGGGATCGGACGCTAATGGATCAGTTAAAGGGGCCTATGCTTTATGGCAAGGCTAAGTGTTATCACGTGGGGTTAAAGACACTGACCATGGAGCAAACTCCCGGCAGATAACCGCTCCTCTGAGGGATTACAGTAGGCTCTGTGCCAAAGTCAGGAGGCAACTGAAGGAAAGTGGTGCCCTTTCTTTGTTTTGTTTTGATTCAGTGATGTCTCTTAGATCTCTATCCTTGCATTTCTGTCTTTAGTGTCCTTTATATCTCCACTTTTTCTTATTTTAATTCACACACACATTAGAGAATACTACTCTAAAGCTTTCTGTTTGAAACCATTTGTCAGTCGCCCAAGACAGAAAGCTGACGATGGATTCCAGAGATTGAGGTGACCCCTTTCATACGGCAGTTTATCCATGAGACCTGTCAGAGCCGACTGCTTCAAATAGGACGCAGGACCCGTCAGATAAGGATCACAAAGACAGAGACATGCCTCCTGAAGTGATCGTTCTGCGTCTGTGTTTTTGTTTAACGAGCAGGCCCGGGGCTAGGATTGACAGCTCATAGGCTCTCTCTAATTGAATGTGATAGATTCAGTCATTAAGTTAATTGGCAGCTGGTTTTGATCATGACCTGTCACACTCACTCACAGATTTTATGGCATCGTTCCTGTAGTCAGTTGGGAAAGCGGGTCTCACAGTTAATAGCAGGTCTGTGAATCTCACTGGAGATTTCACCGGTGACTTTTCATCACGTCATGATCACAACACGTGTTGCTCCTGACGCAAAGGTAACACAGATCAGTGGGTCAGGGACAAACTTTTATTGAGTTAGTTTTCTAAACGAAGTCCATACTGGGGGATGTCAGCAGAGCTTCAGTCTTACTTTGTTTGCATGAAAAGTACATATTCTGTCAAAAAAAAAAAAAAAAAAAAAAAAAAGAACTGTCAGAGGCAGCACACAAATAATTTCCATTTCCACTTCCCCTTGTTTTTGGAAATTACTTTATTTCTAGCTTTTAAAGTTAATGAAAATATTTAATTTGTGATGTTTTCTCCACATTGCTCTTTCCTCCTGTTTAACTTGATATCAAACTACTGATTGAGAAAACTCAAAACAAAAAAAGAAGTCATAATTTCTTTGTAGAAACAAAAAAAAAGTCCTTCCTATAAACCTTCATTATTTTGTCTAATTACTGGATCTTTCACAGGAGTTAAAATGCCCTGGTCTGCTGCATTGAATTATCTGAGTCTTTCCAACCAAAATAACAAACCAAAACACCCTGTTATCAAAATAACACCCTATCAGCTGACTGCACGGGTAAACTTCCAGGTCTATAGTCCTCGTCTTCATGCTTTTTCATCGATAAATTAGTTAACAAGCTACACTGCCAAGCAACATGTAGCTTAAGTTTATGATTGTGTGTTTTCAGCTGCTCATATGCGCTGAGGCAGAGAAGTACATAGTCAATGAAAACTTAATGTCATTTAAAGTAAAGAGCTCTTGAACCTTTCCAGTCAGTTTTCAGTCACGTTTGATTTGACAATTTTTTGGGTCAAAAAGGTCAACCAATTTTAACAAATACATTTCAGACAATAAACTCCTCCTGTATCAACTAATTTTTGATCAAACTCTCAATCCAAGGAATTTTCACCCCAAAGCTGAAACACTCCTCTCAGCACACCAACTGTCTCAGTGCTGTGAGACCTGTTGTAAAATAGCCAATAACACGTGTTTCAAATTGGCCATTGGTTATAGATTGGTTTACAAGGCTGGCTGGTTATCGGCCTAGTGGCATTTCCCCGTGTTGATAAAGCACCAGGGAGTTGTGGGTCAATTAGTTTGCCACAGTAGAAATTCCTGCAGACAACCAATTAAAGCTCTCCGCCTGCACTCGTGCTGCACTCTCTTCCTGTTGACGGCTCACGCAGTTATTCTGAGCCTCCGGCAGCTCTTCTCTCTGTCGGTGTTAAATCTTATTGTAGGTCCTCCAGGAGACCTCCAGACTCAGATGAAATTACTTAAAGAAAAGGTTAAAGTATGTGCATTGTGATTGGGTTTCCTCTTTGTCCTTTTTAGTTGCTGGAAAGCTGCATGCTATAAGATAAACACAATATGTAAAGAAATAAACAAAATCAAAAAGGGTTAAAGGGAGTTCATGTGTTCAAAGGAGCAATTCAGTGCAGGGATGATTGGACCGTAGGCCAAAGTGGTAGGGAGTGTAGACAAAAGACGACAGGAGATGATTGCAGGGAATCAATTTTCCATTCTGCTCACTCCGACTTTGTCACAATAGCCTCAGAGAGCAAACCTATCTTCTGTGTGGAGGAGGGGAAACTTTTATCTTTTCCCCTCTTTCTGCATTAAATGAAAAAACACAAAGGCGCTCGCTGTCACAAGCTTTTATTGTGAAGTTCTTTGTTCATGTACAGGCTGCAAATTGTTGTTTTTGTGACGTGACACAAACGGGGCATAAAAGTAAACACTGGTCCATTGTGGGACAAAGGCATAGGCTTGGAGATCACCAGATTCTTATTTTGCAGGCGAGGAAGAGCAGCTGAGTCAGAGCATTTGTGTGTAAGATGAAAAAAGCTTTATAATGACCATCAAACTCTTTTCAGCTGTTTCATGCACGTATGCATACATTTTTGTTGTCACCAGAACAACGTATCTGTGAAATCTTTCAGAGCTGTAGTTTCACCTCCTCTCCTATGAGACGTCTCTTTCCATCACCCCATTCCTATGACCCTCCTTCTTCTTCGCGTTAAGATTGGCGAAGAACAAGGAAAGAGGTAGATGATGAGGCACAAGCAGTGCTGGACTGAATATGTCCTTGATTTTCTCTCCCCTTCCTCTCTCAGTGTTTGATAGCTCGTTTTACTAAGTGGAGATGGCTGTGGATCAATAATATCCATATCTGTTTTTTTTAGATGGAATGGGTTTTGACTATAGCCAACACCGGGACAAAACTATTTGGCTCAAATCTGTCAAATGCTTGTCAATACAAAGTGACACATGTATGGTTCTCTTTGTGTAAAATTATATGTATATATATATGCAAATCAAGAGCAGTGTTCTCACCAGAGCTGCATATGCCTGCTTTGTCATTACGTCTTGTTGCTCTGATTGGCCTGTAATAAATATGACAGACAGAATGTTCATCCAATCACCCTTGAAGAATTTTTCAAAAGCTCTTTCAACACTTTCAATGGCCCGTTGACCTGATGGATGTGAAATATTTCCTGTGCAATGAATATATGAAACAGTTGAGTATGTCAGGGTCGTTCTCCATCATGATGAGTTGAAGAAATGACAAGAATGACAATGAATTGTATTTTTTCCCTTTGTTTTGAAACTTTTGACGTTACATTCTATGGGATGCATTCAGGTTCGAGGAACGAGTGAAAAAGAACAAACCGGTGACGTTATCACACCAATCACTCACAAGCTGTGTGAAATGCACATCATTACACCCACCCAAAACTTGTTGTGAATTTTTCACACTAGGGATGTAACAGGGACTTGGGGACTTTTGCATTTATTAAAGAGAACATAATTATTTTACCCTTTTAAGACAACTTTATATTGTTCTTAGAGGTCCCCAAAACATGCCGGTCAAGTTTGTTGCTGAACAAAACACATATAGGATTTTTGCATGTCTAAAAACCCTCTGTTTTAGCTCTTCTCAGAACGAGCCGTTTCTGTGTCTGTGGCTTTAAATGGTAATTAGCTGTCTGACCACACCCCTATCAGGAAATGATTGTGGCACTCCTGATGTTGCAATGTTACAGACACTTTTATCCAAAGTTAAGGACCTGACTGGGATTTGAACCACCAATCTCCCAGATCAAAAACAGCAGGGTAACTCACTGAGCTATCCAGCATCCCCATGATCATCATCATCATGAGGGTAAAATCTTAGAACGGCTTGTTTTAGCACACATTTTCTGAAAGGTGGAGAAAGAGAGGAGGGGAGGGAATGGATTTTTCTGGTATTTTAGGGGATTGTGGACAGGCCAGGGGCACATATTTTTTGTTAGAAAAGCTTGATAAAGTGATTTTTGCAAAAACGTGCCACTGGTGTGAATCTTTGCGCATCTTTTCGAGATGATGATTTGCCAAGTGGCTCCTCATGTTACTCATATTCCCCATCGAGTGCATCGCCACAGTCGACAGTGTCTGCATACTATATTTGTTTGTCCATCACCTTTTCTCCCTTCTCATTTCTTAACACCGGAAAACCAGAAGACTTCAGCACATATGAGTTAAAAGTCCCAGGAGCCTCCAGTCTCAAACATTTAAGTTGTTTGGGTTTCCCCATAGACTTGTATTCTCCCTTGCCATTCATAGCATCCTCCATTTTCGTGCTGTTAGTTTAAGCCAGTGAGTGGAGTGCAAAGGATGATGGGTACACAAGGTCTAATGGGAACTGTCTAGTGATACAGCAGTATTAACGATACTGGTACATCTTAAGTGTTCACACATTTCCAACTGAAGATAGTCCAAATTTTCAATATTTGTCTGTCTGACACTACATTTTTGATACCACATGCTTTAAACAATACAATATGCAACATTTTTACATTTGATAGTACCAAAATCATACATTTTTATTTCAATCCAAAGATGCTGGAAGTGGATATACAGTATATAAATAGAGGGAGAGCTTGCATCAAGAGCCAGTTAATTGCTAAAACAGAATGATACTGGGAGAGAAGATGTTATTTCCTGATTATTTCCCAGTGGTTACTCCCTGAAGAAGTTAGAAACACACTAACACCTCTACAGACATGAAGGAAGATTCAGAATTTTGTTTTATGACGTACTTCTTTTTGCCTGAATGCCTCTCCACTCCATCCTCCTTCACTGCCATATCCTTGCCAGCTGTTCAATTCACCAGCTAATACTTTTATTAAATCTTTTTAGCGTCCTTTAAAGATGCATACACTGATATGTCTATTACACATAAATAGACAGCAGTGTCTTGTGATCTTGAACTGGAGACTGATTACAGCCTCACAAACACTGACACCCATAAAGTCAACCTAAATATAAAAATGGTTGAAAAATCAGAGAGGAGAATTAGTGGTGGGCAGTAAACCGGTATCTCTGCCATCACTGGTAAAATTTCTGCCATGGAATGGATTTCTGCAACGTCATTACTGGTTTAAATGGGTGCAAAAAGTTGTAGCACCCACGTAAGGCATAACTGATGCTGCAGCTAGAGTAGCAAAGTGACAGAAAACAGCTGAGTCTGGGCCCAGTCAGTAACATGTTTTGCTCTCCGTTATGGCAGCCAGGTAACTAATTTAATGTCACCCACTTGTGCCGATGTACTTAATTTGCAATACGGTAAACAGGTTAAATCTGTTTTTTCCTCTCAAATTTTGATGTCTTTAATAACAGCAACATAGCAACTGTGGTCACGTTGAGTGTATCTGTCGGTCTGTCTGTGACTTTAACACAAGCTGGGCTGTCTTGGTTTGTATTAAGCCCAGTGCTGCAGTGAGAGTCTGTAAATACTGCAGCTGCATTAAGTTGACAGTGCAGATGCTAAGTTGAATCAATGATAAATGTAAAATCCTTTATAGTAAAAGTCTGTAGCTGTTACTATTTCTTGAGTGCTTTCATTGTGAACGCTCCAGTAGGAAATATGGTATGGTCAATAGCAGCTTGACGCACCTCAAGATTACAGAAGCAAAACTTACAAATACAAGAGCAGTTACAAAGAAGTTAACACAGAGAGACTTAATAAATCATTTTCAGGGATTCTAAGCTCAGACTTGAGTTCAGTATGCCACCACAGGTTTGTTTGAGGGGGTTTGTAGCATCTGATCCAGCAGATGAGTTTTCTATTTTAATTCTGTAATACCGTCATATAACAACGTTGTCATGAAGACCAAGAGAAATATCATGATACAATATTTAGGCCAGTGTTTCCTAACAATTTTTTGTTGGAACTCCCCTACATGTACCTAAGAAAAGCAGAGCCCCCCACCAGGACCCAAGAGAGAAGAAAAAGTGACACACTGCCGCCAAAAATCAACATAGATTTTAATTGTTGTACTGATAAAACCCTAAAAATGGCCTTCGTGTGCTTTGCTTATCAAAAGAACTTTGTATAAACAACAAATCTAAATCAAATTTTGGCAGCTTTAGAGTAGACAATGCCTCGCCCCCAACACCCCCCCCCAAAGATTGGCGCCCGCCCGAAGGGTCCCGGACCCTAGGTTGGGACCCACTGATTTAGGCCATAGAAACAGGTAGCATTGTTGTCTGATTTTAGCTTTTACAGTGTCAAATTCAAAATTCTGGTAATGTGACAACTCTACTCCTTCATGATGCCAAAATGTATTATGGGGAAAACATGTCCATGAAGATTGATAGAAAATGTTTACAAAGCTTTCACACATGCAGCTCATCCTGAAAATTTCATATAAAAGCTCATATAATGACAAAACAGTTCCTCACTCACAAACCAGTGTTGTTCTTTGTACACATCCACACAATCCTCCTTTTAGCCTAAAGTGTAAAACATCAAAGATGAACCTCATAAATAGATCTGATTCAGTCACACACACCTGAGCACAGCCTGACCTCTGTGTGTGAGCCAGGGGCCTCAAATAAAACAGAGTTGGTTCCTGGGATCGTTGTCCTCCTGGCAGCTACAACTACATGCACAACCACTTATGATCACTTATAACAAGTCGGCAGACACGGCCAGCGTCAGCTGATGCACGCCGACAGGCACAAGGAGCGGCACCCCAGGAGAATCTGCCTTTAAAGGCCAATTATCCCATGGAGCCGGTGTCGTTTCAAAGGCCAACAGTAGAAGATGCTGGCCCCTGATAAGGTACACATGTGTTCCATCACACTTAATTGAAGCAGGGTTTCCTGAAAAAGAAACAAGCCTGCAGCAGAATGACAAAACAAACAGATTTAAGGACATAACAACTGTATTTGTAATGGGAATGTTTTCATGGTGCATGGAAATCGCAGTTTGTGGGGCATATTCCTTTCTGAAAAAGTCATAGTTCAGCTCAGCGTGGTGAATGTTGTGAGTGTGTTTTTTTTTTTTACTGGACATCATTCTGTCTTGGAGAGCGCACCATGACGAGAGCTTTCCAAACCTTCCCAAATCTGATTACAGGTCTGCAAAAACCTCAAACAATGCCGTGGCAAGCATGTCACTTACGGTCACAAGCCAAAGTCCTTCTCTGATTTTTTTCCCCCCTCCTTTCTCCTTTCTGCCTTTTCATCCTTATGATCTGAAGTTAAGAATAAAGACATTAGTCATGAGTTTTAACAGGAAACACCCAAAACAAATTTACAGTTAAAAGCCCAGAGCTGCATGGAGGGAAGATAAATCTTGATTTATGTATAGTGTAAACAAAAAAGCTGCATATTGTTGCTTTAATTTTAATCAGAGTTCTATGAAAATGGACTGCTTCATGCTGTTTTATCTGTAAAAGTAACCAAAGAATGCCTCCTGTCTCTCAATGCATGCCATGGCTCCCAGCCTTTTCCCATGATCCTCTAGGATGTACTTAGCATTTACAATTTCTCATTTACAGGGATATCATTACCTCTCTGGCACGGAGCCCTGTTTTTTGAATCCCTCTCTTTAATGTTAAATCATGTGGACATTAAAGTCTTTCCTTGACTTACAAGACATGACATCTCTGGAAACATACAACCCAGGTCAAAGATGGAGCTCATTAAAGGATTGCACACGACCACAAATTCACAGAGAGAAAAAGCGGGGATAAAGAGAGAAAAAAATGTTTAGTTAAATCATACTGCAGTCGTTGGGGAAGCTCAGCTTTGTAGAGATGAGAGACAAAGACTTTTTTTTTTTTTTGCAGACGGCTCAATAAGGCGCTCCTGTCATTCTCAGTTTATCACGGGGAAATTGTGTTTGTTATCGACAATGTCTTTTAACAAGCACTGCAAGCAGCGAGGGGGGGATATGACTGTAAGGAGATAAAACCTCAAAATAATGCACGCTATACTTGCCTCCCTCTGAAGTTAAATTAAGGCCATGTTTCATGGAAAGGTCAGACATGATTAAAAGCTGGTGCATGCACAAACTGTTTCCTCTCTTCTCAGTGGCACGTAACTATTACGGTACCTGCTTTTTTATAGTCTCCATTTAGCATATCATGTCCTTATCCTGATCAATGAAGTATTCTCCAAAATTTTTGCTTTAAAAAACTAGTCTAAAACTTGACAGGCACAACCCATGCATTCTCACCTACAGTGTACAAAGAGATCTCAAATTGACTCTTGAAGTCTTCACAGCGTCCACAGCCAACATTCAGCCAGGCATAACTTCAGCTAACTGTTTGTCTCATTAACTGCAGTTTTGTATCTCATTAAACCAAGCCAGGGGGACGCTTAATGACCCCACAGACAAGCAAATTACAGAGTTAATATTGCAATCTTTAATTAGACTTTACTAGCAAAGTTATTTTAAAGTCTTGTTTTTTTCCGTAGATATGCTAAAGCTGAGGCTTCATCTCCACAAGACAAGTTTACACATCCCATAACTGCTCAATAATCCCATTCGCTTTAATTGGACCACTTTTTTTCTCTCCACCCCCCCCCCACACACTCTTAAAATGCCCAACATCATGATGCAATTTGGGTTTTTAATCACCGTTTTAGCAGTTACAGCGCGGCTGTCCGATTTCCTGCTACAAAAAGTGTGTAGCGCCATTAGCGTGAGTAATTCCACACAGCAGGCGTCCAGTTGTGCGTGTGATTGTGAGAGGAAAACAACAAGCTGACTGATGGAAAACCTGACTTTGTGTCGCTTATCGTCCTGCTGTATTGTGGTTGTTTTCTCTGGCAAATACATCCAAATGAGGCAGGAATACCTCTTGGCCTGTGTTTTTATGCAAGGTCACACTGGGTTTCAGGTGTGCTTAGTGTCATGTTGCCTTTTGTAACACGCGACATTCCCACAAGATTTCCTAAATGGATCTGGAAAGTGCTGGATAGTTATTGCAAGGTCAGCAGTGAATCACGGAGTGGATGGCAGACCACTGGGGAGTGTGGTGCAGCTCTGGGATACTTTGCTACTGTGTCATTGTTACATTAAGAGAGGTCAAGGTCGGGCTTTTGCCGTGTTTCCACAAAGAATCCCCTCTTCTCCTTGTACGTCACTCTGTGAACAACTACGCATCTTTAGGAAAGTGTATTTTTGTATATTCCCAGTGCCATATATCTGACAACATGGAGGCTCATCTCACGGCTTTGGCTCAGTCTGACACAGAAGTCAAACAAGCAGAGCCACGCAGCAGGTCAGATATTGAAAATGGTGCACTTATAGAGTGAAAGCAAAACAGAGAGAGTCCTTGTCTTGTGTAAAGGTTTGTCTTATATAAATGCAGTCAGGGCTGGGGTGATATCTGATAAAATAGATCAAAATTACATTATTGGCTTTTATAGCCCACTGAAAACATAGCCCAAAGGTATGCTATTTGGCAGAGAGCAGCTCGTAATATGTCGAAGAATTGTTACCATCTGGCATGACTGCAGGGAATGCGTCTCTCTTAAAAACCTCAAAGTCCAAATGATAGAAGTAAAACCCTGCATTCATAACCAGGTTGCCTTTTTATGGACTCACGTCCACATCGATTTGGCCCTGCAGTGTCTTGAAGACAACTTGTACTATTTAGAAGAATTTTTTTTCCTTCCAAATGGGGCTTTCACCTTTTTTCTTGGATTTTATGACATCCAAATGTAGCATCATATCTTGCGCATGACAACCCATGGCTTAAAAGAGGAGTTTTTTTTCTTCTGAATTTGTCATTTTTGTTTCAATGCTAGAGTGGCTGCATTTCCCAACCTAGAAATATCCCGAGAGGTCATTTTGACTGCGTGACTACAGACTCTATCTCTGGTGACAGATATCCAATACAAACAGAAATCGAGCATAAAGTGTTAGTTCAAACAGGCCACGGGGTCAAGCACTGTGATAATTGAGATCAGCTAATCACATGCAACCATCATCAGCTGACGGTCAGCTGATTAGCTCTAAGCATACAAATAGCGCTCATGCTGCCTTATTGAAACTGCTTTAGCCTGGCTGTGCTCTGCCGCTCTATCTGCAAAATGCTACTGCAACCCTCCTCCATCCCAGCTCCTCCTTCATTTTGCTTTGACTTAATTAGTGGCATTGTGTTGTCATTGATGCCTGCTCTGCCCTCGGGTTCTTGCTGCTTCTTGGCATAGAGGAGCAGGAACGTGTGTTGTTCATGCATGCTTCCACATAGGCTCGTGGAAGCTGATCCCAGAACAGCCACACCACCGAACGTGAATAACAGCAACAAGTTTTTATTAATACCTGCTATTAGAGAAATATTTTTAGCTTCAAATCATGAGGGTTTCTTGAAAAAGTGGTCCTGACTGGAATGCATTTATTGTGTCAGGACATCCTTTTTGAAAGCAAAGTAAAACCAAAATTGTCATTTAACAAGTTTATTTAGACAGTTTTGTAATATTTTATGTTGTGAAATACAGCGAGCTATAATCATTCCATATAAAAGCACAGGTCTTTTTAAATAAGTATTTTATCTCATATAAAAAACAACAAATAACAACTGGATTTATTTGGTTTGATTAGGAGACGTTTAACTTTAATTATTCAATTTCAAAATTAAAGAATAATGTATGATGGACTATATAGATAGTCCATTATAGATTTCTGGACTGGAATTTTCCTGATCACTGGAAAGTTTGGGTGTGACTTTTCTGGTTAACATTGCAGTGCACTTAGTACTTTCTCTTATTAATTTAACTAACATTTTCATGCTAACAGGATAGAGCTATTTGCTCTGTTTTTCAGAACAATGTTTTTTTCTTTTGCCAGTTGCTAATTGCAAAAAAAATAAAATAAAATAAACTTGCTACAAAAGTGTTTTTACATTTATTGTGATCATTTCTTATTTGTTGTTTGTCAAACCAATTTGTCAGTGCTAATTTTTCATGCTTTGTCTGACTGGCCCCTCTCCAAGATGGCAGACTCCATGGAAGGGACCCTTCCTATGTATGAATAAAATGCTTATTCTTTGTTTCACCCATCCATTTTCTACACTGCTTATTGTGTTCGGGGTAACAGGGGGCTGGAGCTTATCCTAGCTGTAGGCGGGGTACACCCTGGACTGTTCGCCAGTCACTTGCAGCGTATTTTTAGTTAATAAAAGTAAACCCATTTTATATATTCAGTTTATTAAACACTAATTTGGTTAGGGCAATTTACATATAGCATGCTTCATTTTTACCAAGTGTGCATGTAGCATGTAGTGGTACTTTACCACTACATGCTACAAGGCAAAATATTACACACTGCAGCTTTAAACTACTAAAAATCTAAAATTGGTCCAACAGGGAACTCATTTTGTGACTGATTGATGATTGTTGCCAAACTGCCAAGATACAATTGCCACTGTAAAGATTTATTAACTTGAGTGCAGCAAAATCTGTGCAGTCAAACTGGCTGCCTGTGGTCTTTCTAGGTAGAAGTGATTCAACTTTTGGAACTTTTTGAAGTTTGGGCCCAGCAGCATTGTAACTTTGATTCAGCAAATTATATGTAGGGCTGTCAAACCACAATTTATTTCTGAACTAATGTATTTAATTGCAAATAATCACATCCTTTTTATTGCATTATAAAATTCTATGAAATTGCATCTAAAACTGTTTTTGTGTAATTTCTACCATCTTAAACTAAGGGTAACTGACTTCCTGTTTGAATACAGAATGCTTTTATGGGTTGACTGAAGATTATGATATAAATCAAGCAAAGAAAAAGGAACTTGTGATGGATTAGAAAGGAAATAAGGAGGCATTAAAGAGGTAAATGCTTGACAACACAGTACACAGATGACTTTCGACTTGTCCACTGAGCTGTCTGAGTTTTTAAAGTGAAAAGAGACATTAAGGAGCAGTAGTGGACTTATTTTACATCACTGTAGCTGCAGGGAAATGTTGCTGTGTGGCTTAACCAAAGTGAGGTCTGTGCTCGCCGAGTGCTTTTCTAGTTTGATTATTCTTGACTGCCCTAGTTATATGTAATACAAATGTGAACAGTCTGGTAAGATCTTTCTAGTGTTTCTAGTGTAAATGGCAATCTTTTTGTCCTACATAGGCAAAATAAGATAGCAAAAAGTGTGGAATCAGTTCTAACTTTTTTAAACAACATGGGCTAAACTGTGTAAGTCCTCTGTCTGGACTAGAAGACGTTATCTCCCAACATTTTAACCCCTGTTTCTCAGAGCTACACCCTTCTAATCGCACTCCTGTACACAGTTTCAGCCCCCATTACCTTATTATGAGATTACAATGTCAGTGTGCTCAGAATTGTCACAATTACAGTAAGTGCTGGAGTAATTTTCAGCATCAAATGGGCTCTTTGTGTGCTCTGTTGCAGTATATTTCCAAGACCTGTCATAGGTTGATCGATGTTATTCTGGCAGTAAGTCAAATGCAGTCTTGTGCTGAATAGGGCTGAGCAGGTATACAGATCAATGAGTATATACGAGTTATACCTGTGTAAAGGCAGGCAGGCTAACATATTCATATCAGGAAAAGGCTGCCATGGAGCAGGAATCCCAGTATGCTGAGGCCTGTGGCATATGAAACATGAGTCCCTGTTTAGCAGTGTGAACCGCGGGGGGAGGGAGGGGGATGCTGTTTTCTCAATGCCTCCTTGACCTGTCACTATTGATGATGTGTGTATGTGTGTGGATCAGTGCGCAAGTGTACGAGAATCTAGTAGACATCTACAGGGGGACAGCCACCCCCTCACCCTCCTCCCTGCTGCTGATATCCTCTCATGCCCCCCCCCCGCCGCCTCCTCTCCTCCCCTCTCCTGGCGCCCCGGTATGAGAGAGAAAGCTGTTGTTAATAAAAAGTTTTCAAAGAATGGGATGAAAAGGGAGGTGAAATTGAGCGGCCCTGGCCGTATTATTTCTTCTCCGTATGGGAGCTGGCCTCTCGCGGTCTCTCCGACGCTCTCGGACCGGGAGGGGGTCGCTGGCTCGGTGACCATTACTGCCCCGGGGCCAAAGCAAATGATTTGCCTCTCTGAAGCTTCAAAGGGGAGCAATTACACTTAAGTAACCAAATGAAAAGATAGCCCAGCTTGGCAGCAGTTTGGGGGAAACAGTGGAGGCCTTTGAGGGAAGAGGCACCACACCTCAGGAGTAATATGTAACAGCTCGCATCACAGACAAAGAAGAAAGAGAGAAGAGGAAAATAAACAACACAATATTCTGCCACTGGATTCAGAAAAAAAAGGTGCTGAAACCTGCCCAAACCAAAACAACAACATCATTTAGAGTGGCTTACCAATGCAGCCGATAGCTTTTAAAGCAATTGTGGCTGTATAGAAATACAGGCCCAACCACTTTGGCTCAAATTTGGCATCAACACAAACTGCATTTTTGCAACATTATATCCAACAAATGTAGGGAAAATTGGACACAACAATTTTCCTTTTGTTGAAATGGTTTGCTGTATTTCCCCTGGTTTGTTTTTGTTACTTGATCACTTATAATCCTCAGAGAAATCTTGTCTCCACAGAAACAGTATGTTTCTATGATGCTTATGTTTGTTTTATTTGTTTGTGGATCTTGTAATTACAGTGCACACAGACTTGAAAAAGACATCTTGCATCCAATCAGGCTTGAGAAGACGCTGCTTAAACAAGACATAAATCACCTGCGTGCTGAATCGAACTGCATGGCATTAATTGCAATCTTGAGCTCCATGAATCGTGTCTCTGTGAGTGGCACACATAAAGTCAGCCTCTCCGCGCTGATAAAAGACTTGAAAAAGGCTCTATTGAGTGAAGTGGAGACGGAGAGTTTGGTAGGGGAGCTCACCTGTGGAGAGGAGTGTATAGCTGCATAGACGGCCCAACAGCTGCCAGGGTTGTAAGTCTAGGCACCTAGCAGAGCGGCAGAATGGGAAATGCACGGCGCTCTTTCACTGCACTGCCACTTAGTAACAGAAGGCATGTGCCAAACTTGCAGAATGAGAATGAAAACTCCCCCTTCAGAGTTCACTAAATATCAGCAGTGACTCTTTATTTTCTCCCCTCCCCTCCTTTCCCCCCTCCTCTCTTCTTCTTTTCTCCCTCTCCTTTAGTCTATTATAATTCTTCCATAAAAGAACAATGGCTGACTGAAAGACCCCCAAACCACAGAGATATACCAACAATCGGCAGGGAGAAGGGGGGACAGAGCTGAAGTGTGGAAGCCATCAATTACAGAGGACCTAAAGTTAACATCCCAGCAGGATATGTGCATTAGAATGCAGATATAGGCAGGCTATGGGCAGCAGATGCCAAGCGGAGCGGTCAAAAGAGCACCCAGAGCTTGTGACAGGACATATGCGATGTGGGTGAAACTCGCCTCTCGCCTCGTAATCTGCAGAAGAATAGAAAATTAAATTGAATGATGATTGTAGTAGCAGCTTAAAAGAGCCATTGTGTGAAACCAACTGGAATTATGGGTTTGAAATGGGACAAACAACTGACATCTCACATAATGGATTCCAGTACACACGGCTCAATAAATCTCACACATCAGCATCAGTGAGTTGTGTTGGATTCCCGGGTTTTCGGCACTCCAACAAGTGGCCCTGTTGGCTCCAGTGGGGTTGAAAACGCACCGTGATTCCTCTGCATGCACTGCCCTAACAGGATTTTCCCCTCACTCCGCATCTCTCTATTCTGGCTGCTCAGCAAGACTCAGCCCTCGAGGCTTCCTCGCACCGCTAATTTACACTAGCCTGCAGGCTACCTTCACAGTGAGAACAGTGCAATTGTATTTTCAGGCTCATTAAGCAATAGCAGAAAAAAGGAGGGGGAGGCCTCACCCCCCGTCTACTTTCCCGTCCATGCTCTGTTCAGCAGCAGAGAAAGGGGAGAACAGCAGAGATTAAAGTGGGATAAAGAAATGGAGCAAAGAGCTAAATTATAGCGACGAGGCTCTCTCAGGTTGTTTGTGTTTACTTCTTTTGGTTGGTGCACGAGTTGGGAGGGGGCAGAGCTGCTGCTTTCCATCTTCTGAGAACCAATCCGGCTGCTCAGTTGCAGCTCTATTCATGATCAAGCCATGCTTGTTTATTTGAAAGAGACCCCGCTTTTTTAACTTCCCACCCTCTCCATTGTTCCTCTGCTCATGGGGAGGACTTTGAAATTGTAATCTCAGGATATTCAAACACACCATTTGTTCTGACCTCTGGTGCCTGCAATAACATTATCACTATCAAGACAGGCATCACAGTTTGGACTGTATTCAGTAGCATTAACTGAAAGACTTGCTGACTTATAGAAGGTTTTTATGGGGAGTTTGATGGAGATTTAAGTACTGGAAATGGTGACAAAAAATCCAAATCAAAAATCAAATGTTGCTGTAATTTTGAAAATTCAAATACTCAAATATGTTTTAAAATACTGAAAGTAACTACAGCGAGATTTTTTTTTGTCAATTTCTGCACCACCTGTGGACAAATCAGTACCTCTGCTAGCTGTTGTCCTAGAAGTATTTTAAAACAAAAAAAGTTTTTTAACCCTAAAGTGAGACAGTAAGGTGCATTTGGTCAAGAAAGTGCACTTCTGGAGAGTGCTATACATGCTCATTATAATGTTTCATTTAGTCCCCACAGGTGGGACTTCTCTAACTGAGTCATTAACTTCACTCATGGTGCAGAAGTGTCTTATACCTAAATGCACTCTGGAAAAACTCTGCAGATTTAAGTCCCTGTAAAGTGATATTAGATCTTCATTTTGGGTTTGTTGTATATGATAGGCCACTGCGTTATGAACTGCCAGGCCAAATTTGAGTTATGAAAAACTTCTCTAATATCTCTAGGATGGTGTGGGTGTGTTGCTTGAATGAGCTGAAGCCATACCCACTCAAGGAGAAATATAATCCTCTCAAAAAAAAAAAACACTTCTGATCAGAGCACAGCTGACTGGCTCCAGAGCAGAATGACAGAAGTTGGGGATTAAATTTACTGTTTTCTGGCACAACTCTCTCTGTTATGACACTTAATGACCTGTAGGCCACCATGGCTAACAGATTTGGGAAATTTACCAAATTTCAATTTATATTGAAAGAAAACAGCATGTAGCTGGCTGTTAAGATGTTGACATTGGCTAACAACAGACCGTATTAAGATGAGCTGCTCTGTGATTTTACATGATTATAGCGGTGGGGTTGGGGTGATTCCCCATCAAGACAGGTGATGTCATGGGCTCCTATAGCTGCCCTGCCCTCATAAAACCAAACCAGATAGGTGGTGAAAAACTTTCTCACACTCTATATCAAAAACTTCAGTCACACGTATAAGTCAGGGTTTTCACATGTTTATAGCAACCTTATTCCAACATATCTAGTGTGTTAAGACACAAAGTTTGGATTTCTCTTTACATGAACTTTAAGCAAACACCCAGGCAATCCTGGCGCGCTTTACCTGAGTTCAATTCTTCGTGTGAAAGGAACAACTTGCTATTTTAAGTTGCGAGTTGACCACCACTGAAGCACAAAACTAGATTATATTCATGCAAAATATTACATTACTTCAACAAAATATCAAATACACTTTTTAGATTGTAGTTTGCTGTACCTATTAACATTTAATACAGTTAATCAGAATGAAATTCCATCATAATTCTAACTCCATTAAATAAAAAATAGGCCAAAACTTACCCGTGTGGGGTCAGCTTGGGGATTTAAGGAGGCAATGTGTAACAAATTCCAACCCAGAAAGTTGACTTTCCTGCATTTCACAATGAAGAAACACGAGTTAGCAAAACTGATGCTCCTTGTTCTTAATTGTAACTCAAATTAACTTACATTATTATCTCAAATGTCAATAACTCAGAAGCAGTCTTCCGAAATTTAACGATGAAATAAAAATGGTGAAAAAGGGTTGGCAATAAAGGTCATGTTTTTCGCACCCAGTTTAAATTTCAAGCTAATACATTTTTATGATGTGTAAAGAAAGATTTTCATATGATACTCTCCAAATCGCTGTAATTTATACAATAGTTACTGGTTTTGGCCTTGCTGGGATTTGAGAGCAGCAGTAAAAAAAGGGAAAATTGATGCTGCTGCCTTCAGTTTTTATTCTCAAATCTTCTGGATCCCAGCTTTGGCTGCGAGGGAGCGTATGAGATTGTGGCGACATTCTTGGGTTTGTGAATGAAACCACGGAGTAGCCACACAAAGTTCCTCGTCCCCAGTCCTCAACCTAACTCGCCCACTCACATTGTCTCGAGACTTTCCTCAAGAATGTGGATTTCTATGGCCGACAGCAAAGCCAGACAAAAATTGCCAATTGCATTGTCACCTCTTGTGGTTTTTGTCCTTAACGATCTCTGTTGGCAGCAGAGCTCAGGAGGATCCCTCTCTATGAAAGAGAAAAAAAAACAGCTGCTGCTGAAGATCTAAAGAAAAACAAACAGTGTTAAAGATGCTATTTAAAAATGTAGTTATGAACGTATGAGCAAACATTAATTAAAGCTTGAGTTAGAGATGCAAATTAGAGTCAGAAGAAATGAATGGTTTGACTTCTAACAGACACACCACCTCCTGATTGCTTTTTTACAGTCCAAAAAAGAAGCCATGATGGAGGCAATTTGCTCCCTCCGCTCCAGCACGACAGGAATATTTCCCTCATTACCCAACATTCAAACACAGGGCGCTCTGATGCCACAAGAGGAAGTGGCTTTGGCAGAAAAATGTCAAACTGGCGTTTAAGTGCACGATCGAAGGCGGTCTGATGTGGCTCGGATCAACTTGTTAAGTCAAATGAAAGGTCAAAACTTTTTTCCACAGCAGTGAGCAATCATGGAGCTAGCTATTTAAACTGATGTGAAGTGGAGAGCACCTTATGAGAGGATGTCACATGAACAGCAAAAAATCTCACGGGTTATTCCCACTTCATTTCACAATGACATGACGACTAATGTGCTCATAGAAATACTCCATTTACCTGTAATTCCTGCACCTAATCCCATCAGTAATTCTGCTGATTTAAGAGAGAAAAGAGAGCAGTGTAAAAGTGACATCTCATGACACACTTGTCTACATCTCTGCTCTGTCATGTCAGCAAAGTGTCCATCTCACCGAGGCCTGTAGCTGCAGCTCTTTGTGCCTCTGTCGACACATCTCACAGGGATTGGGTTCCACGGCTCGCCTGCTGCTCTAAAGGACGTGTTTGTCTGAGGGCTTCGCCACAATTTACACCAGCTCACCTGGACTCCCACAAAGTCTGAGTGCATCACCTGAATCATCGTTTTGACAATCTTGTTACGAGCACGAAAAGTTGTTTTCTCACTTGGCCCTCGCTCTTTATGACCCGGCTAAGTGGGTTCAACGAAGCATGAGAGCACTGAAAGTGGCCCCCGCACTAACACGAAAGAAAGTTCTCATTTCTGAGGGGAACGAGCTCGCCCCGACCTTGAAGGACTGATCTGCTTTCAAACTCACTAACACCTTCTGACACTGCTCACTCCCCTGCATGCTGTTACAGAAATGTCTTCTGGGGTAGGGGAGAGGGGGCCCAAAGCTAAATACACTAAACCAAACACCAGGGGAGGAGAGGTAACCGTGTGTCTCGTGTAGATTTATCTCTGGGTGTACCTGTATCCGATGAATCTCTGTATGAGTCCGAATCTCATCCCCTTCTCGCACGACAGTTTGGAGAGAAGATAGAAGGAAGGACATGCACGGTCACTGGGATTCAAACCCAAACCAGCTGGGTGACGAGAGGCCCACAGTGTGCGAAGAGGCCGACTTTGTCGGAAAGAAAATGAAGGAGCGGACTCAACATCAGGATCTACTCAAGTTCAGTCATCAACCAGAGTCTCTTACCTGACCGGGGGTTAAATAGTTCTTTGCACCTGAGGGCTTTTGAAAAGCAGATGATAGGCAGACACAATACAGGAATTCTCCAGTGGGCCGTTGTTTTTTCAAGTCATGTTTTTGAATCAAACAGCTGATTTAAAGCAGTAGATTGTCAGTACTGCTTAGCAAAGAAGTTAAAAAACATTTAAATAGCTAATGTGAAATGTTTTAACGGTCAAGCAATTTAGCATAAAATCAGCTAATGAGGCCATTAAATAGGAGTAGAAATGAAGTTCTCAGGTTAACTAATGTCTGCTAATTTCACCTTTTTTTTTTTTTTTTTTTGTCAAATTGGACTGATTATGTCCAGAAGGCCAATCTGCTGCTGTGTTAAATGTGACATATGTCAGGGTGAAAGGTGACATGAAAGATGAGTTTAGATTACTGTAATCGTGAGGTGTTGCAGAGTTTATGTCTTCGTTAGCACAGCAATGAGCTTCTTCAAAATACTTTATTATTATATGACAGACTTTGCAGTTCTCTTAATATGATAAATTAAGGGTCGAACTACTTTACACACCTTTGGACAGTTTATGCTGTCAGTGACATCGGGAACAGTTTACCACCTGCTTTATGTGAATGCCCTACATATGCCACCTTCAAAACCCAAATCAAGAACTGGCTCGAAACAAATCCAACCTGCACTCACTGCTAGGTAGATCTGCAGTGGCACGTGCATGCAGGACTGCAGCACTGTACCAGTCTGCCCTGCACTCCTCTTATTCTATGCATGCTTACATTTAAAGTTTAAAATAGGGGTTGACTGATGTTGCTTGTCCAGGGCCAGTACAGATTATTAGTAATTCATGAGACAGATAATCGCTATTTGGAACAGATATGGATTTATTGTTATGAAATACAAAATCTATTCAATGTGGCAAAATAGAATTAAACGATCAGAAATATGAAGGAAATTTTTAAAATGTAGCCCTAGCTCTATCAGCATGAGAGACACCACAGAGCAACACAGTAGCAGCAAACAAACATACACTTATTGCGTCAGTGGCGGCCATGCTGAAGTGGTGATTGGCTGGTAATTGTGGCATCTAGCCAATGAGACTATGTTGTCTGCAAGAAATTTAGTGTAACTTTAGAGAGTGAAAATGAAGCCAAAGGGGAAGACACACCTTGCAGTGGAGCTAAAGCGGTGAGACTATGTTGTTGACTGCAGGTGTTTTCCTTAAAATATTTTCCCAGTCATACAAGTGTCTGGATGCTGACTGCATGGATTTTCATTAATGAACTGCAAATACTGATGGATTAGTTAGTCTTGACAAATGTTGATGCAGTTCTTTCAACCCAATGTTAATACATAAGAATGAAGGTTTTAAATAAGGAACAAACAGTTCTTTCTCCTATCCAGTGTTAACTTTGACAGTGTTTTTTCTGCTGTAAACTTTAGAAACATCTCCATGAATTACCTCTGACCTGGTGGCTCTCAGACTAGACGTGAAACAGTTAACAGTCAGCTCTGCCTCCTTCTGCAGCCTCATGCAGCGGACTATGAAATATTTGGAGGACAATTGGTTAAGTGGAGTTAACCGTTCGCCTTTTTCCTCCCCGAGGTATCTTCCTGTTTGATCCCACCGAGCCTGGCGCCTCGAAAACACAACTTGTCTGGCTTATTAAATAGTCTGACCTGCTGAAAGAAAACGCCTGTTGCTTCTCAACTGAGGCCATTGTGAGGCGAGAAGAGCCCCTGACAGCCCTTAAATTGCTGTAATGCTGTGTGACCAACAGTCATACCTAATCAATTTCTATCCTTGGTGCACCTTTTCTCATTTGATTCTTTGTTTTACTCGCTCTTGTTTTCAGACTTATTTGATTGCCTTTAAGTCAAGCTCTTGCGCATATACAGGTAATAATCAACTCTATTGATGGACTAAAAGGGCGTTAGTGGTCTTTCTTTGATTAAAGTAATACTCTGATATTGACATTTCCTACTCAGCTTTACAATGGCGAGAATAATTCAGTGAATGGTCCCGATGCAGTGCACGGTTAATGGATGTAAATAGTCAGAAGAGTCCTCCCCACTGCTTAATTGCGCTAAAATTGCTCTAAGCCATTTTGTGAGGGCCATCAATGGCCCCGCGCCGCATGGGGTCTGTATGATTAACTTCTCCTTCCTTTCAAAGGCCTCTTGATGTTCCCTTTGGAGGCAGTGGGCCAATCAAAACCGCACTCTGAGACGTCACGAGGCCAACTCGACACACTGATTGGTGGGACCTGGAAGGGGGAACAGCCCCTGTCCTTTTATAGACGACCCCGTACAGCGCGTAAAGGCTACTGGGCACCGCTGACAGCGCGTAAACGCACATCGGACACTGTAGGTACACATCCACGCCTCAGAACGGGCCACACGGAGGTGCATGGCCCCATCGCCTTGCGTCATGATGAATCCTGTGCAGGGGTCGCCGTCTCGAGACGCCAAACAGCTTCATCAGAAAGAGGACACGGACACGGAGGGCGAGGAGCTTCAGCCCAAAGACATGACCACCGAAAAGGGATTCAAACTCCAGCGGAGCAGCCTCCCGTTTAGCGTGGAGTCGTTGATTTCCAAGAAGACCACCTGTCGGACTTCTTACTCCCCATCAGATTTAGCTCTGGTCCAGCCGAAACCCTCGGCCGGACAGGGCGCGCAGTTCTCTCCAAGGACTCTTTACGCGGAGAGGAAAGCGTCCGCGGAGAGTTCACAGGGTGTTTCCAGCAGCTCCAGCGAGGACAGCCCGCAGTTTTGTGAGAAAGATCAGAGCACTTGGTTCCAGACATCCTCCTTCTCCACTCCGCCGCGTAAGTCCGTACCTTTACTCCTCCGAGGAGTTCGCGCACTGCATTTATTTGTCTGTCAATTACATAGAAAGCAAATAACAATCAAGTCTCACTGGACTGTAGATACTCTGGATGGTGATTAATTTCAGTTTCAAAGATGTATTAATGTGCCAAAATGGCGCTACGGAGTGTGCGTAAAAGTTTTTGCCCTCTCATAAACAGAGGTGCTGAGCTACTAAAACCTTCTGATTCCTTTGTGTGTGTGTGAGTTGTTTTTTTTTTTAATATTGCACATTTCCTGGGCATATCGCATATTTTCTCAAACATCTGAGTATTGTACCCGAGCAAAGGTAAAGAGAAAAATCTTAAGGTTCTTGCTGTCAAACCAAAATGAATGCTTACAGGTCTGAATGATTATGGTACAGAAGTTTATTCTTTCACTAAAACAAATGCTGTTGTAAAGTCTGCCTGCCTGTCTGTGTTTACCTGCTGTGTGAAGATTTTGATTCCACCTTGTATTAAAAGCTCAAACGTGCATCCATCTAATAGAGTGATGACTGTTTGCCACCTCAACCATCAAGCTTAAATTGTTTTGTAACTTCAGCTAATTTTCTTTTTTTCTTTTCTCCAACAGGGAGCTCAAGTCCAACTCAGTGTACTCTACGGAAACACAAAAACAACAGGAAACCTCGCACGCCCTTCACTACCTCTCAGCTGCTCGCGCTGGAGCGCAAGTTCCGTCAGAAGCAGTACCTCTCCATCGCCGAGAGAGCCGAGTTCTCCAACTCTCTCAATCTGACGGAGACTCAGGTCAAAATCTGGTTTCAGAACAGGAGAGCCAAAGCCAAGAGACTGCAGGAGGCCGAGCTGGAGAAGTTTAAGCTGGCCTCTAAGCCTGTCCTACCCGCATTCGCGCTGCCGTTCCCCCTCGGAGCGCACATGGGCTCTCCAACGACATGGGGCCCGTCAAACGGCTTCCCGAGGCCCAGCCTCCCGGTTCCAGGACTGTTCAGTGGACCCGTCACTTATGGGATGTACTATTTGTCCTAGTGGTGCTGTGTTGGCGGGTTTTTAGGCAGAGAAATATCTGTCATGGCAGCATTACGCGTAAAAAAGGAGAATGAAACTGTTTTTTTGCATCTTAGAAAACAATTGTATAGTTTAAATCTGGAGTTAAGAGGATGATTCTGACCTCCAGAGAACAATAAAAAACCTTGGACGTATTTATGATCCATAATTGTGTGCGTAATTGGCCCGAGCTCTCCTCAATTTAAATCAGCGTCCAGTTCTGTGGATTGTGGATTCACAGGCTTCAGGCAATACTCCAAAAGTAAATTTCAGGTTTTTAAACGACATGCCTTAAATAGCTCTGTCAACTCTATCCGCCGTGCTGCGCAGCAGTGACACAGAAAAGTGTGTCCAGACAGGAAGGTAGTCCTAATAATCCGCTGAGGCGGCGGAGGATGTTTGATAGCAACAGAAAAGTACTTAACTGGTGTCAGTGCCTTAAAAATGTCACTTGAAGTGTTTCTCCTCATTCAGCAGTGACTGTTTTTGGTGAATCTGCAGTTTTTTTCAGCTGCTGCTTGAATGTTTGCTTTGTTTTCTACATTTTGTAAACAAGGAGCTGAGATTATTTTTGGGGAAAAACATGTATTAGATATTTTCTTACTCTCACAGTGTGGCCTTCATGGGAGTGACGTGTTCCTGAGGATTTTTGCTGTAAATGTAAAAAAAAAAAAAAAACGTGTGTTGATAAAAGGCCTGCTGCCTCGCGTGAAGCGCAGCAGGAGAAATTGTATTTATTGAATATCTTTGTATCTGTACTGTGTACATAAATCTCTTTATCTAAATGTTCAGTTACTTGTACAAACTGATTTCTAGTAAATAAACATTACACAAGATTTGAAAGTGGGTGATTTATTTCTAAATTTTTCCCAATTCTTTTATTTTTCCCTTTGATGAATGAGTTCAATCCAAATGAATCCTGAAGAATATTAACTTCTTTGTAAAATTTACAGCAAAGGTGACATTTGTTAACATAGTTATTTTCTTAATGAAAGCCGTTTTCTTGGCAAATGTTTGTATCCTCCAAACAGACTATATTTAACTTTATGGGATTGTTGTTGTATTCTGTTATTTAAAATGGCGAAAAATATTTTTTCGAATATGAGTTACAGTTCATGATTATATAGCATACTGATTAAACCACCAGGAAATGATCTGTAATATTAATGTAATAGGATCACATGTGCTACATTTTTTATTTATAGAGAATTATAATATTTTCTTTTTTATTTCACCCTTTTCAGCATAGTATATGTACATGTGAATAAAACTAAATTCAGCACCACTATAAACCAACACAAATAAGCTTTCAAAAGACTCATCAGTATTTCATTGATAAGAAAGCCATACTTTAATAAGTGTGGAGTGATATTAAGCATAATTTTTTCCAAAAAGGCATCTTATGCCTTTCTATAGAATAGTGTAGTATTGAAGCCCAGCCTTAATACACATAAGTGAGCCTTATGCTTTCCCAATAATTGTATCTAGTAGCGAAAATTAGTCAGCTTTCTTAACTGTTCTGCAACTGATACGTGATGCAAACACATCAATATAAAAGCCTACACTGTCACTCATATTCACAGTTTGTGCCTCTAACTCATAACCAGCCCTTTATGATATATCATATAATTGTTATGGCATTCTTTAACATATATTTACAATTATTATAAAAGCTTGTTCTCTAACAAAATTTGGCTCCAGTTCTCTGTTAGTTTTAATGAAATAAAGTCGGCCTACACACCTTCTATTTATCGTGAGTTATATTTTTTTCATATATGGTTCAAGTACACCGTAAATCTTAAAGGTTTGAGTTTTGATTTATGTCTATGATTAATGACGGCGGTTGTGGTTGCTGTACGTTCTCTGTCCAGCAGGAGGCTCACTGTGCTTAAATATCAACTCCAACAGGGGGCGGTGTCGCACTCACTGCTTCTCCAGGTTCCCGAGGAAGAAAAGGTACTTCCGCTGTTCCGTCCTGTTCTGTCCAAACGTCATTTGAAACAGCGAGGTGAGTACGTTTACTCAAAGGTTTACTAATGCAGATACGTTGAATGTTGTGAATTTATGCTTTGTTTGGTAACATTAATTGTTTTATGCTTTATATGATAAGCCTTACTTATGGCCACAACTTTTCTTGTCTAGACACGGACGTTACCGAGAGATTTCGCTGACCTTGGCTAGCGCGCTAACTGACTTAGCTGCTGTTAGCTGTTAGCTAGCTGTGCAGGGTCTTCATTTGAACTAACTGTCAAGGGCCCAGTGTCATTGATTACCTCTAATATGTTTTGCACTTTTACCTTCTCTATGAGTTATTAAAACACGCTTTGCTGTGTGTGCAGCCGCACGGCTTTCGTTGGTAACTTTACTGTAAACCGACTAACTTCATTGATTGTCTTCATTTGTGTCCTGCAGATTTTAACGCTGTTGATCAGCGCGGTTTGTCTCAGACTTTGCCGGACACGTATTCTTGAATTTTAATGTTTGTGTCCATGTTCAATCTAAAGCAGATCTTCCCTTACTGATAATTGATATTTTTTTTCTCAATACAGAATTGTGCTTTGACTAGCTGTACATAGTGTACTAAACAGTAAAAATACAAAGGGGAAAATAGCGTACCTCTGCCCACATAAACTAATTTCTATTCAGAAAAAATCAGCTATAATCGATTGTGATTGAAACAAAACCGTTATCCAGAGTTATTATTCTCTCCCCATCATAAAGTTTAATTAGAGTTGTGCTAATTCAACCTTGTTTACTGCTATTTTTGTGATATTGAATTGTCTTGCATTATGCAGAAGGTTGTTCAATTACAAATGTTATTGTATCTTACCACCTTTCTCTCCTATTGTATTGCTGCAATGCCAGGATTTCCCCTCTGGGGATTAGTAAAGTATTATCTTATCCCATATCTTGTATTACATGTTATGTCCACAGGAGGTAGCCTTGATCTCGATGATGGCTGTATTTGTTTTTATTAAAGAATATTTCCTTCTTATTTGCAGATAGTCAAGATGGCAGGCCGTCGTGTTGCCCTCAAGGCCATCGACTGGGTGGCGTTCGCTGAGCGTGTTCCACCCAACCAGAGGGGCATGTTCAACGCACTGAAGACTCGCAGTGATGCCATTGCTGCAAAGTTAGTATTACATCAACCTCGGTCGTCCAGTATAGAACTTAACTCTGAGACTGTGTGATGTTGCAACATAAAGTGCAGCTGAAGATTGACTGTTGATGTAGCTTTGTGATGGGTGATTTTTTTTTATTGGTCAGCCATCTGTCTAGGAAACATTTCAGAGTACTAAATTATCTTCCATGCAGTAAGAGAGAGGCACATTTCAAGGTCTCATAACACCTGCTTTGCAAGGTACAGGGAAAGTAACCATGCCAAGGCCAACGAGTAAAAAGAAAGTTCTGTTTACAAAGACATCCCTCTGTTACTCTGTGAGCAGATGCTTTTTGTATTACATATTTTTCAAATCTGACTTTTCTCTACCTCATAATTCTTTTATACACTCAAATGTGTCATTTTAAGTTGTTCTGGATCATTGTCTTGTAAGTTACATAAAGACTAAAGATAAAACAAACAATTTTCGCTTAGTTGTATTCTTAAGATGTTCGTGCATGTTATCAGGTTAATTGGTTTGGGCCTTTAGTTTATTTTCTGGAAACACTGGTGTCCTTCCTCAGTATAATCTGCAATTAAAGGAGATGCACCAATGAAAATGAGGACCATGGGAATTTAGCTGACTGTTTTTACTGATACCAATTTTTTCCCCTCCCCATCACTTTTGTTGTTGTAACAATCCCTTTATGCCTACCATTTCTCTTATAGATTCAGAGACCATGTACCAAATCAGATTTTTTTCAGTACGGGAAGTCTTCTGCCTTTAAAGTCTTTGTGATTCAGCAGTTAGGTGAATTAGATTCCAGCATTAAATTGATTTGACACACCAGGTAAATATTTAGTACTGATATCTATTCATGCCACATTGTTTATTGATCACTGATGTGTCAGTCATGCAAATATGCATTTATATAGATGTTGAAACATTGTATCAGTGCATCTTGATTGCAAACACTGTCTAGTCTTCAGGTTGCTCCCTTTAGATTATCTTTTTACCATATATAAATTATTAAGCTGATTTTGCAGATTTTTGCTCTGATTCTCTAAATCTGTTTTCTAATTACTGACTTCACTTTTTTCTCACCGGTTATAGCATCAATAATAAGTGATTTACAAGGACAGCAATAAGAGCCAAAACAGGCAGGTTATAGTTCATAAGCAAAGGGAAAATCAAGAGAAACAAACAGTTTAAGACATAAAATACATTTGACAGAATCCAGTTACACTCCATCTTCTCTTTTCGTACCAGACTAGCCTCCCTGCCTGAGGCTCCTGCAGCCATCGACTGGAGCTACTACAGGAGTGCTGTTGCCAAAGCTGGCATGGTTGATGAGTTTGAGAAGAAGGTGAGCCTTAATCAGCTCTTTGATTTAAGTGTTATGTCTTGAAATCCTACTGCTGGCACTACATAGCAACTTTCACTTCAGTTGTAAGGTGCATAACTTAATGGTTAATAATGTAAAAGCAAGTCTCAGGATACACAATGGGGAATTCATGCCAACATACAGATGAGTGACATGCCTGTAGCATCCCTATAATCCTTTTTCCAGTTTAATTTTTGGCAGCTCTTGTTAGTTTGTTACATTGTTCAATCATAAATGTTTTCCTATTCACAGTTCAGTGCCCTGAAGATTCCTGAGCCAGTTGACACACAGACGAGCGCCATCAATGCACAGGAGACTGAAGCTGTATGTAGTTACTCCAGACAAATCCATGTTTTCACTGAAAACGTGATTGGCTGTGCCCTTGTAAAACATGTTGCAGTTGAACAAAAAGTTTGATTTTGACTCTGACTTAATCCCAGTTCAGACCAAAGATTTGTGACGCAACAGTTTTAGAGTGCCGCTGACGAGAGTCACAGCAGTCTGAACCGAGCTGTTACAGCTTGAATCAAGCTGTCTTATGTAGTTGCAAGCGATGAAGCCTCTTAAGTAGCAGACAGCTAGTTTTAGAATGCTGCAAGCAGATAAATGTGAAAAGGTAAATATAAATCTTGTTTTGAAAGGCTATCAATGCCAATTCCGTCACATAGTCAGGGTAATAATTTTAGAAATACCTCTTTTCTCATCGATCCTCCTGATAATCACTTGTCATCAGCATGGCAGCGAAATTTTACAGCACATATAAACACAAAAAAGCTTTGATTTGGTTCCAATTGGCTCAACCCATAGACAACATTTACATTTTATCTTAACATATTCTCGAGGAATTTACTATTAATATGTGCTCATCACACAGCACAATCTTCATGATGTCAATTAAAGCAACACCGTGGATATTATTAAAACCCCAGGATACAGTAGTACCGTAATAATACCCATTTCTAGTGAACCGTCACAAAAACAGACTAAAGTGGTCAAAAGTGTGGCTTCATTTCTCCAAAAATGACTAACACAGGACAATGGGAAAGATCATTCAAACAGTAATTTTTTTAAAGCAAGGCATGTATCTTTTTGTAAAAGAGCTGTTAATTTTGTACAAGATTATAATTTATTCCATACATCCAGAGATCTAGGATCCAGTGACTAGTTACCTCTGCCAAGGAGGTTATGTGATCAGCAGGGTTTGTTTGTTAGTTAATTTGTTAGTTTGTTAACAACATAACTCAAAAAGTCACGGATGGATTTTGATGAAATTTTCAGGAAATGTCAGAAATGGCTTTAGGAAGAACTGTTTGGATTTTGAGACTGATCCGGATCACCATCTGGATCCAGGAATTTTGTAAAGGATTCTTTACTATTGGGAGTTAGGGCTAATGGCAGAGGTCTGCGCTTTCAGAGTGCTTTTCTAGTTTACATTTATTTTAAAGTTTTGTCTTTCAAAGAAAATGAGCAGTGCTGTATTCTAATTCAAGTTCACAGATTGAATATCTAAAGAGCAGTTTGTTTTAACTGAGATATTTCCAAAAAAAAGATTTTTTTGTATATTTTAGCATGTTCTCCCAAACACTTGATGTTGAAACTGGATGTGGAACGTTGCTTTTTCTTTGCTGCTCTAAACATGGTAGCCCATGCATGCAGTGTTTCCAGCAGCAAAGAAGAATAGATTTTCGGTTTTTAATGCTAACATTTAGCATGGTTAAACAAAGCAAAATTTAAAGTTGAACAAAATGTTATTGAATTGGTGCATAAACATGTGTACTCGCAGATACCAATACCTGCTTTTTAAGCAGTATCGGATGTATTCCCAATACTGGTATCAGAATCAGAACAACTCTAATGTGCAGTACTGTCCCTCTTGTAGAGATAGATTTAATGTGCACTAGCTTCAGAATAAATGATACCTGTGCAGGTGACTGTAAGAGTTATTGCCATGGAAACGATGCACAGTTTTCTTCAATTGCAGCAGTGTGAACTGAGAGGTGTTTACAACATCAAAGAGTGAAACATTAAAAGCAGTTGCAAGTTTCAACTTGTATCGTCGTGAATCTTTAGTCTGAACTGGGCTTTACAGTAACAGTGTTAAGGCAAAAAGAAACGAGTCACAACAGGATTGATTTTAAGTTTTTCATGATTTGGTGTTCATTTTGTTTATTTGATCTTGTCAGATTTAATCTGTTCACTTTTCCTTCACAGAACCAAAATGCATCAGCTTACATTGAGGGATCCAAGGCCCGCATCACTCAGTATGAGAAAGAGGTAAAGAGCAGTATTTATTTTGACAGCCATGGGATATTTAGTCTTTTGATTTAAATGCCTTCTGGCCTTAAAATAACCCTTAGTCCTTAGATTTTATTCTTTACTGTAACAGGGTTCCCGCAGATCCTTAAGTCTTAAAGGCATTGAATTCATGAATCTAAAAATAAGGCCTTAATTGGCATTAAAATGTCTTAAATCAGTCTTTCAAAAGTCTTCTAAAAAATGTTGACACATGATAAGTAGGATTTTATGATTGTAAATAGTCTCAGATCTCAAAATAAATGGTACCATTTATTTTTTTAAAATAATATACCGAATGACTCTCGTGTTAACATCGCGCAATCACGATAGCGGTTGCAAAACAGTGATGTGGTTGCAGCCGGGGCTCAGAGAGCAGATGCACGTCGTTCATGTCGCAACTTTGGGCAACATGGGAAAGTGTAAATTCAACAAAAATGGGCTGTCCAACCAAGATTTTTCTTCATGGCCGAAAGCAGTACTAGCAGGCCCACCCCTGCCTAGACTGAAACTACACATAATGCGCAGGGCCTTGCGCATCGTGGGGGGCCTCACTTTGATGCTTGTTTTCTTCTCTCTCTCTCTGCACGTCAGTCCATAGTTTGTATGATAAATGTGATCGAGGTAATGTGTATATACAGTGTTGACCAAACAAAAACTTTACATGGCTGTTACATTAGTAAATCAACCCTCACGATATCTATTTTTGGAGATCAGCGCCATCCATGATCAATGAGGTGCACGCAGTGCGTGCTTGTTCTCCCTCTCTCTCTTTCTCTCTCTCTCTGTGCAATTTGCACAGACTCTTTATGTGTTATTGTAATACTGAGATGGCGGAAGGGGGGGTATTTGGGGGCCTCATATCAGAGTCTGCTTACCAGGCAATGTGTACGAGGCCATTTCTGTTTATAGTGAAGTTGGCCTTAAGTTTGATTTCAAATGGCATTAAAAAAGTCTTTAAAAGTCTTGAAATTAACTTGCCTTAAGCTGTAGGAACCCTGTTTAAGTTGCAATGTTTATTTTCTACAAACTAATTTAATCAACAAAATTGTAAAATGAATATAAATGTAAATGATTCATATTAGCCCTCTGATAATACTAGATTTGAAATACACTAATGAAAACACTGACATACCTTATATGCACAGTAGAAAAATATACTTTTTAAATGTCCCACAGTCCAGTGCACTTGAGTCTCATTTTAGTCTTCTTGACTAAAACTAAACTTTTCTTCAGTTCTTATCACAAAAGATCTATTTTAAGCTAGTCATAGTCTATTCTTCCTTGTGGAAAAATGGTATTCAACTTATTTTTTAGTCTTAGTTTTAGTTGACGAAATTAACAATGTAAGAGAGTAGCTGCTACAGTTTCTAAAGCAGTATTTAATAATACTACTACTACTAATAATAATAACTTTGTGTATAGCACCTTTTAAACAGAGGTTTACAAAGTGCTTTGACAATAGGCAGAATCACAGTTTAGACAAAGCATCATAACCGAACACAACAAGAAAGACAAAAAAACCCAACAACAGAAGAACCCATGTAAAATTCAGCCAGCATTGTAACCCCAACATTATAATAGTCCCAGTAGACACGCAATAGAGCCCGAAAACGTGAAGTTAGAAAGACATCATAAAATTCTCAAATAGAAGTAAAAACCATGAATAAAATCCCAGAATAACCTGGACCAATCCAGGCAACAGAGGAACTGAACCAGATAAAAGGAGACCTAAGGACCAGAAATTTAACAGCATTTAAAGTATTATGAAGAGACAGCAAGGAATGGAAGTCAAAACAGTAAGAATCAAAGAGAAACAACTAAAATGTGTAGAAATGAATAGGTTATAATACAAAATTGAGACAAATTGAAACTATAGAATATTAATCATTATAATCATAATGATGATAATCAGGTGGAATGGATACTACAGCAAAAAGAAGTAAAAACAATAAAGGTGGAGGCAGGAAGTAAAAGCTCTTAAATAAAATAGGAGAAGTGAAGATATAGCCTTAGGAACCAAACAAAACATAAAATACAAAGAAGAGAAAACCAGAGATATATGCTTTAAGGTAAAATTTGAGGAAGAAGAGGAGAATTTAGGAGAGAAAACTGACAAAAAGAAGGAGACTGTAAAAGACGGAAGATCACATCTGGGGTCTGAGACTATGGCCTGGCTCATAATGGGTTAAAAGTTCTGTTAAGAAGCTTGGAGCTGGGCCCTTAACTGCTTTAAAAGTGAAGAGTAAAATCTTAGAATCAATTCTAAAACCTACAGGGAGCCAATGTTAGGATGCCAAGATGGGGGTGATAGGATGTTGTCTGTTAAAACCAGTAAGAAGTCAAGCTGCTGCGTTTTACTTAATTTTTAAATATTTTCTTCTCTTTGTTTGTCCTCAGTTGGAGAAGTTTAAGAACATGGTCCCCTTCGAACAGATGACCATCGAAGACCTCAACGATGCTTTCCCAGAGACTAAGTTGGATAAGGTCAAATATCCCTACTGGCCCCACAAACCCATTGCTGAACTGTAAATCCCTTACTGGACACACAATAAAGATTATGTATTTAAAAAGAAAATGTGTTTGTTTCATTATGTATAAACCTATGAAATATTATATCTGTGTTTTTGTATGGGTCTGAGATTGAGATGTTGCTCATACTGCCCACTAGGAGGCGTAATTTGACTAATACATGATATTCAATAAGGCTGCCAATTTACTTTGTACACCTCCATGGTATGACTTTAATCACTTAATGGGTGTGAGTCATCGAGGTTATTGTGTTTCACACGTCATTAAATGCAGCTTCAGATATTTTCGTTATTTGATATAGGTCAAAACGTGCTTCACTCTTCAGTCTCTGAACTTTAACGTTTTTGAATTCAAGAAGAATTTCTGTCACTTCTCAGACAAAGTTTATCCATCTATTCAAAGATATTTTCTCACTTATGCCAGTTCTAATTTAATACAAGCATACACTAGATAAAAGCGGGTCATGGCACGATCCGATTTAATCTCCGTCTGCGTGTCTATATTAATGCAAAATGTCGCTAATTTCTGTTCTCATCCAATCATGTCAATTTTATTTATCCCTGAAAAATCATTGGACCCGGATGATTTATTTACATAGAAGTGGGTGGGATATCGGCGCTTACCTACACTCTGCGTTTTGATTGGTTATTGACCCAGCGCCTCTGTCGATGATTGGTCAGAATTGTAACGCAAGTGAAGGAGGAGGAGTTTCACGGAAACTGATTTCCGTTGTATGTTATTTGACAGTCAGTGACGATTGACGGGAGTCCATCAGCTCAGGTAAATGCATTTTCTCGTGCTTAATTTATAGACATGTATTCAGTATGGGTATTCATCTTAAGGATGTGTGTTCACAGACAGTTTTCCCTGACACACGACGGGAAACTAGTGCTGGAAACACAACCTATCCGTTAAAGTGAGTCAATAACAGCAGTGCTCAGCCAAATATCTACCTTGGAGGTCAACAGGGGACATAAAGAGAACAACAAGCCAGTTCAAGATTATGGTGGTTTATTATGGTTGCTTTTATCACTGGATGTGATATAAGAGCAAACCGCTATCACTAGCATCGATGGCTAGCTTGGGCAACGTTAGCCCAAAGAGATTACGTTATAGTTGGGATAGTCAGCCAGGTACCATCTGCCCTGTATACTGGAAAGATGTTTGATTCCGCTATTTTTAACCCAACGAATTAAACCAGTTAATGTTTTTAATCGGACTCCCAAAACATACTGTTCCGAAATGGAAAACATTCAATTACATACACGTGAACGTAAATAACAAGGCCTTAGTATGTTTGCCTTTTAGCTTGCTAACGGAACACCACTGCGTCAAAACCCCCTCTACCGGTGTGAACAAGCTGCATTACCTACGAGCTTCATGTTTATCTAAAGGAAACTCCACGTTTTAGTATTCTGTTAGGCTGTTCCCCACCTGCATGGTGTGTTTACAACACAACCTAATCCTGCCATGGGATTCACTAGAGGCCAGTAAGGCAACTCCTCTGTGGGTGCAAATTATGCAAAACTATTTTGGCTTGAGGGAAATCTGAGCTAGCGGAGTCCCTTGGGTTCACCTTGGTCAGTATTTTGCGCAGAGTCTGTGTTGCAATGATGTCCTCATATGTTCCCTTTTTTACTTAAACGTTAGGGTATGTTCCCATGAAGGATTGGTATGAAGTGAAATCCTGTATTTGGCTTGACTTCAGGGGTCAAAAGTCAAAGACCAGTTTGTAGATGAACTCATTCAACCAAAACATGATTCTTTGATGGGAAGTTTCTGACAGTGTGAAATCCTTAAACCAATTTTCTTTTAGTTTGCCTTGTGTCAGCTAGTTTCCCACCATCCAAGCATAACACTCAACTATGCAGACACCTTATTGCAAATCATGGCCCAGAGTGTTGATTGTGTTAGGTGAAAACAGACATGGTTGTGTCAGTTGTCGGCCCAGGTCTGCCCATGGACAGAAGAATTAACACTGGTTTCATTGTTCATAAGGAACAATAGGAGTAGGCCTGCTGGCGGGAGGCACTAAAGTAGAGGCTGGCTTCTGTCTCATAGAGGATAGGAGGACTGAGCTTGTCTTTGAGTGTTGTTACCTCACAGGAGGATATAGAGAGACATCTGAGCTAAGCTGTACATCAGTCAACTGTACTAGACCTGTAAAAACTGCTGCTGTATGAGTACCAGAGTCCTCAGGGTCCTACAGCTCAGTGATTGTCATATCCTAGAATCCATAATCCAAGTCCAATTAATGGTAAAAGGGTTCTTTTAGGGGTGTCAGGTTGTTTTAATGTTTTAACACATCTCTATTTAATGTTGTGCTAAAATAATTTCCCTCATTTTACATTTTGAGATGACAAATGGTGATTTTTCTATTAAACAATTTGTTTGCTGTTAAACAAAATCCCTCCTTAAGTCACACCAATCAGCAATAATATGTTCAGTTGTATTATAAATTTGATGGCAGTAATTTTATTGTTGACCACAGAATACACAAACCATCCTCTCTGATGTGATTGTGTCCTTGCAATTGTGTGATCCTCTCAGCAGCATCCTGCTCTGTGGTTTGTTTGTCACTCAGTGGGGGTGCTTAATGTAACATGACACCCCATCCTCAACCTCTCCCTGATTGAATTACATCCATACAGCAGTTCAGCCTCCCTCTCACTCACTGATGTTATAGATTAAGCAGGAAATGCATCAAACAAAGAAGCAGCTGATACCAGCTAATGATGCAGCTTCTTTTGTATGCTAATGGGCGTATTTTTCGCTGATATGCTTTGCAAACTTTAAAAATTGTTTTCAGTATGAATGAAAAAGATGATTCAGTTTTTTTTTTAGCATAAGTAACTTGAGTAAACTGTACCTAATCAGGTGCAGTATAATGGCAAATCTTTTTTCTTTTTTCCTACAGCTAAACATCCTTGTAGTGGGCAGCATGGAAAAAAAGAGGGCTTTTATGGTGATATCCTTCCTCAAATGCTCTGGCCATTAACCGTGAGATGCTTGCTTGTGTACAGGCTTTGTCATGCAAGTGCAGCAGACTACTTTGTATGCAGCAAACCTCAAGTCTCTGTTGTTATTGTTGTAGTTAGCAAGGCTGTTTTCCCTCCTGCCTTACTCTCAGCTGGAGTAGTCAGGGCAGAAGTGAGAAATCACTGGACCGTCTGTGAGCTAAGCTAGCATAGCTGTTTATTTGTCTGTAGACGGTGAATAAGCTTGTTGTCCCAGCTACAGCACATACGCCTGCGTCAGCTGAATCAGTCCAGACTGGCAGATGTGGGCAGAGAGGTTGTCGGCCTGGGTGAACTTTAGGCATTCTAGCTTCAGTGCTGTGGCTTAGATACCAGCAACAAAGGATTCTGGGTGTACTGGGCTGATGGTTGGATGGCTGTTCAAAGCTTTAACATAGGTAGGCAGTGAAGTTTTCTAGAAGCATCTTTTTATTATTTTCAATAAATTCAAGTTTGAGCCTCTAGATGAGTTATTTATTGGCAGGACGTTGCAGATTTAGTGCAGCAAGTTGAAGCAGAAATACTGTAACTGTTAATATAGAAGTTGCACTTTTTTTTTCCTGTAACAGCTGTCCTTTAACATCACTTCATTCACACAAAATAACACAAAGACTGTGATTGTCATGTTTTAAACTGCTGTGTTATGCAAGTGAAAATCAAACTATGTTTTGATAACATGGCCACATAAATAAAGACTAGGCACCCAAAAGTAATTTTTTTTTTTGGATTATCCAAAACACTGTCCACACTATCTTAATTGCACAGATCTATTGGTGCATTATTTTTGTGCCATGTTTGCTAGTGTATTATTTATACAATGATAACATTGTAGAAGATAATTAATTTCTCTTCGAAACACCTGTCTCAAGAAACAGATGCCATGGTACCTTTTAATGCCATGGATTGTTAAAGTTGCAAATATTGTATTAGCAAGTTAAGGTAGTTTTGAAATGATGACCACATTTAAAATGACATACTAAAAGACTTTAATGCTTTAATGTGAAGACAAATGACATTTACAGGAGAAATATTAAAATTTTATTGTGCTGCTATCATTGTTCACTCCTACATCTCAAACAGTGGTGGTGGTAGAAATGATTTGGGACAGCCAAGGGATTCCTGTATTCTGAGGTGCCTTTATAGAGATGGATATAACAAGAGGTGTTGCCATTGTTCTTTTTCTGTCTAGACTTCTTCTAAGCCAGAATCTGTGAACAGGAGGATCTGGAGACACAGATATGCCTCTAACAAAAAGACTCTGGGTGCCCCACCCCTGTGACTGCTAACTGCTAATCTGCAGAATAAAAAACAGCCATGGCTATTCTCTTCATGTTTATGCATCACTCTCTGATCATTTATGCTTCTTCCTATGCACCTTATACTTTCCAAATACTCTGTTGTCTATTAACTAAAATAAACACATCTAGGTTGTAAAATTCATTGTGGAAATTTCCTTTAACACAGAGTAGAGCTAGCCATCTGGAGAGGTTCTTATCAGCTGTTAGTGTGATTGTGGCTGGGACAAAGCCTGACCCACTGTCCTCTGCAGTGTGCAGCTGTAGGATGCAATAGTTTGATCCTTCTGGTGCTTGATAAGAGTTTAGAAAGAGAGATTGAGTCCGGTTGAACCAGGCTGATGAGAAGACAAACCGTTCATGTTAAAACTGCTGCCCTGAGGCAAGGCTGTTTGCTTTTGCACTTTATCTTCTTCTGCCACTTTCACTCATTTCTCTTAGCTGGTTTTCACAAAGAGCAATGGCAGTGGTTTTGTGTGTATAGTAACGATACAAATTTCTGTAATTTTGTTTTCTGTGGAAAAGAGAGAAAAACCTCATAAGCCAGAAGTCAGACAGCAGCCATGTAGAAGCTGGCATCCTTCCAAAGAGGCTACTGAAATGTCAGAACAGTGATCACATTTCTGTAAGTGCATGTATGAGTTTAAATGTTAATAGATCACTTATTCAGAATAATCATGACTGTAAAAACAACTCAGAGTTTGTTCAACAGGTGTCACTTCTTTCTGCTCAATAATGAATCTCTTCTCTTAATCAGCAGTTGAGTTTGCTAAATGTCCGCATTTAACAGACAAACATCTGCAACTGACAATTGTTGTTTGGCTGATGGGCTGATATCATCTGATACTGATGTTAAACTGATACATCTGTTGATTTCTCATAATAGTGCTGCACAATTTGGAAATAATGTGTGATTGCAATTTTACTTAACAATATTGCAATAACGATGTAATACATAGGTGTTATCATAAGTGTACTCACTTTGTTATCAAAGAAACGCAGAGAATAATAGTTTAGAAGTATGTATTCTCAACTCAGAACAGATAGTAAGAAGTAGGGGTCTACTGATACTGATTTTCAGAGTGGATACGGATTATTAGTAGCTCATGAGACTGATAACAGATATTGAAAATGTACTTAATGTAGCAAGGAAAATGCACAAAGCCCTAGCTCTATCAGCATGAGAGATGGCAAGAAGCAGCACAGAAGAAACAGGTAAACAGGGGGTAATAGCATACACTCACTGTGTCACTGGCAACCAAGATTAAGTGTTGATTGGCTAGTAATCATGTGACATCTATCCAGAAATAATTCTAACTGTATACTTTCAAAATAACTTGATGTTTTCCAAAAAGTAAAAGTTTTACATTTTTTCCTAATCATGGTATTCCTACAAAGTATAATAGCGGCGCTATTGTAAACTTACACTTCTGCATGCATTTTATAAACCTTTCAAGTTCTACTTAATTAAAAAAATAATTGAAGCTTTTTATGCTATTATGTAATTGCACAGTCTGACATCAATAAGACTGATTTTGCAGCTCTACCTGATAATCATATATGAAAAAAATAGTTTTCAAATTCCATTAAATTTTAAGTGTTAATAAGTCTGTGTGCACTATACTGTGTATTCTATCCTGTGTATTCTACATATTCACACTTGTACTTTTCCCTTTTTTGAAATGTTTAAAAGAAAATAAAGTATGTCTGTGTTCCTTTCTAGTGGCCGTTGATGGACAATCCCTATGAAGAAACAGGGCTACAATGGGACAGAGTACCTCGGAACAAGAGGTCCCCGAAGAGAACCCCGAGGTTGGTTTTCATGCGCCAGTATTGTTTTCATAATGATAAAAAACATTCAGCAGTAAGACTAAAGTATAATATTTAAAGTTCATGTAGTCATGGAACAAAAGTGCAGCTGTGTGCGTGTGTGTGTGGGGGGGGGTGTCATACCCTGTCAGTTAATCTTATATATAAAAACTCTCTACAAATTCCTAGCTAGATTTAGCTCAGATCTAGAACTAAAACCGCAACCCTTAAAACACACTTTAAAGTTTAAGGAATGAGGATGAACAAAGAAAAAGACTTCAGCTGATATTGGTCTGTTGATCTGGTCCCAAATTTCACAAACTTGTACATGTGGCTGATATTTACAGCTGACATATTGGTTGTAAATATGGGCAGATATTTTTATATCTGCTGATAATCAACTTTTTAAGCAAATTTCTGCCAATACAGATGTCATACAGATAATATAGTACATTCCAGGGGTAGATGGTGTCTTTTGCTGGGAGTTGCATTGTGTGAGCAGGCGATATGTTGTGAAATTTTCTTGTATTTTTCTGAAGTGGACGTGCAAAAGACTGCAGTTAGTCTGTGGATAGCCTTAGTGGTCCCAAAAGTTCACAAAGTTAAGCATAGCTTCCTATCAGCACAAAACTCAACTCTGATATGTCATCCTTGCCAATTAGAAAATTCTGTATATGTTGTATTATAAATTCTGTATGTGTTATATGTTTTCTAGATGACAAACTTGGCTAATTGCAGCCATGTTACAGCACAAAGACAGAAGTGTCTCATAAGAGCAGAGGTCTTTAAACTTTTCCACTGAGGGCCACATACAGAAATGTCTAAGGACGTTGGGGCCACTTTGATATCCACAAGACGAAGTATATGGCACTGACTAAATCAGAAGCAGAATAAAGGAGGAGCTGGGGTGGAAGAGGGTTGCAAGCGCAGCTTGTAGAGAGAGCAGCAGAGTATGGCCAGGCTAGAGCAGTTAAAATAAGGCAGCATGAGAATGATTGGCCAACAGTGTGCTTAGAGCAAATCAGCTGGCCACCAGCTGATGAGGGCTTGCGTGAGATCAGCTGACTGGGGCAGAGCTTGACTCTGTGGCCTGCCTGAACTAACACTAAATGCTTGATCTAATGGCTATAAAGGCAAATAGACAATCATATGCAGGGTTTTGGGGGATACTAATCAGGGGGCTCTGTTTGGCACTAGCTGCCACTGGCTCAGCCCCTTGGATATTATTGGTACTGCTATTTGCTGCCAAAACTCATCAGGGAGTTAGAAAACAAGATATCATTATTTTGATTGCCAGTATTTTTACCATGTAAAGTACTGTCTCAGTTTAGCCATAAAAAACATCAATAAATTCTTGGTGCTGAGATGTTTGTTTAGGCTTAAACATTAGCATGGTAGCACTGTCTTGTGCTGAAACTATGAAGTATGAAACAGTCAAGCACAAGTTTCATGTTCAGATGTGGGCCATATTTCATTTTATTTCTAGAATTTGTTGTGGGCCAATCAAAATTATACCACGGGCCACATTTAGCCTCCGGGCCATAGTTTGGACAACCCAGCATAAGAGTAAATTACTTGCCATATAAGGATCAACTCAACATGACCTCTTCCCATAATGGGTCAGATGAATGTGATCTTTAAACTTTTTTTCCTAGCTCAAGCTGATAGCTATAGATACCACAATTACTGGTCAAAATGTTCCCACTATGAAGGAGTCTTTCCCATGAAGCGAGGGATTTTAAACTTCCATTTGAGATTGAGTTTATGCGTTGTATGTGAACCCTGATGTCTGTTTATTTAATATGCCAGTCAAAAGTGACTCTAGTTCTTACACTGTTCTATCCGGTCCAATGTTGCTTTTCTGATTTGAAAATCACATAACCAAACCCAGATGTTTAGCCCAAAGCTCTACACGACTTAACATCTTGAACTTGACCCAAAGCCAAACTACAATGTCCTGATCTGTCAGACTTAGTTTGGCTAGCAGCACTTTATTCAGCACAGTTTCTGTTTTCCTGACACAAATTTCTTCTTCGTCTCTAAGTCTCAGGCAACCGTATTAAAGACACTCAGCTTGCAAGCCTTCAGACACTTCTACTCATTTATGTCATCTGATAGTTTTTTTAGTTACTTAATTTTGCTCGACTCCACTCTACGTATTAGCAGCAACCATCATCTTCAGACTTTGAATTTCACATATGTAGATTTCCCACAATTCTGCCTTGATTTCTAAATTCTAGCGCATCTACTTGAGGCTTTTGGCTACAGAATACATTTTGTGTGCACCAGCTTGTCTGTGCAATCACCCATCTGTCAGCTCCACTCTCAGTGTCCCCTGTGTCCAGCTTAGGCCTTTTACTGCCAAATAACCCTGAGCTTCTCACACACAAATCAATAACCACTGATAACAGACATGTATTCTCATTGGGTTTCAGTCAGAGCACTAAAAACATATTACTCTTGTTTTTAAATACCTTATCTGATGGGCAAAGACACACACAGTTAAACAAACAGACTTATCTTGGTCACAAGATCTTTCTACTCCCTGAACTGATCACCTTGTTTTGATGAGCCAACTACTTTTTTCCTGGATTCACTGAAGTGAAAGATTCTCCTTAATCATGTCTAAATGAAAAACTGTTCTGCCTTCTTTGAGTTTTCTTGAAATGTTTATCTTCCTGTTTTTTAGAAAGAATGCGTCACATAAGTTGAAAAGGCCACTTCCTTCTTATTTTTGTCCTTTACTCTTTATTTTCTCTCAGGGATTCTTTCATGCTTTGCTGCTTCCTGTCTCTTCTGCCTCTCTCAAACTCCACCTCATCATTTTTTATTACATCTCAGTGAAAGTAACATCTCCTAACAGTAGCCAGAGGCCACATTATTCCTGACTTCCATTTGTGAATGAATAAACAGCCATATCACACATAGTTAGGATTTTTGTATGCACATTTAAGGCCAGACCAGATTTTTAAAGCACTTTGTGTAATATTCTTTAGCAGAGGTTATGTTGTTGGGTAACCTTGCAAATCCAGTTGATTGACCAGATTCCATGTCTGTTATCAGGTAAATCTAACTTACGAAGTTCCAGTCTGAAACGGTTGTGCCTGGTCTGAGAACAGGCTGAACCAGGCAGCATGTTTTGAGAAGAACGAGGCAGTAGTTATGGGCGGGATTTAGCTGTATTGCAAACCGGCAACAATGGCTGCTGATGGTGTAGGGATGAGCTGATGTAGCTATAGTATGGTGGCAGTTTTATCAGAATTGGACCAAATTTCTTTATTAAATGAGCAAAAAAGCAAAAAAACACACTGAAAGCTTTTCTTGGCGGAAAAGATGTTTTACCTCCTCTCTTGACCTGCTTCAGCATTATTTTGATTTTTTGAGATCTGGACAGCATTTATTCATTTGTCTTTTAATGAAAATACTGATGAAATTCATAAAAATCACAACAGCAACTGCACTTGTGTGATTGTAAGCTACAACAACTCCTGCATGCCAAGCTCACATTACTTAACGAAGCTAAGCATCATGCCTCATTTTGTCCTGTTGCTCTGATTGGCCTGTTATGAATAGACAGAACATTCATTCAATCACTCTCCAAGAATTACTCTTACAAGAATTTTTTGGGCAAGTCCTGCCCTTCCCAAATGCTTTGAGAGGTTTCCTAGATGAATGTAAAACATATCCTATGCCAGTGGTTCCCAACATTTATTCCTTACAGATTCCCCTTGCTTTTGTGTAAGAAAAGCTGTGCAGCCCCACAATCCAAACAAATAGAGAAATGATACATTACAGTCAAAAATCAACAATGACTTTAATTGATCAATTAATATGATTCTAAGAATGATTTCTTAACAAAGTAAATTTGTATTAACTCTTTTAGAAGTGTTAAATCATGATCAGTTTACATGTGCAAATCTAATTCTCATAACCTTGGTGCAGACAAAGACGCCCTCCCCCCCAATCAAGGGGCTCCTGGACCCAGAGTTGGGAACCAGTGTCCTATGCACTTGAGATATGTAAAAGTCTTTGTGGCATGTCAGGTTAGTTGTTGGGTGAGCTTTAGACTGTGAACTTCAGACTGCTTACATTCTGACTGGATGTTTTTTTTTCCGTACTCTTCCCTTGTGAGGTTCAGGCTACTCTGGCTTACATTTGTAATTAATTTATTTAATTGCTTTCTTTTTTCTCATGAACATCAAATTGATCTCTTTTGCATATTCCCTGCAATTAGCCCTGCAATGCATGTGCAAAGTGCAATAATATTGTTGACTATTAAGGCATGATAAGAAGTGCAATAAATGAACCAAAAGTAAAGAGCACATAATCACTTAAACTTTGTTTTATTTCTGCCTGCTGTTACACAATACCTGCAACTTGTCCCTCTTAAACCCAAAAAAAAATCCCTCAACATTTTTATTCCAACACTAAATTGGCACAGATTAATTAATGACAGCTAATAGCTAACCTAAAATTAATTTGTGTGCATTAAAATGGTCTGGAAGCATTTTCATTCAATTTGGGTCTCCATCTGACAGTAAAAGTGTTCTCAAGCTGGGTGAGAAAGCTTTGCTTGTTAGCATAAATGTGTTTACCTAAGTATTGTAACAATTTGTACTTTTAATATGCTTGATTTAAATCGTGATATAATGATAATAATGGAGTTAGTTTACTTGCACGGTCCAATTATAATTTTATTTTACCCTGTCTCACACCACCCTGGTTTGATCCTTACAGTGAGTCAAATTTTAGCCCCCAACATCTTCTTACCTTAAACCTTAAGGTATGGTCAAGACACCTTAACTGTGCCTTGAAGAAGCAGAGCAATAAGCTGAGAAGTTCTCAGAATTGTAAAAATACCTGGGAGGTAGAGCTGGAGCCACACATGTAGGGGTCACAACTGATGTTACATTTTTTCATTTCCCTGTTATCCAGACATGACTGCCTCCAGGGCAAATCCCTTATTGCCACATTCCATTACACTTCAGTGGAAGTAAAGGCTTCAAGCTTCTCTCACATTGTTTCAATGCCAATGTAATATCTGAGCAACAAGTTGCTTTTGAGTATGTAGGAAGCTCATACAATGCCCGAAGTTGTGGTTGTTTTTGCTGAAATGATTAATTGCTCTGTATTTCTGTTTTTTTATCAGGACGGGTTTAATAACTTCAAGTCCTTTGTGGAGGAGGAACTACAGACGAGCATGGTGAGTGTGTGCTGAGGTTTCATTGAGGTGTTTAGTCCTTTTCATATGGAATTGCTTCAGTTGCTGTTTGTCTCCTGTCTCCTGCAAGTTACATTTTAACATTTTTATTTCTTGTTTTTTATCTTTTGTAATCTACATCCATGAGAGAGAGTATAAAAGAGCATGAGAGAGATGTTCGCATTGATTGAGGTCCAAAATCTCATGTTAAAACTGAAGCTCCTGCTTTTGTTTTGATAGTTTTCAGCAGTTGCATACCACCAATGCTGTCTTTACCTCATAACTAAGAATGATTGTTGATTTATGCACTGCTATAAACAATATGCACAAACACACACAAATTGCCTGTTTTGATGGTTAAATATTACATGAAACATTTCAAAACGTAATATAACATTATTTGAGTGTTTTATAAAATGTTCTATTCATCAGAGGGCGACAAAGTACATGACTATTGTACGCAAGTAAAAGTACAGTAACTGGCTGAAATGTACCTGAGTAGAAGTAAAGGTAAAAGTCTATTAATCTACTCAAGTAAAATATATATTTTGTTTAAAGTTAACTCTTAAGTACTGAGTACAGAAAAATATGATCTTTCCTTACTGGCAAGAACAACAACAGAATATATTTCCAACCAGGTGGTTCAGGTTAAGTCACACCTCTATAATAAAGTAAAATAGACAGCAAAATTGACTGTGTTAATTCAAATTATGTAGAGATATGTTCAGCACTTTTAACATGCCTATATTGGTCCACACAACACTTAGTTAAACTACACTTTTGAAAGTGTTAAATATTTTGGGATATGACAGCTGCAGTAACTCATGAAAATTCCTTGGCAAGGTGGGTCCCTCCTAACAAGAACAAAGCAGAGAGTCAACCTCATAGCAAGACAATGGATACTGATAAAGAATCTGATGCTTTCTGTAGGAAAATCTTAAGTCAAACTGTAACTCGCTGAATAACTTCACTCAAGGTGCATATGTGTCTCACAGGAAAAAATAACAACAACCCACTGGACACACAGCAAAAAAGCCCAGAAGGGATCGCTGTACACAAGTAATCACATATAAAAATGTCTAAAATACATCTAAATACTCTGCCCAAGGGCATGATTGGGAACTCTGCTGATTTCAGAAGTCCCCAAAAAACTACTCAATTCCATTAACTTAAGAAAATGTAATTAGTTACTTTCCATCCCTGTTGCTCATAAATATTGTCAACAAAGCAGAAATTCAAAAATAACCCTATGAAATCTGGGGGGAGGCTGTGTATATCAACAGATGAGAGGTGCAGGTGTACGTGACTGTGTAGGTAAGAGAATGAAAGGGGAAAAAGCCCAATTAGAATAAGCAAAGGTCATATTCATATAACCTGAAATAAATTGGGCTCCTCCTGCCATGTCCACCATCCAGGCACAGCACCATTCTGTAGGAAACACTGTTATGTTTTGTCATTATGTCATTTTTTTGACCCTTTACAAGCATCAACTCTTCTTTTGTTCTCTTCAGATGGTGGGGATGGTGATTGGTGCCGGCATCGCCATAGTCCTCATCGCCATCCTCATCTTCTTCATCTTGCGAAGAATTCAGCTTCGAAGTTAGTATGATCTCAGAGTACTAAAGATATTGAATTAGAAGCAATGAAAGTACCCAAAGAAAATGTTTTCAATGAAAATATGTTTTTTTTTCTCACAGACTTAGAAGCTCAGGAGGCCCCTAAATATCGCTTTCGCAAGAGGGATAAAGTCATGTTCTATGGGCGAAAGATAATGCGTAAAGTGAGTGTGTCTGACAGAGATACCTTCACGGCCTCTGTGTATGGGCTACCTCTATCTAACTACATCAACCATTATGAGTTAGCTGTTAAAACCAATACATGTCTTAACAGGTCTCTCAGTCTACCTCTTCCCTGGTGGGTACTTCCTCATCGTCTCGACCACGCTTGAAGAAGAAGCAGAAGATGCTAAACATTGCCAAAAAGTACACCTGGAAGCTTCTGAGTTTAACCCCAAACAATAACTAACAAATTTTAAAAAAGTATTAATACGCTTACAAGTGTAACCAGTTAACTGTCAGTGGTACACATGCTTCTTTCCTCTTCATTTGTCCTGTTTAGGATCCTGCGCTTTAAGAAGGAGGTGCCCACCCTACAGGCCAAGGAGCCACCTCCCTCAGTGCTGGAGGCCGACCTCACTGAGTTTGATGTGGCCAACTCCCACCTCCCCTCTGAGGTGCTCTACATGCTCAAAAATGTCCGGTACGTTGGGCTTCTTGTAATGTGTTTAAAAGGCCCAAACATGTCAGTACTTGATGCAAGTGATTAGCACGATTGATGAGTAGCTCCTGTGAAATACACTCATCGCTCTGACAGACATACCTTCAGATGTGTCTGAAGCAATTGCCTAGCAATCTGTTCTCATAAAGAAAAGCACTCCAGTCAACTGATCACAGATTAAAAAGCCCCTTTAGAAATTACACAGGAAAGATTTATTTATTTCTGTGTGTTTCTGTGTTTTCCTCACTGCAGCGTCCTGGGTCACTTTGAGAAGCCCCTCTTCCTGGAGCTGTGTAAACACATGGTATTTGTGCAGTTTCAACAAGGGGAGTACGTCTTCAGGCCAGGCCAACCTGACAGCAGCATCTACGTGGTCCAGGATGGAAAACTAGAATTGTGCCTTACTGGAACAGTAAGCAAGCTCACATGTGCATGCAAGCCCAGAGTAGTTGTGAATTTCATCAGTGAAGCAAGGATTATGTGGCTTGAAGCATTTTGCAGTGAAAGCTTAAGTCACAATGGTTAGCAAAGCTAATAGGGGCTTAACCACGGGAGCTCTGGCTTTGACCGATTAGCTTTAATTAACATTTGACTTAGATGATGTCATCAGGAAACTGGGAGAATCAAGAAAAACAAATGTAAAAAACTATTGATCAAGATATCAAGTCAGATGTGATCGGGGACTTGGGTTCTTTGAAAAGCATGAACCTAAATTGCTTGTTTTTAGATAAGTTAAGTTTTGCTTTTGTAGGATTCAAAAATGCACAAATAGGAAAAACAGATCATATAAATTGCTGGAAGAGGCTGTCTTTTTGTTTAGAATTGGGCCTGATGTCTGTTTTTTTTTTTTTTTTTTAACTCAAAAATCTTTGTCAGTATTCCTGACTTTTGAATGTAACAGAACATTCGGCCAATCACACTCTGAGAATTTTTTTTGCACAAGTCCTGCCTTTCCCAAATGCTTTGTATGAGAAGTTTCCTAGATGAATGTGAAACATATTCTATGCCATATCCATATTCTTATCTTTATCCTGACTTTTACTTTCTAGTTTCCTAATCAATGCACTGTCTTGCCCTCTCCAAAAAAAGCAAAAATTCCCACAAAAATCTAAAAATAAAACCATCCATCCATTTTCTATTCTGCCTATCCCATTGGGGTGGCAGTGGGGGCTGGAGCCTGTCATTGGGCAAGAGGTGGGGTACACCCTAGGCTGGTCACCAGTCAATTGCAGGGCTGACATATAGAGAAAGACAACCAGCCACGCTCACATTCACACCTGGGGCCTTTAGGTGATCAGTTAACCTAATGAGCATGTCTTTGGTGGTAGGAGGAAGCCGGAGTACCTGTAAAAATCCCACACATGCACGGGGAGAACATGCAAACTCCACACAGAAAGGCCCTGACCGGGAAGTGAACCAGGAGCCTTCTTGCTGTGAGGCAACGCCGCCAACCCCTGCACTGCTGTGCAGCCAAAAAAAAAAAAAAAAAAAAACCCACAATATGAAAATATAAAGTAACAAAATAAAAATGAAACAGTACAAAAAATTACATGTCTAAAGAATAAAAGTAGTAAGAATTAGGTTAAGAATTTTTCTTATGATATGACTTTAGTTGTTTTGCCTTGTCAGCACCAATTGCAGAAATTAGCCAGAACAGTCTTTCCTGTCACTGACACCCTAAGTCCCTGCTGTGTTATTGAGCTGACTTTGCCATACCTTGCATCCAAACATTTTGTCTTTGCCAATAAGCCGGTTGCTCTGGGAGCACAAATACTGCCCTTGATCTTTTGGCTAATGGTAAGGCCATTCATTTTGAATAACATTATTGTTGATGTCTCTTTTGGCAGCAGTATCAGCAGGAACAGGTGTTGGACCACTTGCATGCTGTGTCTGCTCTAGTAATGGACAGTCCAGGAGAAGTTAACAATTTTTACGCCAGGTTTCCTCCAACACAGTGACTGGCAAGTTCACATGACAAAGAGAGGAGTGTCATGGCACACAACGTGAAGTGTGCTGTGCTCCACAGCAATGCTTTTATTTTTTGTTTATTTCTTTTTTTTAGATGCTATTATTGATCGTTAATAAAAACTGTAAACCGTGGAGAGGACAGGAAAGTGTAAGTGTCTTATAAACATTTGTCTTAAGTCATTGCTCTGTGTCTTAAAACACATTTGGCTGGTGGTGGGTGCTAATGTCCCACTCTGCCCTACGCTGTTCCAGTATACCAAGTGATAAAATCTGAAGGTTGCAGTACTGTGTACCGAGGGCTACTGGTCAACTTAAAGCACTGATTGAAACACATAGCATTTAAGTAATAGTTAGGAAAATGCATGAAGTAACATTTCAAACCAAAAGCAAAATATGTAAATAAGTGTTTGGTATCAATGTCTATTTGTGATGAATGGTCTATTCTAAAATATGTATTGATACCAGAGCATTAAATCGTAAGGTTACGTATGTAACCATGGTTCTATGAATCCTGGATGACCGCCAGAGGCGGTGCTTCAAGCACTGGATAACACATCGCGCATGCGCAGGTCGAGTAGCTATACCAACAAAGTCACGTGTGACACCTGCTGACCCAGATAGCCTATATCTTCCGGTGTCATCAGGGAATCAGTTCCTACAAAATCTTCTCGCGAGCTCACAAGGATTCCGAGTGACTGAGTGCTCTGGCGGTCATCCAGGATTCATAGAAGCATGGTTACATACGTAACCTTACGTTCTATTTCATCCTTCCTGATGCTAGAGGTGGTGCTTCAAGCACTGGATGACCTATACTAACATGGTCATGAGGAATCCAATATGTACCACTTACTGCATCGAAGCAGCAGAGTCTGGTAAAAGGATCCCCCCCAGGGGATGGGGAGTGGGGATGTTCACTTTGTAGAACCTTGTGAATGTGTTTGGGGTTGCCCAAGAGGCTGCATCACAAATGGCCTCCAGGGATACTCCTCTCATGGCCGCCCATGACGTGGATATACCCCTTGTGGAGTGGCACCGCACTCCGGATGGCAGTGGGCGACCATCTGCCTGATATAGGTAGTTATAGTTAGTAACGTCTACAATCCAGTGGGCCAAGCGTTGCTTGGAGACAGCGCTACCTCTTTTAGGACCACTATGACAGACAAACAGTTGGTCCGATGTACACATGTTCGCTGTGCTATTAATATATGCTTTCAAGGCACGAACTGGGCACAGCAATGCTGACCTGTCATTATCTTCCCCTGGTGGGGGATCGAAACGCACAAGCTGAATCGGTTTATCAAGGTTTGACTTTGACAACACCTTGGGCAGAAAAGCTGCATGTGGCCACGAGGTGACCCCACGGTCATCTGGGTGCCACCTCAGACATGTAGGGTTGACAGACAAGGCATGGAGCTCACCGACACGCTTTGCTGTAGTAATAGCGAGGAGGAGGGCCGTCTTCGCCGATAACCACCTCAGCTCTGCCTGTGCCAGAGGCTCAAAAGGAGGCAAACACAGGCGGTCATGTACAAGGGACAGGTCACAAGTTGGTACTCTGGGGGCTCGTGGGGGACAGAGCCTCATAGCTCCCGTCATAAAAAGGCTAACTAACCTGTGGCAACCAATTGTGCTGTTGTTGACTAGAGCATGACGAGAGGAAATGGCAGCTACATACACCCTGAGGGTAGACAGGGAACGGCCAGAATCCAAGAGGGATTGTAAGAACTCCAGGATAGCTGGTACAGAGAAGCATTCTGGGTCTACCTGGTTGTCTGCACACCACGTTGAAAACAGCCGCCACCTGTTCTCATACTGTAAGCGGGTAGATGGGGCTCTGGCATTCAGGACTGTCTTACGGACAGAAGCTGAGCAGCGTGTCAGCATTGGGTTGGGCCCTGCAGTGGCCAGACCCACAGCTGAAGGCGTTGAGGGTTGGGATGCCAAATCTGACCCCCCATCTGTGACAGGAGATCCTGCCTGTCTGGGAGGCGCCATGGTGGGCTGCAACAGAGTCTGTGCAGTAGTGGGAACCATGATCTCCCTGGCCAGAAGGGGGCCACCAGGAGCACCCTGTGGCCCTCCATGAGAACCCTGTGTAGTACCGCCTGAATCAGAGGGAGTGGAGGAAAGGCATACAGGAGACCCCTTGGCCAATCGTTTGCCAGGGCGTCCTGCCCCAGAGGACTGGACTCTTCCCTGCAAGAAAACCAGAGGGGGCAATGAGTTGTGCCTTCTGAGGCAAACAGATCTACCTCTGCCTTGCCGAAGAGACCCCAGATGGTGAGCACCACCTGTGGGTGAAGACGCCACTCCCCTGGGGAAGGCTTGTCTCGTGACAGGAAGTCTGCAACCTGGTTTCGCTTTCCAGGCAAGTACATCGCCCTTAGGCTGGCTAGGTGTGGGGCTGCCCAAGTCAGGAGGTCCCGGGTCACCCGCAGTAAGCGCGCGGACCTGGTGCCCCCTTGATGGTTTATGTGTGATACTGCTGTGACATTGTCTAGGCGCACAAGGACATGCTTCCCCTTGAGGAATGGCAGAAAGTGTCTTAGTGCCAGATGCACAGCCCGCAGCTCGAGCACATTGACATGGTCTGAACAGGCTTGAACAGGCCACTGTCCCTGAGCTGTTCGGTTTTGCCAGACTGCACCCCAGCCTGTGAGGGAGGCGTCTGTGGTGATGGTTTCGCGCCGGGCCGGAAGCGAGCCCATCGTCACGCCTTTCTGCAAAAAGGACCTCCTTCTCCATGGGGCTAGAGCAAGGAGGCACTGCTATGATGATTGGTCTGTGTCTGTGTGACCGTGCATCTAAATGGAAGCTGTTGAGCCACCTTTGGAGGGGGCGCAGCAACAGTAGACCCAAAGGCACGACTGTTGAAGCCGCTGTCAACTTCCCCAGAAGCTGGAGGAACTTCACATATGGGAGCCTCCTGCTCCCTTGGAAGAGGGGCAACAGTCCCAGAATATCGTCTACCCGTCTGCGGGATGGACATGCCTTCATCAAAACTGTATCCAGATCCACGCCGAGAAATGTGATGGTCTGAGAAGGGATGAGGCGGCTTTTCTTGTAGTTTACCCTGAGGCCCAGTCGGGCCATGTGTGAAAGTAGAGCTGCTGTGTCCTGGGATACCTGTGACTGGGACGGTGCACACACCAGCCAGTCGTCCAAGTAGGGAAGGACTTTCATGCCTTGGGATTGCAGGGGAGACAGCGCTGCTGCCACACACCTGGTAAACACACGTGGGGAAAGGGAGAGACCGAAAGGAAGAACCCTGAACTGAAAATGGCAGCCCTGAAAGGCAAAACGGAGAAACTGTCTGTGAGGGGAAAAAATGGGAACATGAAAGTAGGCGTCTTTCAGGTCGATTGATGTAAACCATTCCCCTTTGTCTACACTGCGCAATACCTCGGCGGTGCTGAGCATATGAAAGGGCATTACCTTCATGAATCTGTTGAGTCCCCGTAAGTCCAGGACTGGACGTAGACCGCCGTCCTTCTTTGTGACTAGAAAATAAATTGAATAGTAGCCCCCGGGCTGGGCCACAGGGTCTACAGGCTCGATGGCACCTTTGACCAAGAGGGCCAAAAGCTCCTGGTTGAGGGCCAAGGCTTTGGCCGGGTCTCGTATCATGATCATTTTCACCCGGCCAATGGTTGGGGGCCGGCGTCGGAACTGCAGTCTGTACCCCTGGGCTAGGGTGGAAATCACCCAGGGGTCCGGTGTTGAAGCAGCCCAGTAACTGAGCTGGTCTTGAGAAAAGCAGCCGACGGCCGGCCCCAAGGTCTCAGTGTCTGCCCCCCCGGCCTCTAGGGCCTCCGGGGGGGCGGGAATTTGCACCTGAGGTGCGAAACTGCCTCGGGGGCAAGCAGTCAGGGGCCTGAAAGCCCTTGGCAGGGCGTCGACCAGGGCGCTGTGATGACTGCTGCTGCCTCTGGTGGCCACTGGTGGTAGCAGTGGACTGAAAGCGGCGCTGGGGGGCAGTAGAAACACCCCTGGGCCGTTGGCGGGGAGGCACATTCCTTAGTCCAGAGAGCTGCTGTCTGGTCTGACTAGCCTGGACAGTCCGCTCTAGAGCCTCTATAGCGGCTGCCCCAAACAGCTCCCCAGGCTCCACTGGAACCCTGCGGAGGGTCCGCCTGCTTGCTTCTGTGAGGGGTGACTGTGCCAGCCAAACTTGGCGGCGGGCCTGGACCAGGGTGGACATCACCCGTCCCAACTCCCTTGTCATCAGTGCGAAAGCTTGCAGTGATGCATCACTGAGGCTGTGTACTGTAGCATCCAACTGAGCCTCCTGTAGGGAGGCGGAGAGGGCAAGCATAAGGTGGGACATTGAGTTTCCTATCCGCCCCATTCGAGCTGCTGCATCATAGGATCTTGACAGGAGATCATCCGTTACCCTACACTGAGGGCGTGGACACCGTGCATCCTGCCTAAGGGCCTCATCTGGTGATACAATGAGAGCCGCAATGGTCGGTTCTATAGCTGGCATGTGACCCAACCCGTACTTGGCTGCATCCTGCATGGCTGCAAGAGCTCGGCCATCTGATGTAGCATGGGAGAGTGCTCTTGAATCTCTCCAACATGCATGCAGCTCCTTCAGGTACTCCTCTGAGGGAGGCACAGCGAAGGTCGTTGGGGCTGTGCTGCATCTAAAGAAAGCACTGGTTATTGGTGGCTTAACTTTGGGGATGTCCAGCTGTAGGCGTGCAAGAGCCATTTGAATGATGGCCCCCATAGAGTCCTCCTCAGATCCCCGCCCAGAGCTGTGGGTCAAGGAACGGGAGCCAGCAAGAGACACCTGAGAAGGGATGTCATGGGAGAATGAATCCCCCCCGAACTCCCTGAACTCTGTGGCAGATGCTGCCATCGAGAGGATATCCTCCTCTGGAACCATATTGGCCTCTGAAGTAGTGGGCGAGACCCCACCACTCTTGCTCGTATCAGAAAAGCAGCCTTCATCTGCTGAAGCTCTGCAGATAGCTGGTCCACCTTAGAAACAAGTTTGGACTCCTTGGCTTTCTTCCTTGAAGAGGAGCCACCGGCTTCTGCAGCCCGACGTTTCGGCCGAACAGGTTGGGCTGGGGTCACCCTTTGAGCTGGGGTCAACTGTGGAGGAGATAACTGGTCTGGTGAAGCTACACTGCCCAGGAGTTGCTCAACCTCAGCCAGCCTGGCAGCCCTCACTGCCCTAGGCAGGTAGCTGCAGTTCATGCAGGGATCCTCAGACAAGCCCTCCCTCAAATGCTCGAGTCCGAGGCAGGAGGGACAAAGATCGTGGCCGTCTTCGGGCTGCATAGTAGCCATACAAGCAGTACAGCAATGACTGCCCAACATCGTGGTAGTTGTCAGCATAAGCAGAGAACCCACCAAGCTGGGAGAGAGGAAGCGTGAGCACTGCCTTCACCAACTGGTTTTAAGGGGCAAATTCTCCAATAAAGGGGTAGTCAGATGCTAGTAGCTGGCTATGGCAAAAGCGCTAGCCGACTATGCCGCAATTACTAGAGGTGCCAATGCTGGGAGCGGGAGCGAAAACACTGCCTTCACCAGTCAAGGGCGTTACCAAATCCCAGTTAGCAAATATTTGTTGCAATATAAATGGAGTAGGCTTCAGCTGAGAACACTACTGCCACTCAAGAAATAACAGTCATGATTAAGGCCAGAAGGGAACCAAAAACGCTGCCTTAACGGATGAGGGTATAATCAAGAAAATTCCAAATTACAATTATTACAAAATAGGGTTGGCTTAAGCGAAAACACTATTGCCACTCAAAGAAAATTGACTATGTCATAATTAAAGCTGGACTTAGAGCGAAGACGCTTGCTTCCAATTACAAAAAAAAAAAAAAAAAACAACATGTAAATCAGTTATAATTGTTACAAATGGAGCTGGCTTCAGGGAAAACACTACGCCACTCAAAGAAAATATGTCAAAAGTAGAGATGGACTCACAGCGAAAACGCTTTCGTCCAATTCAAGGGTATACAGAAAATCAGTTTTAATTGTTACAAAATAGAGTTGGCTTCAGTGAACACACTGTTTGCCACTCAAAGAAAATATATTAAGAGTAACACTGAGATGTGCGCGGAAACACCGCACTTACCGCAACTGGAAGCTATGTGCTAGCGTTGACCTAGCTGGACACACACCTACCGATGAATAAACACTGTTCACGCCTGTGTCGGGAGCGGGAGCGAACGCACTGCCTTCACCGACAAAAGGTTACATAACAGAAATACCGGCAGACACCGGGTTACGGTGCTACCGCAGCTAACACGGCTTGATAGCCCAACACAAAAACGCTGGAAAATATCCAGGATAATCAATTGAAAAAAACGCTGCTAATAACCGCAGCACAGTGCAACCGGGTTGCTACCTCTATAGCAAAGCTATTGTGTTAGCTCAGCGGACACGCTTCGCCTAACACCACGACAAACGTAAACACTATTATTCCGCTACTGTGGGCGAGAGCACACCACCAGCCAGGAACAAACAAAGCCAATACTCACGCGTCAGGAGAGACACACCGTAGTTTTGGTGATTCAACACGTAGCCGAAAGGCTAAGCTGTCGCAGCCCTTGGAGGGCGACTGGAAACGCAGCTCCGACCACAACAGTCACAGGGCTCCCAGCAACAGCTGCTTCTTTAGCTACTTCTTAGTCCGACATCTGCGAGCGAGAAGATGTGAAGGAACTGATTCCCTGATGACACCGGAAGATATAGGCTATCTGGGTCAGCAGGTGTCACACGTGACTTTGTTGGTATAGCTACTCGACCTGCGCATGCGCGATGTGTTATCCAGTGCTTGAAGCACCGCCTCTGGCGGTCAGGAAGGATGAAATAGAACTACTAATGATCCTTAACTTTTAGTTTTTTTCAGACAGACTTTAGTGACAAAAATAAAGCCACAAGATGATTTTAGTTATCAAATAATATTAAGTGTTATTTTTTATGAAAACCAAATAACATTATACAGAGAAAGTGATTTTTTAATTCTGGCTAGATTGAAACAAATGTTCCATGTTTGATGCTCCTAAATAATACCAAATTTTGACCTCTACTTATAAAACATTTAGGAGTATGTAGATTCATACCCAACAAAAGTCTTATTTCTGTCTTCCAGGATGGTAAAGAAAGTGTGGTAAAGGAGGTTTACCCAGGAGACAGTGTCCATAGCCTCCTCAGCATCCTGGATGTCATCACAGTAAGACACACCCACGTATTGCCACACAATCACAATTATGGTCAAGATGATGTCATGCCCATACACACAGACTTTCCTTACACATATACATGATTCATTGTTGGATGACATGTTACCTGGATATCAGCATGAAGGACCCAACCCGACTCCCTTCTCATTGCATCACTGACACTGCGTCCTTATTCATCCTACTCTACTGGTGACTCGTGCACTAATCTACTGTAACTCTGTTAAAAACTGGTATTTAGGTGGGATCCCTGTAGTGCTGGTGTCAAGTTTAAACAAAGAGGTTTGACATTGACAACTGAACATTTCTACAGTGTTTCCATTTTTAAGTTTTAAAACAATTAAACAGGCGTTGTCTTTGAAGTAGCAGTATTTTTGTGAGCATTCAGTCAAGGGCTTTAATTATACCAGGACTTAAACTTTGTTACAAAAGGAGTGAAAATCAAATAATATTCCTATTCTGGTACCAAAGCAACCAAAACTGAAGCCATGGTCATTAGATAATTTCTTGTTTATGGCAACCTAAAATTGCAAGTAAACCCCTGCACATTGTCTGAATCACACTAACACTGTGGCATGCTTTGAAACCAATAGTTTGCCAACATTGATAGACTCTGCTGTTAAGTCCTCTGCTGTCTGTCCAATTTGGCACTCACTGGCAACCATCTGTAACCATAGTCTTTCATTGTCTGATAGAGGATAGACACCACAGGGATAGAAAGGAATTTTTAGGAATTCTGGTATAGCTAATCACTGGTAAATGAGTTCCAGGAGCCATGCCCCCAATTAAGCATAACTTTAGTACTTCTTTTGCCTTGAAAAGAAGTACTAAAGTCCCCCTTACAGTGTGTGCCCTTAATTCACTAACTATTCTGACCAAAACTGTTTTTTGAATGGGCTGTAAACAGATTTCTTTCTGCTGAAAAAAATAGGCAGTGGGGATTTGAGTGTGCTTGTGACTTCCTGCAGCCATGCTTGTTTGACACTGAAGGAACATCACACTTTCTGCACCTTGCACTGCCTTCCTTCTTTTGCCACGTAGGCTGCCACTCAGTCATGGACATGGACATACAGTAACATCAATGCTGCGATATTTAATCATACCCAGGTCCCAGATGCACTGCTTTAATAATTTTGATGCTTTTCAGGGAAGCTACATGAATCTTCATGTATTACATTGGTAATACAGTGTCAGGCAGATTTATGGACTCAAATAGAATATTAAATCTATAATGGATTGCTAGCTGCACTGTAATTCAGATATACAGATGCAATAAATAGAATACCATATAAAGTTTGTTTCTTTCTTGTGATTTAATTTAAGAAGTGAAAATTCCATATATTAGAGATTCATCGTTCTACAAACAGAAACCACAAAAAGCTATACTTACATGTACAGATTCTATAATTTAGGTATTGATTTCAAACAGGTATCGAAAAGAATCAAATGATTCAAAATGTTGACAAACTTGATACATTGGGGTTTTTGTGTGCAGGGCCACCAGAAGCCTTACAGAACTGTGTCAGCCCGGGCTGCAGAAGTTTCCACTGTTCTCCGTTTGCCTGTAGAAGCCTTCCTTGCTATATTTGAGAAGTACCCAGAAAGCCTGGTGCGGGTGGTTCAGGTGAGCCCTTTTACCTCTGCTGACTCTGTTTCAGAAGTTTGTTAGGCTTTCATCTTACTCTCTTCTACTCTGTCATTATAAAGGATGTATACATCCACAAAGCTGAAGTGGTTTTGATCTAGTCATCTGTCGGTTCACGTGTGATAAGGCAAATGACTCACTTCCTTTTCATATCTGGTCAGATTATCATGGTTCGTCTTCAAAGAGTAACAGTCCTGGCACTGCACAACTATCTGGGGCTTACCAACGAGCTTTTTAGCCATGTGAGTATATCACACTCACACATCAACATACACCATTCAGCACTCTAGACAGTCCATGCAAACATCTGTGGGTGAAATGGTTTGGTATTAATCAGGAATTCTGCATAATTGTCTTGGTATGCAAGCAGTTTTTATTACGTTTCAGTCAATTAATGCTAATGTTGCGTCACTTTTCCACTCTCCCCTGTCACAAAACGCACGCACATGCACTAACGAACATTCATTACTCATTATTGTCCGACAAGGAAATGCAGCCTTCCCGTCTGCCACCTCCATCTCCCCACCCGACTCGCACCAGTCCTATCCGCCATGGCAAGCGCTTTGGCAGCCTGACAGTGCCTGAGGAGCATCGGGAAGCCGCTATAAAGGGAGAAGCTGCAGGTATGGAGGAAAAAACTGTCAAGAAGAATTCTGTGTTGATAAAAGATTAGATACAGCCAACACTGGTCTGGCCTTCATTTATCAAATATGCGTACTGCACAAATCTGAGTTTACAGTCATTTCCATGCACAGATTGGCATTTATTAATCTAGGCATGAGCAGAGGATATGCTCAAATCCCACACCAGGTCTCAGCTTGTTATGCACGTTTTCAAGTCAGTGTGGATGTGCTATGCAGCATTAAATCTGGCGATGAGTTTTTACAAGTTATTTTTCATGGATATTTAAATATTCTAATATTAGGTGTAATTCATTTGTGTAAATGAAGTTGACTGCAGCATTGTTTCTGATTCCCTTTAATGTTACTTCTCAGGACAACTAATATTTAATATTCTTTAATTTTCTGACCTGGAAAGTATTTTCAGCTCTTAAGAATTGATTCTCAACTTTTCTGAAGTGTTTGTTTTGTGTTTGGTTTCTTGTCATAATTATTATAAGTTGCATCTGATTTTTCTGTGTACAGGAGGGGAACAAGGGAAGGATGGAGCAACAGTGCCAACTCTTAGCAGAACCATCTCCATGCCTGTGGACATTGCAGGTGGGGGATCATGTGTTCTCATGTTTTAGTTTTGCTGTATGCACGAACAATAAATAAATTTTGATAGGTTGAGTTATTATAGACATGCAGAACAGGTATTATTCTCATATAACAATGGCAGATTTTGGCATACATGTGCTTAAACCACCTTCCTTTCCCTAGTTTAATATGTCTAATATTGTGCTGGTTATAATGTAAAATGATGGATTGCGTGTGTTTGTTGAACAAAACATAAGATGAGGAACCTAAACATAATTGCATATCAAATAGCAATCACAATACTGGGGGAAATATGAAATTATTTTCTCAAATTGTTCAGCCCTAGTATAAAGATACAGTTTTTACCCTCAGTGTGGCTGCCTGAAAATACAGCTCCTGTTTTTTTATAAATGTAACACACTTCTTGTGGAGGGAAAAAAATGGCACCCTAACCCACACAGGTAACAACATGCTAGCATTGGCTGATTTGTGTCTGAAGACTCAGATGTGGACAGGTGATAGCCCACTGTAAGTCATGCCCTGAGATTCTGGTATGACAGCATGAAAACACACTTTTAAAAGAAATGAACCTTTATTACATTCAAAATCTCTCTAGATTCAGATGCTTTTTTAGTCATCTGTTATTTCAAGCCTTGTTTATACTTTGACATAACTATGCTGTGTCTTTTAAAAGCCTTTCACCATTGTCCCCTGGTTTACAGAGTTATGCTTTCAATTTTGAATCATTAATAGATTTTTTTCCCCATGCAACATAGTTACTTGTATACAGAGACATCTGTATCCAACTTGTTTGTCTTCTCTTGTTCAAGCTTTGAAGAACCTTTGTTGTATATAACACTGTTTATATTTTGTCTTTGCAGGAATACAAAAAAGTCTGAGGTCAGACTTTGACATGGCTTATGAGAGGGGGCGGATCTCTGTCTCTGCAGAGGATGGAAACACTCCTCCTACTTTCACCCGGGTCAGTACACTGAAAGCCTTTAAGGCACAAATATGATAAGCATTGCTAAATTGATCTCTGGATAAGGTTATTGCACCAGCAGCTATGGTGGTGTTATTAGGCAAAGTTTCCACAGGGCATGAATATAAAGACATTGATCAGTGTGTACCAGTAATATTTATATACACAGACGCAAGTGTCTTTAAAGTTAGATTGTTAAAAGGATTTTCTGAGGACTAAGAAGGAAATCATCTTGAATCTTTGTTTGTTGCTTTATCTTTTTAAATATTTGTCTCATGCCAAAGACTCAATCCATTTTCAACATGGGTTGAGATCTCTTTATTTCACCTTCAGACACAGTAACATACTTTCAAAATGATGTGTTCCTCTCACCAGCTTATGATGTGTGAATGAGTTATTTAATAATTTTAACACTTGTAGAATATTTAATAAAAGTAAGTCCTGTTTAATGTTGAGACTAATACATTTTACGTATATGTGAAACATTCCAGTCTGTATCTCAGGAGCAGCGAGAAAGGAAGGTGACAGTAGATGAAATCCCCTCAGGGATCTATCTGTATCCTGAGGAGGAGTCAGGAGTGGACAATATTTTTTCTCCCATGTCTGGCCGCTCCAGTGCTGCTCTGTTTGAGGAGGCACAGAAAGAAGTCCTGAAACTCATGAGGATTGAGGTTTGTTCGGTTCTGATTTTTATTAGCTGTCTTTATGTCTAAATATAGCCCTGACACATGGCAGTTATGAGAACATGGGCAATAAACTTGTCAAATATTATTTATACTCCATTCTTACACAATTGATTTAGAATTTTATTCTAATGCAGAAAGTCTGTAAATGAAGACAAAAGCTTCACAAGCACGATTCAATCTGGACACAACACCAGTATTTAAAAAAATGTACAACTGTTTCCTTCAGTGCTTTGTTTTGTATCAACAACATGTGTATATAAAATCAAGCACACATTTGTGTGCAACATCCAGAATAAAAGAATTATAACATTAAAAGACAGCTTAAAGGCAGCTTTTCATTATTTATCAGCTATTTAAATCCCTACTATTGTTTGTTCTGTTTGCAGTACGGACTTGTTATCTTTTTCATTTTAATGTGTCAGATACATTTCCATATGATCACATTACTTTTTTTGATCAGCTGCAGCAGTCAGACTACAGCCAGCACCACAGGATCCAGACATGCAGTTACTGCAGTTCTCTCCCAAACATGCTTGATAGGGTAGGACCAAATTAAGAAAAGCAGGTTAATTTTATTGTTCTTTTTTCGCATGAATAAGCGCATTGTTGCAAATCACCCTGGAGCATCTGCTGGCAGATTATGATGTAGAAAGGGGGTCAGTCAGCAGGGAAACGGGACCCAGTTTGTAGACGAGCAGAGGATAGGCTGCGGTGTCAAACCTCAGTGTCTTTAATGCTAAGACATGAGTTGTTCTTGGGTTTGCTAATATAAAAAATGTGGTGATCAAATAAGCAAAACGAGGAGCTGATCTGTATACTAGTAACCCTATTACGTTGCTCTTTGACATAAATGGTTTAAAATATGTTTTCTTCTACTTTTATACAACCTCAGTTCTGTACAGATTTCAGAATCATACCCCTGCATTTGGCAGGGTGTTACATTTACCAGACTGTTGAAATATGTTGTAAACCATCTCTGTGCACATTCTAGTAAGTATTGCTTCACCTGCCATTTCCAAACACGATGTTGGTAAAACAAGATCAAACTAGAGCAGAAGTAAAAAGATGTTGCCGAGTCTTGTGCAGCTTGATTTAATCCAAAGACAAACAAAGGAGATTAAAACAACCCATCCCCTGTCATCCTTCACATTTATTTTTTAATTATTACTCCGTTTGACTTCATGTTCTTCTGTCTTATTCTTCAATCCAGGACCCGGCCTTGCTAAGTGGGAAAGTGACTCTGCATCATGCAAAAGCCGGAGCTGTCTTAGCCAGGCAGGGAGACCAGGTATGTGAAAAGCAGACCTGAGTACATGCCAGCGTACTGTGCTGTGTTAATTTCATTTTTAAAGCAAGAGCATATGGCTTCCTGAACCTTAGAGAACTTAAAATAACCAATCAAAACAACCTGGTCTCTTTTATTGTGAAATGCTGCTTCCCCTACATGGGGTTGCATACTTCAAGAGCTCCACAAGAGTGCATCAAACAAGTTCCTATTGTTACCTCTGCCAAGGAGGTTATGTGATCAGGTGGGTTTGTTAGTTCGTTTGTTAGTTCGTTAGCAACATAACTCAAAAAGTCACAGACGGATTTTCATGAAATCTTCAGGAAATGTCAGAAGTGGCATAAGGAAGAACTGATTAGATTTTGGGACTGATCCCGATCACAGTCTGGATCCAGGAATTTTTTAAAGGATTCTTTACTATTGGGAGATAGTGCTAAAGGCGGAGGTCCGTGCTGTTACCACTTTACACCAGGAGATGGCGGACATTAGTAACTTAAATCCCATCAGCATGTTTTTGGTGTGTTTCTATTCAAAGTTTTGGAGCTCATAGAGTTTTTAAGATGCACGCCTGGTTGAGGAGATGTGTGAGAGCGTAACAGACAGAAAGACAGCAAATTGTAGCGAGAATACTCACAATGCTGGGAGGAATAGAGAAATATTCACCCTCTGCCATGACTTCCAGTTATCCGGTGAGACCATTGTGCGTCCGCCATGACAGTCCACATGTAGCGAAGCCAATGCTGTGCCTCACCCTGTCTCCACCCCACCGGGGAGGGAGTAATCGGCAAATTAGATTTTGGGAGTGATCAGGATCACCGTCTGGATCCAGGAATGTTTTTAAAGGATTCTTCACTACTGGGAAATAGGGCTAATGGCGGAGGTCTGCGCTCTCTAAGTGCTTTTCTAATTTGTAGATTTGAAGCATCTCTGTGTGGATGTAAAGTGTCTATGTAAAATGTGTTTGGATTAAATGTATTGGATTTTGATTATAGGGATCTTTTCACAGCAGTAAGAGAATTTGTTTGAAACATTATGATTATACAGTATATTTTGAAATTGAAGGTTTAATGATTCTACACATTGCTGTTTGCATTTTGATAGTCTGTTGGATGTTTAGATTGTGGCTGCTGTGTTGGTTAAATCTTAAAATAAAAGTAATGTCAATAAAACAAAAATATTCAAGTAAAAATAAGTGATTGCTTAACTATCTGCCCCTTTTAAAGTGACGGCCCTAATTCAACAGAGGTCCAGCCAATTGGTGCTAGTAGTCTCACAATTATTGAAATGGCGATTGCCCGTGTGCAGTGAATGTGTCCTAAGTGATTGCAGTATAAAGACAGCTGTGTCTGGAATTCAGTTACTGGTTAATCGGTATTCCTGGCTGCCATTTCACCATTGTGACAAAAGAACTCTCCAAGCAACTCAGAAAAAAGGTTAATCGAAAGTGTAAGTCAGGAGTTGGATACAAAAAAATTCCAAGGCACTGAACATCCCCCGGAGTTCAGTTAAATCCATCATCAAGAAATGGAGGGATATGGCACATGTGTTAATCTGCCTACATCAGGCTGTCCTCAGGGCCGTGCAAGAAGGAAAATAGTGAGAGAAGCCACCAAGACACATCAGACAAGACATTTTTTTTGGCAGACACCAAACACTAAGATCACCACAAACACACCATCCCCATTGTTGAGCATGATGGTGGCAGCATCAGCTGCTCAGCTGCTGGCCCTGAAAGGCTTGTAAAGGTAGAGGGTAAAAATGAATGTGGCAAAATATGGAAAATTCTTGAGGACAATCTTATTTGGTCCTCAAGAGAACTACGTCTTGGGAGAGGATTTATTTTCTCAGCAAGAAAACGACCCAAAGCATACAGCAAAAGCTACATAGAAATGGTTTGAAGACAGCAAGGTGAATGTTTTTGAGTGGCCAAGTCAAATCCCAGACCTCAATCTAATAGAGAATTTGTGGATGGACTTAAAGAAGGGCTGTTCACGTCCAGTCCCCATGCAACTTGACAGAGCTTGAGCAGTTTTGTAAAGAAGAATGGCGTGAAATTGCAGTGAAATACTATTTCACTTTAACAATAGAGTTTTTATTTTATTGTTTTATTTTTCTTTTAAATCCCAATTATATTGACAATGGTTGATTTATAAAATCCATATATGGGTAAAACATCCAAGGGATGAATACTTTTATGATCACTATACAAAGACAGCAATTTCTATTAATTATAGACAAAACATTTTTAAATTGCTTTTGGTTGATTTCTTAGGCCAGTAAAAATATTTCTGTCTGCTTGGTATCTGCCTATCAAACTTATGTTTCAGAAACATCAGGTAAATTGTGATTGTATTAATCTAAACTCTATAACTAGCTGCATACGTGGAGTAACTCCCTGAACTAAATTAATAATAAACTACTGAAGATAAATCAAATAACAGTTACCTTATATTTATCAGACAGTGTAATTTAAGTATTTAACTTAACAAAGGACTGAAACTAACTTTGTGTGCCAGATAACACGGTGAACTCATGTCTGCTCTGCCATTTCTTTTGTTTCCACATCTTCCTCTTTTCACTCTCCTAGGATGTGAGTCTGCACTTTGTCCTGTCTGGCTGTCTGCATGTTTATCAGCGGATGATTAACAAGCAGGAGGCTGTCTGCTTGTTTGTCACCCATCCTGGGGAGATGGTGGGCCAGCTCGCTGTTCTCACAGGAGAGCCCCTCATCTTCACCATCAAGGCAGTCAGAGACTGTACTTATCTCAAGATTTCAAAGTCTGATTTCTATGAGTGAGTCACCTACATGAATAAAATGTTTTACAGACTTACTTTGTTTTCAATCCTTCACAATAGCCGGACAAGTCCATTTTTTTTTCATACAATAAAACCATGATCCACTGAACTTTGCCCGTGATGTGTGCTGCCCTCTGCAGGATCATGAGGGAACAGCCCAGTGTGGTGTTGAGCGTGGCTCATACAGTGGCCATCCGCATGTCTGCCTTTGTCCGACAAATGGACTTTGCTATTGACTGGATGGCTGTGGAGGCTGGCAGAGCCCTCTACAGGTATTCAGCTTTGCTTTTTTTTTTGTTAATTCTTCTTTTTCTGTGTGTAAGAAATCTCTCCTGGGGCACACTGCTTGAACATCATGTTCTTTGTCATTTACTAAGTGTCTTATTATTTTTCTCTTAACAGACAAGAGGACCAGTCAGACTGCACCTACATTGTTCTGAACGGACGTCTACGTTCAGTCATCCGTAAGACCAATGGCAAGAAAGAACTTGTGGGGGAATACGGCAGAGGAGACCTCATTGGAGTGGTGAGAACAAGGATTTCTCCTCCCATCAGCTGTAGTGTTATTCTGTATGTGTTTAATATATTCATGAAAATATGGAGCTGAAAAAAAAGATTAAAGAAAACAATAAGGGCTGTCAAGATTAATCGTAAAATTCCCAACTTCTAAAGGTCCACAATTAGTGCATGCAATTTTTTAAAATCACAATCAATCACATGATTTATTATCCCTTTTAACACACTTTGGTTAAGCCATGCCAGCATCTCCCTTTAGCCACAGTAGTGTAAAATAAGTCACCGCTCCTCCTTAATGTCTCATTTCACGTTCAAAAACTCACAGACAGCTTAGTGGATGAGTCAAAAGACATCTGCAGATTTGATCAAACATTGACCTTTTTCCTGTTCCCCTTTCTCCTTTTCGATCTATAAAAGGTTCCTTTTTTAGTAGTAAAGTTCAGGTCAAAATTTTTAGTTTACCTGTAAAAGCAGGTCTTTATGCAAACATGAAGTCAGTTACACTTAGCTGAAGACAATAGAAAAATCCTTAATTACATAAAAACAGTTTTGAATTCAAAATGAAATTTTAAAAATGTGATAAAAGGATGCCACTAATCATGATTAGAATTTTTAATCTTTTTACAGCTCTAAAAATAATAAAAGGATATATATTTTTCAATGTATTTATTTTCTTAGCTCCAAACATGTCTCTGAGGTATATAATGTCCCACGTTTTGAATTTATCCCATAGGTGGAGGCTTTGACCAGACAGCCAAGAGCCACCACTGTCCATGCTGTGAGAGACACAGAACTGGTCAAACTCCCTGAGGGAACGCTCAACAACATCAAAAGACGATATCCACAGGTCAGAGATGTGATCTTATTGTGCCTGTGCTTGTGTGCAGCTGAAGTGGTGCTGATGTTTCATGTGTCTATAGGTGGTGACGAGGTTGATCCACTTGTTAGGACAGAAGATTTTGGGTAATCTACAGCAGGGCCGGGGGCCATTCTCAGGTAATGTGGTTATAGGGAGGCATTTATAAGCACATATAGCTTTGTTACTTCAACCTGATGGAGTTGACATGGAGTGACATCATATAATCCTCTCTTCAGGTTCAGCCTTGAGTCTGCCCAGCATGACTACCAGTGCTGATGTCACCAACCCCGCCAGTAACCTCTCCACTGTGGCTGTTCTGCCTGTGTGCGATGAGGTGCCAGTCAATGCATTCAACCTGGAGCTCAGCCATGCCCTCAGTGCCATTGGTAGGCCAAACATTTTTCATTTGATCACAGCCTTTCTACTCTGGGATTGCTTGGTCATGATTTGTGTTCTTCTTTTCAACCAGGACTTAAGTGTGGTTAACATGATGCTCAATTAAGTGACATAATGTTTGTGAAAATAAATTAAAGCCATTTTAACATTCTTTGTTTCCAATGTTTGATGTTTGCAGGTCCCACTCTTCTCTTGACCAGTGACATAATCAGAGAGCGACTAGGTGCTTCTGCTCTGGACAGGTCAGCCTGATAGTAAACAAAAACCTCTTTCTTTGTAGTGTAAGGAATATCATCAAAAGTCCTTTAACAGCCGTGCATTTTAAGAATCCTCCACACCTGTATTTTTTTCTAAAACATATAGGACTGTGAAAAAATCTTAGGCCACTATTAAATGTTTTTTGCCAGTGTTATGCAAAGACAAAGACAAGACAGCTTTACATATAAAGAACAAAGCTGGAAAAAGCTGACTGTAGTCTGGTATAATATACCAGAAGATTTCTCAAGATAACTTCAAGACAGTCTTCCTAAGAGTTAAAGATGTGCTTATGAAGAATAAAAATGAGGATCAAGGTAGTCTCATTCAAACATTTTGTCTACATATGCCCCTTTATTTTCTGGTTGTATCATAATAAAGAAACTGTGTTACAAATATGAATAGTCATGAAGTATTTGCTAAAACATCAAAGCTAATAGTGGCCTAAGACTGCCAGTCCTACATTTTGGTGTTCTGTTACATTTACCTCAGATAATTTCCATTTATTTTAAACACTGTTGGTGTCTTTAGTTAAATCAAAATGCTTCTGTACTGTATATCCTTATCCCTCCATCAGTATCCATGAGTACCGTCTCTCTGGCTGGCTGGCCCAGCAGGAGGATATTAATCGGATTGTCCTATACCAGACGGACAACAGCATGACACCATGGACTCAGCGCTGCATCCGCCAGGCTGACTGTATCCTCATCGTTGGCCTGGGCGACCAAGAACCTGCCCTGGGAGAGGTCTGTGTCTAAAAATTCAAGTTGATAAGGCCTCCTAGATCCATAGGATACATTAACTCTCTTTTCCTCTCTAACCTGTGTTTCTGTTCTCCTCTCTTTCCCTCCAGTTGGAGCAGATGCTGGAGAACACAGCAGTCCGAGCACTGAAGCAGCTGGTCCTTCTGCACAAAGAGGATGGGCCGGGCCCCTCCAGGACGGTCGAGTGGCTTAATATGCGTAGTTGGTGCTCTGGGCATCTGCACCTCAAGTGTCCTCGGAGGGTTTTCTCCAGACGCAGCCCAAGCAAACTAGTATGAAGCAAATTAAAATGTCATTTGTGTCTGTTTATTTATTTTTATATATATTTTCTATATTGACAAATTGTCATTTATGCTTTCTTTGTGCAGAGGGAGGTGTATGAGAAGGTGTTTGAGAAAACGGCAGACAGGCACAGTGATTTCTCTCGGCTGGCCCGAGTCCTGACTGGAAACAGCATCGCTCTGGTGCTTGGGGGTGGTGGAGCCAGGTGAGCTGGGTGGAACCAAAACTATCTGTGGAGACGTTTGTGTTTTATGAGCTATATTGGTCTTGATACAAACAATACATACTAACATTTATAAAGTAGTCTAATGTGTCAGCAACTCTAAACTCTCTTCTCTTTTACCACTATGAAAATACATTATGTGCTTAATAATAATGCATCCTATTTTGAATGTCTTGATGTCCTTTTTTACCTAAACTGCATAGCTGTGATAAATATGTTTTTCTATATAACAAAGGAATATTTCAAGTCATGTTTTACTGTTGGGCTTACCACATTTGAAGGTATCCAAAGTACCTGACTGTTATTTTTGTTCCTTCCCGCAGAGGCTGCTCTCATGTAGGTGTAATCAAAGCTATGGAGGAAGCTGGGATTCCTATCGACATAGTGGGCGGGACCTCAATCGGCTCATTTATTGGTGCATTGTATGCTGAGGAAAGGAGTGCAGTTAGAACGAAACAGAGAGCAAGGGAGTGGTCAAAGGTAAAAACACACATAAGTAGTCAAATATGATGTAATTTCAGTGCTATTATTTTAAGAAATGTAATCTGAGTTGACAGGATTATCAACACTTAGATAATTTTTGCTACCATGTGTTTTGAAACAGTATTATCTATATTATTTTAATGGGTAACAGTTTTCAAAACAAGAGAAATAATTTATTTGTATAATTGTAATGGGACATGACTTCTAATGAGGGTTGCCATTGTTTGCAAGTTAAACCACCCAAATTCATCAGTGAAATCAAGATGCTGGTTTACTATGCCATATTGAGTAGACTTTTTCAATGAACTAAAACTAAAAAATAATTTGTGGAGACAGGCAAGGCTGAGCAGTGCTGGTTTCTACCCATGATATTGTGTTATTGCTTTGATTGAGAGCCCCCTAGTAGAGGAATTTTACTTTCTGTGCATTTGAAGAAGAACACTATAGTAGCCTGGAAGTCTTATACTTATGCAAACTGAAAACACTTTGCATTAACAGAAAAGATTGTTGCAAATAGCTAAAACACAAATACATTCAGGCACAGCATGAATGCATATTCAAAACGCTTTCAATCAACAAACAGACGCTACACAAATGCATATTCGAATTACACTTTTTCCAGATGGACATGCTACATAAATGCTGTAAAAATAATTCTGACGGACGATTTTTGTGGACAAACTCTTAGAAAGAGCTGAGTAAGTAAAGCATTATCCAAAGTTTACTACAAGTATCACAAACTTGTTTGCTTAGTGACCTTCACACATCAGTGCCAAAGCATACCCATCTGGGAAAAATGTCTGTTGAATTACTTCTGTTGTGAAGCTATTTATGTTTGTGTTTTTTGTTAATGGAAAGTATTTGAATATCCATTAGTGCCGCTCCTATGTACAAAGTGTTTTAGTACGCATTCATGCTGCACCTGTTTGTGTTTGGGTTGTAATCATCTTTTCTGTTAATGCAAAGTGCTTTGAATATGCATTAGCATGAGACTTTCACTGTAGGGTACTAAAATACTGATGAGAAAGTTGTGGAAATAGTTTACCGACAAGACTTCCAATTAATCTGTATTGTGTTGTTTAACAGGCAATGAACTCAGTATTTAAAACAGTCTTGGACCTGACCTATCCTATCACCTCCATGTTCTCCGGCTCCGCCTTCAATGCCAGCATCTATAAAGTGTTTCAGGACAAACAAGCCGAGGTGAGGGATTTCAGAACAACGGCATTTTTCAAAACAATATTTATCTACTATCAATATTTATCTAATATCACTAACATATTTTTTGTTGTCCCTAGGACCTGTGGCTGCCATACTTCAACGTCACCACTGATATCACAGCCTCTGCCATGAGGGTTCACCAGGATGGTAAGTGACAGATCAGCTGACTGCTGTGCCGTCACCTTTTTTCATTTATACAACTCCTGAGAAAGGCCTTTCTCTTTTGTTTACACATTTTTTTTCTAGGATTTAGACAGGGTCAGATCTTATATTAGTTTATTGTACAGAACACAATTTGTAGATGAGCATTAATGAGTTATAACACCCACACACATATACTATATGTTTATACACCATACACTGTAATTGGCATGTTTTAACGAGTCTTTACAACAATTCACAACACAGCAAAATCAATAATGCAGCTCTGAATGAAAGAAAACTAATGTGAACAAAAAGTTTAATAATGCTTGCGGCTGTTTATGAGAACTGAAATGGAACAGTCACTAAAATCATTATTGAAGTCGATATGGATTGGATGGATTTTGAAGGCAGCTGTTGGAACTGTAGCATATAACTTTAATACTGGACATTTATAATATTTGTATTAGTAAGCACATTTTGGTACAGAACAAATATTTAGGCTTTATAGTATCTAGGGTAACTTGTCCACATGCCCTCAGATTTGTAGTTAGAAGCAGGTCTACTCCAAATTAAACTGAGGCTGACTAGTTCTCAAACAATATGTCATTTTGTGCATGTTATATTTTAGTTACATGTCATAACTTGTAAAATTCAAGAGATATAAAGTAGGGATGCTCAGCGTGGTATCACTATAGAGGGTGTGCATGTGACGTCACAGGCAGCGTGAGTTAGAGCCTTCCAGCCACTGAGTGGGAGAAAGGATTTAACTGGTGACAGAGATCAGTAGGGTAGGTAGTGAAGGGTAAGCACCGTCATTCCAGCTGAAAAGTGCCGTCTTTTTATTAATTATACCTTGATGATGTTCACTGAGTCCCAAACAGATCCTCAGCTGATGGAATATATTTATAGAAATGTTTCAAGCCGTAACGTTACGTTAATAAAAACACAAGATGAAGCTGGGCTATTATAGGAGGTACAACAAGCATACAGAGAGTGATGAATAACCTCACTCCATTCTCCTTCCCCTTATCTTAAAGGAAAATTAAGATCATACAGATAAATAATATGTAAGATGGTAAGGCATCTAATGACAACAGATTATATTTTATAGATTTACAAATTGTACCTTGATATCCGATTAACACGGTTGGTTTTTATAGGGGAAAGACCAACAAATAGTGAAATCCTCTAATATTATCACTGATTAAATGAAGCAGCTGTTGTAAACTAATATGATTTCTATGTGGTTAAATACTGACGTTATTTCCATGATCTATTAGAAGTGAACGTATGACGCTATCAGTTATACAACATAATATGAAAGTTGAGAGGTGCCCCATGTGAACTTATCATATTAAAAATAAAATAAAGGTTTAACTGGGGTTCATTTTGAACTAGATTAAGAAAGACAGGTGTGATAGGCTATGTTGATCTCATTTTGAAGAAGGCTATATCCAGAGTTTTTGCAAACAGATTTAACAACTACCTAGCAATATTTTCAAAGATTAGCTTAAGTAAGAAGTAAACAAAACACTGAAAAGACCTGCTGAGAAACAACTGATCTAAAGCCTCAATTAACATGGTGAAGTTTTAACTTTGCCATATTTGTTTACTTAACACAAAATGTGTTATAAATGTCACAAAACTCGATATTTGGCCACATATCAATGTCAACATTCCACTGTGTCTTTAGGAAACAACATGGATCTCTGTCCAGTCTGAATATCCCTAATTTAAATGTATATCAGTCCATTTTTCTCCCGTATTCATCTGTTTCTCATAGAGCAGACAGACATTTTACCACTCAGCTTGGCTGAGCAGTTGTGTTGCGCGTTGAAAGTGTCGTCAATGCATACCCTCTATTACCATCATTTATAAATTTGTATCAATATTGGGGTCAACTAAAAGGAATTTGTCAATATTGACATATCAGATATTTTCAGAAATCCATTACTGTGCATCCCTAATATAATCCTAGAGTATGGGGCTCTGGGGCAACTTCTGAAAATTTTTAATGAAAATAATGATCAATTTCAAGTGAATTGAAACAATAAATTGAAGACTGCCAACCTGCAGCCATTGAAGTCACTTAATTTTGTTGTAAACTAGCTGTTTAGCCTTCATTTAACTTCCAGTTTCAGTTTGGTTTGGAGTTTGCTACAGTCACTGAGTTTAAAGAAGATTGCACTGAATACTTCATTAAAAAACAGGCTAAAGATACATTGATATGTAGATGTGACTGTTAGATATTAAGGTGAATGTGTTCTGTTTGACTTGTGTAAAGAAAGTGCACTATCCCTAACATTAGCTAAAGTAGAACTAACCTGAATGGACCCCCTCCAACCCTGCAAATCCAGTGAACTTTTCCAGTTCTATGTGGCTTTCAGCACAATCAGTGTAGTGCTACTTTGTATATACAGTATTGTGAATTAAGTGAGTCATTACTAGTACACTTTAAATTGCTCTGTTTAATCTGGAACTGGATTTAAAAAAGGGTTTACAGGCTGGATTCCTGCAGGGAAAACTGAATGATTATGTTTGCATCTTGGCATGTGTATGAACTAACTGCTGGAGCAAAGCCTTTCTGTCTCTCTGTGTCATTGTTCCCATCATCTTTCTTTCTTTCTTTCTTTCTTTCTTTCTTTCTTTCTTTCTTTCTTTCTCTCTTTCTTTCTTTCTTTCTTTCTTTCTTTCTATTTTTCTTTCTTTCTTCTTAACATTTCATTTTCACATGCTAAACTGATTAAGCTGTTGCTGTTCCATTATATTCTTCTTCATCACATACGTGCCTTAAACTCTGAGATTATGTCCTCTAAATATCCCATAGATTAGGTCTTTGTGTAAATAGAGAGCCACCCATCTTTAGGTTACACCTTAGACAAAATAACCTGTGCAGTAGTTGCCCCCAAAAATGCTTATCCCCTCCCATGTCCATGTCAACATGTAGGATCCAGAACACTCCACCCCGCTGTTACCTGCCTCCTCCTTAATGACATCCATGTTGCTTTTCTAAAACACCTTCATCCATTTTGTGCTTTTTGTATTTTTCCCTGGTGTGCTTTGTCAAACATGGCTAGGGTGGTGTTACTCAGAATGTGTCTTTGGGTACAGTCAATGCTGAAAGTAGTTGTACTCTCTGATATTGTAATGAGTTTATGCCATGGACTTTGTTGTAAGACTGCCAGAAGAACTGCCCCGTTTGAATGAAGCAGACATCTTTAGAGCTCCACCTCCTAATGGGTCGAACTCTAAAGTGAAAAACACAGGTTAAATTAATAAGTGTCAAACTTAGATTCTATTGTGGTAATTTTTGTCCAAGTGTTCATTTCTGGAGTATTTTTTTTTTAAACTAGGTATTTGATGCTGATAAGAGCAGATGAAAGGTCATGATTTACATTTCTATAGACAAATATGGCCTTTCCATGTTGTCAGCCAGATTAGCTGAGCAGAGGAGGAAAAGCAGAAGAAAACATTACAACAACGAACAATACTGAACTATCAAAAAATGGTCTGCCCTCATTTCAACACAAGACTTTGTTCTGTTGTGGACTATACCAAACTCAGAGGGTTCAGTGTCTTTTGGTTAGCAGAGGGATGTGGCATCAGTTCCAAGGTTGCAGAGATCATTTTGTGAACTCAAACTGAAAATGTTAGTCAGCGACCTTTCTTCCATGAGAAAGACTAGACTAAGAAAAGCTAAAATAGATATTTGGGATAAAAACTCTGACAAAAAGCATGTTTAGTTTTTATCAAGGAGACTAAAACTACACTAAAATGTTACAGTTCTGTGCTGTTGGATATTCACATCCATGATATTTCTCCACTGTGAATATGTTGTGTCAGTATTTTCATCAGTGCATTAATAAAATTAGTGTTATAATTTATATTAACCATTTAAAGCCTGTTGCGGCATATTTGATGCATACCTTTATGATGATACTTTTGTCTAATCAGTATGATCATAAATTACTAAAAAAACTTCTGAATACAATCTGAGTTTGATGAAAATGCCCCCAAGTGGATTATCAGTTAAAAAAAAAACACTTAAAGTATCAAATGATATACAAAAAATATAAATATTTAATTTTATGGGAATTTTGATTTTTTCTTCCGGTTTCAGTAGAAAGTGAAATAAACATTTAATTTCCAAAAAATTAGAATTTTCTGTCCATAATTTGTGTTTTCAGGCTTTAAGGGGTTGATTTTACAATTTGGCCAATTTGTTTGTTCAAAGCGGGCTGTCAGGACACATTATTTTCTTTTAAAATGTATTTCTCATGCCCTATTGTCCCTCTCACAATGCTTTGGTGAAGCCACTACAGCATCTCCCTGCAGCCACAGTGATGTAAAATAAATCCACCACTGCTCTTTAATGCCTCATCTCACTTTAAAAACTCTGACAGTTCAGAGAAGTCAAAAGTCATCCTAAATGGTATCAAACATTTTTACAGACCCCTTATTTTATTATCAATCCATATTAAGTTCTTTTTGCCATGGTTAAGTTAATGTAGTAATCACTGATCTAGCAGTGTCCAAACAGGAAGTCAGTTGCCCTTTGTTGAAGACAGTAGAATAAGGCAAAATTACACAAAAACAGTTTTAAATGCAAAATAGCTGATATTCAAAAAATGATAAAAACATAAACATTCTGATTGACAACAGAAATTATGGGATGAATCTTGAGTAAAAAAAAAAAGTAATTGTTTGACAGCCCAAGGACTCTTTTAATGACTAAAACTTGACTAAAATGTTCTTGCGTTTTAGTCAACTTTTAACTATTAAGGCTAAAAATGACTCAAACGTGACTAAAACTAAAAGTCTTTTTAATCTAGAGACTAAGACTACATTTGAAATAGTTGCCAAAGTTACCACTGCACGTTTCAACCAGCCAACTCTTCCATGTAGATTTTGACTTCAAATTGCATCACCCATCATGAGGGCATTTTGGCTTCACTTCTCACAATGGGAGCTGCAGCTGCAGACAGGCTGTCCACATTAATAAACAATCACTGAACTGAGCATAAAGTGAATCTTTCCTGTAAAACCTTGTCAAGTTTTACTTGTAGTTTCCTTGATTCTGCAATTAGCTCAGTGCCTAATAGTCTTTATTCAAGTGGTTTTTACTGCACAATCCTCTTTCTCTGTGTTCTCCTATCCCCCTCTATTGCTCTCACCCCCCAACCCCCCACAAAATATTGGTCTTTCTCTACTTGTCTTTGTCCAACCTTGCTTGTTGGAGCAGACAGCTAACAATGCTAATACTATTGCTTAATATGTTAATATGCTTGTTTCAATGAACAAAAATCCATTGCATGTACATTTCAATTTTAAGGTAATCCACATACATCTAGTGCCATTAATCTGACACATTTCCTCATTTTCATCAGATTGGTTTTAGATCCTAATCATTGTGTAGCGTGTAGGGCGGAGTTACAAATTTGTTTGAATTGATAAGTATTTAGAAATCTTGATAAATAAATTGTGTTTAATTAGATAGTTTAAGTTGCTGTCAAGTTGCCTCGATCTGATTTTATTCAAAATTGGCCACACATGAAAAAGTATTGCATTCGCTTATAAACCGTAGGCTTTCTAGATATTGTTTCACGGTGTTTTACCCCTCTTCTCTGTCTCCGTCTCAGAGGCTTGTAGCACTCTTCCTCTTTATGTTCCTTCTTTGCATTTTTCTCTCTAAGCCTTTCTTTTTCAGCATCCCCCCCCCCCCTTAATTCCATCTGTTACGTGGAGTCCGACCCATATTTGATGTGTTCCTCCATCTCCATCTCCTGACAGGTTGTGTCTGGCGCTATGTTAGAGCCAGCGCCTCCTACACCCCCTATTTACCTCCCCTGTGCGACCCCAAGGATGGCCACTTGCTTGTGGATGGTTGCTATGTTAACAATGTCCCAGGTCAGATTTTTAAACGGCCGCTCACCAAAACCTTGTTCCCTCATCCCTGAGTTGACCACTCAGTTACCCCTCCTCCTTCTTTGTTCCCCTCCCTTGTAACTAACCCCCCACTGACCAGGTGGACATTGGGAGCCCATGGTTTGGAAGGAAAGATTTAAACTGATGTATGTCTTAGAATTGATCCTCATCTTATGCTGAATATTTCCAGCTGTACTCATCATTCTCTTTTTATGACCTTTTTTGACACATACCATCAAATATGACAATTGAACGTCACTTTTAAGTCAGATGAGATGCATGTCTGTACAGATAGGGGTCATACAGGGACGCATGATGGTCTGGCTTCCTCTGGTGCCCTCTATAAGCTACAACCTTTCACTATTCCTTATCTTTATCTAAAAAATTACTTGCAGGTAGCCTAGCTTGTAGATCATTCAAACTTTTAGCACATAAAGAGCAGTCAGTCCTGTGTGTGTTGCGTATAGCTGATAGTGTTGAGTGTGACGCTCATGCCTCAGGGAAGGGCTGCACCATGTCTTCATCACATTTGTCTTTTCTTCTTGTCGTGGATCGTTGTGCGTTGCATCAGGCCTGGATGTGTTTGTTCTTTGGTCTGAACAGTGGCTTGTTTATCCCATATGGAGCTTCTTGTAAATTGCTCCTTTCTCATTTCAGTCACCTCCACCTACAAGAACATGTTCAGTCTCTCCCACACAGCTCCTGCCTTCTCCCCTGGCTTTGCTTGCTTCTATGTGCATGCAAAACAACCTAAGCCAATCAATATATTACTCATGAAAATATATCGGCCGCATGTGTTGCATTCTTTTTTTATACTTCTTTTGACTTATTTAGGGAGTATGTGTTCTGGATCCTGCTGTTGCACATTTTAGCCCCTTTAAAATCTGAAACTGAAATGTAAAGAGCATCTTTAGGTGGTATGTATCCCGTTAAAGCAGTATTTCATCAGAAAACAATCATATCTCTTATTCACATACACTCACGCACAGTTGCACCCCTCGCTTTTCTCTGTGGTGCTCCTTATCCTTCCAACCCATGCAGCACCTCGCCTGCTCCTGCCCCCTGCTGGCTCTGAGCTGGACTGCAAGACTGAGCAGGCCGGGTGCTTCCCTGCCATGTTCACGGTGAAGGATCTCCCAACGTTGTCACAACATTTGCTTTTGAAATAAAGACAGTTGAATACGATCTTTCAAATAATATTTCACTTCTTCTCATCAAAAAAATATTTTAATTTAAATATACAATAGTTGTGGATTGTATAAGAACTTTGGAATTAAAAGACCAAGTGAATGTGCTGTGTTGTAGACACTGTTTGGAGATCCATAAAGCCTTGGTGCTCTGTGATGGTTGCCATTTACTTTTTTACCTTAAGCACAAGTCACGCAGGGTCTCTGTGCAAGGTAATGAGGTTTGCAGTGGTCTACAACAGAGACTAAAGGTGGGCAGAACCGCAGTCCCAGCCTTTTCAGGGTTTGGCTTCTTTCCTCTATCCAAGCTCTCTCTGGTGATGGACTGCGGTCTGTGTCTACACTAACCTGAAACGTTTAGCAAACATTATTGAGATGTTATCCCCGCCCTTCCTCCTCTTCCTCCCTCCCTTCCTCCCTGGTGTGTCAGGCTCTCTGTGGCGCTATGTGCGAGCGAGCATGACCCTCTCAGGGTATCTGCCGCCTCTCTGCGACCCCAAAGATGGCAACTTGCTAATGGATGGTGGCTACATCAACAACCTGCCAGGCAAGTAGAGGTGGTATCCCCCCACCCAATACCCCCAACAACGTATTATCCCCAATCTCCACCAAACTGCTGCCCCCCTAAGTGGAGGGAGCCGCAGTGAGGGATAGGGATTATTATCATGAGAAGTTCTAAACATGTATTTGAATTTTTGGTAAGTATGTGTTAATTGAATGATCGGGAGGAGAGTCAGGTGTAAAAGGAGGACTGTGCTGAGTTTTTCCCATCTGAATGTTGAATCAGCTCAGACATCATCTAAGACTGAGTCTCAACTATAATTTCAAAAACAAACAAAACAAAATGTTCTCACACCCTGAATTATCGTGTATTATTCAAATGGGGAAATGTCAGCACCTGAATAAAGCAAGACATGAATTGAAAAATAACATGAAAATGTTTCACATGAACACAAATACTACATTAGACGAGGGGCAATCTTTGTCTGTAAACACTCTGGTGTCAGAAAGTTGAACAATCTGAGTTGGGGGTTGGGCACACAATAATATTTTATTTGTGGATAGTAACATAAATTTCCTTTTTTGTAAAGAAGTGTTTTGATTTTGCTTTATTACTGTGCACCAGCCTGTTCTAAGACAACTGCATTTCCCCTCATGTTGTAATGAACACTATTTTCTAAGGCTGGGCAATAATACAAAGCTATATTTGCTTTTAGCAGATTGTAATACGATCATATCATGTTATAATTTTATTTACCATATGAATTATTTTAAAGCTCCTGTGAGTAGTTTTAAGCTGGTTATGAAACCGAAATTGCTGCTGATGCAGCTTTATGACCTGCAAGAGCAAACAAGACTTTCAGTTTAGAACCAGAAGGACCACAATTTTAATCATACTAGAAAGACTGTGAGAGGTCATCTTGGCTGCTACACTACAAACTCTAATATCTCTTATGATAAATACCAAGTACAAACAAAAATGCACTAATTGTGTTAGTATTTCTTTACAAAAATTAAATAACACCGAAATGGGCTTTTGAACAAGTTTAGGTAGACATTGTTCATCATTATCTGCCATCACATACAGCAAGCCGAAACCCTTTCATATAAAAACACACTGTATTTTTTCAGTAGATACTCATCTCACACAACTCAAAACAAGAAAATAACAACTGGTTAAATCTGATTTGACTATGAGACATTTAGTTTTAATTCCCTTGTATAATAAAGCAATAATGTCTAAGAAATAACTGCATTTATGGGTAATTTATTTTGAGTCATACAGAGATGAAATTGTTGTCCTCATCACAACACAACAGGTGGATTTGAGTAGGACTTTTCTTAAACAGTGCCTATAAAAGTATTTATGCTCTTGGATGTTTTACCCTTTTATTGATTTTATGAATTTTGTTTCTCTTTTCTTTTCTTTTTTTTTTTTTTTTTTACAAAAAACAAAAAAGTCTTTAAAGTCAAAGTCAAAACAGATTTCAACAAAGTAATTGAGGTCTGAGCTTTGACTCAGCCACTCTAGAATAATTCCCCTTGTTGTCTTTAAACTATTTCTGTGTAGCTTTCACTGTATGCTTTATGTCACTGTCTTGCTGGAAAATAAATCTTCTCCAAGCGATAGTTCTCTAGCAGACTGAAGAAGATTAAGACTTGAGACACATAGTTTACTAACGTGATCCCCATTTCACTAATTGTGAGACTACTGGCACTAATTGGCTGGAGCTCTGTTGAATTAGATCAGTCACTTTAAAGGGGGTAGAATATTTATGCAGTCACTTATTTTATCTTGCATATTTTTATTTAATTGGCATTACTTTGTAGAAAACTGTTTTCACTTTGACATTAAAGGGGATTTTTGTCATTTTTTTGCCAAATTGTTTTGACCGTGATTTGTTTGTGAAATCAATAAAAGGTTAAGTGAATGTTTTTATAGGGACTGTAAATACTGCAGTGCACTTACCACCTACTCTTCTATTATCTACTAAAATGAAAGTGCTCTGGTTCATAAATTATGAAATGAGTCTGATTTACAGTACCATGCTGAAATGTTTAGATCGCAGCCAAAACTCTGTTTTCTGCTGTGTCTGCATAGCTACATAGAAGTGATGTCTCAGTATGGTCACCTCTGAAACCAGACTTTGATCAGCACCACAGAGCGGGACTTTTATCCTGATTAATAACGGCCTAAAATGTCTTCAGCCTTGTTTAATTTCACCACTGAACATCAAAAGTTATTTCAATAGGAACCTTACTCTGTGAGAGATATAAATGATGCCAAGCAACCAAGATGCAGCTGCACCAGCTGTTACATGTTTTAATTTAAGCGTAGCAAAATCAGTGCAATAAAAATGACTGCCTGTGGTCTTTCTAGGTAAAAGTGATCAATTGACTTTTCTTTTAGTGCAATTTGTTACATTTTAAATAAAAATAGACTTTTGTAAAAGTTAGGGACCAGTAGCATTAAGATTATAATTCAGTAAAGTTATGTGTCAAATAAATGTGAAAACAGTCAAAATCACTACAATTGTCTTTCAGTGTTGAAGAATGTAGTCATTTTTAAAGCCTGCAAAAGCAGCAGCAAGGTTGGTGTCAGATGCCAATAGTCAATAACCTGACACGCCAGATGGATTTGTTTCACACATCCATCTGGAAAACCTTCCATATGCAGCGTTTGGGAAAGGGCAGAGCCTTTGAAAAAAAACTCGGAGGGTGATTGAATGAACGTTTGTCTGTCACATCTTTACGGGCCAATCAGAGCAACAAAACACGTGACGTCGTCGCCGCTACCGAGGTGCACGTGCGTAGCTACCGAGGAATAAACTCTGTATAGAACTGCATAACGCGACCCATGGCGACTATAGACATATCAATACACAACTTTTGTCGTTTTCGAAAAGAAAACAACTCAGTGCTGTCCTATGTTCTTCTTTTAACAAAGAAATGTCGTCAAGTTGTGATTAAACTGGAGCTTTAGCAGCATCCACGCTAATGTCTTCCACCATAACTGCACCAGTCTCTTGTTCCTGCTTGCTTACATCACGACTCTACTGCAGCCGAAAGTACTGCCCCCCGATTGGTCCTGTCACTTTCTAACTGGGCCCAAACAGTTCAGAAAGGTGCTTTGCTAGTGAGAAACAAGGAAACGGGCATATCCATCTGCTTTTTAAGGTTAAATAGTCAGCATTCTGCAGATGAGGCCTGCATTTTGTCCAGCTAGTCTTTGCAGTGCATTATAACCTTTAGTCTTTTAACTGTCAAGCATGAGATTTATCATAAGGAAAAACTATTTATAAAAGTACAGGGCAAAACTGTCAAACAGATGAGAGGCACTGTTTGTCCACATAGGTTGCCAAAATTATCCAAAAGTTCCTCACAGGAGCTTTAAGCTTATTAAAAAAAAATAAACACAATAGTTTTTGTTTCACATGTTGAGATCATCCTCATGTAACTCTAAAGAGGCTCTAATTTACTTTGAACATCAGAATGATTGTCTAAAGTATCATGAACATATTTCTGCTTCAGGGGAATGTCCATATTTATATTTTGTTTATGAGTTCAACCCTATTGCCCAGCTAATCATGTGGTGTTCATTCCAGTAAAGTGTAATTTTTGAATCTTTCCATTTTTCCATAACACCAGGGCAAACCTTAAGGATGTTTCCAAATGGGGAAGAGACTATTTTTTATCTGCAGACCGTTCTATATACTGTATGCTAGATAAATGAAGTCATTTTGGAAGTGCACCAGAGAAACGGTTCATATTACTGTAATGGTTACAGTTTTAAGATTTGAACAGGCTTTAATCCCGGCATGCAGATAAAAAGTCTCCCTAGTCCGTCTGTTTGTAATTATACTAGAGTGAATCTGTGCTGATAAACCACCACTGTGTTTCACAAACCTCTGGACTGAGCTACTTCAATTCTCTAATAGGTTTGAGAATCATATCCCAATATTTCCCAAAGAATTCTCACTCTTGAGGTCTGTGAAATGTGGTGCCTTAAGAGCCCAAAGGCAGATCCGACTAGGGGAAGAGAGGTAAAATCTTTAATCTCTGCCTTTGGGCTCCTCCAGCTGTATTTGTCATTGTTCCTGTTAGACTGGATCAGAGCTTTGGGCTTGTTCAGTGTTATGCCGTTTTTGTATTTAAACAGATTTATACCACAAAAGTTCTCACTATTTCCAAGCAGCCTTTTGAACTCTCAGTGAGAAGGTTAAAAACCTCTGTAGTGACTTGGAGAGAGCTTCTTTCCAGTGTTTTTAATCACCCGTAAGCCATAAGTACTCTATCTGACAAAAATGTGTTTTTTGTGGTGTAAGTTTGTTTGAAGATTGTGACTACAAAAGATAAGGTTAAAAGAAGCTGATTATATATCCTTAAGCATGCTTAATAATCCTGGATTTATTTTCTCGCCGTCTCTGCTGCTGCTGGATTTTGTTGTGCTGTTTTTGCTTTTGTGTATGAATGCTGGGCCACACGTTACACGTCTAACAGCGGACATTGCAAGGAACATGGGGGCCAGAACAGTCATTGCTATTGATGTGGGTAGCCAAGATGAGACGGATCTCTGTAACTATGGCGACTGCCTGTCTGGCTGGTGGTTGCTATGGAAACGGATCAATCCCTGGGCAGAGAAAGTAAAGGTACTGTACCACTTAATAGTGTGACTCAACAGATTTAAACATTCATAAAACACATCTGGGACTTTTATTCAATATGTAGCAGGGAGGAATCTGCAGATAGAGTTACTTTTTTCTTCTCTCTCTCTCCTGTTGAGCAGGTTCCAGACATGGCGGAGATCCAGTCTCGACTGGCCTATGTGTCCTGTGTGCGTCAGCTAGAGGTAGTGAAGAAGAGTGCCTATTGCGAGTACATCAGACCCCCAATTGACCGCTTCAAGACCATGGACTTTGGCAAGTTTGATGAGATCTATGTGAGTTATCACCAATATTTATACTTTTCTTTTTTTATGGAATATACAGCATTTTATAACATTTCAAGTCAGTTGTAAACTGTTTAAGATCAAAATACAGCCAACCTAATTTAGACAGTATGTAACCTTCTTGTGTGCATACCTTTAAGACCTGATGCAGCGTCAGTGTGATTAGGATAACCTTTTCGTTTTAAAATATGCAACCTATTAACTGCAGTGTGATATTATAAAAACACAAGTAGGAGGCAGATGGGATAAAAAAATAATCATAGTTTTAGCCTCTTCAGCCACTGCAGGGGAAAGTGATGGACGAAACAATTTTTAAAACTGAGGAGTAACAAATTGAGTGACGAGAGCAAAATTGAAGCAGACTGCAACAGTATTTTAGATGTCCAGAATAACAATAAATTTGCCGACAGCTCAGATTATGATGTGAAGTAGAACCTGTTAGCCAAGACTCAGTAAATGAGAGACATGTTGTGAAGAGGAAGAGGATGTACAGTGCTTAACAAATTTATTAGACCACCCTAACCCTAACCAAAGTAAGGTTTATGCCACACCTGCATTACCAAAATCATTTTCAAAAATCAATCATTTTTTATGTTTCTGCAATGGTTTATACACCAATATGTAGAAGCTCTTTAACTGAAATAATGATATTTTTAATGGCAAAACATAATTATCATTGTTATCCATGAATTTTCAAATTTACTGATTTACAAAAAAACTGAAAAAAACAGTAAAGCACATTAATATTTCTTGATTAATATGTCAAATTATAGTTATTTACTTGCATTCCTGAACAGAAAAATGAGTTTTAGTGGTTGAATGATGTGCTTGATTAATTTCTGACTTCTCAGAGAAGCCCAGTGAGCTGGCTCAATTTTGGGTGAATTCAGTTTGAAATCCCTCATTCCTGTTGAAAATGGTAAAACACGGAGAGCTCACTGAAGATGAATGAGTCCGCATTAAAGCACATCATGATGCTGGATGGTCTAATAAATTTGTTAAGTACTGTATGATTTCAATTTGTTGATGATTTTGAAAAATGTTAACCAGTGTTAGGGCAAAGGCAGTTATTTATGGTTTAGGCAAGGCAAGTTTGATTTTATAGCACAGAGCAACAAGGATATACAAAGTGCTTCACACAGGAGATCAAAAATGATTAAGGGAAAAAAACACACCAGAAATATATCTTAAAAAACACTATTAAAACAGCCAATAAACCCAACAAAAGATAAAAGCAAAGAAATATAAAGAGAGAAAAGGAGAACCATTTCTAGCTGAAACAGGACTGAAACTGCCCTCTTCTGGAATTTCAGTCTCTTCTCCCCACTACCCCACTGCTAACAAGGCCAAGAAATAAAGATATTAGAAAATTTTTGAATTCTACATTTTTTTTTTTTTTCCAGAAAATCCCTCCAGTTTTTGGAGGTTGTTTAAGGAAAACACCTCTGTTTTAGAGGCTGTTAATTTAGGCTGCTGTTGGTGTAAATGGATTAAAGTAGTTGTACTTAATTCATTGAGTGCCATTGATGTATATATACGTAATTTATAAACCGACGCTTGAGTGCCATACGTCAAATTGTTTTTTTGGCGGCTGGCACAAGGGGGCGCTGTCACGCTCCCTGTGAGTAATTTTGGGGGTTCTGGGATATGTAGTCGGAAAACTACAGTCGGAAGTGACAGTAGATCAAACATCAGAGGTGGAGACCCTGGGGTCAAAGAGCAGAGTGATTGTTACGGAGGTAATCTAAGCTAAAAGTTCTAACTTAGACGCTGGAAGAAACTTTAAACTTTTGCCTGAGAAATCGCTTACTCACTGAAACCGACACTGAACTTAACGACAGCAAATCCAGGGATCTGCGCTTTAATTCATCTGTCTATACCGTGCATCGGAGAAATAAGGCAGCCTCTCGCCTGCTGGATGCATACAGCGACAAGCAGGAGAGGACGTGAGCGTATAGGGAGGTCACGTGGAGGCCGTCCAGTTCCAGAGTGTGAATGGCATGACAGTGACTGGAAGCACTGTTATTTTACAATAAAATAACATTTGTAATACAATTTTCAGATGTCTTTTATGTTATTGAAGGCAAAATTATAACATTCAAACCACTGTTCTGCTTGACAGACTCTCTTTCACAAAAATGCATTTTTCTCAGCTTTCTAGAAAAAACGTGGATTTTTTGGTGAAACTAGCCTCTGTTCAACTTAAGATAAATCAAGAACGGAACAAGCTACAGACAAACGTTTTTTTCTATGATGAAAAAAGAGTTTCTTCTTTCATTTGAGCTATTCGGTGTTTTCTTAGTCGTAGTACAAAATATTCTGTGGGTCTTGAAAGATGACTCAAAATGGCCAAAAATGCTGGCACAAGCCACTTTCCATTTTATAAAAGGGCTGGCACTCAGTGAGTTAAGGTGGAAATGTTAAAGTGCCCATCAGGACTTTTTAGCCAATTACGAAACAGACTGAAGTTAATACTGATGTCTCTTCATAATCTACAAAAGTAAAGAAAGAACCATCAGTAACAAGATTGACAATTACTGTATTGTTAAAAAAAATCCCTCAAACCACTGTGTTGGAGTAGGGGTTATAAAAAGTGATATGTAGTACACTGTTGCTACAAAAATGTGTGTTTATAGTTTCCATAGCAGAGATTCTTGATCAGTAAAATTGCTGTAAAGGAAACACCTTTTACAAATGTACTGGTATAACTCAGCAAAAGAATCCATAAAGAAATGAGCAACACTGCTTGGTCCACGGGGTTGCCACAATGGACAAAATGAAAAAATCTTTTGTGATCTTTAAATCTATTGCTTTATTCTCCAAAGAAGTTTTTCAGTCAACAATCCTGCCACATTGAGCATAAAGGTTGTGCCCATGTTCAGTCAGATGTGTGATTTCTTCAGCATCTCATTCATTGTAATGAGGCCATTGCAAATCAAAGGATCAAAGAAGAAATGGCAGTATTGTCCTCTAAAAACATCAAAAAGGATCAACTTTTAGTTCAAAGCTATGAAGAACCATTACAAACATAAGATCTATTACAGAATCATGTACCATGTCTTGACAAAATCTTACTGTTAAAGACAGCATGAGTTAGATATTCTAAAATCATTTTGTAGACTCCTAAAACTTGTCACTCATCATTTATGAGCTTGTAGAAGTTGTGGGGGTTGCTGTATCTATAGAGACTTAATACATGTTTTTGAAAAATTTACTGTGTTTCACTCATTTTGGAGCATCTGTTTGTGATGACGGGACTCCATGAAAACATGAGGATCTGCAGTCAGATTCTTAGCAAGTCCAGTCCTCATTATTCTGCTGTAATAGTGGCAGAATAAACACGTAAAAAACAAAAACAGGTCCAAAATTATCACTACAAATAATATCTTTTAAATTTCTTTGATTATAAATTTCACACATATTCAGAAGTTCCAGAAACTTCGTATTTTAGTTTTTCTTAAGTTACAAAATAAATGAAAAGTAGCACAATTTTTTTCAGAGTTTCACAAATTCTGCGATTGCCTTTAAAATGCATCTGTTTTAATTTAAACTTTTTGATGTATTTTTTTTTAACTACATCAGGATGTGGGTTTCCAGCATGGTAAACTGCTGTTCACTGGTTGGGCGCGTGGCGATATTATCGAGAACATGCTGAAAGATCACCGCTCAGCCGACTACAACGACAGCAAAAGAACTGATGTGAGGACAGCCAAACTCTCTCCCACACACAGAGACATCATTATATCATAGTTGATAAATCATTTTACTGATGTCCATTATTTCAGTTTGTATGATAACATTTTGTCTCATAGTCCTGCACGTGTCCAGGAGCAGACTTCACTGACCTTGCAGAGATTGTATCCAGGATTGAACCGGTCCAAAGCTACGTAGCTGCAGAAGGTGAATGATCACTTTAACACAGCCTTGCACACATCCTTGTAAAGGTCCTTGTTACAGCCTTCTCCTCCATTAAATGTACAGATCCCTTTCAAGATCACGTCGGCTTTAATCAGTGTGATAAATAAAAGGTCGTAGCTTTCACCTGCTCTGTTTTATTGAAATACAGTCGCAGATGTCACTGATGTTTTATTGGAGCTATCTAAACCCGGTGGCTCAGTCATGATCAATCCTCTCTGTAATATCTCCCCTAAATCTTTCTGTTCAGCCGAGGAGTCAGACTGTCTGACAGAGTACGAGGAGGATGGCATGGACACGGTGAGGGAGGAGGAGGGGGAGGAGGAGGAGGAAGAGGCAGAGGATCCTGAGGATCATTCTCCAGGAGAGTGGGGCCAGAATGGAGTCTTTCAAACTGTAAGCACACAAAGAAACACAGAATGTGTCCTCACTCAAAATGACTGTAATGAGTTCTATGAGCCCAGATTTTCAGACTTTTCAGACTTCAAATAGAGAGCGAAAGAGCACCAGTATCACACTGGTTAAGAATATGTATTTGCAAAAATGCTGACAAAGTTTGAATGAAGAGAGAAGAAATTGGTAGTGTGATTGCAACAAAAAAAGATGACATGATGGATACTCAGTGGTAGGGATGTTTGCAGCAAGTCATTAAAACAATTTAACATTGTCACCATGGCTAGTCAACGTCAGAATTAATAGTTGGTTAAACTAAGTATCAAAATGTTTGATTAGTGTAGGCCCACATTATTGGTAAAATGTGTGTAAGCTGCAGGCACCCACCACTAGCACCGCTGCTGCTCTGATTAACGGGCCTATTGAACCACCCTAAAGCCCGGGGAATGTATTCATAAAGCTTCCTAAGCACAAAGAGTTGCACCTACTGAAGAAATTCTTGGAAAACTCTTAGAATCAAGACATTTCCCCAGAATTTCCCCTCAATGATTAGAGTAGATCCTTGCAAAGATGAAAAATTATTCACAAAAAAGGCTCCTAAAGTCTGGCATACACTGTGCAATTTCCAGATGATCCAGACACAAATTTTGAGTTGCATGACTTTGAAGTCACAATGGCCATAGCTTGGCCAGCGGACCCACATGGGTAGGTTGCAACGCCGCAGGTATTTTTATAAATGTTTTTCCATGTAAAATAAAGACAGTATTGTTTCATTCAAAACCTACAGTGTGCCTTGGGTTGCTTTTTTAGGACATTTACAGTTTGAATTTTTTATTACATATTTTTGAAATTATCTAATTTTTTAGTCATGCAACCACTCCTGCACAAAATGAACTGATAAACTAGAGCCCTGTGGGGGTGTCCAATCCCACCTGCATCCCACACAGATTGTGAAAATCTATGTTAAATCTTCAGAATAACTGATAGTGAATTTAATTAAAAACAATATTAATATGTTCACTGAAGCACTACCCTGATAACGTCTTCTCTCTAAATGAAGGAAACCATAAGAAAACAACCACATCCTTGCCATGCTTAAAACTACCACACATGAATAAAAAAGCAACTGGGAGACTCAGGCTCACGTCAAAGTAATGTCAAAGTAATATTTACCTACCTTATTGACATATCATTTATCATCATTCATTTAAAAGTCATACTGAGATGAAATTGTTTCCTGATCTCTGGAAAGTTCATGTGTCATAAAAACTGTGGCGCACTTCCATCAGTTCTCAGACATTAGGCTATTCCTAATTAAAGGAGCACTAAAGCTGTGCTTTTTGACTTATTTACAGTTTTAGTGCACACACTCAGAATCACACAGCCCGCCTGCTGATCAGGGCTGTACGCTGTGGTGCAGCGCTTCCTATGTGGAAATTGCAGGTTAGGAGATTTTCAGGGAGCTTGAAAGCTTTGTGAATAATTTTTCATTATTACCAGAATCTATTCTTAACTTTTAGGGGAAATTCTTTGAGTTTTGCCCCTAGGAGGCACTCTTTGGGCTGAGGAAGCTTTATGAATACAGCCCCTTATCACTTTTGGGAGATTATTTAAAGGATTTTGGCACAGGACTGTTTTCGTTATGCTGCTAGGGAGGACTTAATTGAACAGACCTGTAGTTCTGATCCCATCTCCAGAAGGAAGATGACTAGCCAAGCATATCCCTAGTTCAAATAATGACTTTTGTGTAAAAATGACCTTTTTTGCACTTGAGGGGGACACTTAAGCAGCAGAAGAGTTTTAAAGCAGCCTTCAGTTCTCAGCCATACAGGTGAAAATCTCCCTCTCTTCTGCTCTTAGGATGAAGAAAAATCTGTGCGACAACGCAGAAAACTCACCAGTGACACATCTGAGGTCTCTGACTGCTGACAGCGGCCCATGGAGGAGGAGAGGGAGTTCAAACAAGAAGAAGGGGCAAATTTGAGGTCCATAGTTGTCTAGACTGAAGACCTGGACTCCACACTCAGCCCTGCAACTTCTGCAGCTGGCTTTATCTGTTCACATGCCAATCCCACCATCAAGAAAATTTATACCAGTTCTCAAAAAAGAGAGATTTCTTATTGAGAAGGGGTTTCCTCTCATTGCTTTCACACAAAAGTGAAGCATTGCTAGAATTCCTGCCTGCCAAAACTGGTACTCCAAACACAACCAATCAGGGACACTTAAGTCTTCACATCCACTCTCGTATTCGTCTGTTCCTAAAAACCTGAAGGGCCCAGACTCCACTTCCAGTTCATGTCACTGCATCTTTCTGTTTGTCTCTAATGTTGGTTCTTTTTTGCACTCCTTGATCAATGTTTTTATTGATAATGTGGTCCATAATTTGTCATGTGTGCTTGTTGAGATGAGTCCATGTGTGAAGTGAGGTTGTGTGTGGTACAGATGTGCAAAGCTTTGATCAGGCAACTAACTTAAGAATTAGAAACATGTACAACAGTGCTGTAAAAGCTCTGTCAGTTCAGTTTAGAAGCTAAATAAAGGGAGTCATTAAGAAGGAAGAGTTGCTGCATTTAGGACCAGTGTTTTGAAACACAACATTTAAAGAGAAGCCTTGAATGATGAGGATTTTGAAATGCAGGTTTGAGAAAATAAAGTTAGGAAAAAGTTGTGCTAAAAAAAATTAATATGGACCAGAGAGGTGCTATTTTATTTAGATTAATTTTTAATTCACATACAGTTAAGAGTGTGCTGTAGACAGACTAAAGCTGACAGAGGGTGAAGAGAAATGGGGATGAATGTCATGATTTCAGTGAGTGAGGTGACTGTATTTGCATGTGTGAAAGTTGTTTTGTTTGAGATAAAGACGATGCCTTTCAATCAGTGTTCGATCTACTCACAGTGAGCAGAGACTGAAGGAGATTACGATCATTGACCAACACTACACAGCTAACCTGTGTGATTTCACTCACATAAAACACTCAAGGTTCCCGTGGACGGTATTGTGTGTTTGGGTGTGAGAGACTGCACATTGTAAAAACTCGCCAACAGGTAAACGTTAAAAATAATTTTGTCTGAGATAATACACAGACATACTTCAAAATGGGCAGAAATTCACCTCATGTAACTGTTAACACTGAAATTAATACAGACCTCTTGTAGAAAATGTAACAAGATAATATAATAATGTCAACCATATTAATATTGATATATGTATATGAGGTGAAAATTTGTAAGTTGATGCTTTGCTGCAAAACAAGGGAACCTACACCTGAACAAAAAAAGGGTTTCCTCTTTGAAAATCCTGTTCTCTTTTATTTATGTGTGTTAACTACTGGCTTTTTAAAATGTTTTCTTTTATTATAGTAAGGGAGTGGGGATTGTCTAATTTAAATAACTTGGCTTTAGCTGTTTTGCACTGAAATATTTGAAGTATTCTCTGCTCAGATGATGTTTGGTTTATTCATTGCCAACTTCCTTGAGATTTCAAGGGAACCTACAGAAACAGATGATAATTTAATACGCATATTGGAAAATAAATAGAATATGCATCACTTCATGTGGCTTTAAGTTTTCTTTCTACCTTTAAATGCATATTAACCATTACTAAATGCTTCAAAATGTGGGCATGTCACTGAATGATGTCCTTCACTTAGGATGAGCGGATCAGGTTTTCTCATCAGTAGATCAAATTTGCCTCTTTGTCCAGGACACTGTGATGTCGCCAAGCAATCCTCAGCACCAGCAACTTATTCAGCTTAGTTTCTCTGAGTAATTTACACAAGCATTCAATTCACCCATGCCCAATGTCTGTGTCTGAATAAGTAAGTAAGTAAGTAACTGTCTGAGTGAGTGGCGCTATTTTATAAGCCTTACGATACAGAGTTGGTTTGCTTGTACTGAATGCTGGCAGTGATTGCTGCCTCCACTGTGTTAAATAGAGCCATACATACAGAGTTGTGCTGTTGGCAGGGTTTACTTGTGCTGACAGCCCTCTAATGGCTGCCTCCACTGCTCTAAATACTCAAATATAGCTTTAGCCTGGCCTCTGTTTAACCAGAACTAGACCAAATTTCTGTATGACAAAGAATAAAAAACAACCCTTTAAGCTTTTCATATTGGGAACAATGTTTTCACTCCTCTGCTGACCTGCTTTGGCATGACTAAGTGATATTGAGGGGGAAACGGTAACTTCTTGTGTGAATGCTTGTTTATGCTGGCTGCTCGAGGAGTGATTAGCTGTGACTAAGTCACAGCAGCACTTTGTCCAAACTGGACATTTCTTTATTAAAACCAGTGAAGACAGCAAGACTAAAAGCTTTCTGTTACAGATGGGTGTTTTTTCTCTTCTGCCAACCCGCTTCAGCGTAAGTGTGTTATAGTTAAATGAGGAAAGGGTTGCTTGTTGTGCTTGTATACAATGGCTGCTAGCCGAACGTTAGCTCAGCCTTAGCCAGACCAACACATTTCTTCATCACAGTTAGCACTGAGAGCAACACGGAAAGCTTTCTGCAACAGAAAACGATGTCGCTCCTCTGCCGCCCCTCTTTTGGCATGGCTATGTGATAGTTACAGGGAAAGGGTCAGTTGTCGTATACAGCTAATGAGTTGTTGTGTCCCAGCTAATGACTAGCAGGCCTCCTAGTCCACAGCTGGGACTGAGCCGCAGTGGCGCTTTTGTCTGAACCAGGCATTGTGTCTACATCCAAACAAGCGCAAGATCAACACTGAAAGCTTTCTGTGACAGAACACAATGTTCTCCCTCTACTCCCAGCCTGTTACCACATGGCTTTCCAATCGTGGTGGGCTTGACCATATTGTCCGCATTAGCTGTTAGCTTGGATGTCGCTGTCAGACCAAAGCTGGTTACTCCGAACTGGACCGCTGTTCCTGTACTTGATTCGGACTCGTGATTTGAGACTCCTGCACAACCATCGGTTTTTAATTTTTCCATCATGAGCTCCTGTCACCCTCTTTCTCGTGTCGTCCCTGGCTCTTTGATCGTTTGTGCATCTTTTACGCAGCAGCATCGGCTCCTCTCCCCTCATCCTTGTCTTCTGTCAAGCTGTATAACAATGACACACACAAACGCGACCCTCTCACACACACCTACAATGAAACGTGCTGTTGGTAGTGTAGACGGAAGGCTTCTATCTGCTGAGGGAAAAAGTTTCAGAATATTTGAGGATAAACAACAGAACTTTCTCCCCTTAAAGCTCCTCTGTGAGGACCAGCGCGTCAGTACTTTGTGTGTGCGCTTAATACTGTATGTTTATGGGGAACAAATAAATGTTAAAATCTCCGCCTTACACAGCTGTCTGAGGAGAATTAGAAATGTTCATGAAACCTGCCGCAGTTTTTCTTTTATTTTAGAATTAACAGTTCATTAACAGTTAGTGCTTTATTGTTAGTTTAAACTTACTACCATTAGATACTTAAATTTGACAAAAAAAAAAATAATAATTTCCAGTGACGCTGTCTGTCTCTATCAGTGAAGTCTGACTCATGTCTCTGTAGAGTTTCATATGTACACAGAGATTAGCTTTATTAAGAGGAGAGAGCGAGAGAGAGGACAGCATATAGCTATACATTTAAGTTGCCACAATAAATTTGTCTCATAGAAAAATAATAACGACAAAATACTTCTGATTTTCTTCTTGATAGTTGCAGTCAGCCATTTACTAGGTTTTAGTCTAGTCTTGTTTATCAAAGCCCATAAGTGGGATTGCATCCATATGTTTTATTTACTCCCAAGATGCTGAGCTAATTTTATTAATTTCCATAGAGGTCTTGGAAATAAACTCAAAATCTCAGGAAAGCCAGCATTCTTATCCTGTTTTGATAACATCAAGAGTTTGGATCTCAAGAAGACAACTGAAATTCTCTTATTAAAGGGAAATAAATCAAATGTATAGATACAGTACACAGTATGTTTATTTAGAGTTTCCATTAATGTTAAATCAGGGATGTTGACCTCGAGCACAGCAGGGGCCTGATAATGAATTTAGTTCTAAGCTGAGGGTCTAACACAGTTAACATTTAACCATAAACTGTCAACCTTATTTTCACTAGTGATAAGTTATGAAAAAAATGCTTCTTTGCACTGGTAATAAAGATAATAAGTGATTTTAGATTTTAAAACAAAGTCAAAATGATAAGCTTAAAGGCTCAAAGAAAGTCAGACTTAATAGTTCAAAAGGTAAAAACATGAAATTAATGTCAAACAATGTTTTCAAAAAGCAAATATATGAGATATAAAATGAACATCACTAGTTTTACAGGTCAAAATAGAAGATAAAAGTCAAAATCATTACTTTTTTCAAGGTAAAAACAGAAGATAAATATGAAAATCGGGAGTTTTAAAGGTCAAAATAAAAGTCAAAATAAAAAATATACTCAATTACAAGTTTTAAAGGTCAATAAGATAAGTGAAAATCATGACTTTGAAAGATCAAATAAAAGATAAATTCAAAATCATGAGTTTTAATGGTCAAAATAGAAGACAAAATTTGACATCATGACTTTTAAAGGTCAAAAAGAAGACAAAAGTCAAAATCGTGAGTTTTAAAGGTCAAAGTAGAAGATAAATTCCAGAAACTGGAGAGATTTTTGGAGGTGGCTGGGGTGGAGGAAGGTTGCAACAGTCGCAATGAAACAACAAACTGATTGTGGAGAAGAGGAGAACAGATTTGAAAATGTGACAGTAGCAGGATTATTGGATCTAGAGGCTGTGGTAGAAAGGGATCACCTGCAACTTTGTCACTCTGCAAAGAGGACAACTCACAGAGAGAGTTTCAGGAAAGAACTGCACTCCTTTTCGGTTAAAAACCATGACATTCAGCATGGTCTGTCTGTAGCTTCAACAGCCATTAAGCTTAGTGGGGGCTGAGTTCCTTGACCAATAACAGGTTATTTTTGCAACATCATTCCACAATAGTTACAAAGTGTGCATGAAGCTAGTAGAGAGATCTGCATTATTGCAGGTATTTGATCATAAACTCAGCTGGAAGACAATGGATTTAAAAATAAGGATCATTACAAGATCTAAAAAGGATCTGAAACAAATTGCCATCAGAAAGATTGAACAGTTTGTCCCAGAAGGTACAGTGCTTAACAGATTTATTAGACCACTCTAGCCCTAACCAAAGTAAGGTTTATGCCACAGCTGCCCTAAATTAACAGCATTGGCAATTACCAAAATCATTTTTTATGTTTCTGCAGTGGTTAATACACCAATATGTAGAAACTCTTTAACCCAAATGATATTTTTAATATAAAAATGTAATTATTATTGTATCCATGAATTTTCAAATTTACTGATTTACAAAAAAAGTGAAAAAACAGTAAAGTACGTTAATATTTCTTGATTAATATGTCAAATTATAGTTATTTACTTGCATTCCTGAACAGAAAAATGAGTTTTAGTGACTGAATGTTATGCTTGATTAATTTCTGACTTCTCAGAGAAGCCCAGTGAGCCGGCTCACATTTGGGTGAATTCAGTTTGAAATCCCTCATTCCTGTTCAAAATGGTAAAACATGGAGAGCTGACTGAAAATGAAAGAGTCCGCATTAAAGCACTTCATGATGCTGGATGGTCTCTGAGACAAATATGACAGGTGGTCTAATAAATTTGTTAAGCACTTTATATTAAAGGGATATTTCAGTATTGTTGAAGTTGGACCGTATGAGGTATATAGCAGTAGAAGTGACATGAGCCTCCACCTGTTTCAGTGAGCATTTCTCCTTTAAAAGGACTGTTGTACCATCAAGTAAACTAGGCTACACACATTAACAGATGGGTACAGTTTCTCCACAGAATTTATAAAGCTTTTGGTAAAAAATGGGCCACAAAACAATGTTGGCTCAAATGTATGCACTATAAAAAACTTTTAAATCATTTTAAGCCTGTCTGTTTTTGTCACTATTTTGCAATGCAGACTTTGGCTACCGGCTATGTGCTCTACAATGAAAAATAGTGCTGCTTTGTACCTCATATGGATCAACTTCAAAAATGCTGAAATATCCCTTTAAAAAGTGTCCCATGCATGAACACTGGTCTGGTTCCTGCTTATCAGCTTACATAACCTGTATGCACTGAAAGCTATATCAGTGCTGTTTGCACTTTCACAATGACTCATAGATAAACCCCAAGAGTGAGCATAGCATGTAGCAAAAACAAACTTTGAATCAATGCCTCTTTCCATTGATAATAATATGCACAAGGACATGAAGTTTTCCCAGTTGAAAATAGCAATACTTCCATAAGTAAAGGCACACATCTTTAACGGCATATTTCAGAGTAGTACCCCCTCAACCAGAGGCTGTTAAACTGTAATTCTTTGTTAAATCCAGTGATTGGTTATATTTTTACACATGTGGTCAGGCCTGACTAAAGGAATGGCTTAGTGAATGGGCTCTTCAACAATGCCATTTAATAATACCCATACATGCATGTTGGATCAGTTGCCTACTAGCCCCCTTACTAACAATCACCCTCTTAGCCTCACTCTGACCAGCTTTTGGAGCTGAAAAGCTGTGCACAATCAAAAAATTATTGGCATTGGTTTTAAAAAAAAATGTTTTTATTGGTTAAATTAGCTGAACCATTTTTTACTCAACTGCAAAAGGACCCCATGTGGCTGGGCCCCAGAAAGCCTCCCCTTTTTCCACCCTTGTGGGCAACCTTGCACATGGTACTGCATGGTATCAAGATTTACCAGGATACATTTTTTTAACGTGCTTTTTAGGCTTTCTCAATAGAGGAGAAAAGTGGTTAGAGCCAGAGACAGGGATGAGAGAGTGGGGGAGCGACAGGCAGGAGTCAACAGGCCAGACCCAAACCCAGGATGCATGGGATGTGCCCCAACCACCAGGCCATTGTAGTCCCCAAGATACATTAATCTGAAATAGCATAAAAACAGACACCAACTGCAACCCCAGCTCTTCTTAAGCATCAGCACAATAAAATGTAATTTATGAAAACACTTGAAGGTGGAGATAATTGAGTTTAACCTTTAAGTGTGTAAAAAAAACTATTCAAAAACATGTTACTGTCCACACTTAAATTTATAGGAGGAAACAGACTCTCTGCAGGGACATCAGCTCTGTTTGGCATAGTAGATTATTTTTTGAGAAGTGAGACTGCAAAAATAGTTCTCTACAACACTCTTGTTCTGACATTATCAAACTACTGCTGAGTTTTCATTAAAGTGAGAGAGTGCAGGCTGTGGTGAGTCATTACAAATATCAGTTTTACATTTTATGGTTACGTGACTGGTACAACCAATACAAACTTAGTTCAGATTTTAAAAGTTTCTTTGGTGTCTCAAATGAGTCACGGATAAGATATTTGTCTCTATAGTTTTAGAACACAATATTTATCATTTAAATAACACTTTATCTCTTTATTTTATCTTTACCTAATCACAGGTGTTAAAAACAAAGAAGCAAACTCAAATAAGGTGTTTTTCAATGTAAAAATGATTAATACATACTTCGAATTAACACCCACAGTGAAAGGAAATAACACATTGTAGTTAAAAAGTACACTTTTAATGTGTAAAATAACAACACTGTGAGTGTTACAAAAATTATGCTCATCGTTTGCTGTGTTAATGTCAGTAGCTCTTATTTAGTGTTAAAAATGAAACCCTGAATGGTTTGAACTTTAAACACTTCACACTGCGTAGTGTTGAGGACATTTAACAGTGACCAGTGTTGACCAGTATTTAATTCTTTTTATCAAAAGAAGTGCTGCAGCTCTGTCACAGTGCAAAATATGTAACACTTTCAAAAGTGTAGCTTTAACAGTTGGTAGCATGGAGCAAAATAGACACTTTTTAAAGTGGCTGCAGCCCCCTGTGACTCTGACCAGGATAAGATGGATGGATGGATGGATGGATGGATGGATGGATCTTATTTCATAAACTGAATGTGTGATGGATCATTGGTGCTAGCATCCTGGCTGATATGAACATGGGTTATGACTGAAAGAATGAGATTGCAGATACAAGTGGCTGAAATGAGTGTCCTCCGGAGGGTGGCTGGGCTAAGCCTTAGAGATAAGGTAAAGAGATCAGACATCCGGAGGGAGCTAGGAGTAGAGCCGCTGCTCCATTGCATCAAAAGGAGCCAGTTGAGGTGGTTTGGGCTTCTGATCAGGATGCCTCCTGGTCGCCTCCACTTGGTGCTGAGGTGAGTGGAGGGCATGGTTAGGAGAATGGAGGAGTGAGGATCTTAGGGAGCAGGAGCAGGTGGCTGTGTGGAGGAGATCAGACAGATAACGGGGGTCAAGATTGTGAATGCCATGAATGCATTCAGGAGGATTTTGAATTGTATTCTGAACTTGACCAGAAGCCAGTGAAGCTGCTGTAGGATGGGGGTGATGTGGTGAAATGAGCGGGTTTTGGTGATGATACGAGCAGCTGAGTTCTGAACCAGTTGAAGTTTATGGAGGGATTTGTGAGGGAAACCAAAGAAAAGAGAATTACAGTAGTCTATGGGACGTAACCAGGCTGTGGACAAGAACAGAAGTGGTATGGGGGGTGAGGTAGGGGCAGATGCAATTGATATTGCGAAGATAGAAATAAGCAGATAAGGTAATATTGTTGAAGTGAGTCTGGAATGATAGAGAGCTATGGAGGATGACACCCAGACTCTTAACCTGAGGGGAAGGGGAACTGAGGAGCTGTCAACTGTTAGGTAGAGGCTGTCAGCTTTGGATAATGTGGATTTGGTGCCAATGAGGAGATTTTCTGTTTTAGTACTGTTTAGTTTAATGAAGTTAGAGGTTAACCAGGATTTTATTTCAGATAAGCAGTTGTTGAGGGAGGGGGGTGGGCGTGTGGAATTTGGTGTGCTGGATAGGTAGAGCTGGGTGTTACCTGCGAAGCAGTGGAAATGGATATTGAATTTAAGAAAAATGTTGCCAAGGGGAAGGAGGTAGATGATGAAGAGAAGAGGCCCCAGGACAGAGCCCTGGGGCACACCTGAAGTAATGGGGGAGGGCTGGGAAGTAATTGGGGAGGGCTGGGAAGTGAAGGATTTGAGACGGATGAACTGAGCGCAGCCTGTGAGAGGTAGGAGTGAAACCAGTCTGGGGGGGGTGGAAGTAGTGCCAATGGAAGATAGTCTATTGAGGAGGATGGTGTGAGAGTGGTGTGTCACAGGCCGCGCTCAGATCGAGGAGGATGAGGATGAGAGTAAACCAGGGTCAGCTGCTATGAGGAGGTTGTTGGTGATTTTTAAGAGAACAGTTCTGTTCTATGGCGGGGGTGGAGACCAGACTGGAGTTGTTCATAGACAGATTTTTTCAAGGATTTGGGAGGTGAAGGGTAGATTAGAGATGGGGCGGAGGTTATTATAGTAGTTGGGTTCTGAACCAGGTTTTTTTTTTTTTTTTTTCAGAATTAGGGTGCCAGCTGCAGTTTTGAAGGGTGAGGGAACAAACAGGATTTGACCAGAGCTGTGGGGAGCAATCAAGCTGACATGTGAGGGGCTTGGATTTTTGGATGAGGTCTGAGATATTGGAAGCGGCAGGAAGTTGGAAACTGGAGAATGGCTGACTGGGTGGGGGAAGTTCAGAGGAAAAGAGAGGTGAAGGATTTAAGCCTAAATGTTGGTGGATTTTGTGAATTTTTTCATTGAAAAAAAAAAAATAGGGAGTTACAGGAGAACAGGTGGGAAGGTAGGGATCTGGGGGTTGGAGAAGTTTGTTGAGTAGTGAAAACAAAGTCTTGGTGTTACCTTCATTTGAACTGATTAAGCCGGAATAGTAGGTAGATTATACTGTAAAATGTGAGATTTGTACATTTCGTTGTGAATAGTGAGACCAGTTTTTCTATGGAGACACTCAAGTCGGCGACCTTTAGCTTTCATGGACCGGAGTTCAGGTGTAAACTTTTTATTTGTGTTTAACCTTTTTTTTTTTTTTTTTTTTTTTTTTTGCCAATTTAAACCCATCTTTGCCTCTTTCAAATGATTTTTGCCCCTTTTTATCCTATTTCATCACCTCTTTCACCCATGTTGCATGCATTTAAGCTATTTGAACTCTTTCCCCCACTTTTGTTCCTTATTTTGCTTCTGTCCATTGTTGTGACTTTTAACCCATTTTTATTTTGTTTTGAGAAAAGGGGTACACATTTTGGAGAGGATGTTATACTACAGCATATAAAAACTTTTTTCACTTTGGTAAGAGTGGTTGTTATTTAGGTAAAAAATAATAAAACATGGTTGTTACAGCTTAACTTAACAATGGATCGTGATTTTGCTGACCTAATGGGCCACCCATTTGGCTGGGCCCCAGTAAACTCACCCCTTTATCCCCCCTTATGGGCGGCCTTGAACTTCAGAGTGTTGAATCAGTTTGACAATAAGTCCTCTGTAAATAAACACAACACTGTGTCACTCTTTTAACTGATCAATCAGGGCATGCCGATACAGTGATATAGTTTCAGAGAACCACTCTAAGTGTTGTTTTATTAACAGTTGAGGTCACTTGTATCTGAGTGACTTGTATCTAAACTTTCTGAACGTGCTTCTGGTTCCTGACTGTGGCAAAGTGTTTCTCTTTTCCCAAATCTTTTGACTTTTACATGAACAAGAGGACATTTGATATGTGAACGTCCCCTGAACATTATGTGAATCAGAATCACACGTTTTCTCAATAAGAAAATATTTTTTGTTGTTTAAAGAACATAACATAAACTCTATGTTCGTCTCTTGTGAAAGCTGTTTAAGCTCGTCATTTATGAAAACTGAATGCTTGCTTAGTTCTGAGAAACAAGCAGGTGGTAACATTTTGTGTAATGTGGGAACATTAACACCTGCAATCAAAAACTTCAAGGCTAAACCTCTTCTAACATGACAGTAAATCTTTTTAAAGGTAGAAAACTGAGAATGCCTATCAATTAATGAAGCATAGTCACAAAACATGGTTATCTGATTTAACTCAGTCTCTTTCAAGATTAAAAATGCAGTTATCAGTAGTCAAGATAAATAAAAAAAAAATGCTTTATAGCTTTTTCTGTAATTTCTCTTTCAGAGGATATTTATGTAAAAGCAATTTATGAAAATTTAAAGAATTTCTGTCTTTTTTCTTTATGTGGAACCTTAAAAAAACCCAGAGACTAAAGAAAGATAATCACTCTCTTTGATAAGAGAATAAAGAATAAACGTGGAACTTCAACATGGAATATTTTGCAAGAATACTCAAAAAAGGGGGGGTTGCCCCACATGGTGTGCCTGCTGTGTGTAGGTATATATTGAGGTGTGCGACCAAAGCGCCCTCACCTTTGCCCCCTCCAGCTCTTGAATCTTCTCCTGGAGCTTCTCAACATGAACGCGGTCAGTGTGCTGTTCTGCTTCAGCCTGCTGCTGGCTGTCGGTGCCAGCCAGGGGACCAAACCCTGCGGTGAGTCTTACACCTTATATGCTTATTGAAAGTTTTAGTGTTTGTGCATTCTTTGGAAGCTGGGCTAAAGGGAGAGTTAGATGTGACCTTAAAGGTTAAAAGGATCACAAAGGATCACATTTTTTACTAAATTTAAATCAAGTTTCTAAAACTATTTTAAGTTCATAGTTTCACTTTCAGGGTTTTTTTCCCTTTTAAAAACAGAGATATATACATACAACATCAATAGCTCATCATAACATCATCATAGTGACTGCTTTTAAGTATTTGTTCAACTTTTCCCTTTAATGCTTAGCTAGAAATAATGTAACTTAATATCTCAAATTTACCTTTCTCAGACACATGGATCTATATCAGCCAACAAAAACATAATGAATAAGGAACAGACAGGTCAACAATAGTGAGGCATTTATGTTTGAAGGGGACATATTCAAAAAGCACTTTTTCAGGCTTTTCTAACATAAATATGTGCCCCTGGCCTGTCCACAATACCAGAAAAATCCATTCCCTTCCCCCCTCTTTTTCTCCACCTTTCAGAAAGTGTGTGCTAAAACAAGCCGTTCTCAGATTTTCCCCTCATGATGTCACATGGGGAGTTAGCACCCGCCCCCAGGTTCGGTTGGCCTTCCCCGCTTGGGAGAAAGTTCCATGCTCCTCTCCCGATCTTCCTCCCACCTACCAGCTGAGATGCTGGATAGCTCAGTGGGTTACCCTGCTGACTTTGCTGACTGAGAGATTGATGGTTCAAATCCTAGTCAGGTTGTAAAAAAAAAGGTCCCTCTAAAGCTTGTAAAAAATTAGTTGGCAAAATAGCTATTGCAACTCTATTTTTCTGAGTTTATGGACACATTTTTAGATTTGTAAAAAAAAAAATTTAATCCCATGGGAAATCACTAACTCAGTGGACATCTTCACTCATGGTGCAGAAATGTCTCGCATAAAAACAAAAACACATCAAAACATATAGAAATACATCTAAACACTCTGCTTAAGGGCCTGATGGGAAAACTCTGAATCTCAGATTTGAAATTGTTGTCAACAGAGCTTCGATTCATCGACTCTTTATGGAGTTGGACAAACACTGAATGGATCAACACTGTCAAAAAACTCTAACACTGA